>NW_024543078.1:27342500-28008750 GCF_018167655.1 Microtus oregoni
CTCCTACAAATCTGAGTTCTTTGTAAATTTTGGAGATCAGCCCTCTGTCTGATGTGGGGTTGATAAAAATGTTTAGTGAAAACTTAAATGAATAAAAATAATATTCAAACAAAAGCTATCGGTTAGTTTGTACATTTTGGGTGGTAGGGGATGATGCTTCTTTTATTTTTATTTTCATGTGCATTAGAGATTCTTTGTGGTTTCCATGATGCTTTGGTAATGAGACATTGAAACTGGTGCCTAGAAACATCAACATTTAAACTACTGTTACTAGATAGCTGTCTTCAGTATTATGTAATAGGATAGAGGTTGAGATTCCCATGGTATCTCATCAGAACACAGTCCCTTGTGTTGCAGGGCCAGTTGACTTGAATCTGTCAACAGTGGATTCTCAGTAAGAGGAACATAAGCCCTCCAGTAGTGACTATGTTTGTTATCAAAGCAAAAATAACATATTCTTGAAGTGAAACAAATTATTCTTTAGTAAATTTCATCTAAAAATTCTCAATTTCACGTAAAACTCAACTTGACACTTTGGTCATGCTAAGAATTGAACCCAATGCCTTTAAATATTAAGTGCATGATGTACTGCCTGCTGACAACCCACCCACCCCTGGGAACAAGCAATTAACTAGCCTTACAAAACTCAATTCTGATTATTATAGTTAGTGACCTTTATACTAAAGGGTGATGTGGACTCTTATTTAGTCGTTATGTGGATTTTTTTTATATGAACTATACTGTGCTTTCCCTGTTCTTTTTATGTAATCTACAACCCAGTGTTATTGGCCTATGAGTCTATTTTGCCTTTTATCATCTCCTTCTTGTTTAACTCTTCTTTAGAAAATTTCATATGCTACTTCTGCCTATAGTTTGTTTGGTTTGAGGAATCCAAGTTTTTTTTAATTTATTAGATTTTTAAAATATACCAATCCAAGTTACCACTCCCCCCTCCTCCCATTCCCTCCACACATTTTCCCACCCCCATCTAATACTCAGAGAGGGTAAGGCACATTGATTTGTGTAAGGTACAAGGCCCTGCCTACTATATCTAGGCTGAACAAGGTATACATCCAAAGAGAATAAGATCCCCCAAAGCCAGTACATGCCGTAGGGATAAACCCTGGTGCCACTGCCAGTGACTCCTCAGTCTTCCCCATACATGAAATTGTCAGCCACATTCAGAGGAATTAATTTGATCCTATGCTTGTTCCTTCCCAGTCCAGCTGGTGTTGGTGAGCTCCTATTAGCTTAGGTAAACTGTTTCAGTTGGTGAATCCATCATGGTCTTGACCTCTTTGCTCATATTCTCATTCCTTTGACCCTTCAACTGGACTTTGGAAGCTCAGTCCAGTGCTCTGATGTGGGTCTCTACCTCTGTTGCATCAATTGCAGGATGAAGGTTCTATGGTGAGATTTAAGGTAATCATCAGTCTGACTACTGGGCAAGTCAAGATTGGGTCCCCTCTCCTCTATTGCTTAGGATCTTAACTGGGGTCATCTTTGTGGGTTCCTGGGAATTTCTCTAGAGCTCAGTTTCTGCTAACCCTATAATGGCTCCCTCAATTAAGATAACTCTTTCCTTGCTCTCATCTCTGTCCTTCCCCATCTAAACTATCTCATTCACTCAAGTTTTCCTCAACGCTCCCCATCTCCCCTACTCTTCCCCTTCTAAACTCTCTTCTTCCCCCACCCCCATGCTGCCAATTTTGTCAGGTGATCTTGTATGTTTCCAATTTCCAGGCAGATCTATATATGTTTTTCTTTGGGTTCACATTATTACTTATCTTCTCTAGGATCAATGTCTTTTGTTTATAGCTAATATCCACTTATGAGTGAGTACATATCACATTCAACTTTTGGGGATATGTGTTTTCTCACTCAGAATAGTGTTTTCAAATTCCATTCATTTGCACATAAATTCAAGATGTCATATTTTTTCCGCTGAATAGTGTAGAACTCTAATGTGTTAATGTGCCACATTTTCTTTATCCATTCTTTGGTTGAGGGGGCATCTTGGCTGTTTCCAGGTTCTGGCTATTACAAATAATGCTCCTATGAACATGGTTAAGAAAATGCTTTTGTAGTATGATTGAGCAGCTTGGTTTTGGCATAAAAACAGAGAGGTTGACCAATGGAATCGAATCAAAGACCCAGATAGTAATCAACACACCTAAGAACACCTGATTTTTGACATAGAAACTAAATTTATGCAAAGGAAAATGGAATGTATCTTCAACAAATGGTGCTGGCATAAATGGATGTCAACATGTAGAAGAAGGAAAATAGATCCATATCTATCGCCATGCACAAAACTCAAGCCTAAATGGATTAAAGACCTCAATATAAATTTGACCAAACTGAACCTGATAGAAGAGAAAGTGGAAAGTAGTCTTCAATGCATGAAGTAGCACAGACACAGAAAGCAACAAAAAATAAGTGGGACTTCCTGAAATTGAGAAGCTTCTATAAAGCAAAGAACAGTCAGTAAGACAAAAAGGCAGCCTACTTAATGGGAAAACATCTTTACCAATCTCACATCAGACAAAGGACTGATCTCCAAATATATAAAGAACTCAAGGAATTAGACATTAAAATTCTAAATAACCCAATTAAAAATGGCATACTGCACTAAACAAAGAATTCACAATGTGAATCTTACATCAAATAATTGTTAGGCTATATATCTAGGGAAAATGACAAAGAATTTCTTTACACTCAGTACAGGTATAACTTTGTTAATCTTTAGCAACTGAATTCATACCCCTTTTGGTCCAAGTGTAAACACTCACTAGATATTTCTTTCCTTCAATTCACTTTCTCTGTAGCTATTTTACCCAAATCTTAAAAGGTCTCCAAAATATTGTCTTTTGCATAATGTTTATTTCTGAAATCAGATAGATGATCTGCACTATAATTTGGCTAACAGGCCTTAAGACACTATGTAAATGATGGAGTGAAGCTTCTTATCTCAGCTGCCTAGGTGCTCAGATGATTTCACTGACCAGTGCCCATGAATCTAACACAGTGGCCTTGAAACTAAGGAATTGCTAGAAAGTCGCCCACAGCCCTCACTCCCCTGTATCTGTGCAACGTGTATCCTCAGCTTGGAACAAAGCTTTGTCATCCACCTTGGCATTCCGTGACCCTCACAGTTTAGACATGATAGTGACTCTATCATTACTCCAGCTTGTCCTTCCATGTTATGACTGTCATTTGCCCTTTCAAAAGATTCATATTACTTTGAAATGATAATGCTAGAACTAATTCTCATTCTTGATGCCACTCTGCTCTATATGTCTTCATTCACTGAAAATCTGAGCTGCTTCTAGATTATCAGTGCTTTCCATTATCAATTCTAGTAGTAATGCAAATGACCTTTAACATCTACCCATCCCCAGGACGTTTTAAATGACATTCCATATTATTTATATGCATTTTGAATTAAAAACCACATTAGGTGTATATACTTGCTCAGTGACATCTTTTGAAATGTGATGTGATGTAAAGTGGGTAAATCAGCAAATGTATTTCCTCTCATCTCTACCATGTTTGTGGTGAGCATCTAATAAAATCTACTCGCAAACATTCAGTTGTGCAATAAGTCATTATTAACTGTAACAATTGCCGGGCGATGGTGGCGCACGCCTTTAATCCCAGCACTCGGGAGGCAGAGGCAGGCGGATCTCTGTGAGTTCGAGACCAGCCTGGTCTACGAGAGCTAGTTCCAGGACAGGCTCCAAAACCACAGAGAAACCCTGTCTCGAAAAACCAAAAAAAAAAAAAAAAAAAAAAAAAAAAAAAAACCAAAAAAAAAAACAATTACCAATTAAAATCAAACTTGATAAAAAAAAACAATTACCATGTTGAACATTAGTTCTGCTGAAAGCATTAGTTCTACACCCAACTTTGCATCTTTACCACATATCCCCTAACACCCCAAGCCTCTGCTGCTTACATTGTATCCATATCTTTGTGTGTATGAATAATGCTAAAATGAAGATGGGAGTGCTTATATTTCTTCACTATACTGCTTCTACTTCTTTAGATATTCACCTAGAGACATTATGAGATGACATAACAGTTCTTTATAATTCTTAATGGATTTCTGTAGTTTCTTAAAATGGATCTACTAGTTTTTCATTACCACCTACGGTGTTCAAGAACTTCCTTTTTTCTCCACATTCTAACGCTTAACTTTTGTCCTTTGGAAAATAGTTGTTTTTTTTCTTGCCCATCTTTGATTCCATGATCAAGGTTATTGTTTCTTTAGAAGACATAATCCTAATTAGGTTTCAGAGTGCTTGAGATATTTCTTGAAGTTCTGTTTTTGTGCCATGTTTCTGGGTGAGCTGAATCAATGCAGTGAGCGACATGGGCAGACCTTGTGTGAATGCTGAGAGAATGAGAGTTGTGTACGAAGAAATTCTCTTTGTTAAGACAGGTTTGCCTGCCCAAGGCATTCATGAAGCCTTTTTCTAAATCAGAAATGGTAGCTCTGGGTTCTGGGATCCTCTTCTATGCCCACTGCTGCTGGATCCCCTTCTACTCCAGGGGCTCTTTATTCCTAGGCTTTTTATATTTATTTCTTTTGCTTTCTAAATATTGGAGCTCTCCTTGCCTCATCCCCTCTGTGTATACATTGTACCATTCATCCCATAACCCTATTTGACCTTAATTCTATGTTATTTCATGAACTTTTACGGCCATGGATCCAAAATTAATTCCCTGGCTTCAAACTACCTATGAGTCCCAGACTCATTCAACTGTACAACTGAAAAATCTAACAGATCAACAATATCATTATCCTAGAAAACATTACTGAAAAGACATAATTTCCTCAAACATGCTTTCCTCTGAAGGTATTTGCTGTCAGTATCTATGTCAGACACAGCATCTATTTTAGTATTACGAAAAAAAAAATAAAGCTAAAAATTAATCTCTTTTTATTTTTCTAGTGCTATCAACTAGAGCACCAGCAAACCCTCAACACAGCAAGCCTTGTCTGGACACAGTTATCCCATTGCATAGTTCTCTCAAACCCACCAAGTCTCAATGCTTGGCTGACACACTGTATTGAACTTCTCTTGCTTCTACTTCAATGCTGCTTCTGGGTAATCCACAATGCAACCAGAATCGCCTTTCTAAAGTATCAACCAGATCCTAGTCATTTTTCCTTAATGAATGCTTGTTCCTTAGATGACATCCCATACTCTTCCCTATGATTTAATGTTTTATTTTCTCTCACTGCCCTCTAGTTAAACTGGACTAAGGATAAGGATCTCAAATGGAGAAGCTTGCAGTAAAGGGCTTTTAGGTTAGCTCTTGTGCTACTGGAATATATGTGCATGAAAAGCTCTTCTCATTGATAATACAGCTTTAATAAGTAAATGTTTATACAAATTTGGCAAATAGGGGAGGTGTGACACCTTTCAGCGACGCTGGTTTGAGTTTAAAGACAGAAAGATCATGATGGGCAAGAGAGATGGTTTGGGTTTGGCAGGTCAAAAAATAGAGAGTTGGAGCAAGTATTAAGTCCCAAACTAGGATAGAATGTGGGTTTAGGGGATGAAAGTCCATAAATTGGAGTCTCCAAAGGGGATGATGGCACTCAATTAGCAGTCACTGGACATAGTAGGCTGGGAATCCCTGCCCACCAAGGTAACCCCCAAAGCTTCTCTCTTGGGCACAGGAGTAAGAGAGGGATCACAGAAGGCCTGGGTCTTCTCCCAGCTTTCTATGTGGGGCTCAGGTACTGCTAGCATGGCCTCGTGGATGCTCGGCTTGAGGTCTGTATCCATCTTATAGGTATTGGAGCTTTGGTTCAGACGCCCTGGCTTGGGAACAAAGGAAACTGCCACTCCATCTTTTATACAGGGTTTGAAGGCAGATGAGGGCCTGGGCTCTGGGTTCTGTCGTGAGTTTTTTACCTCTGGGACTTCGAACCACAGTGGTCCATCAAACCGCCTCCTTCCCTTCTTACATTGACTGAGAGCCTTCAGCACAGTCTCCTTAGCACAGGGGTCTGGACTCTTCTCAGGACCCTCTGCAGAGTGGGTTCCATTTCCCAGAGAGTTCAAGGCGCTGGCTCTACTTTCAGGAAGGGCAATCTTGACTGTCACAGAGCTGCTGGTCCATCCAGGCTTGTGTAAACTCCAAAGCCATTGTTTCATACAGGCGCTGGAGAGATCTAGGTCCCGGGTGGCGTCTAAGGGAAGTCTGGTGGAGGAACGCCTCCAGGTCCCCACCACTCTCTGGGGCTTGTGGAGGTTCTGGTGGATTTTAGGGCCAGGGTTTTGCTGAATCCATGTAGAACGAGGTCTAGACCTGGGGGCAGGAGCAGGTAACGATCTTTGGGGCGAACCCAGGGAGCTGCCCATTCTCACAGCTTCCGGCAACCAAGGACCTGCCAAGGGGAGGACCGTTGGCTGTGGGCTCGAGGCTGAGAGAGGGTGCTGAGAACACACACGTGCTATTGTTTCAAGACAGTGTGTACACAGTTCCCAGTGGCTTTCCAATGTGAGATGTGTATGTTACTTATTCGTATCTATATCTCAGCCTTATAAATTGTACAATTCTTAAATGTTTACAAATACGTGGGTAGTGTGATCCTCATTCCAGAAACACATTCCTATCTATTCTTGCCGCAGCACTTACCCTCTCTGCAATTCTGTGTCTTTCAATTTGAATAGGATTATGTGTGGAAGTCTTGTGTGGTTGGAAGATTTTAACACCCATCCTTGCTATGGCATGTACCTAATTTTTTTACACCCCAAATTATTCCATTGCAGGGATAATTGCATTTGTTGAACACTTAGTTCCATCAAGTGCAATGTGAGTGTTAACAGCAGTCGTGCCTCAGATGCTGCATGTACACGGGTTCATTTGTACAAATTAACCTTGCTGACTCATGGTGATCCCTGGTTGGACCTTTTAAGAGACGGCCAAATTGTTCTCAGTTTTGCACCATGGGACACCTAACTGGGGCCCTCACTTTCATTTTACTCTTGCCGTTTAGAGTGAAAAGGCGTAATGATTTTTAGAGTTCACAGTAATTGCATATGGGATACTTAAGGGGAATTTTTCTTTCATTGTAAGAAAAAATGAGCATTATTCTTTTGAATGCTCTTAAAATCTAAACACCTAGTTTCCATTTCATTAAGTGGGATCCTTTTTTCTTCCAGCAAAGTTGTTAATTTCATTTGTTACCATTTATCGTCTATGGGAATCATGGTGGTAGGCCACAGCTTAAAATTTAGTACTGATGCTCATGTAGACTACTGAAATGTTAACCTGTTGTCCTCATCTGTGAACACTGATGCAATCTCTTTTATCCCAACTCCTTCACTTTTCTTGCTGTTCCTCTCCCTTGCTCCCTCTCTTTATGTCTTACTTTCTGTTTTATGCTGCTAATATATATTTTAGAGCTTGGATACTGAGTTTGCCCCCCTACTCCAAGACATTCATATATGGAAATCTAGTTTCCTCAGTCTGGCAATAAAAGGAAGGTCATTAGTTCACTAGGGGTGTGCCTACAGAAGAATTCAGGAAGTTTTCTTGAATGAGTCTCTGAGTTCTCAAGGGTTCTGTTAGAAAGAAGCAAGGTAGCTATTTCTTGATTCCCTTAGCTCCCTGTGTAAACGTGATCTACACTTCTTGCTTATAATCCTTCCATCATTGCAATACTATCCACATGAAGCCTTCAAGTGAGCCCATTTGATGACAGTACCCTGCCTGTGAACCTCCAGAATTGTGATCAAAATAAACATAATTTTAGAAGGTAGCCTACCCCAGGTATCTCATCATAACAATAAAAATTGGCTACTGTATGTACAAAGTAAAAATAAAAAGGCCTTTAGCCTAAAAACATAAGGTTTTGATGGATACTAAGTGAATATAATGATAACATTTGAAGGACTGTTAAAGACCGTGTGAAATGGACTGTACTCTTAAACAATTTTCCTAGATGCAGGTGAATAGAGCACCCCTGAATGGACCACAGTGCTAAGTGACAGAAAGCATAGGTGGGCAAAAGAATCAAATCCAGGAACAATCAGGTTCCTCCAAGATTGAAAAGAGGTATGTGGCGGACATTAAAAAGATTTTGATAAGAAGGTTCAAGTTGTCAGCGAGAATTCTGAAGTACTGCCAAATAAAATCCTTTCCACTCACTGACTAGTTCATTTTCATCCTCTCAAGGGTCCTTAAGTAATGATCTACAAAATGTAACTTTGAAAACAGAAAGTAATTCTAAACTATGACATTCTTGTCAATCCTGCAGTTCATGATAATGATGCCAAGAACTTAGAGCCTTGGGAATCCTTCCAGGAAGTATTATCATTATAGTGGATGGGTAATGCCTGAGGGTACAGATTTATTTAAATGCATGTTTTCTTCTTGATTCTACAGTTTTCTGTGTTTATGGGAAACTGCAATAAGCTCAATGAATATTGTGTTAAAGTGCTTGTCCCAGTTAGCTCTAACTGTCAACTTGAAACCTGAAAAGTTAGTCTCAAGTAACTGACTTTATTGAGTTGCACTGTGTATTTCAAAAAGAATTTTCTTGATTGTTAATTGCTGGAGGAGCCTCTATCCCACAGTGTAGAGCACAATTCACTGACTTGATGATACAAGACTGTATAGGAAAGCTAGCTAACTAGGAGCTATCAAGTGAGACAGCAAACAAAGTTTCTTCATATTCTTTTGCTTCAAGTTCTCCTATGAGTTCCTGATCTTACTTCCCTCAGTGAAGGGATATAACCTGGTATATGAAGTAAATCCACCAACAACAAGTTTGAGTTGCCGTTTAATCAGTAGAACAGGAAGCCAACTGGGAAATTGTCTAAATCCTGACATTCTTATTTAAATTATTGCACAAATAGAATGCATACACACAAATGGGACAAGTGTGGTTAGGGGAGAAAATCATGCCTCACTGAGTAGCTATAGGCAATGAATGGCTACAGAAGAAGTGGAGTCTGCTTTCTTCAAGGCATTCCTTGAGCTGCCCCCCATGTGCCAGTAAAAGATGTTTGAGCTCATGCACATATAAGCAGCACTAGATGGACTTCTAGGGTTTTGAACAAAAGAAAACATGAGCTAGGATAAAAAAATGATAGTGTAGTTGAAAAAGAGGAAACAGAGACCTCTTTGATCAGCATATGTTCTATGCATGTATAAAATTCTCAAACAAACAAAAGCAAATAAAATTCTTTGGAAAAATATAACATGAATACACCACTTAGCACATACACACACACACACACACACACACACACAGAGAGAGAGAGAGAGAGAGAGAGAAACATTTTTTTACAATATTTCCCAGTTCTTTTCTAGCTCACTCCTTCCCCTAAGCAATGTTGCCTATGTGTTTGTTACTTTGTACTGTCTTCTGTTTGTGCTCGGAAGCATTTGTATTTTCTCATTTTGTCAAGGTGAGGGTCAACTTTTGCTTATACTTTACATTACTTTCATTAGATTCTACCTTGAGAGTATTCTGAAGTAAATATCTTAAAACATCTTGATATATAATTAAAATGCAATACAGCATGTGCGTTTCAGGTTTCATTAGCTCTTGGTATATTACCAGACATGAGGGCCATCACAACAGTGAGCGTTAAAGTTTCCATCACCTTACAAAGTAGCATCTGCCTGAAATTGATCACCTGTCTCCTCCCACCTGACCTCAGCCATCAACAACCACTAATATATACTATATCTCTGCTATAATGCACTTTCAAGGATGTCTGTTTCTGTGGAGTTGCACAACATGTGGCTCCTTCTGACTGTCTTCTTTCAATGATATTCTAATCGAATCACCTATGACAATACTGTTCATATCATGAAACTGTTCTGTTGGGTGGGTATATTCCATTTTATGCATTTGTGTTGTGAATAAAATAGCTTTAAATATTCAGATCTAAATAAGTTTTACTCAAATATTTTCATTTTTCTTAAAACAAAATTTCTGGCCTAATTGGTAATGTACTATGGAAAAACTGAAAAAAGTACCAAGATGTTCTCCAGACTGGCAGCAGCATTTTGTTCTTTCCAGAAGTGCATGAATGTTCTGCTATCTACCTGTGGTCTTCAAACTAGTGATCTCCTAAGATTTGATTCTACTCTGTGAGAAATGGTAGTTTTGCAGAGATAAATTTTGTGTTCACTGAATGAATGATGTTAAACATCCAATGAGCTTCATTTCCACTAATTTTTTTTTTGAAGAAAAACAGATTCACATCTTTTGTTTCTTTTTTGCTGGGCTATGTGATCATTTTATGTTTGGCATGTTTTTCTCTCAGTTAAAAATTCTATTGTGTTTAATCATTGTCTATTGTATTGTGTTTCAGGAGAACGTTTTCATACACATCTATAGGGTATGTTGAGCCTATTATCCCCCTGCCTCCCTCTCATCTCATCTCTCATTCCTTCCACTTCCTATTAATATCCTCTCATCTTCTAGACAGTTTTATTTCAACTTTTGTAACATGTGTATATACTTTATTTTAAGCATTTATGTAAAACTTAGGATCTACACATAGAAAAAAACATATATCCATTTTTCTGAGACTGGCTTTATTTATTGATATCATTATCTCAATAAGTATTTATTTTTTGAAAATAATATAAGTTTTGGGGGTAAAGACACAAGTTTGTTTTCCATTTTTCTGTTAATAGATATTTACATTGGTTCATAACCTATCTACTTTGTATATTGCTCATTAAGCAATGATGCACAAGAATATTTGTGATGTGTTGAGATAAAGTCCTTTGGGTAAAGATCTAAGAGTGGCATGTCTGCATCTTGGAGCTTATGATCTCTCAGTCATAACTCAGTCATGGAGTTTTGGCCAGGATCACAGGACCATCAATGAACTTCTTTCCTGTGGAGCAGGGCATTAATCCAATCACAAATCAATCAATTAATATTGACTGGATTTAAAATTAATTTGACTGGTTCTGGAATCAACTTAAAGCAAGATGCTAATGATGCTTATGAAAGATCTTCTCAATCAGATTATTTGAAGTAGGAAGACCAATCATAAATGTGGGTAGCACCCCCAAAAGCGGCATAGACAATAAACAGGAGAACGAAAGCATTACATTTGCTTGTTGCCTTCACTCTTGCTGGCAAATATCTTTACTTCATTGCTTTCATTGCTGCATTCCTGCATTGATATTAGAACCAGATTCTTTGTGTTTTCTACATAAACTGGAGCCCTGAATTTCTCCAGAGAGTCTCTAGGCCTTCAGTATCCATTCAGAACTGCTGAGATATCTACCACTGTGGACATTAGTAACAGATTCTCAGCTCATCCAGTGTGAGTCAGTCCTTGTTTTGCTCCCTAAACAAGAGGGGAAAAGCTACTGTAATAATTCTCTTTTAAATATATAGTTACTCTATAACTTCGTAGGGAGATACTTTGTTCTTTTACTGGGATTTTCATTCATAAGTCATGCCAATATAACAAAGTCTATATATAAAGAATATCTAGATAGCATCATACTAAATAGAAAAAAAATCCCTGAGTTATTTCTGCACTTCCACAAAGACCAGGAATAAGACAAAGTTGTCCACTCCCTCCATTTCTGTGCAATATAGTGCTTGACATCTTAGCTACAATATATCACGAAAAAAAAATGGTAACAACAGGGAAAAAATTAAAAGTTCTTTCTATTTTGCAGATAACATGATTGTATACAGAGGATATCCTAGAAAAATTATTAAAGGTTGTTAAAAGTACTGAACACATACAGTTAACAGTCAAGATACACAATTAACACATCAAAATCAGTAGCTTTCCTATACATCACTGACAAACCTGCTGAAAAAGAAATTCGGGAAACAATTCCTAAGCACACACACGCACACATGCATCTATGCACAAATGATCCAGGGAGTGAACCTAGATAATGAAAAGAAATTTTCACTTCTATTGTGAAAATTTTAAGACATGGAAGAAAGAAAGAAATGAAGACACTAAAAGGTAGAAATTCCATGCTCATGTATGGGAAGAATTAATCTGTGAAAGTGCCCATTCTTATCAAAGTAATCTAGAGTCCTTTATTGTAGTTTCTATAGATTTAGTTTGACCTTCACTTCCATATAAACATGTGAGAGAGGATGTGCTCACGTCTGTATTTTTATGAACAGCCACATCATTTTTCTATATATAATACAGAGAGTTTCCAAATATCTCATTTACCTCTGATATGAGATCTCATTCTCCAGTTCAGTATATGTTATTTGATTGAATCACCTTTTGGTGCTCTTTCCTAATTTTTATCTTCTTTTCTGAAACAGTATCTTACTGTGAAGTTCTGGCTAGCTGCAAACTGACTAAAATTCTTGGACAGCCTTTAATTCTTTATCTTTCTGTGTACTCCCCTAAGTGATGGAATTACAGGTGTGAGCAACCACACTTACAAATTAATTTTATTCCATTTTCAAAGCATTAAAGAAAGAGGGTAGAAGGAATTGAGCAATATCAATGTATAATTTATGTGTATGAAAATGTCATAAACAGTTTTCACACACATAGAGAAAGGGGGCAGAGAGACACATGGAGAGACAGAAACAGAGACAGAGAATCATATAAGTGAGATTAGCCTTGATTAACTACAGAGCAAAGGATGACCTTGAACTCCTTACCAACTATTTCCCAAGTGTTGAGATTACAGTTGTGGACCAGGATTCATTTCTTCATGTAATGCTGTGTAAACTCGGGTCTTTGTGAATTCCAGTCAAGCATTCTGCTGAGCTGTAAACCCAGCCCTTCCTTTAAAGCCATTATTATGATGCATGCTAGGTACAAAATAACTACAACAACTGCAACAACAGTACTGTAACAATAATAATAAAGAAGCAACATTGGAAGTGGGACCAGGATTTATCCCTTTGCATTAACTGGCTGTTGGAAGCCCATTCCCTATGATGGGATAACTTGCTCAGCCTAGATACACAGGAAGGGCCTTGGTCATGCCTCAAAGTAATGTGCCAGACTTTGTTGACTCCTTATGGGAAGTCTTACCCTTTCTGAAGAGTGGATGAGATAGGGGTTTTGGGAAAGGCTGGGGAAAGGGCATAAGAGGGAAGGAAGTGGGAATTGGGGTAGGTATGTAAAATAAAATAAAATTAATTTTTTAAAAAATTAAAAATGGAAAACACACACACACAAAGAATCAGCCAGATTACTCAAGAATGCTTTTATAAGCTAATACATGAATTCAGCTCCTTGTATATAGTATCAGAGTCACCTGAAGGTCTAACTAAAATATACTAGGTTTGGATGTATCTTACAAATATACCTTTCTGACACACCTATCCAAGTATTATTGATTGGGCTAATGACCGTACTACATTGAGAATAATTATTTTGCATTGTTACTATTTTTTATTGTGTATTTGAAGAAAAGTTGAAAACTATGTGACAGTTTGTATTTATTTAAAAAAGGAGTTGATGATATAACTAAATATACATAAAGATAACTGATGTGCTAGAAAAATTAAAATGTAAGCAATTTAAATATTGTCTTAATTGACCATGAGATAAACACTAAAGGGAGAGTTAGTATACGGCACTTCAAATATACATATTGACAGAACATTTTCTACTATCATGATGTCAATTTTTAATCTACCTTCATGAATTTAACAGTTGCAAGGTGAGCCAGCTTGTTCCTCCCAGACGCCTGCCTAACTTACACCTGAAATAATCACACAGAAACTGTATTAGTTGAATCACTATTTGGGCCATTAGCTCTAGCATCTTATTGGCTAACTCTTACATCTTAATTTAACCCATCCCCATTAACCTGTGATCACCACGAGGTCATGGCCTACCAGCAAAATTTCAACATATCTATCTCCAGAGGCTCCATGGCCTCTCTCTCTGCACTCCTTTCTCCAGCGTTCAGTTCTCTCTTCCCTTCCTACCAAGTTCTGCCCTATCAAAAGGCCAAGGTAGTTTCTTTATACATTAATGGTAATCACAGAGGGGACTCCCAATAATTTAACATTTTTAAAAAAATATTTTATACCTGTATGTCTAATACCTTAGAGAGAACACCATCCTCAAATTTGTTTTGTTGTGTTGTTGCTTTCTCAATCCTTAGACAATGAGATATTCACTTGCCTCATGCTAACCTTAAGCTCAAAATCTGACTGACTCCACAGTGCTAAGATTTCATGTGTCTGCCACCATGCCCTGCTGCAGTCTTCCCTCACTGAGCTTCTCTCTACTCCTACAAGGTAACAGAAACCATGTTACAATAAAAGAAGAAAGTGTTCTTGTTGAAATTGAGTTAAAGTAAAATTTGAGGGTAATACTTTCAATTCATAAAACAAATGAAGAAGAGATGTTTTACATAACACTATTTCTTCCCTAAGATGAAATTGTTAATGGAAAAGAGCATGTTTCTTGTTAAGTGTTATACAATTTCTTACCTTTTCTGAATTCTAAGTGCTGAATTGGTGACAGAGACATTCATACTAAGGATCTATAAGTTAGCATGTTGATCAACCCACAGAAAATAAAGATTGAACTAAAGTGTATCACAGGCTTCCTGAAATGCATGAACAGGCAAACATAGGAGAGTTAGCTGCAGCAAGTTAGGGTCATACAATTCTCTTAGATTCGTAATTCAAAGTCTCATGACTTGTTAAAATTCCTCATACAGA
Source organism: Microtus oregoni (assembly GCF_018167655.1). NCBI lineage: Eukaryota > Metazoa > Chordata > Mammalia > Rodentia > Cricetidae > Microtus > Microtus oregoni. Next base: position 27,357,184 of record NW_024543078.1, read on the forward strand.
AAACAGTAATTACAAAGGAATAATGAATGGGTGATTTCATAAGAAGCTCTTAGGTGCATTAGATGTCACAGTAGGAGACATATTTCTGTAGCTTTTAGGAAGGATGAACGCCACAGGTACTGCATTGAGTACATGCTCTTTGCAAGGCAGGCCTTCTACTTGAATCATCATAAATAGACTTCAGTTCAAATGAAATTAGAACGCTAGTCTAAAACAGAATAAAATTATTCAAATCATGAGAAAATAGTCATCATAAAGCAAGAGTGATACTTGATGATAGGAACCAATGGGCATTATGTAGATTGGACCATTTGATATGAAATCACACCTCATACGAAGCCAGCATGACTTTGGTCTTAGTAATACCTAGTTGAGAACAGTATGTATGGTAATATCTACTGAAAAGCTAGTGAAAGTTATTTAATTAAATCATACCCAGTAAATAGAAATGGGTAATGTATTGTCACCTGAAGATCATCACAGCAAGGAATACAGTAAAGTAAATACTGCCAAAGTTTTGGGCTCTCAATTATATCTGAGCACAGCTCAAGAGTGATGAGTTTGGACACAGTGGTGTGCTCGGATTACTAGAAGCCATGCTGAGCAGAAGCATACACCACAGTGGATTTTTTGGTGGTGGTGGGGAGAACAATTACAATAGTCTTAGAACAGAGTTATTTTCTAAAAGCTGATTGATTGAGCTCTTAGATAAACCAATTTCCTGAAAAGGGTATCATTTAACACACAAATTTGTGTGATCAACTTTTCATTTAAACTCAATGTTGTACTCACAACGTGGCAGTATTATCTGTAGATCAATGATTTGAAAATGCTTGCAAATTTTAGTATTTTAACATATTTTGTACATATAGAAAATATAAAACTTTATACAAATAAATTTTATCAGATGTCATCTGAGTTTCAGATTTCTAATTTTAATCAAAAGTGAAAAAAATTATACCTAGATCCTAGAATTATAAAAATGTAAATCACCTGTATCAGAATTATTGAAAAATATGTGAGGTTTTCTAAATTTGATAATATGTTCCAATCAAAATCTTTTAATATGATTGCAATAAATGAAAGAAATTTTACAATGGTGATAGACATTCTCTCAAAGGTTATGAATTAACACATTTTAAACATTAACACCTTCACTTATCAATTTTAAATCAAACACTAAATTTGAGTTTATTATATAAATATTACATCACTGATCATATTATTGAACACCTCAGACTGGACCTTTCAGGAATACTGCTAAAAGTGATTGATACTAAAAGCCTTAGGAGATGTAGCTCTAATTTCCTGGCATCTTTATAATGATCTCTGCTATGAAATGTAAATGAATATGTCTATTTTTGTTGACTGTGTCAGTAACGAAATAAAAGCAGACATTATCAGAAAAAAACTTCAAACCACTCAAAATAAGGCCTGTCAATTTACATTCTGTGTGGACATTAGCTAAGTAAGTAAAAGCAAAGCAGAAGAGATGAGTATGCTGGCAATACACTCCTGAGACAAGTTCCTCTCATCCCAAAAACTAAAAATCTTTTGAGAATACTGTCTTTGAATTAAATTCAATCTAGGTATTTTATCTGAATCCGGGATTGTAAAACAGAATAGGATATATAATAACCAAACATCCCCAACTGCTTACAATGTTGTGAATATAAACTCTTCCTCTGGGTGTGTGGCAGAAACTACTAAGCTTAGAAGATCTATCTGGTCTTTTCAGAAGAGGATGAGAGAGGATACTTGGAATTAAGGAGAGGAAATGCCTCAAAGCACAACAGATGAAAATCCACAGCTTTCTTTCTTTTTAGTCTGAATGCTCACTTCTAAAATTTGTTCTTGTAGTGCTTGCTCCCTAGCACACCAAGTAAGCATTAAATCATTATAAAACTTGATGGAGGAAGGTCATTGGCTAATAATGGGCCAAGCAGTGTTTAAATGAATGCAGTTTGTGTGTTGTTATTTCGGGGCATAAGCTAGCTGTGCGGGCGGCTGGGGTGCTGGGGACGCAGCCCCGCCGCCCATATTACTACAAAAACTAGGCTCTTATCTATTGTTAATCAGAAAAAAAGAGAAAAAGAATAATTTTTTAAATATGCTGCTAAATATCATATTTGCTTTATTGGTAACTCCCTGACCATGATCAATAACAACTTCTAAAACGATCCCAAATAAATGACGACAAACATCCTTTGAAAGACCAAAAACTTCCCATCCCACTAATTGGGAATGTACATCACGTTCTTAAAATTACTTTCTATTGTTTGTGGGTGATAGCATCTTTAAGGGACCCTGAAAAAACTAAGATAAAAATTAAGTCCTGAGAGAGTTAGCTGCTGTCGGTTTGATGGGAGAGGACAAGGTTTATCGGAAGTACTGGTTGGAGTAGTCTAAGGGGCTGGACTATCCTAGCTAAATGCTTATAACTGCTCTGAGCAGTTTGTAATGCAAAGCTTATTTGTCGGTGGTGTTTGTCATCTTAGTGGCATTACCATAATCTGGATGTATTCATCATTTCAGGGTCCCAACATCCTTTTGGAGACTTTGAAGGTCACTATTAGGAATGGTCCTGGTTCACTGCAGAAAACTTAAATATTTTAAATGTCATATGCAGTAGATCTCAGAGAGGTTATGTCTATTAAATGTATCTGGGAAGCATAAGCTTAATTCCTAATTATCTGCTTCAGACTCAAGCCTAAAATAACAAAAAAGGAAGCTAAATGAACCCCATTTGTAGAATTAGTTAGTATTCAATATGACAATTAGTATTACATCAGAAAATGTATATATATATATATATATATATAATGATTATATATGTAAGATCTAATCCATAAGTGCAATTATAACATAGATCTTTCTGTAATTGCTTGCTAATCTGCTCCTCATAATGAAGAAAGTTCAGCATTAGTAAAAGTTACCACAATATCTGATGGGTCTATTCCTCTTAATTGATGAAGTCTCAACTTGATTTTCAGAATCAATTCAGAAGCTTTTTTATATAGGTCTCTAATTTTTTACTCTGCGTGGAAAAAATTCATTTGAAGATATTATTTTCTTTTTGAGTAAGAATTCCTGTACAAAAATGAATAGAGGATACTATGACCAGAATAAAACCAAGTTCTGTATCTAAGTGATCCACATGTACATACTGTAACTTTTTTCTAACAGAGCCAATTCTCTCTATACCTCAGTTGATATTTTTTAACTATTTATCACCTTGTAAGGTTTGAAATAAATTGCTTAGTTCTTGATTTGTTTATCCAGCTGTGGGTCATAGCCAATTAATATCTCCCTGCAACTTTTGAAAGTCTTTAAGAGATTGCAATTGATTTCTCCTGATTTGTACTTTCTGTGTTTAAGTCTTTTGTAAACCTATCTTATACCCTAGGTAATAAATTGAATCTCCTCTTTGTATTTTTTTTAGCAGCAATTTGTAGTCTGCAAAAAATGTAAAAGCTTTCTTTACCTCTTCTAACATTTTTCTTTTATTTATTTATTTTTTTATTGAAAAAATTTCCGCCTCCTCCCCGCCTCTCATTTCCCTCTCCTTCCTCCCACTTCTCTCTCCCTCCCCTCACTCCACCCCCTCCCCGCCCCCTTGCTTCTGAAGAGCAGTCCAGATTCCCTGCCCTGTGGGAAGTCCAAGGTCCTCCCCCCTCCATCCAGGTCCAGGAAGGTGAACATACAAGCAGGCTAGGCTCCCACAAAGCCAGTTCATGCAGTAGGATCAAAACCCAGTGCCATTGACCTTGGCTTCTCATCAGCCCTCATTATCTGCCATGTTCAGAGAGTCCGGTTTTATTCCATGCTTATTCAGTCCCAGTCCAGCTGTCCTTGGTGAGCTCCCAATAGATCAGCCCCACTGTCACAGTGGGTGGGTGCACCCCTTGCGGTCCCGACTTCCTTGCTCATATTCTCCCTCCTTCTGCTCCTCATATGGACCTTTGGAGCTCAGTCCGGTGCTCCAATGTGGGTCTCTGTCTCTATCTAAAGTACTCAAGTCTGAAGCAACTAGTGAGATATCAACCAAACAAAAGTACTTTGTAGATTAAGAAACTGTTTACAAATTATTTCCAATGACTGTTGTATAAAATATTGAAACAGGTGGGGTTGTTTAATACCTCCTGTAGAAGAACTTTCCACTGCTACTTTTTAATAGAATGAGAATTATTATAAGTAGGAATTTTGAAGGCAAAATTTTCTCTTTACTGTTCTTGTAAAGGTATAATTAAAAAACAGTCTTTTAAATCAATTACTAAAATAAAGAAGTCGAGGGCATTCCAGGCTGCAAAGAGACAATTGACTGAGTTACCTTATTTCTTTTAAATCTGTTATCATTCTCCTTTTTCCAGATTTCTTTTTAATGACAAATACAGGAGAATTCCAATGACTGGTCAATTCTTCAATATGTTGAGCATTTAGCTGTTCCTGTGCAAGCTGTTTTAGTGCCTGTAATTTTTCTGTTGTCAAAGTCTATTGTTTCACCCAGACAGGCTTGTCAGGTAACCATGTTAAAGGTATGACTGTTGGTATCTAACCAGCTGTTGGGTCCTGTTTATGCACACTTTGACTGATCTGCAACTGTTCTTGATAATACCTTTTAATATTTCTCTCAGAAGCACTGTTTATTTTATGGTTTGTTTCTGAGATTGGAGGAATGTTAGTAGGTATTTTCCATTGCTGCAAAAAATAGTGTCCCCATAAATTCATTACTATGTTAGCCACATATGGTTTTAATCTTCATTCTTGTCCTTCTAGCCCTATACAGTCAACCAATCTTGCACTGTGTTTTACCTGAGAAAAATTCCAATCCCACAAACCTGAAAAATTATCTCCTGAAGAGGTCAATCTGGATGCAAAAATTTTGTGAAATTATTGTTACATCTAAACCTTTGTCTACAAAATCCTAAATTTTATTGCCATTATTATATATTTTTAATATTTGTCTTTCATCATTTATAGTAGTTTGACAAAATACTTGCTTACTGTTCTCTCCAAACGTTTGGTCATATCGATAGAAATTGCTTTTTTCTTTGGTCACATTCAGAGTAGCATGTTTTTGGACAGCATGTGTTACGTCTCTTAATTTAGATAATGATGAGTTTCTCTGATGCTGACAGGTTGTGCCAAATCTGATATTGTGGCCTGCAAAAAGCCCCCTAGCCTTAGCATGTTTCCTGTTGGCAAAGGGTTACCTTACTTGTCCCTCATTGATCTGGATTCAGTCCAATACCTACCTTTGCCACACCTTCTGCATATTCCAAAAGGCTGAGGCATTCTGTTCAGAATACCTCTAGAAAATCATCGTTTCTAGGAATACCTTGCCTCTAATCTCTTTTTACATGACCTTGTTTACCACAATTAATACATATGACATTTTGATTTTTCTTAAAACTTCTATAAATTATTTCTACTATCAAAGCAGCATCATAAATATGAGTTGCAGTATCAGCTGTATTTTGTGTCCAATCATCTATAGATGCTGATCTTGTCGTTAGTGGCCTAATCACCATTTTGTATTGCATATTAGCATTTACAAAAGCCAAAAATTCAATGAATATTTATCTAACTTCTGGATCTGATATCATTCTGTTTACAGCAGAAGTCTTTGTTTGTAAAAAAAAAAAAAAATCAGTGAAGGATTCTTTTGTGCCTTGTATGATTTTACTAAATGATAGTTCTCTTTCCTGATTCTTCAACCCTATCCGAAGCATTCAAAGCTGCTATACAACAGGGTTACAAGGTACAATTATCTAATCTATACCATCTTTGCAAATCAGCACGCTGGTTTTCACTGAGAAGCTGGTCTTGGGAAATTTCCATAACTCTATTGCCACCTCATTCTATGGTTCTAGCTTTCTTTTTCCACCATGTTTTTCCATTGTAACTGAGGGATAGCTTCCAATATTTCTGTAGCTAAATTTTTCCAGTCTAGTGGGAATATTTTGTTATGAGTTGCCCATGAATTTAACATTTGCTTCCCATTGAGGGAAGGCATACTGTATGAAACCACTTCTTTAAATCTCTTCAAATCCAAACATAAACAGGATTCTAGTCAACTTCTCCATAGCCTTGTGGATGCCTACCATCTATCTGGAGTTCACTTTTGTATGGTAATTGGGTAAACTAAGTCAGGGTTCTTATAAACTTGTGCCACTCCTCTTCTATCTTATATGCAGTAGCATAGTAAGTTCTGCACTAATTTCCTCTGGGTCCGAATATGTTTCTTAATTTCATTAGTAGGTCTTTCTAAGGCCTGTATTTTATCAGTAGTAAGTCTTTTTAATGCTGACATATTATCAATAGTAAGTTTTCTGAAGGTTTGTATCTTATCAGTCAATTTTTCAATATTTTCATTAGTTGGTCTTTCTAAGGCTTGTATCATTAATAGTAAGTTTTCTTAAAGCTTGTCTCTTTTCAATAGTATTTTTTCCTAAGGTTTATATCTTATCAAATCTTCATATTTGACACAATATTAAATTATTTTTAAGGATAAAATATGAATTACCAAACTGATAGTAATTAATATCAGTATTAATCACAACTAAGTGGTGTATCCTCTCATATATGTATATATGTATATATATACATATAATTTGCAAGACATCCATTGTATGTTTTGCACAGCCCAAACTTTTTGGATTTTGTTATTTCTGACTCTTAATGCAGGAAAAAATTGTTTCCTCATTTGTTCAACCTAATTCTTCTTTTAAAAATTCCCAGGTATCTCGCCAGATCTGATGACTTCTCGGTTCACCCACTGCAGTGACTATGCCAATGGCAAAGCTGTGTGGGGTGGGGGTGGGGTTCTGGCTAGTGAGAGGCCCAGGCATCCAGGTTAGTAAAGTGGGTGCTGTGTTCACAACAGGTGCCATTGAACTACTCTGGCTGGGTTGATGGCTCCTGTAGTTGCCTGTATGTTGCTGGGGGGCAGAGGGTGTGCCACCCTGATAGCAGCAGTGTAAGCCTAAGCAGGTGAGAGCAGGTGTCAAGGGAAGAAACCTGGCCTGGGAATGGTTTCCAGGAAAAACCTGCTTGGTAGGAAGTGAATGCATTTGAGGCTGGTAGCAGGAAGGAGCTGGTAAGTGACAAAAAAAAAAAAAAAAAAAAAAAAAAACCTACAAAGTACAAATCCCTGACTCATATGAAGGGCTTGTGGGGAGGGAGACAAAACTGGTCTCGGTGATGACAGTGACAGAAAAGAGGAGTCAGGTTCACAGGCTTGGTGAGGTTTAATAATGGCACACATTGTATGCTAGATGTAACATTTACCTAAATTGTGGTAGTATTAATAAAACTTTGGAAGTAACAAATTGAGATTAAAAACCTGATAAATTCAAGGAGCTGAGGAGTGGTGATGTGCTAGCCCTACTCTTCATGTTTTTCCAAAATACGATAGCCCCAGACATCTCTCTCAGCTCCTCCTCTATTCCTATCCCTCTCTATATCACTTTTTCAATCCTCCAACATCTCTATGGCTAATCCCAGTAAGCCAAACAATGATCCTGTCCTTGATTCAAGGTGGCTTTATTGGTACCACAGAGTGGCAGTGTGAATATTTCTCATGCAACATGTGATGGTTTTGTTTTATCTTATTATATTTTATTTTGTTATAAGAAAATAAAACATTTCCTCTTTGAAGCCTTTTTTGTTCCTAATGAGAGACAGAAAGAAGTGGACACAGGAAGGAAAGGAGGTTAGTAGAGACTTGGAGAGGAAACTGTAGTCAGATTATATTGTATGAGGAAAGAATTTATGTTTAGAAAAAGAGAAATAATTTAAATTTTAAAGAATGTTTTGAGTGTCTTTTTGAGTTATCCTGAGAATTTTGGATCAATAGTTAAAACTACCAGAAAAAAGTAAGCCAGAGATCTTCCCATCCTTCTCACTATATGAGAGATAAGATCTGATAAACCTCTGTAATATGAGAACCTTGGACAAACGGTTTCAAGTGTGAAGACATGTATGTATGTTTTATAACTCTTCTTGAATAATTTTTGAAATCATTTGTATTCTTTCTAAGGTCGTCTGTTTACCAATAATTTCAAACATGATCTTTTTTTGGTAATTATAACATTTTTACTTATTTTCTTTGTGTTTAGTTGTTTCTTGCGGCCATCTGTCCTACATTTTAAATTAAGATATGTGTTCATTTATTCATATGTAATTTGACATATAAACATATAAACTTGAAATATACAGTTTATTCCTCGCAATAATTTTTTTCTTAAAACTTAATATATTTGTGTTACAATTCTACCAGTTAGGAATCGAGGCTATAGGATTAGGAGTTTAAGCTCTGCCTAGGCAACAGAAGAAATCCAACGGCAAGACAAAGAATTCTATTGAGACTATGTCTCAAAATAAAAAGTAAAAATAGCTTTTTATCCTAGTTTCCTAGAAGAAAACAATGAAAATAAGTAGCTTTAGGTTTCCAAACACTACATCTGTATTTTCTGCTTTGGTTAATGTTGGATCATGCTTTATATGCGTGTTTTAACGAGTTTTAAGTAGTAGGACACTACTGTTGACCTCCAGTTTATTTTCTTGCTCCTTTTAGAAGTGCCTGATCACATTTTGTTCATTAACAAATTTTCAATACAGCTCAGTGCCCCATTTTATAATTGGGGGTGACCTATTCTGCTGAAAAAGGTACATGTGGCTAACATAGATAAGAATAATGGGTTAATATGTTATAAGAGTTAATAAGAAGCCTGAGCTAATGGACCAATCAGTTTATCTCTTAAATAAACAAACAAATAAATAAATAAATAAATAAATAAATAAATAAATTTTCAATACATATCTTTGTCTAGATTCAAGTTCAATGCTACATGTCAGAGCTTTACTTTCAATTTCTTGAATATTCATGCATTTTAGCTTATTTCTGTAATTTCATCTGTAAATTTATTTGTTTATTTTTTCACGTGGTTATAGAGATTGGCCTGAGGGCATTGCATATTGTGTTTTCTTTGTGAGTTAATATTTTTGTTATGATTAGCATTGTTTAAGAACTCAAATCTGAGCAGAAAGAAAAGCACTGTTTTTTGCCAGAATTGTTTAGGTATAATTTTCAAGGAAACACAAATAGCAAAAACCTCCAACTATGTAGCAGAATGATTTTTATACCCATGGAAATTTGACTTACTAAATAACATCCTCTAACAAAGCTTCACATATTTAGAGAATATATTTTATAGTTTTTATGATCAAACATTCAATCATGGTAAATTTATTTTATTTGATTTTTATGATCTTTTATGTGCATATTTTAAAATCAGAAGTGGTTACTGTCATAACTGTTTACTTCTGATGAATTTTGGAAAATATACAGATCTGTGATTACATTAAATTTCAGTTCTAGATTTTCTTGGTATTAGATTCATTTAAAAATATTTTGGCAAGGAATGGCACTAAAGTTATATTCTTAATTCCTTACTGAATCGTTATTGGAAGAAAGTTGCCTTAGGTTATTTATTCAATTTCATGTGGATTATTATAATTACAAAATATCTTTGGAAATACAGGATGTTTTTGTTTCATTGTTAACCTTATGTACTTCTCCTCTTCTCCACTTTTGAACTTTTTGTATTTTTTAGAGTTTTCAGGTAACTATAGGGATATTATGATATTCTCCACAGAAGTCTATTAAACATGTCACCCTTGTCTCCTGTTCTTTATTTTACTTATTAAAGATCTCTCTACCAGTCCTTTTTTTGTCAATGGTTCTTCCCCACATCTAATCAGACAACTTTCCTAATTCTTTTCCCTTGTTTCATTACACGTATAGTGTCACTAAAATAAATTTAAAAAAGAGAGAATATTTTGAATATCTGTGAATAACAGAGTTGCAATGAGTCAACAAGAATTTGGAAAAGAATAGTCTAGTATCCCTCAGACCTGGCTAAAGTCGCCTAACCTAAAACACCATGGAGGTACATACCAGAACATCCAAAACACCAGAAACATTGGGTGCTGCTCAGTGACTGACTGTGACATATTTGGTAACTACAAGGAAAATAAAAGGCATTATCTTAGGACATACTTTCATTACTGCACATAGACATCTAATACATGAATGCTAGAAAAAAAATGTGAGTGTGTTCAGAATACACAAAGGTCAGGGTCTAATGGGATGGTTGTCAATGAGACCAGAATGAAATAAAGAGAACTTTGAATTGAAAGTCATGCACATATGATTAGTCAGAGAATCCTACAGTTCAAAACACTCAGAGATGGATGGCTTCTGACGCATGAAAGCTCTTAATAATCTAAGAACACAGTTAAAAGCTGGAAGTCTGAGGAACTGCAGGAATGCTAGTGAAACTCAGCACTGTAGAAAACTTAAACAAGTCAATCAATCTTTATCATGTCACCTACTACAAGACCATAGTGGCAAGTGTTGTTTAGTTTTCATTTTAAATGAGATGTTTCTTGAGTAAAAGTGTCATGAATTTAAGTTCAACTCAGTATGAACTCGTTCTGATAGAATGCAGGAACATTGCTTGATTTAATAAGTTAGGTCCGTGGTTTAGAGTGAAGATTGATGGTATGAAGCTCCCTGTAGGAAAGTCACAGACAAAAATTAATTCAAGGTGTGAGAAGGATTCTTCTTTTTCTTGCCCATGTTTTGGTTGTCAGTTTTTGCTTTTTGTTTTTGTTTCTTTGGTTAGTTGCTTGGTTGCTTGTTTGCTTGGTTGGTTTTTCAAGACACGGCTTCTCTCTGTAAGAAGCTCTGGAAGTCCTGGAGCTCACTTGTAGACCAGGCTGTCCTCAAACTCACCAAGATATGCCTGCATCTTGCTTCTGAGTGCAGGGATTGAAGGCATGCACCACCACGACCTGACTTTGCTCATGTGTCATAACTCATGTTATAAATCACCATCATTCTTCATACCTTTGAAACCTTCATAGAACAATGGGCATGCATTGTTTTCCACACAAACTCTAAGCTGACTTTCTGACTTGGAACAGCATTTAATGAGTTTTCAAACAATATTTGTAGGTTGAATAATTGGACTCTGATGGAGGATAAAATTTATTTTTGTCTCTTTGTACTTTGAGATATTGATAAGTAATGTTAATTTTAGTTTTGACACTGTGTGTAAAGTCAGCTATAAAACAGCAAAAAGTTAAATTAGAAAATGTGAAATATAAATATTGAATTACTTCATGAATCAAGGTTACTAAATACATAAATACATTTACTAGAATTAGATAAGTAAGACTCACAGTGTTAAGCAAACTGTTTAGAGGTGGGTGAGACTTCACTTTTTCATGAGAAAGCCTTTATTTCACACCAGCAGTTGTTAATGAAAATATTTTTCTACTTTTAATCTATCACAATCAATCGCTGCTTCAATACATGAAATATGTGTATATTTATACACATAAATACATAGACACATATATGTGCACACTATGTTTATCATATGCAGTGTGTTTTTGTATGGGTGTGCATGGTGTTTGTGTGTGTGTATGTGTGTGTGCAGTATGTGCCATGACATGCATGTAAAGGTCAAAGGGCAATTGTGTACACAATTCTCTCTGTCTCTCCCTTCATGATTTCACAGTTTCCAGGGAATGAATGCTGCTTCCCCCCCCCCCCCCCCCCCCGCCCCTTGTTTCTCTATAGGGTTTCTCTGTGTAGTCTTCACTGTCCTGGAACTTGCTCTGTAGACCAGGTTGGCCTCAAACTCAAAGACTAGCCTTTCTCTGCCTTCCTGGTGCTGGGATTGAAGGCATGTACCACCTCTGTAAGGCTTGGATTTATTTACTTGTTTATTTATTTATTTATTTTTATTGAGAAAAGGAAAAAAAAAAAAAGAAAAAAAGTTTCCGCCTCCTCCCAGCCTCCCATTTCCCTCCCCCTCCTCCCACCCTTCTTCACCCTCCCCCCACTCCTCTCTCCCTCCCTCTCCAGTCCGAAGAGCAGTCAGGGTTCCCTGCCCTGTGGAAAGTCCAAGGTCCTCCCCACTCCGTCCATGTCTAGGAAGGTGAACATTCAAACTGGCTAGGCTCCCACAAAGCCAGAACATGAAGTAGGATTAAAACCCCATGCCATTGTCCTTGTTTTCTCATTAGCCCTCATTGTTCGCCATGCTCAGAGAGTCCAGTTTTATCCCATACTTTTTCAGTCACTGTCATGCTAGGCTTGGTGAGCTCCCAATAGATCAGCCCAACTGTCTCAGTGGGTGGGTGCACCCCTCGTGGTCTTGACTTCCTTGCTCGTCTTCTCCCTCCTTCCACTCCTCATTGGGACCTTGGGTGCTCAGTTCAGTGCTCCAGTGTGGATCTCTGTCTCTATCTCCCTCCATCACCAGATAAAGGTTCTATGGTGATATGCAAGATATTTGTCAGTATTGCTAAAGGACAGGGTCATTTCACTTTCCCTATCCTCAGCTGCCCAATGAACTAACTGGGGACATCGCCTTGGGCTCCTGGGAACCACTCTAGGTTCAAGTATCTTGCCAACCCTAAGGTGGTTCCCTTGACTAAGAATTGTGCTTCCCTGCTCTCCTATCCAACCTTCCTTTATACCAATCATCCTGTTTTCCTAAGTTCGCCCTATCCTCCCCTTCTCACTTTTCTCTCCCCATCTCCCCTAACCCCCATCGCATCCCACCCCCAAGATCCCAATTTTCTCCCCGGCAATTTTGACTACTTCCCATAGCCAAGAGGATAACAATATGTTTTTCCTTGGGATCAACTTCTTATTTAGCTTCTTTAGGTTCAGCAATTGTAGACTCCATGACCATTATTTATGGCTAGAAACCAATTATGAGTGAGTACATCCTATGGTCATCTTTTTGGGTCTGGGTTACCACACTCAGGATGGTATTTTCTATTTCCATCCATTTGCATGCAAACTTCGAGAAGTCATTGTTTTTTACCGCAGCATTGTACTCTAATGTGTATATATTCCACACTTTCTTCATCCATTCTTCCATTGCAGGGCATCTAGGTTGTTTACAGGTTCTGGCTATTACAAATAATACTGCTATGAACATAGTTGAACAAATGCTTTTGTCATTTGATAGGGCATCTCTTGGGTATATTCCTAAGAGTGGTATTGCTGGGTCCAGGGGTAGGTTGATCCCGGATTTCCTGAGATACCAAATCACTGATTTCAAAAGTGGTTGCACAAGATTGCATTCCCACCAGCAATGGATGAGTGTACCGCTTTCTCCACAGCCTCTCCAGCAAAGGCTATTATTGGAGTTTTTTACTTTAGCCATTCTGACAGGTGTAAGATAATATCTCAGAGTTGTTTGGATTTGCATTTCCCTGATTGCTAAGGAGATTGAGCATGACCTTAAGTGTCTTTTGGCCATTTGAACTTCTTCTATTGAGAATTCTCTGTTCAGTTCAGTGTCCCATTTTTTAATTGGGTTAATTAGCATTTAAAAGTCTACTTTCTTGAGTTCTCTATATATTTTGGAGATCAGACCTTTGTCTGTTGCGGGGTTGGTGAAGATCTTCTCCCAGTCAGTAGGTTGCCTTTTTGTCTTAGTGACAGTGTCCTTTGCTTTACAGAAGCTTCTCAGTTTCAGGAGGTCCCATTTTTTCAATGTTGCCCTTAATGTGTGTGCTGCTGGGGTTATACATAAAAAGCAATCTCCTGTGTCCATCTGTTGTAGGGTATTTCCCACTTTCTCTTCTATCCTTTTCAGTGTGTTCGGGCCGATATTGAGGTCTTTAATCCATTTGGACTTGAGTTTTGTGCATGGTGATAGATATGAGTCTATTTTCATTCTTCTACAAGTTGACATACAGTTGTGCCAGCACCATTTGTTGAAGATGCTTTCTTTCTTCCATTGTACACTTTTAGCTCCTTTATCGAAAATGAGGTGTTCATAGGTTTGTGGGATAAAATCCGGGTCTTCTATACGATTCCATTGGTCAACTTCTCTGTTTTTATGCCAGTACCACACTGTTTTCATTATTGTAGCTATATAATAGAGTTTGAAGTCAGGGATGGTAATGCCTCCAGAAGAACCTTTATTGTATAGGATTGTTTTGGCTATCCTGGGTTGTTTGTTTTTCCATATAATGTTGATTATTGTCCTCTCAAGATCTGTGAAGAATTTTAATGGGACCTTGATGGGGATTGCATTGAATCTATAAATTGCCTTTGGAAGAATTGCCATTTTTACTTTGTTGATCCTCCCAATCCAAGAGCAAGGGAGGTCCTTCCATTTTCGGGTATCCTCTTAAATTTCTTTCTTCAATGCCTTAAAGTTCTTGTCAAATAGATCTTTCACTTCCTTGGTTAGGGTTACCCCCAGATATTTTATGTGTTTGTAGCTATCGTGAGAGGTGTGGCATCTCTGATTTCCCTCTCTGCTTCCATATCCTTTGTGCATAAGAGGGCTACTGATTTTTTGGAGTTGATCTTTTATCCTGCCACATTACTAAAGGTGTTTATCAGCTGTAAAGTTATTTGGTGGAGTTTTGGGGGTCACTTATGTACACTATCATATCATCTGCAAATAACGAAAGCTTAACTTATTCCTTTCCAATACGAATCCCCTTGATCCCATTATGTTGTCTTATTGCTATTGCTAGAACTTCAAGCACTATATTGAAGATGTATGGCGAGAGTGGACAGCCTAGTCGTGTTCCTGAATTCAGTGGGATGGTTTTGAGTTTCACTCCATTTAATTTGATGTTAGCTGTCAGCTTGATGTATGTAGCTTTTATTATATTTAGGTATGACCCTTGTATCCATAATCTCTCCAATACTTTTATCATAAAGGGATGTTGAATTTTGTCAATGCTTTTTCAGCATCTAATGAAATGATCATATGTTTTTTTTTATTTCAGTTTACTTATATGATGGATCACATTAATAGATTTTCGTATGTTGAACCAGCCCTGCATCTCTGGGATGAAGCCTATTTGATCATAATGGATAATTTTTCTAATGTGTTCTTGGATTCGGTTTACCAGTATTTTGTTGAGGATTTTTGTGTCGATATTCATGAGTGAGAATGGCCTGTAATTCTTTTTCCTGGTTGAGTCTTTGTGTGGTTTTTGTATAAGAGTGACTGTAGCTTCATAAAAGGAATTTGGTAATGACTCTTATATTTCTATATTGTGAAATACATTAAGGAGTATAGATATTATGTCTTCTTGGAAGTTCTGGTAGAATTCCGCATTCAAACCATCTGGTACTGGGCTTTTTTTGATAACCTCTTCTAATTCTTCGCGACTAACAGGTCTATTTAGATTGTTCTCCTGGTCCTGGTTTAACTTTGGTATATGGTATTTATATTAAAAAGTATCCATTTCTTTTACATTTTCCAGTTTTGTGGCATACAAGCTTTTGTAGTAAGATCTAATGATTCTTTGAATTTCCTCTGTGTCTGTGGTAATGCCCCCTTTTCAATTCTGATCTTATTAATTTGCGTGTTCTCTCTCAGCCGTTTGATTAGTTTGGATAGGGGTTTATCAATCTTGTTGATTTTCTCCAGGAACCAGCTTTTTGTTTCATTGATTCTTTGGATTGTTTTCTGTGTTTCTATTTTGTTGATTTCAGCCCTCAATTTGATTATTTCCAGTCTTCTACTCCTCCTAGGTGAGTCTGCTTCTTTTTTTTTTCCTAGAGCTTTCAAGTGGGCTGTTAAGTCTCCAATATGTGCTTTCTCTGTTTTCTTTAGGTGGGCACTTAGTGCTATGAACTTTCCTCTTAGGACTGCTTTCATAGTGTCCCATAAGTTTGAGTACATTGTTTCTTTATTTTCATTGAATTTAAGGAAGACTTTAATTTCTTTCTTTATTTCTTCCTTAATCCAGGTATGGTTCAGAAGTTGACTGTTCAGTTTCCATGAGTTTGTAGGCTTTCTGGGGGTAGCCTTGTTGTTGAATTCTAACTTTAATCTATGGTGATCTGATAAGACGCAGGTGGTTACTAATATTTTTTTGTAACTGTGTAAGTTTGCTTTGTTACCAAGTATGTGGTCAATTTTCGAGAAGGTTCCATGAGCTGCAGAGAAGAAGGTATATTCCTTCCTATTTGGGTGGAATATTCTATAGATGTCTGTTAAGTCCAATTGATTCATTACCTCCATTAATTCTCTAATATCTCTGTTAGGTTTCTGTTTGATTGACCTGTCCATTGGTGAGAGAGGAGTGTTGAAGTCTCCTACTATTAGTGTGTGCAATTTGATGGCTGCCTTGAGTTTTAGCAATGTTTCTTTTATGTACGTGGGTGCTTTTATATTAGGGGCATCGATATTCAGGATTGAGACTTCATCCTGATGAATTGTTCCTGTTATGAGTATAAAATGTCCCTCTTCATCTCTTCTGACTGATTTAAGTTTGAAGTTAACTTTGTTAGAAATTAATATGGCCACACCTGCTTGTTTCTTAGGCCAATTGCTTGATAAACCTTTTCCCATCCCTTTACTCTGAGCAGGTGCCTGTCTTTGTGGCTGAGGTGTGTTTCTTGTAAACAGCAGAATGTTGGATCCTGTTTTCTTATCCAATCTCTTAGCCTGTGCCTTTTTATAGGTGAGTTGAGCCCATTGACATTAAGTGATATTAAAGACCAGTGGTTGTTAACTCCGGTCACTTTTTTAGTAGTAGAGTTTGTGTGTTTCCTTTCTTTGAGTTGCGCTGGTGAAGGGTCTCTAGATGTCTGAGTTATTGTGGTCATTGTTGGACTCCTTGGTTAGTGATTTTCCTTCTATTACTTTCTGTAAGGCTGGATTTGTGGCTATGTACTGTTTAAATTTGTTTTTATCCTGGAAAATTTTGTTTTCTCCATTTATAGTGAACGAAAGCTTGGCTGGGTATAGTAGTCTGGGCTTGCATCCATGGTCTTTTAGTTTTTGCAGTACATCTATCCAGGACCTTCTGGCTTTCATCGTTTCCATAGACAAGTCAGATATAAGTCTGATAGGTTTACCTTTATAAGTAACTTGGCCTTTTTCCTTTGCAGCTCTTAATATTCTCTCTTTATTCTGTATGCTTTGTGTTTTGATTATTATATGGTAAGGGGATGTTTTTTTTTTATTTTTTTGATCCGGCCTATTTGGTGTTCTGTATGCTTCTTGAACCTTCATAGGTACATCTTTCTTTAGGTTGGGAAAGTTTTCTTCTATAATTTTATTAAGTATATTTTCTGGACCATTGAGCTGCACTTCTTCTCCTTCTTCTACTCCAATTATTCTTAGGTTTGGTCTTTTTATTGTGTCCCATAGTTCCTGAATGTTTTGTGATGAGAGTTTGTTGGACTTGCTGTTTTCTTTGATCAGTGCGTTTATTTTCTCTATGTTATCTTCAGCATCTAAGATTCTTTCTTCTATCTCTTGTATTCTGCTGGTTATGCTTGTTTCTGTAGTCTCTATTCGTTTACCTTGATTTCCCATGCCCAGCCGGCCCTCTATTTGCGTTTTCTTCTTTGCCTCCATTTCAGTTTTCAAGTCTTGAACTGTTTCCATTACCTGCTTGATTGTTTTTCCTTGGTTTCCTAGGGTATCATTCACTGATTTATTCAATTCTTCAAACTTTCTGTTATACTTCTCATCCATTTCTATAAGGGCGTTTTATTCCATGCTGTTTAAGGGCCTCTATCACTTTCATAAAGTCAATTTTTTCTACTTCTTTTTCATTAAGGTGTTCATGTCCTCCTGTTGTGAGGTCGCTGGGTTCTGGTGGTTTCATGTTGTTTTTCAGATTGTTCAATGAATTCTTGCATTGGTGCCTGCCCATCTCTTCCTCCGAATGCTCCCCTATGGATCTTCTTTTACCGGATCAGGTCTCCTTGCCTACTGATGTACCTTCCCAGTGATGTCACTCCCCAGTGATGGCTCTCCTGGTGCCCAGATCAGATCTCTGTGCTGCTTGGGTAGCTCGTAAACAAAGGACCTACCTTGCTTGCTGCAGGCAAGCTATTGAGACAAAAGAACTACTGCCCTCCTGTCCCAGCGCCTGAACAGGCTGAGCTGGGAGATGTTATGTGACCAAAGAGGGGAGCTAGGCAAATGGTTGGGAGGTTCTGGATGCAAGCTGGGTGGGATAGGAAGAGAGAGGAGGTATTGGGCAGTATAGCCCCTGCAAGATGACCAGGAAGTGTAGGAGGGATGAGGAATGTCTGAGTTCCCTGTTCCGGGCTGCTGCCACAGTCACTCACCCCAATGATGGCTCTCTCGGTGCCCAGATAGGATCTCCGTGCTGCTTGGGTAGCTTGTAAACAAAG
The DNA here is from genome assembly GCF_018167655.1 of Microtus oregoni. Lineage (NCBI taxonomy): Eukaryota > Metazoa > Chordata > Mammalia > Rodentia > Cricetidae > Microtus > Microtus oregoni. The sequence goes on from NW_024543078.1 coordinate 27,375,407, forward strand.
GGCCTACCTTGCTTGCTGCAGGCAGGCTATGGAGACAAAGGAACTACCGCCCTCCTGGTTGGATTCAGATTCGGTCCTGGCCATAGCGCCAGAACAGGCTGAGCTGGGAGCGGGGGAAGTCTGGATGCAAGCTGGGTGGGATAGGAAGAGAGAGGAGGTATCGGGCAGTATAGCCCCAGTAGGATGACCAGGAAGTGTAGGAGGGATGAGGAATGTCTGAGTTCCCTGCTCCGGGCTGTTGCCGCACTCACTCACCCCAAAGATGGCTCTCCCGGTGCCCAGATCAGATCTGCATGCTGCTTGGGTAGCTTGTAAACAAAGGGCCTACCTTGCTTACTGCAGGCAGGCTATGGAGACAAAGGAACTACCGCTGAGCTGGGGGGGGGGGGGGGCGGGGGAGTCTGGATGCAAGCTGGTTGGGATAGGAAGAGAGAGCAAGGCTTGGATTTAAACTCTTAGTAGTTCTCCTGCTTCAGTATCCGAGTCCTTGAATTATAGATAAAAGCCACCATCTCTGGCTGAGACATAAATTTAAGTAGTCAACCTAAAAATTTTCCGTAATCAACTCTGAAAATGTATACTTTAGTCTCAAAATTCAGAATGAGATTATGCTATAAAATATTTTTTATGTCCCAAACATCTGTATTGTCAAAAAAAGTGAGTGAAATCTTTTAGATTCTTAGAAAACTTCCAAAATCCAAGAGCTACTAGTAGTTTGCTATTTTAAGTTGACCTTGGTATTATACAATAAAAGGAACAAATCCTTGTTGATGAATATTTGAGTAGCTTCACATGACAGTAAAGAATGTGTCTTCCTGATATATAGTAAAATCTACTTGCAAAATACAGTTCCAAAATTATTTAAGTTAATGATCACTGAATAAAAAGTGTGGGTCCCAGGTAAACCACACTGAGAAGTGGTTTATAGGAATTAATGTAGATGTAGTAAACTGAAGAATGAAAATAAATAATGTAAAATTTTACCTAAAGAAATAGGAAACAAATACATTTTTTAGAAGTAGTCTTAAATAGGAATACATATATAATTTTATTTAGATGGAATTGTCCTATATTAGGGAAGGAGTATCCCTATTAGATACCATAGGCTAGAATATGAAAAACTCAATGACAGGAATAGGCTGATTCTTTTGGAGTTGTTGGCCAATGAGGTAACAAAGATTCCCCTTACACTTTCAAATCTTGCCATTGCTGTTTGTTACCAATTAGAACTTGACTATAAGACCGGATTGCTGAAGACAACACATACTTAAGTCACAAAATGTAGAAAAATCAAGCTAATTCTGACCTGGAAGCTTCATCTCTACTGACTAGCTTCCATGGTGATAGAAGGTGCTATGCAAACTCCCAGAGAAGAAAAATAATCCTCAATGTTTTCAACATGTGAACTATGTGAGCTACAATAATGATTGGTCTGGAAACATGTGCCACCTGGTATAAAAATGGCACAAATGTTCTAGCAGTAATCAATCAAATCTGATTGATTTATGGCTCTGTCCACTTGATAAATCCAACATATGACACCATTTGAGGACAAAAATCTGCTGTACAGGTCATGGACACCAGGGAAGATCTCACTGTTATTATTCTGCTAAATGGCATTGAATATCTAGTCACTACTGTTTAAGACCTGATAGCTCATTTTTCACTTCTGAATACTAGTTATTTATATAAATATAGCATAATTACTTATCTATTCAAAACTAAAGAATATTTTATTTGCTCCCAGGTTTCAGCAGCCATGAAACTATTATGAGAGCTGAGCAAGTGCCAGCAATTCCTCTGGCGAAGATTCTGAAATGGCAGCCATTCCCTGTGGATTAATCAGATCATGTTACAGAGCTGGTTATCTGCTCTTAGTGGATTACAAAAGAACTGAGCTTAATAGATATTGAGTGTTAACAAGAATTAAGAAAATTAAGTAGGCTTCTGAGTCTTTCAGAGGAGGAGCATGCTTTCACTGGAAGCTCAAAAGATATAAAGAAGATCTGGAACAATAGCTTAGGGTTTAGAACACTGGTCGCTCTTTCAGAAGACCTGAATTTTTGTCAGCACCAATGTGGTGGCTCATGACCACCTGTAGCTCCAGTTTCCAGGGATCCAATCTTATCTTCTGGCCTCTAAAAGCACCAGGCACATGTATAATGCACAGACATATATGTAGCAAAACAACCATACACAGGAAAAGACAATACATTTTTAAAAAGAAAAGAGATAAAACTATTGCAAAATATTTTGTGTAAGATTTGGCCTGGAGTAGGTTTTGAAAGTATTTGGTAACTTAGTTACTGTATTGTATAGTCTTCCTTGGAAATGGAAAAAGTGTCTTTCAAACTGGCTGTACCATTTTCAGGGATCATCAGGATCAGAGGTCTACTTTCTCTGCACCTTTCCTAGCACTTGGTGTTTTTAGATTCTTAAATTCAGTCATTGTTAAATATTGCACTGTTATTTTATTGTTGTTTTTGTAATTTATGAGTGGCAACCTTGTAAGTCTACATTTTAGGCTAATTTATCTGTCTTCTATCATTTCCCTTTTTCAACTACTATGTTTCTCTGGCCATAGATTCAAATGTTACTATGTGACAATTTTCTGCAATTTTTGAAATAAAAATTGGTTACCTTTGATATTTATCTTGTGTGTGCATGTGTGTGTATTGCAATATATTTTGTTATACTGTGTATATGTATTTCTGCTCTTGATTAAGTTATTGTGTACTTCTAGCTCATTTAAAAATGTAATGCAATATAAGAAATATAGGTTAATAGTTATTCATCTACAATAGTCAAGCTTGTAGTCATGTTAGTTAGACTTTCTAAATATACAGAGATGTATTTCAGTTATGTATTCTTCAAATATTTCAGAAACCTTCAGATTATCCATTTAAAGTTTTGAAGAAGTTGGGACTTATCATAACAATGTGACACAGCTGCTCTTTGCAGTACCAATCTACTTCAATAGGAAGATGGGCATCAAAGAGGCTCATTCTGGAGTTTGTTGGCCATTTGGACAAGAAACTGCTCTTGCCTGGACTGCTTGATGAACTGGACATGAAGGACCCACAGGGAAATGTCTGCTGAACTTGTCAAAAGGCAAGACAGTACTTTGGGGTTCCTTTTTCATAAAAGAGTCTGCAAGACATTCTGTAAAACACAGAAAAAAGTGACTGACAAACTGTCAATATAGGTAGAAATTTTTTGCTTCATGTAAAAATCTTCTGGATGCTATTGTCCAGTAAGATGAAGATGGATTTCCCAGTGAATCCATATTTCAGAAGAACTTGTGTGACTGTCCAGGCAGCAAGATGTCTCTGACAACTCTAGAGTTTTGGAAGTTGTTTAAAATGAACTTCCTGTTTACTTAGGTAATATTATAATCCTTCTGGAGTCTTTGATGAAGTTGAAGAATTTATAGTTACAGTTATAGTTTTCCTTAGGTATGATAAAGGATAAAGTAGATATAAATATTGTTATTGTAATTATCGCTTGATACCTGTTTTGTTATATGTACTTTTACTGTGTTAAAGTTAAAACCTTCCTTTTTATTTAAACAGAAAAGGGGAGGTGAGATGGGATTCCCCTCTGTATGCTGTGAATATGATTGGTTAATAAAGAAAGTTGGATTGAGCCTATGGCAGGGTAGAGCAGTGGTAGGCAGGGAAGATGGAACTGAATGCCTGGAGAAAAAAGGAATGGGAGAGAAGCCACATAGCTTCACCAGAGACAGACACTGGGAATGTTACCCAGTAAGCCACAGCCAGTTACTTGGTGATACACAGATTACTAGAAATCAGTTAAATTAAGATGTAAGTGTTAGCCAATAAGAAACTAGAGCTAATGGGCCAAGCAGTGATTTAATTAAAATATTTTCTGTGTGGTTATTTCAGGTCTGAGCTGCTGGGTGGCTGGGAAACAAACAAGTGGTCTTATTACAACATAAAGCTTTTACTGACTTGTTGGAGTATATGTGTACTTGTAGTCCTGGATGTATTGAACATGCTTGTTTCTCCCCGAATTTGCGCATTTAGAATCCGCTGCCTGTTATAATTGGACAAGGCATTTAACTACCAACAAATGAAATATTTCATCCAGGATTTTTTTTCTTTTTTCAAAAATTTAACATATATAAAATACATGATAAATTATAAGAAAATGCACATAATAAATGTATGTAAATACATGAGTATTTTACCATAGTTGTTTTATATTCTCTTTAAATTTAAAAACGTTTTTTCTTCAACGGTTTAATTCAGATAGAATTGCATCCCTCTCCCCTTACCATTTCCCAATACATTGTCTCCCAATACCCACTCACTCCAACTTTCCCTGCCCATTTATTGTGGCTGGTGTGTATATGACTTCAAGGATGACCACTTTATACTAGATTTAGATTTAGATGATTTAGATTTGGGCATTCATCTCTGGGTGAGGTTTATGCTCCCACTTTTAGTAGTCATTAATTTTGCCTGTAGTTCTTTCTCTGGTGGTAAGACCTATGAGATTTCCATTTTCTTACTTATGTCTACTGATACTGTCATTGCTCAGGTCTTATTTATGCAACCATGTTGTTGAGGTATTCTGGGTATAGCCATCTTGTCATTTCTAGGATACATGATCTCACAGCAAACATCCTGGTCCTAGGTACAGGGGTTGTAGATATATCCTTTGTGGCTGGTACCCCATATCCCTCGATCTCTGCTTAATGACAGCATGTGATTTTTTGTGATGGTCTCTGTTTGCTGTAAGAGAAAGTTTCTTGATGAGGGGCAAGAGCTGCCCTCCTCTGTGGATATAAAGGAAAGTTCAGAATGAAATTAAGAATTATGCTAGGCTAACAAAGCATTTGCTTTGACCCTCATGGCCTCACTAGTAGGTGATGGAAGGCTAGGTTATCAGTATCGAGCCCAATTTTTCTCTTGCTGAATGAGCCTTAAGTCCAATTGGATAACAGTTGGATATTAATAACATGTGAGTACCTCTATTGTACATTAGGTGATATTTGGCCAAGCTGCACATTGTTCATGGGTGGCACAGATGGATAGAACAGTTAAATGCTTCTCTCTCTTGAGAACTTAAATAGTATTTTCTGGTACTGTGAAAGTTAGACTGCAGGAAGAGTCTTTCATATTAGATCCTAGTAATATCTTCCAAACCTTTTATATAAAGTATGTATTTCCTTTAACAATCAGAACTTCCCTTCAACCTCTGAGAGTCAATTGTGGGCAACAATAACCTATGTTGTCTTGGAAGTTGCTATAATTACCCTGACTAACAACTTGAAGGGATTTTTTTTTGGTTACATACTTTATGGCTCTTGTGGGGATCATGTTCAGTCCAATCTTTGAAATTTCCTTTTGTATATATGTGTGTGTATGTGTGTGTGTGTGTGTGTGTGTGTGTGTGTGTCTGAGTATCTATAGAAAAATGAAGTTATATGTATTATAAATATTTTTCTGAATACAGCTTAATATGATGCTTTCTAGTACTTGTCCTTCATTTCTTCTCCCTCTCGATTGACTTCCATCCCCCTCCTTAAGTAAGAATTTGATCTTTTTCTTTTCATTTATGTACCTCCTCAGTTTTAGAAATTTCCATTGCTGTGTTTACACTAAGTCTTCCTCGATCACATCTATTCTTACACCATTTCTCTTCTGCACAAAGACACCTTTATTCCAGTGCTCTGTACCCCTGAGTGCTCCAGTCTCCATGCACACGTTACTCATGTGTTCCTGCATTTATTTACTTTGTTTATTAGATTCTTTGCTATAGTAGGTACAGTTATTTTGATATCCTAATCTGATATTTCCCATTTCTTTGATTTATCTGATTCTTCTGGTAACACCTGTTTTATGTCTCCAAACTATGGTTTCTCCCCCCATATCACAAACATTTTAGCAAGCCTTGCAGTTTTATAGTGGAGCCAGATGTAAAATGTCAGCTGACAACAATTAAATTAACCAGGCTTTTAGCATATTGTCTTATGATAACTGACCTAGAAGCTGACCCAGGCTGAAAAGATTTTAATTTCTTCTTCTCCCTCCCCATTCCACCTTTACACAAGCCATCACACAAGATGTTGGAGTGTCTAATTGACATTTTTCCAGATTAGTGAAGTCTCTGGTGAAAATCTTTCCATCTACAGAAGAGGCCTTGGATGTGGAGAACTCTCCATGAGGATATCTTACAGTCGCTGCTCCTCCACATTGCTCAAAGCACAGATGGATTTTTGTTCAGGTTTCATCGTGACAGCTTACTATAATCTCATGGGTAAAAGAAATGATGCTGTGGAGCAGTATGATCCCCACAAGATGATTATCTCTTTTGCTGATCCATATGCAGCTCCCAGTTTTTCATTTAATTACCACTTAAATCCTCTGATCACTCATCGATTCTAGGCTTTCTTCTCTGTCCTTTCTACAGAAAACTAATCTTCACTGTATATCTCTGCTGATCTGTCTATCTTGATATTGAAGGGGCACTATGTCTAGGGAATTTGATTTCTGGGGCATTTCACAAAAAGTATTGATTTCTAATTTATTCTGTTCCTTCCCTGTTTGATTACAATGTGATACCCTCTGAACATCTTAGGTGCAGTAGCTAACCAAAAGTTTCTTCACTTAACAGAATAATTCCATTAAATCTGTTCAATGTACCAATTTTATTGTTTGATATAGTTGGAGGCCACTTTTTTGATTCCTGGCTGCCCAGACCTGAAATAATCACACAGGAATTGTATTATTACAACACTGCTTGGCCTATTAGCTCACACTTTTATTGGCTAGCTCTTATATCTTAAAATAGTCAATTCCTATTATTTTATGTTTTACCATTACTCATGATTTATCCTTACCGGCACACAGGCATCTTTCTCCTCCGACATCTATGTGGCATTTCCCTGACTCTGCCTAGTCTCCCCTCCACTCTCTACTTGAAATTCCTGCCTTGCCCTATTCTGCAATGCAACAAGCCAAAAGCAACTTCTTTATTAATGAATGGTATTTGCAGCATACAGAAGAGAATCCCACATTAACTCCTCTTTTCTGTCTGAATATAAAAGAAGGTTTTAAATTTAACATAAAATTACATACAACAAAATTGTTATTAAGTAAGAAATATTGAATTTATATCTAGTTTATCTTTTATCATAACTAGGGAAAACTATAGCTCTCTATTCATCAACTCCATTAAAGAACCCAGAAGATACTACAGGGGCTATACTGCCCAAACCGCCTCTCTCTTCCTATCCCATTCAGCTTACATCCAGATCCCCACACCCCCTGTCTCCCTCCCTCCCTCCCTTCTTTGGGGCATAGCACCTCCCTGCTCAGCCTGCTACGGTGCTGGGACCGAACCCGAACCGGGAGAACAAAGGGGTGGCCGGTAGCTCCTTTGTTCCCATAGCCTGCCCGCAGCAAGCAGGGTGGGCCCTTTGTTTGTGAGCTAACCAAGCAGCGCGGAGTTTCGATCTGGGCACCGAGTGAAACATCATTGTGGAGAAACATCTCTGGGGAGTGACATCACTGGGAAGGTACATCAGTGGGCAAGAAGACCTGATCCTGTAAAAGAGGATCCAAAGGGGAGTATTGGGAGGAAGAGATGGGCAGACGCCAATGCAGGAATTCTCCCAACAATCTGAAAAACAACACGAAACCACCAGAAGCCAGTGACCCCACAACAGGAGGACATGAACACCTTAATCAAGAAGAAGTAGAAAAAACTGACTTCATGAAAGTGATTGACACCCTTAAACAGCATATAAAAAACTCCCTTATAGAAATGGATGAGAAGTATAATAGACAGTTCGAGGAATTGAGTAAATCAGTAAATGATACCCTAGGAAACCAAGGAAAAACAATCAAGCAGATAAAGGAAACAGTTCATGACTTGAAAACTGAAATGGAGGCAAAGAAGAGAACACAAACAGAGGGCCGGCTGGACATGGAAAATCTAGGTAAATGAATAGAGACTACAGAATCAAGTATAACCAGCAGAATACAAGAGATAGAAGAAAGAATCTCAGATTCTGAGGATAACATAGAGAAAATAAACACTCTGATCAAAGAAAACAGCAAGTCCAACAAACTCTCATCACAAAACATTCAGGAAATATGGGATACAATAAAAAGACCAAACCTAAGGATAATTGGAGTAGAAGAAGGAGAAGAAGTGCAGCTCAACGGTACAGAAAATATACTTAATAAAATTATAGAAGAAAACTTTCCCAACCTGAAGACAGATGTACCAATGAAGGTTCAAGAAGCATACAGAACACCAAATAGACTGGATCAAAAGAAAACATCCCCTCGCCATATAATAATCAAAACACAAAATATACAGAATAAAGAAAGAATATTAAGAGGCGCAAAGGAAAAAGGCCAAGTTACTTATAAAGGTAAACCTATCAGACTTACACCTGACTTCTCTATGGAAACCATGAAAGCCAGAAGGTCCTGGATAGATGTTCTCCAAAAACTAAGAGATCACGGATGCAAGCCCAGACTACTATATCCAGCCAAACTTTCATTCACTATAAATAGAGAAAACAAAATTTTCCAGGATAAAAACAAATTTAAACAATACGTAGCCACAAATCCAGCCTTACAGAAAGTAATAGAAGGAAAATCACTAACCAAGGAGTCCAACAATGACCACAATAACTCAGACATCTAGAGACTCTTCACCAGCGCAAATCAAAGAAGGAAAACACACAAACCCTACTACAAAAAAAGTGACCGGAGTTAACAACCACTGGTCTTTAATATCACTTAATATCAATGGGCTCAACGCATCTATAAAAAGGCACAGGCTAAGAGATTGGATAAGAAAACAGGATCCAACATTCTGCTGTCTACAAGAAACACACCTCAACCACAAAGACAGGCACCTACTCAGAGTAAAGGGCTGGGAAAAGGCTTATCAAGCAAATGGACCTAAGAAACAAGCAGGTGTGGCCATACTAATTTCTAACAAAGTTGACTTCAAACTTAAATCAATCAGAAGAGATGGAGAGGGACATTTTATACTCATAACAGGAACAATTCATCAGGATGAAGTCTCAATCCTGAATATCTATGCCCCTAATATAAAAGCACCCACGTACATAAAAGAAACATTACTAAAACTCAAGGCAGCCATCAAACTGCACACACTAATAGTAGGAGACTTCAACACTCCTCTCTCACCAATGGACAGGTCAATCAGATAGAAACCTAACAGAGAAATTAGAGAATTAATGGAGGTAATGAAGCAAATGGACTTAACAGACATCTATAGATTATTCCACCCAAAGAGGAAAGAATATACCTTCTTCTCTGCAGCTCATGGACCCTTCTCGAAAATTGACCACATACTTGATAACAAAGCTAACTTACACAGTTACAAAAAAAATATTAGTAACCACCTGTGTCTTATCAGATCACCATGGATTAAAGTTAGAATTCAACAACAATACTACCCCCAGAAAGCCTACAAACTCATGGAAACTGAATAGTCAACTACTGAACCATACCTGGATTAAGGAAGAAATAAAGAAAGAAATTAAAGTCTTCCTTGAATTCAATGAAAATAAAGAAACAACATACTCGAACTTATGGGACACTATGAAAGCAGTCCTGAGAGGAAAGTTCATAGCACTAAGTGCCCACCTAAAGAAAACAGAGAAAGCACATATTGGAGACTTAACAGCCCACTTGAAAGCTCTAGAAAAAAAAGAAGCAGACTCACCTAGGAGGAGTAGAAGACTGGAAATAATCAAATTGAGGGCTGAAATCAACAAAATAGAAACACAGAAAACAATCCAAAGAATCAATGAAACAAAAAGCTGGTTCCTGGAGAAAATCAACAAGATTGATAAACCCCTATCCAAACTAATCAAACGACAGAGAGAGAATATGCAAATTAATAAGATCAGAATTGAAAAGGGGGCATTACCACAGACACAGAGGAAATTCAGAGAGTCTTTAGATCTTACTACAAAAGCCTGTATGCCACAAAACTGGAAAATGTAAAAGAAATGGACGCTTTTTTAGATAAATACCATTTACCAAAACTAAACCAGGACCAGGTGAACAATCTAAACAGACCTGTAAGTCGCGAAGAATTAGAAGCTGTTATCAAAACCTCCCTACCAAAAAAAGCCCAGGACCAGATGGTTTCAATGCCGAATTCTACCAGAACTTCCAAGAAGACCTAATACCTATACTCCTTAATGTACTCCACAATATAGAAACAGAAGGGTCACTACCAAATTCCTTTTATGAAGCCACAATTACTCTGATACCAAAACCACTCAAAGACTCAACCAGGAAAGAGAACTACAGGCCAATCTCACTCATGAATATCGACGCAAAAATCCTCAACAAAATACTGGCAAATCGAATCCAAGAACACATCCGAAAAATTATCCATTATGATCAAGTAGGCTTCATTCCTGAGATGCAGGGCTGGTTCAACATACGAAAATCTATCAATGTAATCCAGCATATAAATAAACTGAAAGAAAAAAACCATATGATCATTTCATTAGATGCTGGAAAAGCATTTGACAAAATTCAACATCCATTTATGTTAAAAGTCTTGGAGAGATTAGGGATACAAGGGTCATACCTAAATATAATAAAAGCTATATACAGCAAGCCGACAGCTAACATCAAATTAAATGGATAGAAACTCAAAGCCATCCCACTTAACTCAGGAACACGGCAAGGCTGTCCACTCTCACCATACCTCTTCAATATAGTGCTTGAAGTTCTAGCAATAGCAATAAGACAACATAATGGGATCAAGGGGATTCGAATTGGAAAGGAAGAAGTTAAACTTTCGTTATTTGCAGATGATATAATAGTGTACATAAGCGACCCCCAAAACTCCACCAAAGAACTTATACAGCTGATAAACAGCTTTAGTAATGTGGCAGGATACAAGATAAACTCCAAAAAATCAGTCGCCCTTTTATACACAAAGGAAATGGAAGCAGAGAGGGAAATCAGAGAAGCTTCACCATTCACGATAGCCATAAACAGCATAAAATATCTTGGGGTTAATCTAACGAAGGAAGTGAAAGATCTATTTGACAAGAACTTTAAGGCATTGAAGAAAGAAATTGAAGAGGATACCAAAAAATGGATGGACCTCCCTTGCTCTTGGATTGGGAAGATCAATATAGTAAAAATGGCAATTCTACCAAAGGCAATTTATAGATTCAATACAATCCCCATCAAGATCCCATCAAAATTCTTCACAGATCTGGAGAAGACAATAATCAACTTTATATGGAAAAACAAAAAACCCAGGATAGCCAAAACAATCCTATACAATAAAGGATGTTCTGGAGGCATTACCATCCCTGACTTCAAACTCTATTACAGAGCTACAGTAATGAAAACAGTGTGGTACTGGCATAAAAACAGAGAAGTCGACCAATGGAATCGTATAGAAGACCCGGATTTTATCCCACAAACCTATGAACACCTCATTTTCGATAAAGGAGCTAAAAGTATACAATGGAAGAAAGAAAGCATCTTCAACAAATGGTGCTGGCACAACTGGATGTCAACCTGTAGAAGAATGAAAATAGACCCATATCTCTCACCGTGCACAAAACTCAAGTCCAAATGGATTAAAGACCTCAATATCAGTCCGAACACACTGAACCTGATAGAAGAGAAAGTGGGAAATACCCTACAACAGATGGGCACAGGAGATCGCTTCCTATGTATAACCCCAGAAGCACAGACATTAAGGGCAACATTGAATAAATGGGACCTACTTAAACTGAGAAGCTTCTGTAAAGCAAAGGACATGGTCACTAAGACAAAAAGGCAACCTACTGACTGGGAGAAGATCTTCACCCACCCCGCAACAGACAAAGGTCTGATCTCCAACATATATAGAGAACTCAAGAAATAGACTTTAAAATGCTAATTATCCCAATTAAAAAATGGGGCACTGAACTGAACAGAGAATTCTCAACAGAAGTTCAAATGGTCAAAAGACACTTAAGGTCGTGCTCAACTTCCTTAGCAATCAGGGAAATGCAAATCAAAACAACTTTGAGATATCATCTTACACCTGTTAGAATGGCTAAAGTCAAAAACACCAAGGATAACCTTTGCTGGAGAGGCTGTGGAGGAACGGGTACCCTCATCCATTGCTGGTGGGAATGCAATCTTGTGCAACCACTGTGGAAGTCAGTGTTTCGGTTTCTCAGGAAATTTGGGATCAACTTACCCCTGGACCCAGCAATACCACTCTTGGGAATATACCCAAGAGATGCTCTTTCAAATGACAAAAGCATTTGTTCAACTATGCTCATAGCAGTATTATTTGTAATAGCCAGAACCTGGAAACAACCTAGATGCCCTTCAATGGAAGAATGGATGAAGAAAGTATGGAATATATACACATTAGAGTACTATGCTGCGGTAAAAAACAATGACTTCTCGAATTTTGCATGCAAATGGATGGAAATAGAAAACACTATCCTGAGTGAGGTGTCCCAGACCCAAAAAGATCAATATGGGATGTACTCACTCATAATTGGTTTCTAGCCATAAATAAGGACCACGGAGTCTACAATAGGTGAACCTAAAGAAGCTAAGTAAGAAGGTGATCCCAAGGAAAAACATATAGTTATCCTCTTGGCTAAGGGAAGTAGACCAAATTTCCGTTGAGAAAATGGGATCTTGGGGGTGGGGTGGGATGGGGGTAAGGGGAGATGGGGAGAGAAAAGATAGAAGGGAAGGAGGGGGGACCTGGGGAAACAGGAGAATTGGGATAAAGGAAAGGTGGATAGGGGAGCACGGAACCACAATTCTTAGTTAAGGGAGCCAGTTTAGGGTGGGCAAGAGACTTGACCCTAGAGGGGCTCCCTAGTGCCCAAGATGAAGTTCCCAGTTAGTTCCTTGGGCAGCTGAGGATTGGGAACCTGAAATGACCGTATCCTAGAGCAATACTGATGAATATCTTGCATATCATCATAGAATCTTCATCTGGTGATGGATAGAGATAGAGACAGAGACCCACACAGGAGCACTGGACTGAGCTCCCAAGGTCCCAAGGAGGAGCAGAAGGAGGGAGAACATGAGCAAAGAATTCAGGACCACTAGGCGTGCATCCACCCACTGAGACAGTGGAGCTGTTCTACGGGGAGCTCACCAAGGCCAGCTGGACTGTGACCGAAAAAGCATGGGATAAAACCGGACTCTCTGAACATGGCGAACAATGAGGGCTGATGAGACACCAAGGACAATGGCAGGGGGTTTTGATCCTACTTAATGTGCTGGCTTAGTGGGAGCCTAGCCAGTTTGGATGTTCACCTTCCTAGATATGGACGGAGTGGGGAGGACCTAGGACTTAACACAGGGCAGGGAACCCGGACTGCTCTGTGGACTGGAGAGGGAGGGGGAGAGGAGTGGGGGGAGGGGGAGAAGGGTGGGAGGAGGGGGAGAAGGGTGGGAGGAGGGGGAGAAGGATGGGAGGAGGAGAAGGGAAATGGGAGGCTGGGAGGAGGTGGAAACTTGTTTTTTGTTTATGTTTTTTTTTCTTCTTTTCGCAATAAAAAAATAAAATAAAAAAAAAAGAAAATAAAAAAAAAGAACCCAGAAGGGTATAATATTACCTAAGTTAACAGGAAGCACATTGTAAGCAACTTGCAAAACTCTAGAATTGACAGAGATATCTCAATGCTGGGACAGTCACCCAAAATTTTTTTGTAACATTGGGGGTACCAATCTTCAGCTTACAGGTGCATAGAATCTGGCAGACTTTTTCATGAAAGAGGAAATTTCAAAGACATTTCCACCTATATTGGTAGTTTGTCGGTTGCTTTCTTCTGTTATATATAATATAGTATATAATCACATAACAAAATTGACCTTAAATTTGTAGCAATAAACCAAGACCTATAGCAATGTAAAGTATTAATCCCTATTGTTGAATTGTACCTCAGATATCAGAGTGTTGGTTTGCTCTATAATTTCATACCCTTTGACAGACCTGAGAATTCCTGTTGAGATTGTTTATTCATGATCATGTACTGCTTATTCATTTATTGCTGTATGTTTAGTTATCTCTATACTAGTATTCCAAGGAAGACAGGAACAGTAGGAAGAACATGGGATGTTGGATATTGAGACAAGCAGGAACCGATTTGAGAAAAAGATAAAGAAGAGAACACTTGGGTAGGATAGCTATGTGTTCAAAACAGATTCTGATAGCTGAGCAGTTTTTTTATATTCTGGATGCAGTGTAATTGACCAGTCTTTTCTAAACTTCTATATGCTTATAGTCAAAAAATGGAGATGACCTCAGTTAACACTCTAGGCACAATTAGGAGTGTATCTAATACCCACAATATGTTATACCCCCATCTCCACAGTGAAAACTTTTTCTAGGTTGCTACAAACACAATTTTTCTTATATTTGTTTTCAGGTACACTACTGATCTATTCACCTGTCAGAGCCAAAGTGGAAAAAAAAATCTTTCACTGTCAGTATTAAAAAAAAAAATCAATGATTCATTTGTATCATTACATTTTTACTTCATCAAAAAAAAATTCCAAAAAGCAATAATTCCTTTTAACTTTGCCCTTAACTTACCCTTTTCTACAAATGAATGATAAATGATTCACACTTATCTCTATGATAGACTTCCTAATGGCAGTCTTTTTAACTTCATTTTACACAGGTGTTTTATATTTTCTGCTTAATATTGTCTTTAGTAATGCATAAGATTTTCTTCAGGTTGCAGGTAATTTTATTTCATCAAAATCAATTTTCAGATTTAATGTAGACACATTTTCCCCATAGCAGTGGAGTCCCGTTGTGAAGCAAAAATGAAAAAAAATAATTTGTTTATCTGCAGTTAAGGTCTCAAATTCTGAATCTAATTGTTGTCTGCAAATTCTGCTTTATGAACTGTTACTTCTGGTTTTATGGTGTAATTTAGGGCGGGGTAGGCTTGACAAATGGCTTCTTAATTTAATGGACTTAAATATTTTCCCACCAGCTGCCAAATAATTTGTGAAAAAGCATTATCATTTGGAGCATGTGCCCTAAGAGAGGAAAAAAAAAACTAAAGAGCTGTTTATTAAGTATGTGGCAGAGAAAGGAAAAATCCTCTCCTAAAACACAATTATATAAGATCACCTCCTGTGTAGGGATTAATTAGCACAGAAATACCGTAATTATTTATGTTTGAATTGAAAAAAGTTTTCAATTAATGTAGAGTTTAGGCATAATTGCTTAGCAATGATGTGATGCTTCTTCCAAATTCACAAAAGGCAATGTCTTTGAAATCACTATGCAAAGCTCGGCGTTCTTAAAGTATCCATAATACAGCAGATTATAGCCGAGACACTGCTATGTGTTCATGCATACACATGGATATGAGAGTCCAAAGGCTCCTTTAAGCTGGAAATCAAACTAAAAACCATGGTGTCTTGCTTTATTTGACCCTCTCCCCTTGCTTGTATTGTGGTTCTCATCAAATTAGAAACATAACGGTAAGTAATTTGAAAGCTTAGTTCCCCATTTTCCAATCCCCGACTCATCACACAGTGATTGGCTGAGCCTATTTGTAGGTGTGTGATGCTACTCCAGTATTAGACACAGAGTTGGGGTGAATTTGGGGAAATGTCAGAGCCCTTTCAGTACCTGGGAGATGCAGGCAGTACACTGCAAGGAAAGCATTCCATTCTCTCAATAGTAGCATCCCATAGACCTGGCATGTATGCCTAAGGATTAATAGAAAAATTTGTTGGGTACTACAACAGAATATATTATAATATCACATTTTCCTAAAATTCCTACTTATATCACTGTTTTGGTCCAGAATTTTGGAAATATTTAATGTTTTATTGTTTTAAACTAATCATGTAAAGAGCATTCATTTTTCAAAATAATAATGAATGCTTCATATTTCAGTTTTCAGGACTTTTCAGAGGCTTGGGTCCTTATTTCTGAAATATTCCAGTGACATCATAATTTCTTTAAATAAAAAAAGTCCAAGGACAATAAAGATTCTGCTAAGTACTAGTGTGTACTCTTGTATATGCATTAGTTCAGTTCTTTCTTATAACTTTTCCTTACTGTACACAACAGCGTTAAGATTTCCAGTGTTCTCGCAGAATAACACACCACAAGGTACACAGGTCTGCAAGTAATTTGCTGGAAGTACCAGGTAGTTACATCTCAGCCTGAATGTCAGAGAATCAGGGTGTTGGGTGGTGTAGATTTCAGGGCAAAGCAGAAGGCTCATGTTCCAGCTCAAGTGGTGGGCAGGAAGGATATGGATTAACCCTTCCTCCAAATTCACTGCATCAACACCTGCCAGATTGGATAATATCCACCCCATCCCTAAGAACTCTATATTTTGTAGCCCACCAATTTATTTGCTAAACTCATTAGAAAATATTATAACAAAGACATATATAAGCACTTTAGTCCTGATAGTTTGTGTTCTGACAAACCATAATAGTATGCCAAGAGTTAACACAGCATGTCAAATGCTCAATATTTAAAAGACCTGATTCCAAATTTGTTTTTTGTTGGTCTTATATATTGGATTTTTTAGGATCCCCCTATTGCAGATCAGAGAGATTTATAATCCTAGAATTTTGAATACCAGAGTTTATAGCAAATTAATTTGTATCTATATGAATGATACCTTTAAGCTCCAAGCAGAAGATGCCTATAAGAGCTGCGAGTAAAATGTGTCAACATCAATTCTATGATGAGCTTCCAGAAACCCTGTTTTTTTAGACTACTATAGCTAGGACTTTGTGAGATTTGATTTCTGTATTTTCACCCTCATGAACCTCAGTTTTAAATGTAGCTACCCATTGAGACCTGTGAATCTGCTAGAGAGCTAATGGGGGAACCCTGTGGAAGAGGGAGAAAAAGACTATAGGAATCAGAGGGGATAAAGAACACCAGGAGAACATGGCCCACTGAACCAACTCTGCAGAACTCACATGGGTTCAGAGACTAATGTGACAAGCAAAGAGCCTGCAAGGGTCTACACTAGATCCTTTGAATATATGTCATGGTGGTTAGTTTGGTGTTTTTATTGGAAACCTGGCATAGTGGGAGTAGGTTTGTCTTTGACTTTTTTGTCTGAACTTGGGACACTTTTCCTCCTATTTTGCTGCCTTGTTTAGCCTCAATATAAGGATTTTTGCCTTGTCTTATTTTATCCTTGTTGATCATGTTTGTTATCTCTTGGAGGCCTGCTTGTTTCTAAAGAGAAACAGAGTGGGGTGAGTCTGGAGAAGGGGAGGTTGTGGAGAGCTGAAAGGAGTGGAGGAAGGGAAAACTGTTCCGGGTGTGTTATATGAGCAATGAATTAATTTTCAATAAAAAATACATTTACATTGACCTTTAGTATTTTAAATACTATTCGATAAATCTATATTCCCAAGTGGCATCAGAAACAAAAAACAAAACACAAAATATTCCTACTCTTCCCAAATGAAAGAGACTTTACAGTTCAATTTCTTTCATGTGAGTGTAGGAAAAAAAATCACGATTTAAAGAGATAGTTTTACTCAACTAATGCTTTAAAATAGCTAAAATCAAAGAACAAATGTCCTGCTAGAGATGGTCAAGACTTGAAAGACTTCCTGGAGACAATCAACAGTGTGATGCAGAAAAATATTGACTCCTTCGCTGTCATGTATACCTAGCTCATGGGGAATTTTCTTTCGTGTTGTTGTTCTTGTTTGACTGTATATATCCCTATTGTCTTGTTCACTGGAGTATTTTGTGTTGCAAGTGAGCTGACCTTAAGGTGAATCAGGATCTGAAACAATGAAGAACTCAATGTCACAGGTCACAAGAGGTCCTGGGAAATGGGATTCCAGGATCGATTATCAGAACATGGTATATGATATTACAGAACACTCAGATATCTCTAGATTATGCTGTGCAGTCTCAGCATTTTAAATGCTTTTAGCCTTGTGCTCTGACTGATGCAGAATTCCAGGCAATCTCAATGAAGGCATCAAAAGAGCATCACCTCTAACAGCATTTCCTCTGCCTGTGGAGAAAAGCCTTACATTTCACGGCCTGCAGAAGAAGCCCACATATAGTTTATTACTCAGGTACAAATCCTACTGATGGACTCAGAAAACCTTTTCCATGTTAAGATAAATAGAATTATCAACATTGGATTTAAAATAATATAGACTATGCATAGAGGCCAGGGAGCAGCCACTACTTGTGAACATGTGATAACACAAAGGATGCCACAGTCTCAGCTGGTATGAGATGAAAGACTAACTATAGACTAGGCAATCACTTATTTCTATAACAAACCTCAGCTCTACAAAGCACGGTAATTGAGTAATTATGATATTCTCCACACATTAGTAGACATATGTATATTAATTATAAAACTTATTCAAACATATGCCTTAAAATTCAAATTTTCTTTAAGAAACAATCTCATTGGTGTAAAATATTCCAATCAATAGTTTCAATATTTAAATTGACATTACTTCATTCCCTAACATTTACAATAAAAGCAATTTGTAAACTATATATGATCACATTTGTTAGAAAACCATATTTTTTCTTTTTACCATCTATAATATAAATGTTCTAAATATTTTATATAAATTTAAGATATTATTTAATAATTTATTGGTATATCATGGCTTTTTAACTCTTGTACCATAAGTTTTTAATTTTATTTTTATGAACAAATTTTAGCAATTTTATACATGTATAGAATACATTCTGATGTTCTTAGCCTTGCAGTCTTTCATATCTCTCCTTGTCTCTCTGCCACACCCTCTCTTCTCTATCCAAGTCTTTATTTCACTCATGTCTATTTTTGATCTGTTTATGTCCCTGTGGGTTTGCCTAGAGTAGTCTCTGTGGTCTTGGAATTGAATCTATACATTGGAACCTAATGAATTCACAAATGGGTACACACCTGAAGACAATGGCTCCCCTCTCCTAGAGTCGATCAATAGCCAGTAGCTCAGGAGAAAAAGTATGGTCCCTTAGGCCTATTCCTGTTCACAACAGACTGCTTGGAGTGTGTCTTGGGAAGGTCTAGTGTGAGTACTCATAATTGCTGTGAATTCTTCATTACATCAGCAATGTCCTGCCTAGAAAAATGTGACTCCATTACCCATTTCCCTATTTTCTGGCTCTTATATTATTTCATTCCCTTCTGCAGTATTTCCTAAGATTTATAAAGGGTGTCATAATAAGTTATGTAGGGGGAGTCCTCATCTGTTATTAATTCTGATCATTTCAGGTAGTGAAGAGCTTCCACATTCTTTGTTTTTCACCGAAAAAACAGGCTCCTCTTACCAGGGTTGAGAGCAACACTTGTACAGGAAGACAATTTGATGTTATGTCTATGCAGCTGAACATCAAAAGCAGTTTTCCTCGTAAGCCTTGTGACTTTCTGAAATGTGAGTCTTGTAACACTAAGCTTAGGTTCCAGACTGGACCAACCTTGAAATCAAATTAGAGAGCAGTCATTTGTTCCATACGTTGTTCTGACACCACAGTAACTGTGGGCACATCTTGTCTTGTACATTCCTATTATAGTTTGTAGAGCTCAAGGTAAGTGGTACTTTTTCTACTCAGTAGTCTGCATAGCACATTTTGGCACTTTGAAAGCAAACCAACAGGAGTAGGTTTTCCAGCTGGACTTCAGCTTGACTTCTTGAAAGAACGTCTGTTAGTTTCATTTGTTGTTTGCTTTTGTTTTGTGTTGTGTTTAATCTTTTCTGTGATAAAATAGCATGATGAAGTCAAATTCTTGAAGGAAGAAATTATTGAGACCTACAGTTCTAGGAGCATTTATAATAGGGAGGGAGACATGGCAACAGGCAGCTGGAGCAGGATGCTTATGGGGTACTACACGTCCATACGCACAGCAGAAAAAGATCTAGAAATGTATAAACCCCCCAAGCTCTACCCTAGTGACATACATCCTTCACCAAGTCTACACTTCCTGAAATTTCAATAACTTCCCCAAACGGTGCCTTGGCTTAGGTACTAAGGGCTCAAATCTGATGCTCTATGGGGGGCATTTCCTTTTAAACAAGTACATTGTACTTATTATATGCTGCGGGAGTATAAACTGTAAGTGGTAGGGAGTTCTTAAGTTTTTCCCAAGAGTGTTACATCTTGCAGTTAACTTGAAGTCAACTGACTCAGGGTGATATCCCGGGAATTGGAAACCTCAAAGCCTGACCCTACAATGGCACACTTCCTCCAACAAGACCTCCACTCCAACAAAACCACACCTCCTAATACTGCCCCCCACTATGAGATTATGTTTGCCAATTGCATTCAAATTACCTCAATCATATAACACTGATTTTCAAATTTAAAAAACCATGAGGAGTAGGCAAAATAAATCAGCATATAATGGTGCTTGCTTTTAATCCTGAAGACCTGAGTTCAACTTCCAGGACCTAGTGATTGAAAGTGATGACTCTGACATCCACACACATGCACCAAATCATTTGAACACACACGCACATGTGCACACATATGCCATAAACATGAACACAAATAGTATAAGTATAATAAAAATTTCAATAAGAATTATGTCCACAAACCATTTATAAATGCTTTACCTTTAAGTAGGTACTGCATTGTCCTTACTGAATTTGTAAAAAAAAAAAAAAAAACCTCAGTACCCCAAAGTTATACATAACTTGTTTCACATTAAAAAAAATACCAAGTTTGGAAACTTACTATTCAAAGAAGATAATTGACAATACCATTTGAACCAAAAGACAATTTGAAAATCAACAACTATCAAGATGAAGCTATCTCTGTTCTTCCAATTACAATTAAATGTACTTTTAATCCCAGAGTTCAGAATGATGAGGCAGGATGATCATGTCTTCAAGAACAAAATGGGTTATAGATGGAGACTTTGTCTCATAAAGTAAAATGGAAGTTTTATCCTGAACAGAGACACGATTATTTACAAGAAAATCTCAGTGAATGTTATGTCAAATGGAAGACACAGAAATAAGGCTCAGATTCCAGCAACAACTCCTGCTATCAAAACCACATGCCTATTTTTTTTGGGGGGGTGCTACATCTGTAGGCTATGTTTCATTTTTTAACATTTAATAAAATCATATTCAAGGAAAGCAAATATTTTACAGTACAATTCATGTCAACATTTTTCCCCTAGACTCTATCTTTGTTTTGAGGGCACCTTAATAAAATTGTAATTTCATGTGCATTCATTGAATTGATGAAAAATTCAACATATATTCAACATAGTCTGCCTTGCAGCTTGCTTGTGAATTTGAAGAGCAGGCAATATTCCTACAGAAAAGTCTCATCCAAAATCCCTGGATGGTCTGTTGTTTATATTTATGGCACTTTCAGCGTCTCAAGAGCTGTGTGAGGTCAAGAATCATATATTGGTTTGTTTTTACATTTCAGATACTGTCACAATCTATCTAAAAACTGTTGATAATGCTTAATTTTTTTCTTTCATCGCTTCACATTTTTGTTTTGTCTGTCTTATTGTTCAGAATATAACATCTATTTGTTTTACATCTGTTCACCTATAGTTTATCCTTTTGTATATCTATGTATAATGTGTATTCTTGTTGTGTATACTTTTGTATATTTTAGAAATCCACTATAAAGTGCTTGTTATAAGTAGTATGTATGTGTTATACACATGTGCACACATATACACATATACATTCAAATATCAGGTTTGGTATACTACCCATTACAGGTTAGTAGAAAATTAATTCACCCTTTATAAAATAGTTGAAAGTCAAGAGTTTTATTTGTCATACTGCAGACTGCAACACGGTAAATTAAGAAGATTACATTCTGAAAGTTAAAATAATAGGCTATAGGATCTTTTTCTTGGAGATATACTTAGTTGCTTTCTGAGTAGCCTTGTGCATATCATTCTTGCTGTGTGGCTGAGGCAGTCCAGAGTGAACATTACATGGCTGAGAGTTCAGCACATTTTCTGTGCTCAAATTTTTCAGTGCAAAGTCTGTACTCTCCGATTGTATGACACTGCAGCTCACAGCTTGATTAGATGAAAGGTTTTTCTAATTGTAGTTCTGAAACGATGCTTGTAATTAACACTGTACTGAAAATGGCATAAGGCCCTACCCCATTGTGTGTGTGTGTGTGTGTGTGTGTGTGTGTGTGTGAGAAAGAGCGAGAGAAGTTCATAAACTATATATGTGTCGTATATCATGTCTATAAAATTTCCACTTTAATATTCTTATATAATATGAAACATTGTTTAAGATAGGCCTTGCTACCCTCAAGTCTATAATCTTCTGGTTTGTCTTCCAAACACTGATTTTGGAAAAGCACCATCCTTCCTGGATCAATGAATCCTTTTTTTTTTGTTGTTGTTGTTGTTTCTTTGTTTGTTTGTTTTTGTTTTTTGTTTGTTTGTTTTTTAATGGTTCAATCCCTGTTTAGTCCAGGGTTCCAAAAGTAGCTTCCTTATCATGGACATGATATATGCTTGCTATAAAGACAATTAATAAGTTACTAGGTATGGTGCCACATAGTACCTTAACAGGAATATTGCTTGAAATCAGTAGTTTGAGCTAGAAAAAAAAGAAATAAAATTAAAATATATAAATTGCCTAATAGTTTCCACATGATTATAGCCTAAATTTTCAAAAGAAAGAAGATGGTCAACAATAGAAAGAAAAAGAGGGAAAGAGGAAATAAGAATTAAAATAATAAAGCAACAGATAGCATTGCAGGGATAATTGGCATTTACATTTGATTATCATCATTCTAGAAATGGTTACATAAACATAAGGGACTTTAATATAACATAAATGAAAGATTGATAAATGACGCAATGTATTTGTTTTAACTAAGTACCCATTTTCATTTTTTTGGTCTTAAAAAAAAAGATACATTGTCAAATACAGCCAGTTATTTTTTCTTGTGTTCAATAAAAAGCCATGTTCTCTTTGTTTCCAATATGGAGGCATCATTATAGTTTATCAAAACACATATCCTTTCTCCATAGCCATAATGGAGTTGAGCAAGCAAGTGTAATCCTCTGTCTGGATACTCTACAGGAGTTGCTTCAGTCAATTTGCTGTTCTGTGTCATCATCACACTTTAAAAATTGCTTTGGGACTCTGTCTCACAAAAGCAACAGACGATCCAAGTTGGTAGATGAAATGCAGGCTTGGTTTGCTAACTCTAGGGAATAACCTGGGGAAAACTGGATAATAGTCAGAAGAGGTGGCTTGGCTGGTCTGATAGCTAAGTAAAATAGGGCATTCTGAAAAACAGAACAGGAAAATTACAAAGTCCATCCTGGAGAGACTGCTATAGTCTGTTGAGATTTCCCCTCCCACGGAGGGAAAACCATGCATAAGAAAGAGAACACTGACAAGTGAGTCTGGTGCTCCCCGTAAGAAACTTGAAGGGAAAAGTCAGTGTAAAGTAGGTAGAAACCTAAGTGGTGTGTGACAGCAGCAGAGAGTGGAGAGATGCTGGAAAAGCTACCCTTTTTTCACTGGAAAGAAACAGTGGTCTACAAAAATGAGGTAGCACACAAACATACAAATACACTGAAATAAACAAGGGACAAATAACAGAAAAAAAATTCAGGACACTTCCTAGTTTTCTGGTACACTGACCTCTTGGTTATTTAAAAAGATTTTGTCCTTCAGATATAGAATAATATATATACATATACACATACACACACACACACACACACACACACACACACACACACACACATATATATATATATAGCTTGTGACATGACCCATGGTTCCATTAAGTTAGGGTTAAGTGGAGTCTCCATGTTTGAGAGAAAGGACCAAGGCAGGCCAGCAAAGGCATTTTAAAATTCATGCCCTTGGTAGGTCAGATGATGCCCATCTGATTGTTTCATTTAGAAAGGTACTGTACCCATGTTACATTCCTAAAGCTTAACCCATGAACTGCTTATAATTGCTACTTGCCCACTTTATACCATGGAACAAGTCCTGACAGAATGAGAGTAACGATTGAAAATGTCTGTGGGCACAAAAAGTCTCTGCTGCCATCATATATAATGCCCAATGAAGAGACCATCTAATCTAAAAACAAATTAACTACCACATTCTTAGGATACAATTATAAAACCAATTTTGTGTTTAGAAATGTCAAAATCGCCTACTTTGACTGTTTTGGGAATATTTTAATATAGTCTTGCATGTACCACTCTGTGATTAAATCTCCAGCTTCCTATGAGTGATAAGCTAATTTCTAAGCAACAGTGGTAATTGTTGCTGTATGACTTTAAGGAAAAGTAAGGGAGTAAACTTTCGTTGCTTTTTTTATTTTTTGGAGTCAAGTAAGTCAAGTATTTAAGAGAAGGGAGAAAGAAAGAAAGCATTGAACCTTTAAAATTGGAAGATTAATTTTAAACTTAAAAGTATGTTCCTATTTCCTACTACTGATACTATCTTTGCATAAATGAATAAAACTCTTTTTAAAAAAAAATGGCATAGCAGTTTCAAATCTTCAGTGAGTTACAGTCTCAAGACACTCAGAGAATATCTATATACCAAAGCCAATGAAATAGACTATATCTAAAATTTAGGGAAGAAATTGAATCAGTACTATGACTAAATGGAAATTGAAACAAAGTCTGTAGGTATACAGTGAACCTGTTTCAAGTTGTGCTTGCTTTTGGAAAGACAGCCTATGATCAGGGCCAGCATTACCAACTGGATACCTTAGAGGCTTAGCTCCTGAGACCTGAAACATGAGAGACTACCTACTGATAGGACAAGCTATGACCTGATCTCATATAGTACCAACAGCTCTGTGGCTGGCATCCTTGACCCCAAGAGGGAATGCCAAAAGAGCTGAGGACTGCCTTCAGACTCTGTAAATCTATCAGGACATCTCCCCTTTGTGTTTATTCTTTATTTAATATTCAATGTGAATTCAGTAGGCCAACTCTTTCTTCATTTTTGCTTTCTCTTGTTTTTATCCCCTTCCCCTCCGTTTTCATTTTCCTTTTTATAGGCTTTCTAAAAGAAGAGAGGCTAGTCAAGTTTGGGGGATCTCCATGTCTCACACTCCTGAGACTTTGGAGACTGGATATTTACATTATTTAATAGTGTTTTTTCCCTCCGTGTTTTGATGATACCTTTACCCAAAACTTTATCATTTCATCAACCCATGTTCTTGTTCCTTATTCCATTTACGTTTCTCTCCTATAACTTTCCCCAGTCAAACAAATACTAATCATTACTCTTACATACTTTGCTTCTTTTCTTCCCATTCATATACATAGTAATAAATATCACAGAACACAGCTGTCTCTTCCTAAAATGATTGACCTTAAGCTGTGATATATTATTTAGCAATTACAGTGCATGGATAGTAAGCCTATACATGGATAGTAATTGTTTTCAGATAGTTTTCCACATTCCAGGGAGTACTGGTGACACAGCCCTGTGCTTTCAGCACCAGTCTAGCAGAGAACACCCACATCATCACCTTTCTACAACATAGCTAAGAATTTGTTAACACTTTCACTGTCAGAAAAAGATGTGACTCTAAACCCTCTAAACACTAACCTAGCTTCAGAGGAACATGTCTTAATGACAATAAGTAAGTCAGTAAGTAAATAAGTAAGTAAGTAAATAAATAAATAAATGAAAACCAGGGAAACACAATTCCTTCAAATATTGATATACTTTTTAATGGCTTCCAATTGAGTTAATTAGCTTAAATTACAAAGAATTTAAAACAAAATTAATATTTTCAAAGAAACCAGAGAGGCCATTAGTTATATCCTGAATGATTTCTAGGAGAGTACAACCAGCTAAATTAATAAGAATGTTAGCACAGTATATGAATGTCATACTCAATAAGGAAGCAAAAAGTTTTGAAAAAATGTCAAAGTGAAATACTAGAAATAAAAAATGCTGTAAGCCAAATATTAAGTTCCATGGAAATCCTAACCAATAGCATCATTCAAGAAGAGGAAAATATTAAAACTTGACTATAAAGGTGATGTGTCTGAACAATAAAATGGTAAATAAATTAATACAAATTAACAAAACATTTGAGATAATGAAACACCATGGAAAGGAAACTATTTTGTGTTTAAGTATATTTTTTTTAAAATAAAACCAGAGCAAAAACCTCAAATTAATGTGTGTATATGTGTCACAGAAAGAGAGAGAGAAATACAGAGACAGAGATACATAGAGATAGAACAGTTGCTTCAAAATATAATCCTGAAAATTTATATCCATGTGTTGACAAATTATACTGGGTGTCTTTATAACCCTGTGCAAAAAGAAATTCAAAACATACCAAAGATTTTAATTTAATACTTGAAACTCTAAAACTATTAGAGCAAATATTAAGGAAATACTTCAATATATGAGTATAGGCAATTACTCTCTGAAAAGAATTCTAGTCACTCAAATATAAAGTCAGAATTGACAAAGTTGAGAATATGAAATTGTCACGTGTATACAGCTAAGGAAACATTTAACTGCATGAGAAGATGATCTGCAGAATGAGAGAAAAATCTTTACGGGCTGTATATCAGACAGAGGATTAATATCCAGAGTACACACAGAACTCTGAATGACAAACAAGAAATAAAATATTCAAATCAATAAATGAGCTCATGAAGTAAGCAAACAGTTCTCAAAAGACAAATCACAGATGATCAATAAAGAAAAAATGCCCAAGCTCAATTACCATCAGAGAAATACAAATTTGCATCTACACTGAGATTCCATCTCATCTCTGTCAAAATAGCAGACATTAGGAAACTAAATTCCAATAAGCACTGGTGAAAATTTGAACAAGAAAGACCCTTACATACTGCTGGCCTGAATGTATCCAATATAGCCACATGGGAATCAGTATAGATCTAGACATTCCTGAAAAAACTAAATATATATTATGACTCAACTATAACAATATTTTAACACAAATATTCCAAGTCACTATACCATAGCAATCCATGGTCATCAATGTTTATTTCAACAAGGTCACCTCTGCGAAAGGGTCATTTGACCCAAAAGGGGTCATGATCTACAGATTGAGAACCACTGTCATAGTGGAAAATTGCTTAATGGCTCACTCCAAAGCTTATTTGTGTTCAAATACCTTGCGTAGGGATGGCGGCACTCAGGACTATCTAGGCTCTCCTAGATCACGAAAATGGCACAGTCATGTTGAAATGTCAATCCGAAGAACCAATTCTTCAACCAATATTTCTTTTTCAGAAGTGTGACCAGTTTACAATCAAGATTAGCCAGCAGAACAGTTCACATGTTTTCACACACATGTGCTTCCTAGATTTTTATAGATATATAAAATGATATACCTATGTCATTACAAAAAAAAAATGAAGCTGTCTAGGGGAACAAAGGTGACCAATAGAGTGAGGTGGAGTGAGAAAAACGAGATGAAAGTATTGATAAACACATGCTTAACGAAAATATATGGTAGTGCCAAAATACCCTTATATAGCAGGGTGTCATCCACAATAAACATATGCAAATGATAATTAAAGTAAACAGACGAATATCACAGAAAGATGACAGATAAGATTTTTCAGGGTGAAATTAGAATGGGTCAAGAAACTATCAGGTTTCCAGAGGTGCTTCATTCATCACAGGTCCAAAGTACAAAGTTTAGAGAAAAGAAAGTTTTCGCTGGAGGCCAGGGTAACTGTGGACCTTTGCAGTTCTTCCCTGGCTCACATTTCTGCTTCTGCGTTTCAGTATGGTGGATCTGTTTGCTGCTGCTGTGGCTCAAAGGGCTCCTGGAGTGCATGGTCTACTGTTGGTGGTGATTCATGTGGGCCATCTTGCTGACAGTCACCTAGTGTCAGCTCCACAGGTATTGGGAATTAACAAATGACTTGCACGTATTCGGATGTTTATGCTTTACATTTATTTTTGAGAATGTTTTAGTTCACTTTTATGAAGGATTAGACTCATTATTTTTCTTACACAGATATACTGCTATTTCACACCATTTTCATTAACCCATTTTTGTGTCTCTTTAATTACTTTCACTCCCTTTTTAATGATGAGTTGGACATATTCATATGGGTTTATTTTTATATGTCTATTATGTTCCATTGAATTACTTCCCCCTTGGTCTCACTCTGTCTTGATCTCTGTAGCCTTGTAGTTGAACGTGAAGCTGTGTGCTATCTGTCATTCAATGCTGTTCTGATTCAAATGTGCTTTGGCTGTTCTGGGTCTTTTCTCTCCTTATAGTCTTTAGGATCAGCTTGTCATTAATAATAAAATAACTGGCTGTGATTTTGCTGACTCTATAGACAAAATTAGGTAGAACCATACTTAATAAAATTAAATATACCTATTAATTTTAGGTACAAACACTTTATTTATTTAATCCTAATTTTATTTCTTTTATGACTTCTGTCGTTTTTCCCATGAAAATCTTGGACATATTTTATTTGGTTCTTTCTTAAGTATTTCGTGTTTTCTATTAATGCAAGTGGTATTGTGTTTTTAATTTCAGTTCCACTTGTCCCTTGCTGTTGTATGGAAAAACAATTGACTTCAGCAGATTAGACTAACTTGTTTTCTGTATCCTCGTTATAATTGCTTATTAGTTCCAAGAGGTGTTTGGTTGATTCATAGTTTGTGCATACACAATCATGCCCCCTGTGAAGAAAATAGTTTTGGTTCTTCCTTTCCAAGTTGTATTCTACTGTTTCTTTCTCTTTCTTATTGAATCAAGTACAATTTCAGTGTTATATAGGAAAGTAGAGAAAAGAGGGCACAGCCTTCCATCCTCCCTATTCATGTGGGAAAATCTAAACTTCTTCTCATCAAGTATGTTTGATGAAGATTTTTTATTTATTTTTATTTTTTTTAGTTGCTGCAAAAAAAAATTTCTGCCTCCTCCCCGTTTCCCATTTCCCTCCCCCTCCTCGCACACATCGCTCCCTCCCCCTACTCCCCTACCCCACTCCCCCTCCCCCCCACTCCATCCCCCCTCCCTCTCGAGAATGAAGAGCAGTCCAGATTTCTTGCCCTGCGGGAAGTCCAAGGTCCTCCCACTTCTATCCAGGACCAGGAAGGTGAGCATCCAAACAGGCTAGGGAGCCATCTTAGGGTTGGCAAGAGACTTGACTCTAGAGGGGTTCGCAGGTGTCCAGGGAGATGTCTCCAGCTAGTACCTTGAGCAACTGAGGAGAGGGAACCTGAAATGACCCTATCCTATAGCCATACTGTTGAATATCTTGCATATCACCTTAGAACCTTCATCTGGCGATGGATCGAGATAGAGACAGAGACCCAAATTGGAGCACCAGACTGAGCTCTTAAGATCCAAATGTGGAGCAGAAGGAGGGAGAACATGAGCAAGGAAGTCAGGACCATGAGGGGTTATGAAGATTTTTATAACTTCTTTAATGTGAAAAACTTTCCTTTACTTCAGAACTGATGATGAAGAAAAAAAAATTCTCTTTACATATCATAATGATGTTGTTCTTTCCTTTTTTCTTACAGGGAAAAGGCTTTCCTATTGTTATCTTGAGAATACTATTAGCTATATGTTTGATAATAAGGGGCCTTTATCAGATTTAGAATTTGTTTTTTGTAACTCTTTCACTAATAGTTTTTCTTTAAATAACTCACATATTAAATTTCATAAAAAGTATTTTGCTACATTTGAAATTACCATACTTTCTGCTCTTGGCTAGTTATCGAATTATGTTAATTGCCTTTGGAATATTAAATTAATCTTGTAATTCTGTTTTCTTATTTATTATTTAAAGAGCATGTTTTATTTAACCATTCTGGCAATGAAATAGAAAACTTTGTAGGTTTGTTCCTTTATTATAAAATTCTCACTAGATTTTGCTGGTAAATAAATGGTGGCATAATTAAAAGAGCTGTGACCATTTCTTTCATTATATAAAATAGTTTGTGTAGGACTTAGCATTTACCTTCACATTTTTAGATAATAATGTCAATTACCCTGGTTTTAAGATCTTTAGGGATTGAGGTTCTGATTTTTAACTCTTCTTTCATGTTTTAGTAACTTGCTCTTTTAAAAGAAATTCAACAGTCATATCCTCTATGTCAGTTTATCTGAAATGAACTAGTTTTGAACTCTCAGCAGCGTAGCCTTTATCATTACAGATACTAACATCACAGTACACTTCTCCTCTGACTGGTCTCTTCCGTGTGGAGTTTTCTTCAAAGAAAACAGGATTGCATTCATTGATACATTTTGTGATTCTGTTTATCACCATATTTTGAAAGGTTATCTTTTTTTAGGCTTTTATAAACTAGTACTTATTTACTCATTTCCTCTTGAGCTCTCTTTATTTCAGTTACTTCTGTGTCCAGCCTACTCCTTCTGAAATCCCTGTCCCTTTATAACTACACACACACACACACACACACACACACACACACACACACACACAAATATAATTTGCTGAGTTCGTGTTTCTCATATGCATACTTTTAGGATTGACCACATAAGAATAGGCCAACTAAAACTCAATTTCTTCCTCTTTCAGCAATCACTAATTGCTCATCTAGTGGTGGAACTTTGTGATATTGCCCCAATCCATGTTGGGATGTCAAATCAGAGTTATTCTTTCACAGGACTTGTTTAGGCGACCATGTTTATTAGAGAAATGCCATAAATGCGGACTTCTGTACTATACAGAAGACAATATATCACAGCAAACTTGCCAGTTCTCTGACTTTCAGCGACTTTCAGCCCCTCTTGCCTACTACACACTGAGCCTTCCATGTCAGAATTTTATTCTATTAGTTGGAGTTGGGTACCCCATGATCATTTGTCAGGATTTTGACCAGATTTAGCTTTCTGTAATGGTCTCCATTTGTGGCAAAATGAAGCTTCTTTAATGAAGGTCTAGCTCTACTCTTCTCTGGGTGTAAGAATAGGTATTTAGAATGTGGTTAGAAGGATTTAGAACAGCTTGAGATGTTAATATTGAAATTTTATTGACTTCTCATTATTTGCTATCCATTATTTATATGACACTAGTCTGATTGTTTTATAATTGTATTTGTTTTTCCATCATTGATTTTAACTATATAAATATAATATATAATATAAATAAATATAAATTATATATATATTCTGTCATTTCACTGAAATAGTCTTTAATAACAATACATATTTATTTAAATTTTAATGCATTTTATATTGTTGATAATTTATGCTCAGTGTCAACAACTTTCTTTAGACTGTCAAAAATGTCTCTATAATTAATTTTTCTCTTGTGTAATCTCATCTTTCATGTGGGAAGCAATGAAACACATGACATCTAATTCAACGTAGATATGTGCTTACTAAGATATCAGAAATTTTTTAGTATGTAAATCCAACTTCTGCTTTGTTGGTTAACTGATATGTCTACACTCTTTTACAAGAAAAACCCACCATAATCCTTGTGCAATATTTCTGGATAAATAGTCAGCAAATACACAAAATTACTCTAATTGGTAATTTGAATATTTTGCATCTTCCAACATTTTGAGATCTAGAACCTAATCAATATCATAAATAAATTAGTTACTATAATATAACTTATAGCTTTTGTTTACATGGAATTTGGCAGTTTTGAGGTTTATGTATTCTTTTCTCTACTGTTTAACATATACTTTTCTTTCTTGTAAAATATTTAAGACTTATTAATGTTCATTCTTTATAAAAAATAACAAAGTTTTATTTAAACCTATGAAATATTTCAGAGAAAATATTATGCTTTCTATTATTTTTCACCTATAGAAATAATAACTTTCTTGGACTACAGTTGAATCGACTACAAATGACCTCCATACTCTACTACTTGCCTCCAGTAAGCTTGTGTACATCATCCTACCAAGCAACTCTTAAGTCATCTTAGGAAGAATAGGAGCAGGGCAAAATGCCAATAGAAATTACCTTGATGCTTTGAGTATAACCTGGGGCAGGAAACATATGGGAGACAGAAAAAATATCTACCAACATCAACTCTTCTAGGATTATCAAAGTGATGAGACAAAAGATAGCGTACAACTCACTAATCCCTAAATAATATGCCCAGTAAGAGAACCCATGGCTCAAAAGAGCACAGGTTACTTTCTAAAATATGGAGTTAACACTGACAATCATGACTATTCAACTTCAAAAAGAATTGAAATTAAATATAAAGTTACCCTGGAATCAGAAATAAAAATTAGGTGATATGTATTTTAAAAATGAGGGATCTCCCCCCTTAATAAACCCATATGACTTGATCTTCATATAATGATGGTAAGAAGTACTGGATAAATTCAAAGTGCTGAGTCAACAAGATGAAATCTCAAAGTGGTTACTTTGCATTTCTTGGATGTTAAATGCCTTTAAATGTATTTCTTAGCCATTAGTATTTCTTCTGAAAACTGTCTCTTTAGCTCCATAGTCCATCTTGGAACTGAACTGGATTGTTTGTTTGCTAGTATAGTTCTTTGTATATTTTTGACAATAATATTCTGTCAGATGTATAGTTGTCAGTCTTATTCCATTTTGTAAGGTAAAAATGGCCATCTTGCCAAAAATCCATGAACAAATTCAGTGTAGTCCCTATAAAATTGCCACAGTGAAGTATTATTAAACTTATGGCCAACACCTGAGAGATCTTCAAGGTGCCAGTTTGAACTGCATTTCTATTAAGACTATCTTAAAAAGGGCATACTTTTCCAAAGAAGTATCTGATGACTTTAAACATCATAAAGCCAGTATTATTATGCTTGCAAGATACTTCTTGAGGTCATGAAAGAGGAAAGTCTTTGAGGTTCTAAGAGAAAAAATGCCATAGAAATTCAAAGTAATACAATTTCTTTATGAGCCAAATGCCAAGATCATTAATCACTGAAAATGAAATTATCATACTGACAGAGTACTACACTAGTAGTACATTTTAATGAATTCAGTACTCTAAAAATTGTTTCTCTATGAAAAGTGACATATAATATTAAAGATGAAAATAAGTAATAAGCATATTAAATCCTGATTATGGAAAATAAATTATCTGTTTACTCTTTTAAATAATTTCTACTTACATTGAGGTAAACCATATTCTTAAAAAATTCCTTAAAAATTCTGATTTAAATAATCAATATAGTTTGTATTTTAGTAGTGATAAATAAGACAATCTCATTATTTCATCTGAGATATTTTCTTTTTTTTGGGGGGGGGGGTCAACCTGAAGGTTAAAAAAGCAAAACAACCAGCCACTGGCTCTTCTGAAATGGCTTTCACCTCAATCCGAAATGGTGATCCTACCTCCAAAAATCTCAGAATGAGACAGTGACTGAGAGCTGTCATCTCCCATTTTATAATCCCCTCTAGGGCTGGGATTAAGACATGCATCACTAGGATTAGAGGCATGCACCAGCCGGTTTTTATGGCAGCTAGTGTGGCTACCGGGATTAAAGGCACATGTAGACACTGGGATTAAAAGTGTGTATTACTATTACCTGGTCTGTAAAGCTGGCCAGTGGGGGCCGTTTTACTCTCAGAACTACAGGTAAGCTTTATTTTTTTTTTCAGCTTGATGGTGTCTAGTTTCCTTATTTATTTATTCTTTATTATTTATTTATTAAAGATTTCTGTCTCCTCCCCGCCACCGCCTCCCATCCCCCCCCACACACACAATCAACTCCCCTTCCCTCATCAGCCCAAAGATCAGTCAGAATTCCCTGCCCTGTGGGGAGTCCAAGGACCTCCCACTTCCTTCCAGGTATAGTAAGGTGAACATCCAAACAGCCTAGGCTCCCACAAAGCCAGTACGTGCAGTAGGATCAAAACCCAGTGCCATTATTCTTGACTTCTGAGCAGTCCTCATTGTCTGCTATGTTCTGCGAGTCCGGTTTTATCCCATGCTTTTTCAGACCCAGTCCAGCTGACCTTGTTGAGTTCTTAATAGAATATCCCCATTGTCTCAGTGTGTGGGTGCACCCCTCGCGGTCCTGAGTTCCTTGCTCGTGCTCTCTCTCCTTCTGCCCCTGGCAAAACTGGATGACAATCTGTAGAAGAATGAAAATAGATCCATATCTATCACCATGCACAAAACTCAAGTCCAAATGGATTAAAGACCTCAATATTAGTCTGAACACACTGAACCTGATAGAAAAGAAAGTGGGAAGTACTCTACAACACATGTGCGCAGGAGACCACTTCCTACGTATAACCCCAGCAGCTCAGACATTAAAGGCATCATTGAATAAATGGGACCTCCTGAGACTGAGAAGCTTCTGTAAAGCAAAGGACACTGTCACTAAGACAAAAAGGCAACCCACTGACTGGGAGAAGATCTTCACCAACCCCGCAACTGACAAAGGTCTGATCTCCAAAATATATAAAGAACTCAAGAAACTAGACCGTAAAAGGCTAATCAACCCAATTATAAAATGGGGCACTGAGCTGAACAGAGAATACTCAACAGAAGAAATTCAAATGGCCAAAAGACACTTAAGATCATGCTCAACCTCCTTAGCGATCAGGGAAATGCAAATCAAGACAACTTTAAGATACCATCTTACACCTGTCAGAATGGCTAAAATAAAAAACACCAATGATAGCCATTGCTGGAGAGGTTGTGAATTAAGGGGTACACTCATCCATTGCTGGTGGGAATGCAAACTTGTGCAACCACTTTGGAAAGCAGTGTGGCGGTTTCTTAGGAAATTCGGGATCAACCTATCCCAGGACCCAGCAATACCACTCTTGGGAATACACCCAAGAGATGCCCTATCATACAACAAAAGTATATGCTCAACTATGTTCATAGCAGCATTGTCTGTAATAGCCAGAACCTGGAAACAACCTAGATGCCCTTCAATGGAAGAATGGATGAAGAAAGTATGGAATATATACATATTAGAGTACTACTCAGCAGTAAAAAAAAAAAATGACTTCTTGAATTTTGCATGCAAATGGACAAAAATAGAAAACACTATCCTGAGTGAGATAAGCCAGACCCAAAAAGAGGAACATGGGATGTACTCACTCATAATTGGTTTCTAGCCATAAAGGACATTGAGCCTATAATTCGTGATCATAGAGAAGCTAAATAAGAAGGTGAACCCAAAGAAAAACATATGGGCATCCTCCTGAATATTAACCTTCATCAGGCGATGAAAGGAGACAGAGACAGAGTCCCACATTGGAGCACCGGACAGAAACCCCAAGGTCCAAATCAGGAGCAGAATGAGATATTTTCAAATGTTCCCTGTGCATAGTAATACAAATTTTAAAACTCAATAGATTTTATGTTTATTAAAAATATTTTTAAAGTTTTGACATTCAATTGAAAAGCAAGTAAGCCCAGAAGCAGTGAAGCGTTCTGACTGATGTACTGCCCCCACCAACATGCTCCCAAACATGGTGCTTCAGGGACCATTGCAAGAGCATGGTTAACAGATGCCCAGGACACTGATCTTACTGAATCTGATGGCATTATTTCCAGAGGGTGCATCTGCATTCTTACAGAGTGAACCTCAAGTCACCAAATAGAGTTCTGGGAAAGACTCTCTGAGTAGTTATTTTAGCTAACATATGGTTTTCTTATATTTTTGACCAATTCTGAATTGGCCACAGAGCAATGGTAACATTAACGTTCATTAGACACTTGAACTGGTCATAAAGTATAATTTGTTCATTCACAGAAAATATTACGGTACTGGTAAACTTCTGCAGGAGCCCTTGGGACTCAGGATACATCTGAAATCTATGATACTTCACCCATACTGATTGCTACAGAGGCAAATTACATAAACAATTGGAATATTTAATAATTTAAGAAGAACTATAAGCCTTCTCAACTAATAATTCTGCCTTTGTTTTCATTCCTGATATTCTTTCTCTTACCTGTTTCTCAGTGTTTCTAAACACCAAAGAACAAATAATAAGCCTTGTAAAAATACGTTGTCTTGAACAGGGATCCTTTTCCTGTCTCAAAAGTTGCTTGACTGGTGACCAAAGAAGAACCATCAAAGAGAAAATGTGGAGGGAGAGCTGAGCCAGAGCTTCTTGAGTAGCTTTTCAAAAATTCACTGTTATTCAATTTTATGTCCATTAGTGTTTTGCCTCCTAGTATGTCTGTGCACTGTATGTGTACTTGATACCCATGACAGCCAGAAGCAGGTATCAGTTCCCTTGGAACAGAAGTTACATATGAATATTAGCCACCGTGTGGGTGCTGGGAATTGAACTGAAGTCCCCTGGAAAATCAGCCAGTGCTCTTAACCACTGAGCCATCATTGCAACCACTGAAAACATTTTTTAAAAATCATTTTTTTATGTGAGACTAAGGAATTTTCATCATATCCACTTTTCTCTCCTGGTCTAATTCCTTAGTGTCTCCCCACATCTCCCTCTCAAATTCATTCCCCTTCCTTTTATAATTATTTTATAAATTTATATTCATTGTATATGAAGAGAGAGTGTCCCTGTGTATTCACTACAAAACTTACTGAGTCTGTAGTGAGGAGAGCAGCAGGCTGTGCCCTGCTGTCCAGCTAGCTTAGCCCCTAAATAATTACACAGAAACTGTATTCATTTAAACACTGACTGGCCCATTAGCTCTGGCCTCTTATTGTCTAACCCTCACATTTGATTAACCCATTTCTATTAATCTGTGTTCACTACAAGGTCGTGGCTTACTGGCATGAGTCTAACCAATGTCCATCTTCGGCAGGAGAAACATGGAATCTGCCACACTTCCTTTCTTTCCAGCATTCTGTTCTGTCTTCTCCTCCCACCAAAGGGCTGCCCTATCAAAAGGCCAAGGCAATTTTCTTTATTCAACTAATGAAAGCAACATAAATATAGGAGAATCTCCTACACCATGAGTCAAAATTTATAGGGCTGGAGACTTGAGAATGAGGACCTTACCAGGGCATGCATTCATGAAGAAATCTAATTATTCTTTCCTCAGCAGCCTATAATTTTCTGTAGTTCTTCAACTAGGGAAAGGGGTATGAGATCCCTTCTCCCTCCTGCTTAAATGTTGACTTGTGTGATCTTGTGCAGGCATATGATAAAACCCTGTGTATATATAAAGTTCTCCAGGAGTCCTTTCTTATTCCAAAATCTTGAGAGCCACTAGGGAAGTAAGGCAGTTGTGTGTACAGGTGAATGTTTACAGTTTATCCATACTAATACTACATTTGTCTGTTCATACATACTCATGTGTGAATGCCCAAATAAGTATTGAGTCCCAGAGAGCTAATGCTGCCAGTAATCACATGTGCTAACACAGTCAAGTTTGTTAGCAAGCCCCTTCCTTCCTGTCTCAATTACATATATGTGCAGTAAACCCTAAGCTAAGAAATTACTTTCCCTAAAGGAAGTGTTCAATTCTCAATTACCATTATCCAGAAAAATGATAGCGATGCAACTACATGTCCATAGAGAAATAATTGAAAAGGTCATGATTGACATAGACAAGGTGGACAGTCGCAAGCATGTGGACAGCTTGTACATTCTGACTTCAATATGAGACCTTTAGACTCTGAACTTAAAAAAATACAAATTTATTTTTAAGTCACCTTCCTACAATACTTTTTATGCAGCTATAGGACATTAAACATACATATGCACAAGAATGGTGATGTGTAGCGGTAACATCTTGGCAAAGCACAGTCTCATATGGGGCATGAGGAATAAAAGCAGACAAGTTTTATAAATGGTTTGTAATAACTAGTATAAGTATTTCTTTAGAAGATTAGGGGAGTTTGTTGATTCTTGGTTTGCTAATATATTTTTCCCCTGCACTTTTTACTTCTATTGAGATACTCTCACCATCTAGCCCTAAGTGGCCAGCTGTCACCTACTTAATTTTGTAATATAACAAGCTTATTTTCTCCAATTATAAATGTCCAGAATCTCTATTTTCTATATTTCAGCTCTACAACCATAATCCTTTAATTTTTGTCAAACTGCTTTATCCAGCCTCCATTACACTTATTTAATTTACCCTTGGACCAAGTCTTTTTATATACCTTGATCTTTATTATAAATAAAATGGAAATATATCTGCAAAGGCAATTGTTTTGTGCTTTTTCCTTATCCTCTCTTTGTCTCCTACTTAGCCTGAAACAATCAACCACTAAGCAGCTCTGCTTTTTTTTTCCTTGCAAAATTCATCTTTTCTTTCTGATTTTCAAAAGCTATCTTTATTGTACGAGTAAAATGAAAATGAAGATACACATATTGTATTTAAATATCAGGAGGTCTTTCAAAGGCTGGGGAGACAGCACAGTGTGTACATTACATGTCAGACAACAAGACTATCTGAGTGCATAGCCCCAGTACCCAAAGAACGCCACCTGGAATGTTGTACGTCTTAGCGCCAAGCCTGGATGGAGAGTGCCTTGGTCAGCCAGTCTATCCAAATTTATGGGAATTGGGTTCAATGGCAGACTCTGCCTCTAATAATAAGAAAATACTTGACATTACCCCAGAGCATTCACATACATGCAGACTTGTACATACCCGCATGTAAATATATATTCACCTTCCACACCCACACACATACACAGGTACCCAATTTAAAACATATTAAAAAGCAAAACAAAAACACATCAGTAAACATTTTTTTAAATTGAAGTAGATTTACATTGATTTTCTCTCCTTTTCCCTCTTCTACCACCGAGCTACCCTCCCTCAATCCCTCACCTGTATTCTTCTTACTCTCAAGTTGATAGCTTTTTTGTCTTAAAACCATAGACACACCAATAACTAAACAGATTAAGCACATGTGTGTATGTGCATTTATAAACTCATGTGTAGGAGTAGAGTGCTCAGTCATTTCCCAGCTTCCCAGACCTAAATAATAACACGGAAACTAGTTTAATTGCAACACTGTTTTGTCAATAGCATAGGCATATTTCTAGCTAACTCTTACATCTTAAATTGACCCATTTCTATTAATCTTCCTCTGGGCTATGGACCACCAGTAAGGTTCTGGCTGCAGCTGGCGTCTTTTTCCTTTGGCAGCTACATGGAGTCTCCTGGACTCCACCTACTTTCTCTCTATATCTCTGTTCAGATTTCTCGCCTGGCTTTACTCTACTAAACCATTGGCTGAAAGAGCTTCTTATGTTTATATAACATATTCATAGCATATTACATAACTATGTAATATGTTGCAATAATAATCAATAAATAAGCATTATATAAACATTTACTGAGACTGACTAAAATGCCTTTGAAAATCCAGTCTTTCAAAAACTATAATTATTGTATGACAATTAAAAGAGTTTCTTTAAAATCATTCATGGTCCATACCTAGTTAAACTCTCAAAAGTAACCAGAAATTTCAAAGGAAGAATTTAAGTTTCAGTAAAAACAAGTAAACATTTTTTTTAATTAGGTCAACTATATAGAGAAATTATTTTGTTTTCTATGGGACTATTATAAATTGATTCTTTTTCAATGACAAAATATCACTAAATATTTTGAAAACAACTGTAGAGGTTATAAGTTGCTTTAAAAATGGTAGCTAGGAGCCTGGACAAAGTCTGATAAGTCTCCTAGAATTCTAAAATTCATAGACTCAAGCAATAATGAAAATATGTAGAAAAGAGCAAGTTAAAATATTTTCTGTCTTTAATCATAGGCAAAGACAGATTGACAGACATCTAGAAATTAATCGAATGCAAGTTTTAGATGATGTGGAAAACTATGGAGGTAAATGTAGGAGGAGGCTGTTCCATTTCCAGGCCATTTGGTAAGGTTCTGGCTGGAGGCTGGCATCTTTCTCCTTCTGCAGCTACATGGCATCTCCCTGAATCTGCCTACTCTTTCTATATATCTCTTCCAGCCTGTGTATATTCTCCCTGCTATAGGCCAAAGCAGTTTCTTTATTAGCCAGTGTAAGAAAACATATTCATAGCATACAGAAGGAAATCCCACATCAGGTAAAAACTCAGAGTTATAAGTATAACTGCATTTTCATAAGAAGTTTTAAGGAATATAGAAAAACAAAATTGATAAACTAGTAGGGCAGAGTGGATATGGACTGGGAAGGATGAGGGAGTAAATCTGGCCTGGAAAGAACAGAATGGATATGGACTAGGGAGGGTGAGGGAGTAGGGCTGACCTGGAAACAAGGGTGGAACAGAAGTGGAACAGAAGGAGGACAGAATGAACCTGTACTGGCAAAGCCTGCACTCCATCTGCTCAGACTCTTTTTTTCGTGTGTCTTTGAGATAAACAGCTAGCCACTCTGCTTTCCCCTGGGCATTAGGGAGCCATCTCTTGAATTATGGTCTGTGGTCTAACTTACTGGAGAATGCTGAGGGAAAATGATGTTGACTTCTTTATTCTTCTCTTGTCAGTGTCAAAAGTATTTTTTTACAATCTTGCCTGAAGCGTATTATGAAGAGTATAATCCTACTAACTCAAAAATATATTTTCCCTTCTATATTTCAACCTTTGTAAATACTATATCATAAACCTTACACATTTCACTTCTGAATCAAAATACTTTTGTAAGCCATGTTGTCTAAAAGTAACTTGTTTCTTTCTTGATAGTATTGATATGGAATCCAGGCACACATCCCTATCACACATTTACTGAAAAGTTCATTGATGAGAGAGAGTTATATTCAGTTCTTCAAAATACATCGTACATACATATAGATTTCTGAATAATTATGTGCTTATTATTGAAGCTAAAATACATATCCAGGAATTTGGGAGTATAATATGGGATACATTTCTTCCTATTCAGTGTTAGATATTTCAGTATCTAATACTCATCAGACCAGGCTGAAATCTGTTTGTAATATTCATTGGTCATGCAATAATGTAACAGCATCTTCATTTTCTTATCTCAA
Source organism: Microtus oregoni (assembly GCF_018167655.1). NCBI lineage: Eukaryota > Metazoa > Chordata > Mammalia > Rodentia > Cricetidae > Microtus > Microtus oregoni. Next base: position 27,416,302 of record NW_024543078.1, read on the forward strand.
TGTCAATTTTATAGTCTTTAGGTCATTAATTCCTTCTGTACCACAGCATGCCCTAGTCCATTTCTAAGCATTGGCACTGAGAACATGAACATTCTTGAGGAAACTGTGTTCGCAGTGGTAGCTTTAACTGTTCTTCACCAAGAGCAAGAAGTTCCAGCCCTTCTGATGGCAAGGCTGTGGACAGACAGTAAACTTGGCTCCCAGAATCCTCTGGTATCTGCTGCTGGGATCTCTGGTCTGGATATTGCCAGCAAGGCAAGATTTACATCATTGACTTAAGGTAGAAGATTCTTAGAATCTCTTCCAACTTGAGGGCAATCAGGGAAATGGTAGAGGGCCTTTTCCTCCACACTTCTTCATCCAGTCAGGGCCCGGTAAAGGAATGAGTGATATTTCTGTTCCCTTTGGCCCTTCCTAAAGTCTTCCTCCATAGTATTTGAAATTGTGATTGCCCAGGAATTCTTCACTCTTAGATGCCTCTTTCCCAAAAAAGATAAAAGTCCCAGCAACCACCAGAAGGAGATAGAGAAAGGGGTAGGCATTTCAAGTTATATCCAGAGTAGAAATAGTTTACTAAGAAGGATGACTGCACTCCCATCTTTATATGGCTTTATTATAAACTTTATTTCTTTTATTTTTATTTTTGCTTTTTTGAGACAGGGTTTCTCTGTGTATCCTTGACTGTTTTGGAACTCACTCTGTAAGACCGAGTTTTTGAACTCACGGAGATCCACCTGCCTCTGCCCCCCAACTGCTGGGATTAAAGATGTGTGCCAGCATACCTAACTACCCTCTTAATGTTTTTAAGGGACTTTATACTTTTTCTTTTTCCTCTTAAGCTACATACATTTTTAGTCACCCTGTAAACTATTTACAGATTTGTTTGCTTGTTTCCTCCAAATCTCTCTTTACTGTATATCTATTTTTGACCACATGAGTCTTCAATTTGCTAAGTAATATGGCTGTATTAAAGTAGGATTAAAGCTATGGCTTTGATGTCTGGATCCACCTCATTCCTTATCTTTCTGACAGTCTAACTTCATGACATTTTAACTGGCAGGAGCCATGTTTATTGCCACAACTCTATTATAGAGTTTCAAGTCCTTGCCACCACCAAGAAGCGTGCTGTTGGCTACTCATAAACACCATTTAAGTGTTTGGTGGTAGGGCCTCTTAAAATATCTGCAAGGTTTTTGCAGCTAAAGCTGAGTCAGGAAGCCTCTCTTAAGTGAGGTGCACTTGCATCTATAAAACAGCCCACCCGAGAAAATGCTGTCACCAACAAACCATGCTAAACTCTGTTTCCTTTGGGTCTAGAATTAATTCCCAGGCTCTCTCAGGATTTATATGGATGTATTTGTCCATGTTGATGTCATTTGGACACATTTTGGAAGCTGCTTGGTTGTACTTCCTGCCTACTCAAATAATATTTTCTCTCTTCTCAGGCCTTCACTGAGGTTGAAGATTATGTAGTCATAGTTACTTTTCTCTTATGATTTAGCCAAGCCTTTTCTAATAAAAGACTTAGACTCCTTAGAATAGAATGATTATTGAAACATTTAGTATATGTTCCTTGCTTAATATTGTCTATGCTGGTTGCAATTCTGATTTATATACTTGATATTTGTTCTTATTATATATAGTTTTATATTAAGCTTAGAACTCTTTTATTTAAACAAAAAGGGTAGGGGCTGTAGAAATTCCTTCAGGCAGTAGCCTTTAGGATAGTAGCCCACATAGGTGTGGCCTCTCATACTATAAATGCTAATTTAAAGTGCTAGCGCTCTCTCTCTCTCTCTCTCTCTCTCTCTCTCTCTCTCCTTCTGGATTTGGTTACTGTTCCCTGTTTGTGCAGAGGATTGTGATCTGTGAGTCTACCCCTAAATAAATAACCCTTTATTTTACTCAATTTTGAGCTAGTGTAGGATTATTTTGTTGCTTTTATCTTCACAGAAACAGAATTCTTGGTGTTTTTTATGCATACCCAGTCTTGTTGGCTTGATCCTTCCCTCTTATTCTTCCCTCTTCCTCCTCGACTTTGTTCTTGTCCCTTCTTTCCCTAGTGACTGACTTCCATTTTTATGGCATAAGTTTTCTTTTAGCCACCCACAATCCTCCCTTAAAATTTCCAATTTGCTTTTGAGGGCCCCTTTCTGACTTCAGAATTTTTACCCACATTCACTTGTACATAAATTACACAATTCAAAAATTAGAAGCAAAAATATACATATAAGAAAGATCATGCAGCATTTGTCTTTTTAAGTCTGAGCTACATCATGTAACAAGTTATTTCCAGTCCAACTCAATTTTCTGCAAATTTCTTAATTCTGCATTTCATTTGGTTGACTAAAATTCTTCTGTATTCATGTACCACATTTGGATAATCATTCATTCATTTTCTGATGAATATGAAGGCTACTTCCCCTTTCCTGACTGCTGTGAACTGAGTAACAGTGACATGGATGAGCAACTATCTCTGTAGCAGGATGTGGAGTCCTTTCGGTATATGTCAACAAGTGGTACAACTGGGTCATATGACACTTTCATTCATAGCTTTCTTATAAACCTCCACACATAGTCCATAGTGATGATCTACAAACTGTAAGCAGATACAGACATGATAGAGAGGAAATTAGACACCACCTTAACTTTGTTCAAACTGTACATAAGTATGTTTCCTGATGTAGGAAGGTCATCTGTCTATGTGTTACTTTCATTGGTGAATAAAGAAACTGCCTTGACTTTTTGATAGGACAGAAATTACATAGGTGAAGTAGACCAAACAGAATGCTGGGAGAAAGAAAGCAAAGTCAGGCAGACTCCGTGAAGCTCTGGCCCAAGATGGACATAGGTTAGAATCTTCCCGGTAAGCCAGCACCTCGTGATGCTACACAGATTATTAGAAATGGGTTAAACAAATATGTAAGAGTTAGCCAAGAAGAGTTAGATCTAATGGGCCAGGCAGTGTTTAAATGAATATAGTTTCCATGTTATTATTTCCGGGGCTAAGCTAGCCCTGCGGGATCCTGGCAGGAGGAAAAGCAGGCCTGCTGGCCTCATCACTACAGTTTCCTTTATCAATTTTTTTCTAATTTCCATTAAAATACAGCAAAACTATGCAATGGTTTAATGATTCTAAATTGCTGGAAATAATAGCGTCCTTTGTGAGGTATGTAAAGAAATACCATTTTTCTCTGTGTCAGGAATCCCTTTGGGAACATATGAATTCCAATATAGTATCTGTGTCCTCTGACAGAAATGCTATGGATGATGGATAGTAAACCTTTTTACAAATGGCTAGGCCCATGGCTCCTAACAGCTTTCTGACATAGACTGTAGAAAGTTTCCATGCTCAAGTAAAGCCACAGTCGTTCAGAGATAGAGAAAGTCCCATTTTACAACCTAAAGATGGCAAACAAGTGGAACATTCCCAATTTATAATATGAAGATGAGAGAAATAATTACTCTCTTAATAAGATATGTACTTGAAGAACCCAAGCACCCCCTGCTTGCTTCTAGAACATAAAAAGTCATTTTTTTTCTCTTTTTCCATTTGGGTTTTTCAGGCAGCTGCTGATTCACCAGGCTGCCTTTCTTATTGTTTTCTCAAGCTCAAAATTAGTCTCCAGATTTCCTCCTGGGCCTATGTTTACATTGTTTTTAACTATGAGGGCAAAAACCTGCAACATGATGCCATGTCTCCTATGGCAGTACTCGTCTCGTGGCTTTCCTCAGTCACTTCACACCACATGTCCATCTTCTCTTCTGAACTCTCTGCACAGTGCTGGCAGCTTTGCTTTGAAGGTATCTGGATCTGTGCATTTTGTAGGAAGACCCCTACATCCATGTAACTTTTGTTGTCAGCTGAATCCCACACTGGCTTCAGATATTTCAGACACACCCATCACCCTCATTGGCACCTCTTGGAGACATTCTGATTGAGAGACTCTTTCTTATTTCTTCATGCTGCCTTTGAGAACACCCCATAGCAATTATTTTATGATTCTATTTATTGTGCCTGATTAACCTTTAAAACATTAGACCCTATATTCCTGGGAGAGATTTCACAGAAAATATTGGGACTCTAATTTCCTCAATGAGCTAGGCTTAGTCATCTAACCTATATATACCAAGTAACAAAATACTGTGGGAAAACAGAGCAGGTAATTATTGAATGGGTACCAATTACTAAAATGAACTATTAAAGAAATCCAGTTCCAAGTCCATACTCACAGCAATGGCATAAATTTAAAGCACAAGCATAGAAAGAACTGGAACAAGGCGCAAAAGGTGTGCACTTTGTGTAGCTGTGGCTTAAGTATGCTCTAATTGACACTGTGTAAATTCTGATCTAATGGTGTCCTTAATGCTGTCATCTCTTAAGTGTTTCATGTAGTACCAGTAATAAGATTGCTTCTGTTCCATGGTACAACAACACAGTTCTGCAGATGGGGAGTATCTATCTGGAAAAGGTTTGTCCTTATATCTATACAATAAGCCAAAATAAAAGAGACAAACTAAAAATGAAACAGAGGAGTCTGGCTTCCTTCTTTGATTCAGTGACTCGATTGTCCCAAGTGAAGTGTCAGCAATTTTTATAAAACTACCTTCTAATTTTCATTTCTGGTGGGTTACTCAAAAAACTCACCTCAAAGCCATAGAACTAACAGGATACCAACAGATTAACCTTTGAACGAGCTGCCTTGGAAAAGGACCTGAACAGGGAGAGTAAGCTCTGAGTTCCAAGAAAGAGTTCAACAGGAGAGATAACTACCCTGTCTCCCCACCACAGGGAACGTCATGGAAAGGGCCTTTGAGTCTTCAGAATTAAGTGCTTTATAACTCCAAAGAGTTTTCAGAGCTGTCAGGAAGTTCCACACCATGTAATTGAGCCTGGCCTACCCTATGTAAGCCTAAAGCTTGGTAGATCTTCCAAAATCTTGCCATCTCTAAAATTCTGGAGTCACTTCACTTCATCTTCACGATCCCCATGATGTGACCCTCAGAGATGCCTCATTTGGATGCCAGCCCTATCAGACAATGCTGGCCTCAGTGAGGTTTTGGAATCATGGAGCAAGATGCTTTCAGTCTTGGATATTTCATATCTATAAAACCATTACCATGTGAACAATCCTGCTAAGGTCTTCTGCTAACTTGGAATGGATCCTTTGACTCATGGTTATTCAGGCCTTTGTGTGATGACACTAGGGAAGCACCTTCCTTGGTGATTGTTTTTGAGCAAGAAGCTCCTTTAGCAACATGCTTTGGCTAGACTCTCTCTTTCCAAACAGACTTAGATTTTTAGAAGATGGAGCCTTCGATATGTTGGATCTTACCTTTGTGGCACCATTCATGTTGTGCTAGTACAGCGTAGCAGTCTTCTCTTCATTATTGCTGATCTCCTTAATTACTGGTATTTTGTGGTTTATATCATTCTCTGTCAAAACACTAAACTGATAGGAATATTTCCTAAGATGAGAAACTTCACTAGGACAAAAAAAAAATTCAATCAGACCAAATTAAACCAAACTGAATGCCTGTGTTTAATAAATGTTGCACTCTCAGGTGGCTAGGAGAGCATGGCGAGGGAGAGAGAGAGACAGAGGGGATACCAATGCAAGCCCAAAACCCACGTGTTCCTCTTTCCAGTACAATCTTAAATATCCTGTGGGGTCAGCGCTTGGCAGACTGGAAATTGGAGTCCAATCACAAAGCTCTTGGCAGGTTGGGGGCGACACTTCCAACTCAGTATTACATTCCAACCTCTTTGGATATAGGAGTGTTAGAGGGCTGGGGTCTCACTTTTGACCAAACACCCCAAAGTCCTTGGGTAGAGGGGCATCGGCTCAGGTCTGGCTACTTCCTGTGGACATGGGGCAACATGGGAGAGGGAAGAGCTGAGAGTCGGGCTCATGCTCAGCAAGAGGTGTGGCTGAACTGTCATTCTTCAGTCCTCAAGCAGCTGCTCTTTGAGGGAGATGAGAAGGCAGGTGACTAGGAGAAAAAAAAATATTGCTATTACTGGTCCTATGCAGTAACTGCCAGAAAGCCTGGAACAGGGAAGTATCAGACACAACCAGATTTTAGTCAGTACGTGTCCTTCTTCTAGGAGAGTTGGTACCAATGGTGAAGTCCTGGGAGCTAGTGCAGGTCTTCTGGCATTATCTGAAGAGTGCTTTGTGGGTTGGTTTTGGCCCAAGCAGCAGGAGTGACCTGCAAAATATGCTTGAAAGTGGCTGGGGTTAGCAAAACGCTCTGGAGACTGTTAGTTTTTCGCCAGGCCTGATTTGGATAAAGCAGTAGAACTTTTCCAGGAACTTGTAAGAGAACTGGAACAGATTTACACCTTGGTGTCATAGCAAGAGCCTGGGAACCATGGATTTTTAAGATACACACCTGAAACCTGTTAATCCTGAACTATGAAGCCTGTTAAATAACAGTACCTTAAGTTGTCAAATGCTCTTAGACAGACCTGGAAGGGATAAATGTGCAAAAATGAGATAGCTTTTTAACTACACAGGCAATCTCAAATCCTCTCCTAGTCCTGGGAGTACACCAGTCTTAGAAGCAGTGCTTGCCATTAGCTGCTGAGTATGAGAGGCCCAAAGATTTTTTCTATGTGGGGAAGATTTAGTCTACCTTACTTGGCAGGATGAGAAGATTGTTTCCTGGGTGAAGCAACCAGAAAGCTGGAGAGGTTAAAGGCTGTTGTTTGCTTTGTGGGTTATTTTGCCAAACCCAGAGGCAAGGCATGGAGATGGAAGGGCATCCTTCTTCTTGGAGGAGCTAAAGGATGCTGTAAAAGCTGCATGTTCCTGTTAGAAGCTCCTGTTAAAATGCCATAATCTCAGATCTATAAAAGTACTTGAGAACTGCGTGTCATTTCCTGCTATTTAAACTGGGCATATAAGCTAAAGTTAGACATGTATTTTATCCAATTAGTTACAGTTTATCAATGCTAGTAGATGTAAGAAGATTAAAAGGAATATTTTGGGCACATCATAAAGACACATTTATACAGACTGAGAACATTACAAAAACCCATTTGCACATTTACACAGACATAGTTTAGAAACCTGTGTCAGCTGACAAACTTAAAAATCCCAGCATAGTTTGGTGACAGAAAAGTGAAAGGACATTTCTTTTAATACCAGAGTGAGAGGAAGAGCAAACAGCTGGGGGTGGGTAGGGGAAGGGACATAGAAGCTAGGATGGGAGCACTTGAATCATGGGCTATGGAGAAGCAGGAAAGGGGAAACTGGGAGGGGAGCGCACATTTAGAAATGGCCTGCTAGTGAAAACAGGAAGGGGCAGGGATCTAGAAACAAGGAGGAGAGCATACAGGTAGGCTAAGGAGAAGCCTGAGAAGCGGGAGGGGAAGTGAGGAGGGGGAGCAAACCAGAGTGGTCCCGCATAGGTGGCAGAGGCCAGGGAAACAGTTGATGAAGAATCCCAGCACAGTGAGGCCTGGCAGGAAGTTAAGGGCAAGCAGCAAGGAAGGTGGGGAGGACAGAGCCTGCTGCAGAGGAAACAAAAGTTGGGGCGGGATAAGAGCACTGGCCATGAATCAGGAGAGAAAAAGAGGCGGAAGGTGGGATGGGATGTTGCTTAAGGGTGTTTAAATAATTGGCTGGGAATTGTAAGTAATCCATTTTAAGCACATGCCTGTGACTGGAGCCTGTTGCAATGTATCCACCAAAAAGAGCCCTTCAGTCAGTCGAAAAACCAGGGGTGCAAGAGAAATGAATGGGGAAGTCCCCGAACACATTCCAGTTCTAGCTCAGCAAAAGGCTTGGTTTTCACCACGTTAATCAGGCTTCGGGCATGGGCAAGACTTCAACAAAAGGTCGAAAACGAATGGGTTACCCCCAAACTCTACCCGCATGCAGTTTAAAAGTGGAATTCACCAAGTGAAGGCCATCTTGCCTGGCAGAGGGGGCACATGAGAAGGGCATTTTCCAGCAGGCAGTCCTGGGCTCTGGGCCCGTGGGAAAAAATCAGACCCTTTTTGATGAGACCTCCATTTGTCAGGAATATTTCCTAAGATGGGCATCCCCATAGGCGAAAAAAAAATCCAATCAGACTAAATTAAACTAAATTAAATGCCTATGTTTAATAAATGTTGCACTCTTGGTGAACGGGAGAGCATGGCTAGGGAGAGAGAGAGAGACAGAGGGGGTACCCACACAAAACAAAACCCCACACTTTCCTCCTTCCAGCTCAAGCTTAAATACCGTGTGGGGTCAGCACTTGGCAGCCTGGGAATTAGAGTCCAAGGGCAAAGGACTTGGCAAGTTGGGATTGACACTTCCAACTCAATGTTACATAAACATGCTCACAACACCTAACCTTGAACTTCTTTAAACAATTTTTATCTGTCTGATGGATTTTTTGCTCCTGTCCCTATGGGCCTTTACTTTTCACCTCCCTTGATTTCTCAAGATAGGTTCAGAATGCATTGCTGGGTCCAGGGGTAAGTTGATCCTGAATTTCCTGAGAAACCGCCACATTGATTTCCAAAGTGGTTGCACAAGTTTGCATTCCCACCAGCAATGGATGAGTGTACCCCTTACTCCACAACCTCTCCAGCAAAGGCTATCATTGGTGTTTTTTATTTTAGCCATTCTCACAGGTGTAAGATGGTATCTTAAAGTTGTCTTGATTTGCATTTCCCTGATTGCTAAGGAAGTTGAACATGACCTTAAGTGTCTTTTGGCCATTTGCACTTCTTCTGTTGAGAATTCTCTGTTCAGATCAGTGCCCCATTTTATAATTGGGTTGATTAGCCTTTTACGGTCTAGTTTCTTGAGTTCTTTATATATTTTGGACCCAAGAGATGCCCTATCATACAAAAAAAGTATATGCTCAACTATGTTCATAGCAGCATTGTTTTAATAGTCAGAACCTGGAAACAACCTAGATGCCCTTCAATGGAAGAATGGATGAAGAAAGTATGGAATATATTCATATTAGAGTACTACTCAGCAGTAAAAAAAAAATGGCTTTTTGAATTTTGCATGCAAATGAATGGAAATAGAGAACACTATCCTGAGTGAGATAAGTCAGACCCAAAAAGAGGAACATGGGATGTACTCACTCATAATTGGTTTCTAGCCATGAATAAAGGACATTGAGCCTATAATTCGTGATCCTAGAGAAGCTAAATGAGAAGGTGAACCCAAAGAAAAACATATAGGCATCCTCTTGAATAATAACCTTCATCAGGCGATGAAAGGAGACAGAGACGCACATTGGAGCACCGGACAGAATGCAGCCATTTATTAGTCTATGTATTTAGAATAACACACAAATAGTATCTATGCAGGTTCCTAGGAGAATATTGCTCCTCCCTGAAGCCTTATTAGTTGGACCTTCAATGCTGTGTTTCTTTTTGCATTCTTTACCCAGGCTTCACCAGAACAGTCCGGTAAGTTCTGCTTATAGTGCCCGAGGACTCCTCTTGCCCAAAATAATTTTTCTGCAATTTTTTCATAAAACCAGTCCCACACCCTAAAATTTGTATCAGGACTAACACAACAATTGTTCTACTTCTTAGTACTGGCAAGAAGCTGTCTACATTGTCTGATTAAATAAGAAACACTTTAGGGACTATTGGTAGTTTGGAAATTGCTTATCTAATACTTTAAATTTTCTTTTGGGCTGTCTTTACCCTTAAAGAGCTAATCATTGCCCACATCTGAGACAGACCTTCAGTTTTACTTGCTTTACTGTTACGTGCACCAGTGCATTTTTAAAAAATGTGTTAATGCATGACTTCCTCTGTTCTTTTAATATAAAAACTCTGTGAAACTGTTTCCATATTGGAACCTGGAAACTGGGGGAACCTAGCTCTATGTTTTCAGGGCTATTGTCACTCAGATTAGGCTCTAGAACAAGCTGTCTCTTAGTCCTCTTCTGATGAGAGGTATATTTGACTTGTGTGTGTTTGCAATTACAATTTTCCTCTGTTTCCTTTCTTGTTACTGTGGTAAAGTATCCCGACAAAACCAACTTCAATAAGAGAAAGGGTTTATTTCCACTCACAGTTCATTAGTCCAGTTTGTCAAGAGTGGGATGTCACAGTAACAGGAGCATAAAGCAACTGGTGCATCAGCAGCCAGAAAACAGTGAGGACTGCTGCCACTCAGCCCATTTTCTCCTTAAGAGTCATTCTAGTAACCCAGCTCATGTAATGGTACCACCGGCTGTTAAGTTGGATTTCCCACCTCATTGAATCTAATCTAATTCCTCACAAATGTGCCCAGATATTTGTCTCCTAGATGCTTCTAGATCTTGTCAAATGACAGACAGTTGTAACTATTACACAGACATAACATGACTCTTACTCAAGGCAAAAGCCAGGGTGCCAGATAATTACTTAGGAGACAGTGTCATTTTAGACACCTGATCAAAGTTGGAGGGTATGTAGAGGGTGATCTAAGAGCAAGGATGAGGGGCCTCACTGAACTGACAGAAGAAGATTTTTTGCTAAAACTGGGATTTACATGCAGTGTACATATAGCCTGGGTGAAAGTCCTATAGCCTAAAAAGCATTGGATCACGCAAAAACACCTTGTCAGCCACTGAACTTGAAAAAGTTTCAAGCTATAATACTTTTCAGCCTTGTCCAGATCAGTTTGCTAGAAAGGGGGAGATGAACAGAGGAAAGGATCTGTCACACTCCTAATGATCTTGTAATTCCATTTTCCATTAGCATTAAAATAAGTCAGAAAATAAATAAGCCGTTTCTTTTTCAATCTCCTCACTCAATTCTGTTTAAAAGCCTTTCTGGTCTAAGAGTTCGGTATTCATTGAACATCACTCAAGTTCTGGCTGGGAGTTACATATTCATAATGCCAGGGTAGCTTATCTGTGATCACTACAATGAGGCTTTAGTTCTTGCAAGAAAACCTCAACAGCCTTCCCGCAGTGCAGAATAATAGCTGATTAAATTACCAAAAGGCACGAATAAAAGAGAGGAAACAAAAACATTCTATGAAGTGTGTTGAAGACAAAAGCTTAGACCCAACACAGCTTTACACTGAATCATAGCATCATCTTGACAGGATCAAAGGGCAACTCTTGGGAAAGCAAACACCGCAGAAAGCCTATTTCACACCAAATAAAAGAGAATGAAATTATAATCCTAGAATTGAGAGGAATATTTCAGTTGCTGAAATAATCAATCATCTTACTTTTCCATTAAAGAATCTTAACTCCAAAATTGTCTACACCTCTGGAATCCTTCAGTTATGCCCTATGAGTTCATAATACAATCCCTCCTTTATATTTTGCATGAATTGTTTAGTCCAATATAATGTATCACACTAAAACAGCACTGGAGTCTAAAAATAGTAATCACATAAAACCTTTCCTCTACTTTCATCTCTGTTACTTGACAACAGGCAATTTAGAAGAGAAAGTACTTAATTTAGCGGATAATTCCAAGTCACTGTTCCTTGTTGGGAGGAAGTCACAATGTCAGGAGTTTGAGACAGCTGGTCATATCCCACTCACAATCAAGAGCAAAGAGAAATGAATGCATACATGCTGGCTTGTGTTCACCTCCTTCTCTACAGTTGCAGTCAAGGTTCCCTGCCTATGGCATAGTGCAGTCCATAGAGGGTTGGGTCTTCCCATATCAATTAATGAGTGAAGTAGCAAATTCCCCCCAAATATATCTACAATCCAATCTGATCAAGACAATCTCTCACTGGGACACTCATCTCAGGGAACTCTAGGTTGTGCCTACTTGAAAATTAAACAAACCATCATTGCTCTCATATATTTTCTGAGAACCTACATACCTGGGTACTTTCCAAATACTTCTTGGTACAGCTTTTGTCTGATTATGGCAATCTGAGTGCTTAACATGGTAGAGATACTGCATCTGGTTGCTCTGAAAGTCATGGTGACTTAGGGAAGGAGACAACAGTCACTCCCCATAAGGACCATATCACAGTACCTGTGATAGGACAACTGGCTTAGTTTAGAATTATTTGTCTGAGGAACAGACAATAAAATTCAGACCTAGTCTTAAAAGTTATGTATAATTATTTTCATAATTTTTATTGGTAATATATGTCATTCCTATTTATATTGGAAAGAAAAACATAAAGGGATACACATTATCAGGTCCAAATCCAAGGCAACTGTAAACCAGGAAACCATAATCTGAGTCATTTATAATTATTTCTTTTACTTCCTTGACTTGTCTTGTATTTTTCTTAAGCCTGTTTTTTTTTTTCATCAAAGCTTTCTCAAACTACAAATCTCCCTACAGAAAATTCTGCTTTACTAAGTCAGAAATTTAATAAATTAATAAAGGGTAGAGATTTGAAATGTTATCCTCCAAAAGCTCCACCTGGTTTGCTACTGTATGTCTCAGTAAAAATCAGTCAATGGCAGAGAAATTGTAAGTTACTGGAAGATTTAAAATGAGCCAATGGCAGAAAAGCTTTCAGGAAGCCCAGAACTAGAAGGAAAACTTAAGTCATTCATGTTGGCATCGATTTCTTAACCTCAGACACACTACCTGCATTTTGGGCCTCAAAGAGAAATTCTTCGATGACTACAATTTCAACCTTGTCCACAGAAGAAACAACACTCACCTCAATGTTAGCCAGATTATCTTGACCCAGTAAAATTGCCCTTGACCCAAGAACATAGACTCCAACTTGGGACATCTCAAAATTCATGTTGCAGAGCATCAACAGCTTCATAAAGTTCTACAGTAACAAGACAAGGAATAGGATAAATCAAAGTACTTGCCAAATACATTAGAAGAAACATTAGGTGAGTTTCAGCAAGGTGGGCACGTCTCCACTGCAGGTTCCAGATGCTGTATGGGGGTCATCTTCACCACTGGGCTGGTGGAAATCAATGATCTGAGAAGTTATATCATCCCAAAAAGCTTTATCTGAGAGTCACAAGGATGCTATGTCAGGGTTGATTACATCTCCTAATTTGCATATGTTGAACCTTCCCTATATCTCAGGGAAGAAGCCTACTGGATCATGGTGGATGATCTTTTCGATGTATTTTTGGATTCAGTTAGCAAGCATCTTATTAAGAATCTATGTTCATAAGGGAAACTAGTCTACAATTCTTTTTTTTTTTTGTTGCAACTTTTTGTGATTTGAGTGTCAGGATAACTGTGGTCTCATAAAATAAATTGATCAAGGTTTCTTCTGTTTCTATTTTCTAGAACAGCTTAAGGAGTATTAGAATCAACTCCTATTTTTTATGTAGGCATCTGGTGCTATGAACTTGCCTCTTAGAAATGCCTTTATTGTGTCCCATAGGTTTGTATATGTTGTATATTGATTTTCATTCAATTCTAGAAAATCCTTAATTTCTGTCTTGTCCCATTTTTTATTCAATAGAGAGGTATTCAGTTTCTATGAATTTGCAAGCTTTCTGTTACAGGCAGATTTTTCTCTTCCATCTGTCAACTTCCCAAATAACCACATGGAGACTTTTTATTAGTTATAAACATTCAGACAATCGCCTAGACTTTTTAAAAATGACTCTTATAACCTAAATTAACCCATTTCTATTAATTTACTTTCTGCCTCACGGATTTATTACCTTTACTCTTTTCATGTTTTTTTTCTGTTTCCTTCCTGTCTGGCTGTTGACACCTCATGAATGCCCTTCTTTCCTGTGTTCTCTCTGCCCTGAAAATCCTGCCAACCTATTGGCAGTTTAACTTTTTACTAAATCAATCACAGTAAACTATCTTCACACAGTATAAAAGAATATTCTACATCATTCTGTTGTTTCTGTTGTTGCTATCCTGTTCTAATCTAATAATCTAATCTGCATCTGATGGAATGCAGAGTGCTATTTTAATTTTTCTGTGTGTCTGTTGAGACTGGAGTTGTGTCCAAGCATATGATTAGTTTAAAACACTTTACCTGTGGACCAAAGTATCTACCCAATTCTCCTGTAACAACCCATATTTTTGCTTGATTTTATTTGCTTTGTTCTATTAGGTTTCAGTGATTAGGGTAAATTTTCTTTGATTTTAATTAGTTTACAAAGAATTGGGTTTCTCAGTACAATTTTCTGAGCAAAAGTTTCTTTTCTGCTGCAATGTCATGTGTGTCCTTCTTGCTCTCCCCCTTATCCACTCTTCTTCTCCACTCATACTCTTTATCCATTTTTATAATGCATTCCCCATTCTCTTGCTGCTTTATTTACATATGCAAAAACGTTTCCTAAAACTGACCAATCTCCCAGAAATAGAACAGAGTTGAATTTCTTACATTGGAGGTGGAAAGGACCAAGGGCATACATAAAATTTTCTATTTGGCACAGAGAAAATTACAAATCAACGGCAGAAAGCATTTTACCCATATGCCTCCTTAGTAAATTTGGTGGAGATGTAATTCAAATGGATTTTCTTTGTCCATTTAAATGCTGTGATTTATAACCATTTTTAAGTATAGGAGGAGATGTATTTTGTGTTTGGATTTGGCAAGATCAATTTTCAGAAACCTTTACATGGAAATGAATTAGCTGCCACCTTTAAGCAAGTAGAACATCTGTGTTGTAAGTTTTGTTGTTTGAACATATGTTGCTTCCCTAATGGAGAAAATACTGCAATAGCAAGTACAACAACTGTAAGGTAGTATTATAATTAGAGTTATAAGAAAAAAACAGTAATGTCACATATGGACTTTAAATCAGGCTTCAAGAGCAAAACACAGATAGCATTCACATTCCCTATGGTGGGTATCTTGTTCAGTTTTGACACGGGGGATGGGGAGCAAGGTTAGTCTTGCCTAGATTTGATATGCCAGATTGCTTTGACTCCCCAAAGGAGGCCTTTCCTCCTCTGAGGAGTGGATGGGGGAAGTAAGCAAACAGATGAGGGGAAGGGAGGAGGAACTGGGGCTTGTATGTAAATTTTATAATTTAAAAAATTTAAAATCATTTGTGTGAAAAAAAACTTATGTATGCCTATCTGAGTGCACAGCAATGCCACCTATGGCTATGGTGTTGAATGGGCCCAAGCTGTTGCCAGGGGCCATGTCTGAGTCGGTGGCCCTACTACAGCTAGAGTTTGTGTTAATGTCAGTGGCTCTTGTTACCACTGAAGGCTGTGCAGCAACACTGGATATGAGGTGACACCTGAAGCCATGCTGTGGTCCTAGGGCAACCTTGCAGCTGGGATCTATACTAATGGTTATGGCCTAGATTCTCACTAAAGGCCACAGGGATGCCTGGCTTCTGTTTTGCCATCTGTCACTATGTTGGGGTCCAAAGGACATTCAACTTCTGGGGGTCATTCCAAACTGAGTGACCTGTGCTGACATACATAGTCATTGAGCTGTTTGAGCATGATATGATGTCTAAGACTATATCTGGGTCTATGGACTCACTCCAGTCAGGGTCTGAGAAGATAACTGTGGCTCAGGTTACCAATGAAAACAGTGCAGATACCCAGTTCCTGGGTCAACACCTTAGGCTGTGTAGAACTAGGTAACCTGTACTGTCACCTGGGACAATGTTGATATCCAGGGCCATGTTGAAGACCCTACCCAAACTGTTCTGGGGGGCATGTCTGTTTCTGTGGCCCCAACACAGTCATGGTTTATGTCGAGGTATGTGACTCCTACTGCCATTGTTGGATGTGCAAATGCTTAGGATCTCTACCACCACCTAGTACCACCTAGTACCATATTGGAGCCTGGTGATCATGATTTTTCTGGGACCATGCCAATCTGAGATATCTATGCTGCCACCCAGGGCCATAGTGACATCCAGGCCTAAGCTGCAGCTGCTGATCATGTCAGGGTCCATGATCCCACCAGAGCTGTGGTCTATGTTTACAAGCCTTGCCTGTATTACCACAGTGGGCCATGTGAACGGTGTGTTGAACCATGTGTTGAAGTAATAAGGCCTGCTTAAGCTGGTACCACCCCTCACTGGCCTGGGAAAAGCCACTCCCCTACCAGAAATCTGACCCCATCCATTTCATTCCCTGGGATATTGACCCAGTGAGCTTTGCATGGGAAACCTGACACTGCCCCTAATAGAAGAGCTGACCCCCAACACTGGGGAAAGATGGACCCAACACTTACCTGAGGCTAGTGATCCCAGAAGCACAACTGACCAACTCACCGGTCACTCAGGTGCTCATCTAGGGCTTTGAGTTGGAAACTTTCAACATCTAAGCCATCTATGACACAGGTGGAATACATGAATGAACTGGTTCTGCAGATCCATGACTGTATGATCTGCATGACTCAGGGCAACAGCTTGATGTCTGGGGAGTTTCTTTGGCGGTTCAGTATTGATGTTGTGCAGGAGGCCAAAGGCCTTGAACCTAACCTACAGCACATTATACAAAGAACATTTGTGAGGAATGCCACTTGGACAAAAGGGTATATTTACTGCACAGTAGACAGCAGCACCCAATACAGCTTAACAAACGAAGAGGTGATGGAGAGGCAAAGACAGAGGAGCAAAGTGGGTTTTATAGTTTGTTTGTTTTTGTTTTGTTTGTTTTGTAATTCAGATTGATATTCTTATTTGTATTGTTTCTTTATTTTTATGGTTTTTTCTTTATATTTCTACATAATTATATTCAGCAGAGTAGCATTTCTTTAAAAAAGGAATACCCCAACAAATTGCAACTTTTTGTAACTATTGAATCTTTATGGATTTCACATCATGTATCTAGAAACCACTCATCTTCCCATCCTTTGGCACCTGCCCTGCGACCTTGAAAATTTTCCTCAAAGAAAACTTAAAGGAAAAGAAATATTTTGTTGTGGAAGCTGTAGTGTCACACAGAAGTATTATAACATATCCTTTGTTCTATACATCTTTACTTACCAGTGTTCATTGCAATGATTGGTCTGGTTCTAGGCCTCTGGTTTCTGCTACACTATCCACACTGGGCCTTAACTGAGACTCCTCTTGGATATCCTGTTGTTTCTCTGTTTCATGTAGCTCCTGCAGCTTTGGATCTGCAGGATCAATCCCTTTACATGATCTAGCCGATCATAGACTGGGTGGATGCTGGCATGGGCCAACTTATAGCCTTGGTTCTGGTATAGGTAGTTGTAGGGATGGTCAGTCTGCCATTTCCTCCTGGTCCCCTCTATATATCTATCAGTTCTGTACCTTGGTCTTGCAGGACTCCTAACAGTGGGAGCAGGGGATTTCTCTAACTCTTTGACTTTTGAGAATCTAGTCCTCATACAGAATTATACTGCCCAACCTTAATACAAGGGGGGGGGGGGGTACTTACTCTCATCGTAACTTAATATGCCATGTTTTGTTGATATTCATTAGAGACTTCTCTTTTCTGAACAGAAATGGAGGAGGAGTAGACTTGGGGGTGCAAAGAGGAAATTGGAGGAGGGAATGGAAAGAGTGGAGGGAGGGAAAACTGCAGTCAGAATCTAAAATAAATTAATTTATAAAAGGAGAAATTTAGGGTGAACATGTGATGTGGGATGCCCCTCTGTATGCTGTGAATACGATTGGTTAATAAAGAAGCTGTTTGGGCCTGTGATAAAGTAGAACACAACTAGGCAGGGAAAGCTAGGCTGAATGCTGGGAGAAAGAGTGCAGAGTCACTTCATGGGAGAAGCCATGTAGCCCAGCTGGAGACAGACAAGCCAGAATCTGGCTGGTAAGCCACTTCCACATGGCAATACACAGATTAATGGAGATGGGTTAAATTAATATGTAAGAGTTAGCCAATAAGAAGCTAGAGCTAATGGGCCAAGCATTGAATTAAATAATACAGTTTCTGTGTGGTTATTTCTAGAGTCTGGGTGACTGGGAAATGAAAAAGCAGCCTCCTACAACAAACACGATCATATTTTGTTATATACTTGCACGAAATTCTCAAAAAGAAAAAAAGAATTATGTATTGACAGATAAAGGAACAAACAATTATGGAAGATGATTGCTTCTATAATTTAAAATATGACTGAAAAGGTTGTGTGTTGTGCTTGTGCTTAGACCATCTGCAGTATACATATAATGAAAACAACTGTTCTTTTGACTTAACCTATAGTATTCACTAGGGTTTGAGCAAAGCTAATTGGCTGAAAAAAGTATGCCTCAGTCAAAATTGGTTATAAGAAAGCAGGCTAGAGTGTTTCTACTCAAGAGAATCCAAGAATAAGATGAATTAGACAATAAAGCAGAATAGTACTGCCATGTTTTGAATCTGAAATGTTCCATCTCAGGCTCACGTACTTTTAATTCCTGTTTCATTGAATTTCTGAAGCAGCTTAAAGAGACAAACAGCATAAAGTGACCAGTCTGGCCTCTGTTGATGGGTCTGTTTATTTTAAAAATGAGCAAGCACAGTAGGAAAGGAGGCCTACCAAAGGGAAAGAGGATATTTGGGGTTTAGATAGGGGGAATTATAGGATGGGAAATGAAATGTAACTTCTGGAGCTATGCACAAGCCTGCAGTTTCTCCTTCCATGATTTACTTGTCCAGCACTGACTGTTTTATCTTTAGAACTGCCTTGCTCTGACTCTCAAGATATAGATGATGGTAAGCAACTGAATATAGTAATGATGTTAATTGAGACAAGCCTGGAGTTTCAACACAGTACCTTGGCAGAATTTGTTCAAAGTTTATTAGAAAAAGCTTGTGATCTTATTGTTAGGAACTGTGCACATTTTAGGAGGTGGACCCTAGAAGTAACTAACCCTAGCTAGAAATAACAAACTCAGCTCTTTGCGATTGTGTTTTCTGTGGCTCTTTCCTGTCTTACTCTCTACTTCCTGATTGGGTGAAACTAAAACACTCTCCTTCTCCACCTATGCCTTCCACTTTGGACTTCAGGTCAAGCATGAAGGACCCAGTAGCTATGGATTTAACCTTACAAAACAATGAGCCGAAAGTAAATCCTTCATTCTTTGATGTTGTTCTAGTAGATATTTTGTCACAGTTACTTGGGAAAACAGAGGAGAAAGATTCTATGAGCCAGACGTAGCGGATGTCTTCAGTAAAACAGAATTTTGAAGACATTACAAGCTGTTGTATACATGCACTTACAACAGTTATACACAGACATGCATAAGATTAAGCCAGCTAAAAGAACAGTATAGATGGGTGATGGAGTCACGACGTTCAGCCATAAACTATGGAGTTATTGGCTACTAATGGTTGGGAAAGGAGAGTCAGTTTTCTTCAGGGATGCCATTAAAGAGACTACTAATGTTCCCAATAGATTACCCTACAGCTATGTGCACTAATTAGGCATTAGTGGGCTTTTTGGGGAAAAAATTCATGAAGTTGGAAATGAAGGTATTCAGGCTAATATAGGAGAAATTGAGAGGGAAAAAGAGTTGGATTTGACCAAAATGTAGTATAGGCATATATCAAATTCTCAAACAATATAAGTACATTATGTATACATTTGCATATTAGCAAAAGTATAAAATAAAAAATGCAGAGAATTTTGGGGTCTTAAAGTTTTTTATTTAAAGAAACAACTATAAAACACAAAAACTTAAGTATCATCTCTTATAAGACTTTCCATGTCATTTTTTTATGAGTGATTGTGGTCTTTTGAGGCATTGATTCCTTGATAGCAGAGATTAATAGACTTTTGAAATAAATGCCAGTAATAAATTTTTAGTTTACAGACTGTGTAATCTATCCTACAACTTATCATCTTGTCATTGTCCTGAAAATGCAGCCACAAGATGCACACAAATGTAATATGTACACAGATATCTATGGCTTTATTCCAATAAAATTCCATTTACAAAATCAAGAAGTGGGTTAGATTTGCCAATCAGCATGTTTGTTGATTTACAAATGATGGAAAGATATTTTAAGGGATTATATTGTACATGAAATTGAAATGAATTCAAATATCAATATGTAGACAGCATAGGTAGATAATGGAAACACGTAGCATTTTGTTTCCATTTTCAAACGGTATAATACTTGACAGTATATTACAAGATGACGAACTGAGTTTTAAGTGAAGTTCATGAGGTAATTGGAATAATTATCCCCATGTCCCCTGCAGTTCTCTGTCATCCCCTTTGGTTCTCCAGGGAGATAATCCTATTAACTGAATTATATTTTAATATCCTCCACCTACAGACTCACCATATATTGTTTAAGTTGATCATTTTGTACAAAGTAGGATGATCAGGTAGAATTATTCTGACATGTTTTTAAGTATTTTTTTTATTTCTATAATATGTATTTAAATAGGAATGATCTGGAATCCATGCTAGTTTGCAATTGTTTCTCTTCATTTGTTTTACTTCTCTATTTTTAACTAACTCACTCACTAGCTAACTAATTAACTGTATTTTCTTTGAGACAGACTAGCTCTGTAGGCCAGTAGTTAATGGAATTTACTCTGTAGCCCACAGTGGTATCAAAGTTACCAGTCCCTACCTCTTCTTCTTGAAGTCTACATGTTTGACCAACCTCATGATGTTGCACTTTATCAAACATTTCCCATATATATGAAAATAAAAATAATTCCCTATTTCTCCTT
The DNA here is from genome assembly GCF_018167655.1 of Microtus oregoni. Taxonomy (NCBI): domain Eukaryota; kingdom Metazoa; phylum Chordata; class Mammalia; order Rodentia; family Cricetidae; genus Microtus; species Microtus oregoni. The sequence continues at coordinate 27,436,812 of NW_024543078.1, forward strand.
TTAATTTTTTAGCAGAGAGATTGTCATAACTGTCTTGAGATGTTAAAAAACACAATGCATTATTCTTCACCAACTGCCTGAAAAACATAATTTAACATTTCTGTATTATATTAATATACTAAGCTATCTTTTTTCATACTGTCTAATTATCATAAGCTGTGGATGATAAGATAATCACTTTTGCATATGTTAGGAACACTTTATTTTTTCTTTCTTGGAAAAGTTTAATTGATCTGCATAAATAGTGTATTTTTAATAATGTTTTCTGGACACAACAAGGGAGTTAAACATATGAACTCATAGAAACTTTGACAATATGCGTAAAACCTGCTCAAGCTTAAACTAGAGAGCATACAAGCACAGAGAGGGGAGATAGCATGTAGTCCTATTTCTAGCTGAAGTGCTATAGTACTTAACAGCTTCTAGGAGAGTAAGATTTTCAATTTTATCTAAAGATAGTCATAGGAGCCGGGCGGTGGTGGCGCACGCCTTTAATCCCAGCACTTGGGAGCCAAAGGCAGGCGGATCTCTGTGAATTCGAGACCAGCCTGATCTACAAGAGCTAGTTCTAGGACAGGCTCCAAAACCACAGCGAAACCCTGTCTTGAAAAACCAAAAATAAATAAATAAATAAATAAATAAAATAACGATAGTCATAGGTAAACCACACTTTAATGGAAAACCACACATCTGTGAGTATATAAGCAGCACAAAATGGAGTCCATGCATTTAAAGGAGACAAAGCTGTTTGGGTAGAGAAAAGGAAGTAGATTTATCTTGAATTGTAGGGCAGTGGGGGTGAACGTTATTAAAAACACATTATAAAACTTGTCACAGGGCTAATTAAAATGAGGGAGAAAGGGAAAGACAGAAAGCAAATTTGCATACTAAAAATTATGCAGCATAGTTTACGGTTTCTAAACGACTAAAATAGTCACTCAGAATCTGAAAATAACAGCTTGCTGGTGGATATGGTGGCCAAAGGGTATTTTAAATAGCGGAAGTGTGAAGAAGCAGTTGAAAGATCAAACCACACAGATATCTTTGGAAACAATAAAAGGAAATTTCTAAAGAAAACCATGATTGATTTAAATTATAGCAAAGAAACAGATTGTCTTGCCCCTCACCACTACTCAACACCCCTGCCCTGTTTGCCTAGTGTACTCATCCATTTAAGTCCACTGCTGCTTTTCAGTGCTTTCCATACTTACCTATCTGTCATTCACTCTTGGCCAATTGAGACAATAATCCCATACTGGTAAATACATTGAGTGTTTGATAACCCCGGCCCCTACTGAATCAGCTGCCACAACTCTGCTCATTGCCTTGGTTTTTTGTAGGTTACTGTTTTGCGTTGTTAGTTTTGAGAAGCAATTCGTTCTGTACACAGGGTCCTGCTTTCCATGCCTTACCCCACAACAGTGCTGGCATTGCATTGTGACATACACACCAGGTCATTCCTCTTGGATGCTTTCTTCATTTAAATCCAACATAGTTCTTTCTTTTTTGCATCACATTTTTATTAATGCATTTTCTTTATCCTTGAGATTTTCATACTTACACGATGCCTTTGTGGGGATCTCTGCAAACATCATGGATGAAAGAGTAACAATCCATGTGAGGCAATAAAAAAAAAATCCAGTTCAACACAACCCAGTAGCTGGCATTGGATTAAACATCTAGAGTCTGACACTAGGCAGTTTATTTTGGTGCATTTGAATATAGAGCTATTTTTAAAAAAAAATTCCTGAGATAACGCAATGCCATGTACACAAAGAAGCATAATTATAATGAAATGGTTCTCAAAGTACATGCCACTTATTTCATGAAGGTGGGTTCTAGAGATAGGCTACACATAAGGACTTAGAGAAGGATCTGGTGCTGTCTCAGACATACAGAGATCATTGATCTCTTAGCCATCTCTAGTCCTGATTATGGGAGCTTGGGAGAGCCAGGCATGGCCTGACCTTTCAGATAGTGCTGGAGGTACCTAAGGTGTCATCCATCTTCATCCCTAGCCTTCTGGGGGAGAAATCGGGCAATACATCTTTTCCTTTGAAAAGACAGCCCAGCATGTTTAACATTATTGGTTTTCCTACTGCTATCCATGCAAGGGCCTTTGTGCTCCCAACAAAACCTTATTATATCTACTCTCTATCTTTTTCTCTCCGACTCTCATTAAGCAACCCCCATTCACAAACTTGTAGTGTCTTTGAGGGTAGGGTTTTACCCTCAAGTTCTGTAGGATAACCATGGCCAGAGCATGTTTGCAGTAGAGGCCTATGGAATCTTACATATCAACAACCAGTTAAATTTTGTATGTGCTGTGCTCTTTATTCAAAAATCTGTGATGTCTATTAGAGGCATTGTCCCTGTTAAAGGATAGCAAAATTTAAATTTCTTTTTACATGCATAAGTATATGTGTGTGTATACATATGTGTATATTTATACATTTTAAAAGGTTCCTGTTTATTTCTTGATTATTTTTTCTCTTTCCTTTCAATCCTGGCACCTTTTATATACACACCTGCATCATTATTTCTCACTGCCTTATTGTCAACTTTGCACTGTACAGATGTTTTGAGCTGGTTCCAATCACCTTAAAAATATCACAAGAACCAGAGGAAACCTCATAATATAGGATCACTAGTAACATTTCTCCACTCAGAAGAACAGATGAAAGAAAGACACACTACTTGCCTACCCTACTTCAGGTCTCTGTACATAGAAATCTTTCCCAGCCACCTCCTCTGACAAGCTTGTTAAGAACAAGAAACTAGCACACTACCCACACTCCACGTCCTCCTTGACATGGTCTATCTTCACAGTTACCAGAAATTTTTATTCCAGTGTTCTTATCACTAACTGGCAGACTGTGTATTTTATTTATATTTTTGCTTATTGCCTGTAAACTCTAACAGGATGATAAACTCTGTGAACAACGATTTAATTTTTTATCTCCAATGTAACTACTTCTTTATTACTGTCCATCTCTTCTCCTTGAAGTCACACTTAACCTAATTGCTATACCCATAGATCAAAAGTACTTGATTTAACTTCACAGAAATGAAAATTGATAAAATGTATGTACCATGGAATCTGGTTATGTTTGCATAAGATTATTATAATGTATTCTTGTTGCTGCATCTAACTAGAGCTCCCATCACTTGGGCGTGCTAGTCAAATATAATTGTGTTACATTTCACTTGCCTTCTCCCTCACTGCCAGTCACTCAAGGTCTCTGCTCTGTTTACTGTATCAGTTATTCTATGATAACTACTTTTTACTGTACACATTTATCTCTGTGGAATATATACAGAGGAGATATTCTAGGAACACACTAAACATGGCTGTGATATGTTCACTTTAATACTAAGCATTTTATCTATAATGTATGCACCTGTGCTTGTAGAAAACCACTGGCCTGGTGAGGGAATTTCTATCCTAAGAACACATTTGTCAAGTACAAGTATCAAAAATGCAATGAATGCTTATAAAAGAAGTTGAGAAAAATTTCCTTCTCAAAGGAAAAGTTATTATATACTTTGAGAAAAAGTTATTATATATTTTGTGTCATTTTCTTCTTAAATATGTAATAGTTCACCATTATAATTGAACCAATATAGCCATAAATGATAATTAAGTAGATAAATATGTTAGTGTTAACCTGTGTGTCATACATTTATAATAAGTTCTTCATTTTTCTTGTCACCCAATATCTGCGCTCACCCTGGGAAGTTTTGTGCATGTTGAGGATTAATATTTCTTTAAAATTACACGGGGAAGGAGAAAAGACAGCGGGTGCCAAGGGCAGATAGAACAGCTAGATTTTGGCCACAGATCAGGCTGTGTGGAACTCTGCACTACCTGATAGGATTCACTGAGATGCCTCACAATTAGGGTCTGCATTGTAGGGGTTGCAGGACTCAATCACCCACTTGCGACAATCATCTGATGATCCTGGGAGGGATTTGTACCTTTTGCATGTTTCCTCCTTTCAATCTTCTCCTTTTATCTTAAAGTTCATTCTATTAGTTGCTTAGATCCAGGGCCAGGTGACTGTCTGGGAAAGGCACATGGGAAGCCAGGGTCATGAAGAGTGAGCAGTTAGTAGACTGACTCTTCTATTGTCCAAGGATAAAGCATCTTAGTATTATCTACATTTGCTTGAGTACTTAAAGAGAGAAGAGCAAGCCAGCCAGGGGCCTGAGCTAATGTAATCAGAAGATTCAGAGAATGTTGAAATCTGTAATTCTTACTGAAAGAAGAGGAACAGTTCTCCAAGTAAAAGAAATTTCCCTTCTTACCTGCAATGGCTTCCACACATTTGTTTCCATTCATGTCATTATTGGTAAGGAAAGTAAACTTACACATCATGACCTCTTCTACTTTTCCTGACGCTTTGGTTTTAAATTAAATCTGGGGACAGAGGGGAGAAAGGAAAAAATCCAGAGAAGTTAAATTCTGATTCCTGGACATTTATTCCTGGTGAGTAGAGAAATATGAAAATAAAATGGATGAAAACTGTCTCTTCCTTGTGATGTGCTATTCCCTCACATTTTTGTCTTGTGCAAATTAAGATCCTATCATGATGCTTACAAGTTTTAAAAAAGAATGCATTATTCTAAAGACCTATGCCAGGTAATGTGGACAGGTACTGTTCGCAACCTATATCTGCTTTGGGAATGAAGGAAGCAAAAAAAAAAAAAAAAAAAAAAAAAAGGATCCCATGAAGTAAACTGGAAGATTGTATGAAGAAGGAGAAAAATATACAGAATTAGACAAGTAGGTGTTTTAGTAAGACGATGAAACTACAGAAAATATTTGGTTTTTCTTCATGGCCAAATAATCCTAAGTATTGTGTCTTTCAGTAGCTTGATTTCCTAGTCAAGCTAGAAACACACACACACACACACACAAATAAAATTGCTTTCATGAACACTTGACTCCTCCCACACAGTACAGACTAAATGTTCACTGACTGAATGCTCTGGCGTGAAATTATTCATCTAGAAAACAATGCAAGATCAGCATATGAACAGAAGCAGTATGAGGATGAGTGAATATGAGGATGGGGTCCTGGATATTTTCGAAGCCAGAGTGACAACTATATTTATAATTATTTTATTTCAAAAATAACCTTCTACAAATGACTGGTTTTGTTAATGTTAACTCATACTTTTGTTTACAGAGTGAAGAGTATGCCCAAATGCTGAGACTATAAAATGATTTACTCTTAAGAAGACAAAATTCATACTGAAAGTTTAGAACTCCATTCTTGGACAATCCCAGGTCTTTTTGTTCTGCAGTTCATCAGTTTCAGTGAATATCAACATTGAAGGTTCTTGAAGGTCTGATTTGCTTGTAAAAGAGGGGTTATAGTTAAGCAGCATGAATTTATTGATATTTTGATTGATCACATAGAATATCAATAATCTGTGGTTTCCTGAACTTCTCATGGATATCTTAGCTTTTTTATTCCTTTGCTTTATTTTATGTTATAGTTAGCTTATCATACAGGCAAAGGGTACTTTTATAACACCTTACACCTGCATGTCACTGTACTTTAGTTTTATTTGTTGCCCTCCCCAGTCCCCTTAACCAACTCAAGCTGGCTCTATTCCTCCTCTTAGTTAATCCACCTTCTAATTTTGGCTTTGTGTATTTCTTATCTTCACCTCTCATGATGTTCTATCTAGTCTAGGCCTTAGTAAATGAAAGGAGACATCAACTTGGTCAAATACATAACTTAAAGCAGACATATTAACAAAGAATAGTCTCACTTTGGGATTTTAAGTATTTGGGTTAATGGGAACTAAAGAGATGCCTCAGTAGTTGAGAACATTTGCTTATCTTGTGTAGGGCCTATCTCCATTTCTCAGCACACCATGGTCATGCACAACCTTTGGTAATTCTAGTTTCAGGGGATCTAGTGCCCACTTCCAGCTTATAGAGTTACTGATCACATATTGTTTATACATATGTTCAACCAAAACACTCATATACATAAAATAAAAATAAATCTTTGACAAATTAAAACATACTTGGCATGTTTGTCTTTTAAGGCAATTTTAAAAAGAAGTTCACATGTCAATGCTAACCCAAGCTGTGAAGCATCAGCCTAGTGTGAATGTTCGCCAAGATCACTGTCTCTCTCTTTATAGAGTCATGAGAAGATCTCTGATGAGAATTCCATTGATGGATTTTAGAGATACTATCCTGATAAATGATGGGGTGAGACATAGCCAGTGATATTTAATAGGATTTCTGCTCCCCAATGATAGGTTTCTCAGGTGACATAGTAAGCCTGATCAAGCTGAACTAAAAAAGAGTAACAACAGCTTTATTCGAGCAAAACGACACCTGGAAGGGTTCTTCCATCTCAAAGATCAAGGCCAAAGAAGCTGTACCCACAAAATAAAACAAGGAAACTTTATAGGTTTTAAGCAGTGATGATAAGTCTACCACAAGCTAGGTTTGTGCCCAAGTATGGTCAAAAACTAAACACTTAGACTGGGTCTTACACTGCTGGTGGCAACAGGGAGGAAGTTGCAAGAGTAGCCAAGAATGTAGAACTGAGCTTTTGGTCAAATTTTCTTTGATGAAGACTCTCTGGGCAGATGAGGTTTGGAGAGAAAAACAGGAATTTAACTTTCCAGATCATACAGGAGAGAGCTAGAGGTCCAACCAAACAGTATTATTTTAACAACCATTTAAGTGCGTTAAGAAGCTAATTATATTTGTTATTTGGTAATGGTGATAAAGCCTGGAGGACAAGAACCCAGAGGTTAGACAGCCTAGAAACCTAGGATAGAAGCAAATTTGATGGGTAAAAAAGAAAAAAAAGTCAATGAATATTGACTAATAATATTCTGCTATACTCATAGATTATTGCCTAGCCCAATTATCATCATAGAGGCTTCACATATCAGCTGATGCAAACAGATGCAGAGGCCTACAGTCAAACATCAGACAAAGTTCAGGAATTCTGTTGAAGAAGGGGAGGAAACATTAGTGAGCCAGAGGGTCCAAATGCACCATGGAAAAAGACAGAGTTAACTGATCTGGGTAAATGGGGACTCACAGAGTCTGAACCTTCAGCCAGAGAACTTGAATGGGACCAACCTGGGCTTTTTGAGCACGTGTTGCATCTGTTGCAGTCTTGTGGTTTGGTCTTCTTGTGTGACTCCTGGCAGAGGAAGTAGGGGCCGTCTCTGACTCTGTTGCCTGATCTTCAGACCTTTCCTCTGCTGGGTTGCCTCCTGCAGCCTCAGTAGGAGAGGAGGTCTTGCTGCAACTTGATATGTGATAGCTGGCAGATAGACATGGAAGGCCTGCACTTTTCTGAAGGGAGGGAAAGGGATTATGCAGAGGGAAGAAGAGAGGTTGGGGGTTCTAGGAGGAGAAGACAGAGGGTGGGGAAACTTTGGTGGGGCTGGGAAAAATTAATTAATTGATTAATCAATAAAAAATTAAAAGATGAAAGTTGTATAATAGAGATGAGGATAAATGAAACATGAGAGTATTTAAGGTGAATAAATTTTGGGGTGCAGGATTCCATGGGACACACTGAGTAGTCTTAAGTAAGATGTCTTTGATAGCTTAGGATAGTCAGTGGTATGTTTAATTAACACTTCTGGAATGTTACAGCTATTACTGCCCTTGAGAAAATAGAGGAAAAATCATTTAAATACTTTGCTATATTCTGAGGTTCAGATTAGGTGAGGAAAATAATTGGGAAAATCCGTACTTATTTGGAGTGGATTGATGAATGGTAGCTGATTTACTAAAGCAGTGACTATGGGAATACATATAAACAAAGTTTAAGAAGTTTTGTTTCAGATTTGGAATTTCATAAAGTTATGAGGTAACAGTTAATACCCAAACTGTGCGGATTTGGAAGGTTAAGAGGCATGTGTTTGATTAATTTCCTTATTATTTATTTGTGGGCGTGGTGTGTCATTGTGCATGTGATCATGCAGGTGTGCTCACCCACACAGGCACTCCTAGAAGTCAAAGGTTGACATTGGGATATCTTCCTTCACCACTTTTCATCATACTTTCTGAGACAGGGTCTCTCCTCTGAACATGGGGCTTGCCATTTTCACCATAGTAGCTGGCTACTGAGGTACTAGGCCTACCCCATTTCTGCCCCATCTCCAAACCAGCACAGAGGTTACAGATGTTGGGTGGTAATACCTAGGCTCCACTTGAGTATAGGGATTCAAAATAAATTCCCAAGGAAAATAAAACATTCTACTCACGAAATCATCCCCTCAGTCACACATTACTTATTTATTTGGTTGTTAATGTCAGGAGTCATGACTGAGGTCAAAGAGAGACACATGAAAGAGAATAAACAATGAAGAAATAAAGGACTGCATTCCAAATAAAAGGGGTGAGTTAACCAGCATCATTTGATGTTCAAAACTCTGCCATTGGCAAACAAGTAAAAACAATTTTAAAGCCTAATAAATATTTATAAACTATAACACATGAAGAATACTGAAGACAAACTTTAACTCACTAGTACTTCAATATTAGAATGCTAGCCATTGAGGGGAAATGCGTGTTTACATGTCATTTTACTTTCCTCATTTTTTTTTTAAATTACAAGACTTTGGAAAAGTAACACAGAACGCTGGGAACTCATATATATATATATATATATATATATATATATATATATATATATATCTTTGCCTACCCAACTTTGTTCTCTGAAACCATAACTCTTAGAAGGGAAATGAAGTGACACTGGCCATTCTGCTTCATATAGAATCATTTATCCCAGAGGACAATTTGTTTTCTTCTTAGTTCCTAATCCAGTTGCCTTGAAGATCTTGGTTTATCTCATTTTAGGGAACATTCACACCTCTGACACTGAGATTCATACTAACAGCAGTAAATACAAATATTGTTCTTTTGCAAAGCTAACTTAAAAGAAATAGAAACAAATAAACCAAGAAGAAAATGAAGTCATTTCAGGTTTGATGAATCAAGCTCGACAGACAAGTTTTCTCCTCTAACACTCTACTGGACAAACGGACTGTGAAGTGTCATGGCTAATATCTTACATCTAAATGACATAAACAGAAGATATTAATATGGCTAATTGGATAACTTACACAAAAAGATACAAAGTATTTGGGAAGGAATGGAAAATGATAAGGTGTCTACTTATTGATTCCTTGGGTTTTGCCTTGCATCATAATTCATGTGCATTGCTGCATCTGGTTATCATTAATGCTGTAATGATATAATCTTACACATAATTTTATATGTTCCAAACTTTATGCATTACTACCCCTGTGACTTTAGGTATGAAAGTTTTAGTACTCCTTTGATCTCCTTCCCTGTGAGTACACTTCCCAGTCAACTGACATCTTCCTTTGGGCATTTTTGTCCAAGGGCCTCTCTTGGCTCAACACTTAGCCAGACATAGAAGATAGTAAGTTTATTTATAATCCAGGAAACACTGGTAAGCATCTATGTACACATGTATTAAACAAAAGGACTCAATAGCAAGAAGCAATTGTGGGTTCACTTCCCAGGATGTCAAGAAATTAAACTAGGCACACATATCTGTAATATATATTAGAGTACGCGTAATGAAGTGTTTTAAAGATAACAACCTAGTTGTCCTCAACTTCTTATTGCTCTCTTGCTCTTTGGACTCTGCAGAATTTATGACCACTCCCTTCCCCTGCAGTTACTTATGTGTAAATATAAGTACCACATAATGCGTTTATATATTCTCCTTACCCATCTTTCCTACTCTCCCACAAAGGTGTACTCACAGATCAGTTAAAACATGTTGTTTAATCATAAGGTCAAAAAGTATATTGCAGTTTATCAAGTGGTAGGTGAAGGGGAAATGGGAGAGGCTATGTGATGGAAATGGTTCTGTTTTTAATAATGAAAATATTATGCTAATGGTGTTAGTGGTTCATAATTATACAAACCTATTCAAAACCCCTGCATTGGGTCTTTAAAAATAAACATTTTTGTTTATATGTTACTATAGCATGAATCAATTAAGTTCATTCAATAGAAGAAAAAGTACAAAAAATGCCTCAGCTTAGATTCTTGTGATGTCTGAGGAGATAGTTTCAAAGGATTGATCTCAGGTACTCCTGTGACAGGTTTATCTCAATCTCACGGGATGCAGGAAATATTGCTCTCCCACCTCCTCCAATCTATGGTCCCTCAGCCTGTCTCCATGCATACAGTATCCTGTATCTCTGAAACATCTTCTAGGGATCCCTTTCCATACCTCCTAGATAGACAAAGAAAAGACACTCATTTCAGAATGATATTTCATCCTCCCTGTAGCAACATTTTTATGCCTTTAGTAACCTCTGTGAGTAACATAACTGAGAAACTGAGTGACTCTGGGACCTGTCTAGAGTCTGACTCTCACCAAAGATCAGCTACTCCAAAGTCATATGAAGATTTACCAACATGTCCATTAGTTTCTCTATATGAATACAGGGCTTAATCTGGGTGTTCCCCCATACTACAGTGTAAACTGTATCCTTCATGAGGCATAGTTCTGCATTTTCAAGTGTGACATTGATAGGAAACATAGAGTGACTTAATTAGCAATTGATAGTATTCAATCTACTTCAAGCTGCTAAGAAAATAATTAATCTTATAATGATAAAATCAATCTAAACATTGAAATCTATATCCCCAGCTGATGAGACAAGAACGGATTTCATGCTTCCTGAAATTTCTTAAAAAAAATATTTGAGCACGATTCCTAATTAGATTCCAAAATATCAGTGGGGAAACATTCTGCAGGGAATGTGATGTTACACTCTGGCTTTAAAAGTGTTTCTACTTGGAATTTTTATTTTCTTTCTTTTTATACTTGAATAATATTAGTTTCATACAAATAAATATACAAAGCAAAAGCAACTCAACACAGCAACATTTTTTGTAAACTGTGTCAAGACCAAAACTCGTCTAGCAAGCACTCTTGGCCAAGATGGTGCCATCTTTTATTACTGATGTAGAGGTGATGAAGTTTCCTCTCTTTTGAGGGACTTTGACTTCAGAGCCTGATTGTAACTGGCACAAAGTAGAAAGGGTCAGGTCAGAAAATTTGAGTTCTTGCTGCCCTTACCTCCTTGATGGACAACCTTGGTACCTTTGCTAGCAAAACAAACAACCGAACAGAAAACCAACCAAAGAAGCAAAATTTCTCAGTGTGATAAAATAAATGAGTTTAATTCCTCTCTAACACAAAATCCAATACAGCAAATGCACAAACAATTTACCATTTAAGATAAAAAGATCTTTGACTTTTCCAAGAAAATATTTTAGGAGAAACCTACCATATATTTTGGGTCACAAGTACCTTTTAAATGAAAATTACTCTAAGTATTATTAACATTTGCCATTTGGGGAAAATGAAGTTGAAGTTTTAGAATCTCAAACAGCATCTCTTACAAGAGAAGATGAAAATCAAGCCCATTCCATCTCCAATCAGAACATGGAGTGATTTATTTAGCAATTGATAGATTTCAGTATACTTCAAGTTACTGAGAAGAGGATTAACCTGTAATGATAAAATCAAAGCAAAGATTAAAAATCTAAATGATGTGGTCTAACTTACTATGTAACATATGCATCCTTCACATGGGAGTTTATTCAAGGTGTCACCAATAGAACTAAAATTTTCTTAATTTTCTATCCTTAGGGAGATTAATGATTCAGCATATCTGAGCTTTAATTTCTTCTTTTATGTATTGAGAATAAATATTTCATAGGAGTGGAGATTGTAATGACTATATTCTCTACAACCTGCTGTACAAACACACAGTGTGAAGATAGAACTGGGTAAGTATTTTATAAATATGTCACTGTTATATTTCTGTTGGGCTGTGACATATCACATGAGGTTAAGTGTGCAGTTTTCTGTTTACAGCATCATGTGGGTGAGAGATTAGGAATGAGACAGGCAGGCAGACAGAGGGTAGTCATTACAGGGTAGTAAAGTTAGTGAGCTTCCAAGTAGGCTGGCTTCTTCCTTCCCTCCAGACAAAAGCCTGGCAGCTTAAAGCATTTTTTTTCCACCTGTAGGTCCCCTGCTTAACAAGTGCAAGGCCAGTTCAGGACATTTTTACACAACACTTGTGGACCAAACAGCCATCCTGTATTCAAACTGATCTTCCCTAAGTAGAGGGAGGATGACCCTTCAGAGGCTTTAAAATATCCAGCCCTAGAGAAGAGCCTGGATTTGCAGGTTCTCAAGCATCCATCCCTGTCTTGCAGAAGGTCTTTTTCTTCAAGTGTCTGTTGCGAGACACTGTTTCCTCTGCCACAATACATGCCTTTCTTCACCTAATCATTCTGTCTGCTCCTGCGTGGTATTCAAGACTTCCCTGGTGCTCCTGTAGAGCCAGACTTTTCCTGCTTTTAGTTCTTTACATGGCAGAGAAAACAAATTTCATCAGATCCCTAGACAGTAATGTTGGCATGCAAAACTTAGGAATTTGGAGCCTTACAGATTCTATGTATGATGCTAAATTCAGCCTGGAATTCTAGTACATGCCTGAGTAGTTGAACTGTATGGCTTGAACCTCCACTGTCCTCTCACAACCATGGCACGTCCTATCTCCCCACTTGGTTATTCTATTTCTTCTAATAATTTTAAGTTGTGTTTTCAATTTTGTGTTTTGTTTTAGTGGTGCTGATATTTTAAGACCCAATTTTACACATTCTAGAAAAGTCTCTACCAATGAGCTGCACATCCAGGCCTTAAGTGATAGTTGTAACATATTATTTTTGGTTAGTTTATCTGTTTCTATTTCTGTGTTTCACTCCTACACTGTGTTGTTGTTTAGTGTATATATATATAATATTTAACTCCTAAATTACTTGAAATGTTTCTCCTCTATTCCTTGTGCCTTCTGCATCTCAAGGAGGCTGGCCTATGTTATCTATCTTTCCTCCATGATTATTTTCCTTCCTCCTTTCCAAAGTACTTGCTTTGGAAGACCACCTTTGGCATGCTTAAAGTTATCAACCAGGAAGTCATTGCTGATTATTTCAAAGGAAAACAGATGGCTGCCATAAAATAGCACAGCTGTTCCTCAGTGAAAAGCAAACTTAATAAAGAAGAGGTTTTTTTTTTCACTTTGCAATTTGCAGTCTAAGGTTGTCACAGAAGCTTAGACTCTTATACACTGGTGGCCCTGGGTCATGGAAAGTTGGCTTTGCCTGCAATGTGACTTCAGTGAGCTGTTCCAATAAATGACCAGATCCTTTTTTCTTAGATTTCTTTTTATAAATAATTCATGAACTGTTTTTGAACAGTTTGAAATGTACACAAAATTTGAGAAATATCATAGAGTTCTTACCCTCTTCCTCCTGTTCCCAATTTCCCCTGTTCTAAATTTTCCTTTCCTTTCTTGGAATCTCACTCAGTGGTCATGTGAGCAGCGGTTGTTAGTATGAGTAGCGAGTACTAATGCTGGGAGTTGAGTTTGTGTGGAAACCCAAGTCTACTGTATGCAGAGCTGTGCCAGCTAATGAATGACCCCCTCCACCTGATCACCTTCTGTCTGTCACCCTCTTCCACTCTCACACTCCTGGAGCCGCCTTCGTTTTAACTGCCTCTCATTCTGGATGTTCTGGATTTAACAGTCTTTACATTGGCTTGTATCTTTGAATCTGAACTTTCTCATGGGCCTCCTTTCTCTGCTTTCTTGGCTCTTAAGTACTCTGCATACTGACTTGAAAATAGACACAGTGAAGTGGGTGGTGGAAGATGCATCACCAGAGGTAAACACACATTTATTCTTGGACAATACTTAATAGAGATACTGATATTTTTTCCTGTCCATTTTAAAGTCAAAGCATTTGACTAAATAGCTGTCTTATGCATTAGATAAAGTTGGTTTTGAACTCTTACCAGAAAGCTTGCAATGCTCTTATTCCCTTTACTAGACAAAGCTTAGCTGGATATGGTAAGCTTTTTATAGAGCTTCACATGCTAAGAATGTTTCTTATTGTTGATCTTTTCCCTCCTCCTCTGGGCAGTGTCATCAAGTCTCTGGCTGCATTTGGTTTGGTGTCAACAGCAATTTATTTGTGAGGAATAATTATAAAAAGTTGCCCTGCTTTTTTGGTTATTGTCTTCACAGATTTATAGAAACTCCTGGTTTTACAGTTCTTGTTTCTGACCAGTGATGATGGCTTAAGGTCTAGGAACTCAGCAGCTCAGAAGGATCTTAAAGCTCCTGCTTCAGTCAAAGAGCAATTGATGTTGGAACTGACACCTTTCAGATGGAATAGGGAGGGTTCAGGGCTTATGGGGGGAGAACAAGGTTTACCAGAATGGTGATGCATTCGCTGAAAACATAAACCAAACAAGTATGAGACAGAAAGAACTCTTGACTAAGACTCAGAAATCCCAGGTTTGAAGGCAGTTTCCATAAGATAAAAATCTGAGTGGAAATCTGAGTGATAAGTTATTCAATTTTGGAATTCTAGAATTTTGGTTGGAAGTACCATCTAGAGTCCTGTCTTTCACAAGCACATGGCAGTGATCGTTTACTATTCTAGAAGAAGTACTTAAGACCCCTGTTTAATTAGTCAGTAAAAGTCATATTTGAAAAACTAACATTTCCAAGGGATACAATGTAATTCTCCTGTTTTAAATTTCTCATACTTTATAATGATAAAAATTGCAAAATTGGCAAAGATGTTACAGCAATATGATATGATGTGAAATACAGTGAATATAATACACTGAATATGATGCTGTAAGTTAATGAATAGAATCCATCACGTTATTATTCAACTAAAACACAGGACGATATTTTAAATCCATTAGATTAGAAAAAAATCAATATTTTAACTAGTTATTAATTGCAGTATAAACATCATTTCCATATATTTATTGGAAATTATAAAACTTAGTCTCTATCACTTCACTATTCTTTTTAAAGTATTTTTATTCTGTGATAATTTCATACATGTATCACTGACTCTTCACCCCAAATAAATTTTATATATAATATCCACATGAACACCATATATACATAAATGTGTAGAAATGTGTCTGAGTACATTGATAATATAGCACATACATATGCATGTACATTTTGCATTGTATTTGTATAGTACCTATTTGCAAAAATAAAGAACACAAATATCCATAGAATTTCACTTTGAAGACTGGATGCTATAATATAGACTGCACACTAATTACTAGCATTTGGAATTTGAAATGTAAGATACTTCAACAGCTCTAACATAGAGGTCTATACATATCTTTGCATCATTTGATAATTTTAGTTCTTATTTTTGTATTCTATTGTTGTGAATAAACACCATGCCCATGGCAACTTTGATCAAGGAAAGCATTCAGTCAGGGCTTGCTTACAGTTTCAGAGGTTTAGGCCATTGTCACCATGGCAGGGAACATTTAACTATTCAACAAGGTATAGTGATGGGGAAGTATCTAAGAGTTCTACATCAGCATCCACAGGCAACAGCAAGAGAGGGACAGTGGACCTGATGTGAGCTTTCAAAAACTCAAAGCCCACCCTCCAGTGGCACACTTCCTCCAACAATGCAGTATTGATCCCATCACGGGCATACTTCTTAATACTTCTAAATAGTGCCTCTTCCTGATTATTAGGCATTCAAATATATGAGCCTATGAGGCTATTCTTACTGAAAAGACTACAGCTCTCACTTTTTTTATTGTATTCTATTCTATAGAGCCCAGACTTTAATAAATAAAGATTTTCACAAATGTATGAAGCACTCCAAAATCATTTTGCTTCAGCCAATATGACTGGCACAATCTACATCTTACCTACATTGCCCTGACTGGGTCATTACAACTCTAATCATTTCTCAATTCTGGCCTGTGGACCATGTAATAGAGAGAAAATCTTGTTAAAAGCATAACTACAATGTGGTTTTTAAATATATCTTTGGGAAGTATCTAAATTTAAGAATACTCAGAGTGATTCTGTCTTTCTCTTGTAGCCAGTGCGTCATGTACTTCTGTGGACTTTTGACTGAATCTAGAAAAATAGTTCCCTGACAAATTCTGCTGATGTGGTATTCCCTGGCAGGTCTCTTCGTTTAGTCATTCTCTTTTCAAATGAAGCCTTTTCAGGGTTTTCAGGTTTATACCCTGAAGCCCTCTGTGGGTGATTTCTTGCCCTCATATACTATTATCTTAGCCACTGTGTAGCTTCTCTTTGACAGTATTAGGCTCAACATTTCCAGATACTTTATTTCTCTTTATCTTATCTGTAGCTTAAATTTACTCACTTGACCTTCTCTACCAAGCTATACATTTTAATATATTTTTGTTCTGCTTAATATTCTTTTTAACCAAAGTTTTGACAAAGGACAATGAGCAATAACCATGCCACATTCTGGATGGTGTATTAGTTTGACATTCTCCTGCCAAACAAATTAAATTACTTCTGACTTAAGTACAACTAAACTTTTAGGGTGTGTCCTGAAATCATTCATGTCCTTTGTCATTACAAAGGCAGTTAACAGCCTCTAGCCCAGTTTCAAAACAGTACTTGCTCCCTTCTGAAACGCTATACCTTAGCCTTAAATGTCCTCATTTCTATTTGCATTCATGATTTCCAAGACCTCAACAGAATCATCTACCAAACACTAATTCCAACATCCTAGGGCTTCTCTAGCCTGCAGATAGAAATGATTCCAAATTCTTCCCCAAATACAGTTCCAAGAGCACACATACCATGTGGCCTGGTAGTTGCAGACATTTACTTTTTCAATTGAGGTAAGAGAGTTCCTGATAAGAAGCAAGTTCAGGATAAAATCTGTTTGAGGTTATGCTTTGAAGATGCAGTCTAATGGTACAGGAGTCATAGCATGGGTAATTTTGAGGTGGTGGGAGGATGTGACAGATGCTAGCTCATATCTCAATGAAGCAAGAAGTAGAGACTAAGCAATAAGTAGGGTTATGATACAAAAATTTTAACCCCTTCAGTGGTGTACTTCCTTTGATTCTCAAAACAGCCTCACAATTTTTGGATGAGGAGCATAAGCACATGGGTGCATGTCATAATGAAATCATAGAAGAACACAAGAAAGGAGAACATCAAGGGATCTTTGGCTATAGTGGTCACATTTTCAAAATAACGGCAAAGGTGCAACTAATCTAAATAATAGGATTACTTGATTAATGTTACCTCCCATTACACAGAAAGGAAAACCAAAGGATAAACTTCAGATATAATCAATTTACAAAAATTACCACACTTGATGATGGTATCTTCTGTAAAATATACAAAGAATTATTAAATAGCAACAAGAAAATAAACAGCTCAAGTGAGCAATGAATAAACATTGTCAACTGTGATGAAGCAACCAGGGGCAAAGTTGTTCAGCATCATGTCACTGGGAATTTGAAAACTTAATCAACAATGAGATATAACTAAATGTGCTGTGGGAGACCCCTCTATATGTGTAAATACCACTGGTTAATAAAGAACTATCTTGGGCCTGCCCAGGGAATAGAGGTAGGCAGAGAAAACTAAACCAAATTCTGGAATAAAGTAGGTGGGGTCAGAAAGAAGCCATGTAGCCCAGCCAGAGGCAGATGGAACTTTACCCGGTAAGCCAAAGCCACATGGCAATACACATATTAATAGAAATAGGTTAAATTAATATTTAAGAGTTAGCCAATAAGAAGCTAGAGCTAATGGGCCAAGCAATGGTTTAAATAATATGGTTTCTGTGTTATTATTTCCGGCTGAGCAGTTGGGAACCAATAAGAGGTCTCTTTCAACATAAATGCATATTCAAATAGGGAAACCTCAGAATACTGTTAGCACAAGGCACAGGTGCTGATGTGATATAATGGGATGCTGGCAGAAATGTAGACTACTACAAACCACTTCTGATCAGAGAGCCCAACAGTCTCCGAGAAAGCTGAGCAATCTAACTCTCAGTTCCTAATGTTTACCCAAATGGTTTGAAAACACAGGTCCACACAAATCATGCCCATAGATTTTTATAGCAGTTTTATTCATATGTTTAAAATGCAGTTGCAATCAAGTTCCTTTTTAATAGGTAATTGAATGAATGGTTACACACAGAAATTAATGTCATTCAGTACTAACAGAAATGAGTCTGGAATGAATGAAGGAAAGAAAGATGTTGCAACAGCAATGAAATCATTCACTACAAAGAATGACAATGATACCAGCATCCATCCCACAGGGTTATACTGTACCCATGGTGTATAGAATGATGTTACTTCCAACATTTATTCCACAGATTTAAACTGTACCCATGGTGTGTAGAATGATATTACTGCCAGCATCCATCCCAAAGGGGTACACTGTTCCAATGGCATGTAGAACTAGTATTTTTGGATGGTCTGAGATTCCCCTTATTTGGCTGCTGACTTCCCTCCCCTTCAGCCCACTGTTTATGTAATCTATATCCATGGGATCTGAGAAGGAAGAGACAAGGAGATCTGCAAGCCCATCCCTTGAGGTTCTGACAATTATTATTCAGCCTAAATCTCTATTTTAGTTCTATAAATTGTACTTCAGTTCCCCAAACCCCAATCCATGAAAGCAAACAAAAAAATTACTATGTTTTATGCATAATAGTGTAACCTTTTTCTCAGTGTTTTGCAGGCCCATTCACTTAATTCATTGGTGTTACTATTTTGTTGAACTCTGGTTCAGAAAATCAGGTTGTATCTTTTAATTATCCCATGTTCTTTGTATCTAACTAATGCTTAAAACCCTTTCCTAGGAAGAATATTTAACAGATAATATTGGATAGGTAAGTAGAAACAACTATGGTGGGTGTGGATGTGTTGATTTATATTAGTTTATATTTTGATAAATTTTCTAAGATAGTAACATGAATATATATACGACTCTAAAATCAGAATTCAATGACAAATCATACTCAGAGGTATTTGTAAGGTGCAGGACACATCTGGTTAGTGTAGTTGTTGGTGTTGTGGTAGTGGAAGGAAGAAAATGACTAGTTAGTAAGGGGAAATGGGAATGGAGCTAATAGAGAACGAAGCATAATCAGAAACTTCATGAAAGGTAATTTACATCCGGGAGTTCCTTCCACATTAATCTTCCTAAACTACATTTAAACAGATGATGGAAGATGATAGATTAAGCATAATATACCAGAACCTAACCCTTGTCTACCTCTAGCAATCCTTTGAAAATTACAATGAATTTGCAATTTTACAGTGTGAGACTTCATAAGAATTTAAGAATAACTATTGATGAAACCTTAGAAAATTAGATTCACAACTTAGAGTTAATACTTAAACTTGCAGGATTATATCCTGCTGTGTTAAAAATGATTTTGTTAAGGCTTTTTGGGAGAACATTTTATCTTATGTATCTTCATACCTAAAGTTGAGTTCTAATGAATACAACATTTTAAAATTTATTTTTCTCCTATAGGCATTTTCATATAAATAGCACTGCATTGATGAATAATTTTAAATTACTCAGATTATAAAACTTTCATGTATTTTTAAGACTATTAAAATTTTAAATCGAAAGTATTTAAACAGAACCTGTTCTTTATTGATAAACATTGGACCTGAAAACTTGGCTGGATGTAGCAAGACGGTGATATGTGGGAAGTTCTTTGATGATTTTCTTGTTGAAACAAAAACAGGAAGCTAGATTGATTATAGGTTCATTCTTCTGGATATTATCAACTGCAAAGCCTTCTCTGTGTTCCTATTACCTGAAATACATTGATTTGAAGTTTCCACTGATAGAGAAACACCCCACTCCAACAAAACTAGCCTCACTGAAGAATATGCCTTTGTGTTGAAAGGCTAAAAATAAGAAACAATTCAACTTTAGAGTTCTCGATGATAAAATATTAACCAATAAACAGATGTAGAGAAAGCCCATTCTCCTTTACAAACAGAAAAATGCAAATGAAAATTTGTCTAATCTTAATCAGCATGGTAAGCATAAAGAAAAAATGCCGGTGAAGTAAAAGACAATAAGGAAGCCACAAACTCTGTGGATGGAGGTCTAAACTAGTTCAGCAACTATGAAAATCAGGTTTTCCCTGAAAAAACTAAAAATTTGTCTACCTTGTGACTTAACATTACACTCCTAGGCTTAAACCAGATGGACGTCAGGCTAAGCCAGCACATCATAGTGAGTGACACTTGCACATCAATGTGTTATTGCAGCATGATTTACAATAGCTAGGTTATAGAACCAACACAGGTGTCTAACAATGGAGGCACAGACAAGAAGAATATGGTATATATTCACAATGGAGGGGTACTTTTTGTCAATCAACGATAGATACAATTATATTATTTATAAGAAATTGAATGCAGCTCAAAATAATCATAGTAAGCAAATTAAGCTTTTCTTGTAAAGGCAAATACATGTTTTCTCTCATTTGTAATTCCCAGATTTTATATAGATGTTTAAAATCCATATTATTATATGACATAAAAATTACCTATAAGAAGTAATTGGGGTGAGACATATAAGAAAGTAGAAAGGCATGGTCCAGGACAGATATTTACAATATGGTGTATGTACTTATGTGGTAGTGTCCATATGCAAAGCAATGCCATACACATAGATGTGCACAAAAAAACTTTAATTTAATAATATAGGTAAATGACCACAAATTAATATTTTTTTATTCCTAATCCAATGACCCTCATGTGAAAATTCTATTTTTTTCAATAATTTAAGCACATAAAAGTTCCCACATAGAGACATAATATTGCAAAATTCTAAGCACAGGCAGGAACAGCTATCATGTTTTCTGTTTCAGTAAATAGGTTCCGGTCTCCTTGCTCAAACACTGCACTGCAGTCTGGAACATACAAAGAGTTCACACTGGGTTTCTGATGTTCCTGATATTAGAAGAAATTTGTATCTCAAATATCTTCCCTGTCACACACACAAAAAAAAATATATCTACTTGCAAATGAGAACCAAAGGCTTTTCAAAGTTAAGAACAGTATGGCAAATAAGTGGCTAGCAGATGAACAAACATGGATCTCGTATGCTAAGAAAATAAGCTACAATTTCTACCCTTAAACACAAGCCCGGGTAGAAACACACACACACACACACACACACACACACACACACACACACACATATATATGTGTGTGTGTCATTTATATATATATGTCATTTATATATATGTCATTTATATATATGTCATTTATATATATGTCATTAACTACACAAATGATATCATATAATGATATATATAGAATTATATATGATATGATATCATTTGTGTAATTAATGACTTAGTTTAGTTATTACACCTCATTATTATGTTACATATTGTTCAAAGTGGGAGTAAATGAGAGTGTATGGCATGTTTGAAATTCAATGTCTCCAAAATGTCTTGTGTGTTTAAGACTTGGTCTTCTTTCTGTGGAAGTTGGTAGCACTATTAGGAGGTGGAACCCAGCTGAAAGAAGCTTGTTTACTGGGGATATGTATAGAAGGGGCTACAAGAGCATCACCCCTTCCCTTCAGTCATTGCTTCCAGGCTGTCATGAAATGAACATGCACATCCATAGTGCACCCCTGCCATGATATCCCTACTGCCACAGATCTAAAGGAACAGGCTGATGACCATAGCCTGAAAGCACAAAGCCAACTCACAACACCATGTAGGCTGATTTTCACAGATTATTTATAGCAATAGCAGAAGTTAAGTCAGTCTCTCTCTCTCTCTCTCTCTCTCTCTCTCTCTTTTCTCTCTCTCTCTCTCTCTCTCTCTCAATTTCAGTTGGAAATATCTGAGTGTGGAGTATACTGCATAGAAACTAAGAAGGTTATATGGAAATTTATACATATTTATAATTCTCTTCCTATTTATTGCAAAATTATTTGTCTTAAATTATGTATAGATTTTTTATAATACTAATCCCTTAAATCATTTCTCCAAGTACATTTCTAAAGAACCAGCTAATCAGTGTTTCTTTCTCTCACTAGATCTCCAATTCCTTAGCCTTTTCTCTCTGTGTACATATCATTTCTATCTCAATTAGTGATTCCATAGACATGTTATAAATTTGAAATCCAACTTGTAATGTTGGTTATATGTTATGCAGTGGAATTCCATCAATACTTACTCTAGTCCTCGGGAACAAATTTAGTACTCTCTATTAAAATTCCTGTGATCATAACTTAACCAAAGAATCAAGAGGACATCTTTGAACATAGTCAAAGAACTTTTCTGCAATGGCAGTTGGAAAAAAATATATTGAGACTGGAGCTAGAGTCTGACCCCAATTTCTTTTTTTTTTTCTCTTTTTTATTTTTTATTTATTTATTGAAGATTTCTGCCTCCTCCCTGCCACCTCCTCCCATTTCCCTCCCCTTCCCCTGATCAAGTTCCCCTCCCTCATCAGCCCAAAGAGCAGTCAGGATTCCCTGCCCTGTGGGAAGTTCAAGGACCACCCACCTCCATCCAGGTCTAGTTAGGTGAGCATCCAAACTGCATAGGCTCCCACAAAGCCAGCACATGCAGTAGGATCAAAACCCAGTGCCATTGTTCTTGAGTTCTCAGTAGTCCTCATTGTCTGCTATGTTCAGCGAGTCCGGTTTTATCCCATGCTTTTTCAGACTCAGGTCAGCTGGCCTTGGTGAGTTCCCGATAGAACATCCCCATTGTCTCAGTGTGTGAGTGCACCCCTCACGGTCCTGAGCTCCTTGCTCGTGCTCTTTCTCCTTCTGCTCCTGATTTGAACCTGACCCAATTTCTTATAGAAGTTAGGAAGTCCTTGAGTACATTGGCAATAATGAAGATCATCTTGTTCCAGAGACAAAGATAGCTAGGGGAGGGAGACTTAGAGTGTTTTTTCAAAGCTGCGTGAAATGCAATGACACTCAGATGCTCAAATGTCCGAGCAGAGAATCTCTGTAATTCACCAGTTCACTTCCAGCATGGGCAACACAGAGTGAGACTCCCTTTCTCAAATTAAGCATATTTTTTCAAGACATTAAACAGTTTTAACATTTAAAATAAACATATATGAGCCTGCCTTTTCACCTGCAAGGTCCTTGGAAGCCTGCAACACAGCCTGCTTCAGTGCAGAGAGAACCAAAAAAAAAAAAAAAAAAAAAAAAAAAAAAACCCAGAAGGGACTGTTCCTGCTACTGGGCATTCTTTCCCCAAAACCATGCGGTCCTCAAGTCCGCATTTTCGCCTGCAAGATACTTGCAAACCGCAATGCAGCTTGCTCTAGTGCTGAGGGGAACAGAGGTAAATCAGCAGCCACACAGCTGAACAGCCAGAGGCACCACTCTCTGGGACCTTCCCAATGGGACAAAACTCAGGAGCCCCTCCCCATCTCCCTACTCTGGCCAGCTAGCAGGGAGTGTTCCTGCTCTTGGGCTGTCCCCTCACCCAGCCTGTCCCCAAGCCCACGTTTTTTCCTACAAAGTCCTTGGAACCCTGCAACAGAACTTGCTCCAATACTGAGGGGACCTAAGAGAGAGCAGACCAAGACAGACTCCCAAGTACTCAGTCAGCCACAGCAAAGATAGAACCAAAATGCCAAGACACTGCTGGCCTCATTTAAAAGAAAAGATGGGTAGGTACCAATGCAAAATTCCTCCAACATCCTAAAAAAACAACATGGTAACACCAAAATCCAGAGAACATACAACAGGAAGATTTGATTATACTAACCCAGAAGAAGTAGAAGAAAATGACTTTAACCATAACTTTATGAAAATGATGGAGACCTTTAAAGAGGAAGTGAAAAACTCCCTTAAAGGAATGGAAAAGAAGACAAACAAAAGGTCAGAAGAAATTAATGCATTCCTCAAAGATACCCAAGAAAACAAAAGGAAACAAAAAAAGAAAGAAATCAAATCAAACAGGTGAAGGAAACAGTTGAAGACTTGAAGACAGAATTGGAGGTAATAAAGAAAACGCAAACCAAGGGAAGGCCGGATATGGAAAATCCGGGCAAATGAACAGGAACTACACAGGCAAGTATAACCAGCATAATACAAGAGATAGAAGAAAGATCTTAGGTGCTGAAGATACTATAAAGGAAATAGATTCATTGGTCAAAGAAAACATTAAATCCAACAAATTCTTAACACAAAACTTTCAGAAAATCTAGAACACCATAAATAGTCCAAACCTAAATATAATAGGGGTAGAAGAAGGACAGTAACTCCAGCTCAAAGGCACAGAAAATATATTCAACAAAGTTATAGAAGAAAACTTTCCCAATCTAAAGAAGGATATCCCTATGAAGGTATAAGAAGCTTACAGAACACCAAATAGACTGGATCAAAAAAAAAATACCATGACATATAATAATTAAAACACAAAACACATAGAACAAAAAAAGAATATTAAGAGCTGCAAAAGGAAAAAGGTCAAGTAATATATAAAGGTAAACCTATCAGAATTATACCTGACTTCTCAATGGAAACCATGAAAGCAAGAAGGTCTTGGATATATGTGCTGCAGACATGAAGAGACCATGAATGCAAGCCCAGACTGCTATACCTAGCAAAGGTTTCTTTCATCATCAGTGGAGAAAACCAGATATTCCATGAAAAAAAAAACAGATTTAAATAATACGTATCCACAAGCCTAGCCTCACAGAAAGTACTAGAAGGAAAAGCTCAACCCAAGGAAACTAAAAACCCCCACAATAACATAGACATCTGGCAACCCTCCACCAGCACAACTCAAAGAAGTAAAACACACAAACACTACCACCAAAAAATAACCAGAGTTAATAACCACTCGTCATTAATATCGCTTAATATCAATGGACTCAATTCACCTATAGAAAGATACAGGTTAAGAGAATGGATATAAAAACAGGATCCAGGTCCCTCAGCCCCCTGTCGCCTGACCTCAGAGCTGTGCAGGCGGCGGGCGGCTCTCAGATCTCTCAGTGACCGCCGCTGAGGCCTGCCGCAGTTGCTCTTGGTTTCTTCTGCCGAACCACCAGGTCGCAGAGTGGGGAGGAGAACCTGCAGGGCTCCTGGGTAGAACTGCACTTCAGCAATGGGAACGGGAGCAATGTTCCAGCCTCTGTCTCTATTTATAATGGGGACATGGAAAAAATACTACTGGATGCTCAGCATGAATCTGGACGAAGTAGCTCCAAGAGTTCTCACTGTGACAGCCCACCTCGCTCCCAGACACCACAAGATACCAACAGATCTGAAATAGCACTCACAGCTTTGGAGAGAAAAACAGCACTCTGTCTGAGGAAGACTATATTGAGAGAAGAAGAGAGGTTGAAAGCATCTTGAAGAAAAACTCGGATTGGATATGGGATTGGTCAAGCCGGCCAGAAAATATCCCCCCCAAGGAGTTCCTTTTTAAACATCCGAAGCGAACAACTACTCTCAGCATGAGAAATACAAGTGTTATGAAGAAAGGGGGCATTTTCTCAGCAGACTTTCTGAAGGTTTTTCTTCCATCTCTGTTGCTGTCTCATCTGCTGGCCATTGGATTGGGGAATCTACATTAGAAGGCGTCTGACAACTTCCACTAGCACCTTTTGATGGAAGAATTGGATCTGACACTCATTCACACAGTGAGGATTCATGTCAGAGCTGTGACAGATAACTGAAGAGCTAGCATGATCCTTGGGTGTCTGCACTACGTGTGTTTATTTGTTCTGTAAATGCGGTGTTCCTGATTTAGTGAGACAGAATAAACTCTAATATCATGACCTATAATTAAACCTACGGGATCAATTAATAAGCATGTAAGACTGTCTATTGTAGCATTTATTAGTAAATTTTTTTGAATATTAGATAAATAGTATGAATAATTTTAATAGAGTAGCAATGGTGTATTTAAAAAGGATCTGTAATTGTAATCCAGTTAAGACACTTTACACTTCAAAAGAATGAGTAAGTGAAATTAAAATCATTAAAGGGTTTGTCCCAAAGGAATATTGTGGCCTTATAATCCTATTACGTAGTAGAAAATGCTACATGGTTAATTAAACGGGTGTGGGTTATCTGTAAAGACCTCTTACTATGTGAATTAAGTAGCAAGTAGAAGCTAAGGTTACCCACAAACCCCACTGGGTAGTTGTTCCCTCCCCGCTTTCTTGCTTTGTAGGATGATTCCAGCCTCCTTGTTGGCCATCACTGCCTTGGGTGGTCAGTTTTGTTGCAGGCACCTTTATCATTCTGCTGATTTTAAATCCCATTGTTTGTACTAAAAATTTGTGTGCTTTTAAAATCAGCTGTATTGTAAGCAAATCTGTCTACTTTAAAAGACTGGAAATGAAAACAAATCTTTGCCAAATCCTTTGGAGATAAAAAAAAAAAAAAAAAAAAAAAACAGGATCCAGCATTTTGCTGTTTACAAGAAACACACCTCAACCTCAAAGACAAACACTACCTCAGAGTAAAGGATTGGGAAAAGGTTTTCTAATCCAATAGTCTTAAGAAATAAGCGGGTGTGGCTATCTTAATATCTAACAAAAATGATTTCAAACTAAAAATCAATGAGAAGAGATGGAGAAGGACACTTTATACTCATAACAGGAATAATTCTTCAAGATGAAGACTCAGTCCTGAATATCTATGCCCCTAATATAAGAGCATCCACATATGTAAAAGAAACATTACTAAAATTAAAATCACACATCAAACCTCACACACTAGTAGAAGGTTTCAACACTCCTCTCTCAACAGATCAACCAGACAGAAACTTAACAGAAATATAACAGAACTAATGGAGTTAATGAATTAAATGGACTTAACAGACATGTATAGAACATTCCACCCAAACAGAAAAGAATATACCTTCTTCTCAGCACCTCATGGAACCTTCTCGAAAATTGACCACATACTCGGTAACAAAGCAATTCTCGACAGATACAAACAAAATGGAGTAACCACTTGTGTCTTATTGGATTACCATAGTGTAAAACTTAAAATTTAACAACAACACAACCCCAGAAAGTCTACAACTCATGGAAATTTAACAGTGAACTACTGAACCACCATTGGGTCAAGGAATAAATAAAAAAAGAAATTAAATTCTTCCTTGAATTCAATGAAAAAGAAGGCACAACATATCCAAACGTATGGGACAAAATGAAAGCAGTGCTAAGAAGAAAGTTCATAGCACTAAGTGCCCATATAAAGAAAACAGAGAGAGCTCACATTAGAGACTTAACAGCACATGTGAAAGCTCTAGAAAAAAAAAGAAAAAAAAAACAGACTCACCAAGGAGGAGTAGAAGACAGGAAATAATCAAACTGAGGGCTCAAATCAACAAAATAGAAACACAGAAAACAATAAAAAAATCAATGAAATAAAGAGCTGGTTCTTTTAGAAAATCAACAAGAATGACAATCCCTTATCCAAACTAATCAAAAAGCAGAGAGATCATTCAAATTAACAAAATCACAAATAAAAAGGGGGGCATAACAACAGACACTGAGGAAATTCAGAGAATCACTGTCTTACTACAAAAGTCTGTACTCTACAAAATTGGAAAATGTAAAAGAAATGGATGGTTTTTTAGATATATCTGTTGCGGGAGGTCCTCCCACTCCTCCAGCCTATCACCGCTGAGGTACCAGCCCATTGGGGCGTGGTTTCTCTCCCTTTAAAAAAACGGCCACTTCCCTCTCCTCTCTCTCTTCACTTCCTGCTCCGCCAGCGACTAGACTCCTTTCCTGGTTGCGTAGAGGGCTGTTGCCTGGGACAGTGATCTGTAAGTTTTTTCCCCTTTAAATAAATACCACCCTAATAATCATAACCCCGAATTGGTGTGGCATTGTTTGTGACTTACGCCTTCATTTTGGCACCCAACGTTTGGTTTCAGAACCTCTCCTTTCCCCGCTCGCAGCCGCGAGTTCGCCTTGGCGGCCACAAGTTCGGCTTGCGAATTTGGCTTGGCGGCCGCGAGTCCGGCTTGGCAGCTGCGAGTTTGGCTAGGTGGGAGCCCTCCCTTCCTCAGCCACCGCCTGTGCCTTGCAGCGGTGGCCTTGTACTCCCCACGTGGATTTAAACTCCACAGGCCCGCATAGTCTCTGCCCGCATGGTTTGCTCTTTTCTGAGTCATTTTTAAATCTCCCTTGCAAGTACAGCTCTTAAGTGGCATGAACCAGAGCACGCGGTTGCTGAAAGCTGCAACCCCTCAGGGTGACTCTGTCATGTGGAGGCATAAGCGGCTTCCAAATTGCTCTTCTCTACCCCTGGATTCTGGGTTTCTGGTTCCATCTCAGGAATTGATTTAATTACATTTACTTTGTTGAGAAACTTGCATTTTCCAGTTTTTAACATCTACTAAGGCACTGAAACAGGACCATGTTTTCACCGCGACTCTGCAACAGCGCCACCTGCTGGATAATAGGTAATATGGCAGTTTTGGTTTCTAACGCAAATTTTACTGCTTTGTTTTCACTAATACAATGGATTAGTAAACTTATATTTACTAATACAATGAATTACATCAAACAAGGTTTATATGATTATGGGGATACCTTAATTTGCTTGTTACTAGGCCTCAGTTTTCTTTTCCATATTCTATCATTAAGGAAGAATATGGCACTCCTAAGAACGATTGAATCTTTATGTACTAATAATGAACAGAAGAATATGGCACTCCTAAGAACGATTGAATCTTTACGTACTAATAATGAACAGAAGAATATGGCACTCCTAAAAATGATAGAATCTTTACAAACTAATAATGAACAGAAGAATATGGCACTCCTAAGAATGATAGAATCTTTACAAACTAATAATGAACAACTAATTGACAGGATTAAAATTATTGAAAATCAGAGGTTATCTGAACAAGTGGATACTATGACAGACAAAATTGAATCCATATCCAAGGGTATTAGAAAGTTACCTGAAAGGGTTCAGGCTGTTGAATTTGACCTTCAGACTTTATCACAAAGTTTTGATAAGGTAACAGACAGAATGTACCTCCAAGATGGGAATCTACATGATATACAAGAAAAGTTTAAGGAGGACATGTTATCTTTTAAGGAAAAAATTAAAGCTTTGGAATCACAGGTGCAGAATGGGGACCAAAAAATTGATACCTCAGTGAAATCACTGGAAATACATACAGGTCAGGAGATTCAGGATTTAAGAGAGACAATGATAAAAAGATTTGAAAAGATTGGGGAAAATATTGCAGCTGGTGAAAAGAGTAAAAAGGCACAAGGACAGGATACAATGCCTCCACCAGCTATTAGAACTGGCTTACCCGGGGTTCTAGCGACATACCCTATACTTAATTCTGAAAAAGCATCAACTTCTAAAGGCTCAAAGGGAGTCAGAGAAGCTAGATGGACGCCAATAGCAATGAATGATCTGAAAGAAATTAAGCAAGCTGTTGTTAATTTTGGCTTGCACAATGCATATGTAAAGGAAATGATAAGGACTTGGGCTTCTAATGCTAGAGCTACTCCCCATGATTTCCATCAGTTAGTGTCTGCAGTTTTAGATAATGGACCTTCCTTGATGTTTGGAATTTATTTCAGAGAAGAATCCAAACATATGGAACAGCAAGGAAGAGCAAAAGGTATTGAGGTTTCCCAAGATCAAATTCTTGGTACAGGAGAATATGCTGATCCACAGGTCCAAGCTCTTTATGACGATGAAGTACTGTGTCTATGTCACCAAGCAGCTTTAAATGCTTGGAATAGGATACAAGATCCAGCAAAAAGGGTTGAATCATATACCAGAATTAGGCAGGGGCAGAGAGAACCCTTTATTGACTTTTTGCAAAGATTAATTAAGGCTCTGGACATAGGGGTAACAGACCCAGAAGCTAGATGAATACTTCTTGAATCTCTAGCTTTTGAGAATGCAAACATAGAATGCAAAAAGATAATTGGGCCTTTAAAGTCTAGATCAGCACCTATGGATGAATGGATTCAGCATACGATGAATGTTGAGACGTTTAGCTATAATGATGAATCTTGGGTAGGAGAAGCGATTTCCAAAGCAATGAGGAGACATCAAACTGCCAGGTGTTTTAATTGTGGTAAATTAGGACATTTGCAAAGGGATTGCAGGAAAAGAATTTCTAGGAATAATATCTCTTCTGGGAATGACAAAAATAGGAGACCTCGGCCTTCAGGTATATGTAGGAGATGCGGTAAAGGCAGGCATTGGTCCAACGAATGTAGGTCAACAACAGACAGACAGGGCAATCCGATATCATTGGGAAACTCCTTGGGGGGCCTCTCGCAGGCCCCCAAGCCAACAGTGGCCCAGTCATTCCCAGTCACAGTGGAGAACTTGCCTCACCAAGAAAATTAAAAGCTCCAATTTCTGCTGTAAAAAGTAATACTGGTCTAAATGAAGAATTACGTGTGGAGGATGAGTCAAAAAACCCAATTGGACAGAGTAAACGTATATTTTGGCAGACTTCTATTAATGATCAAAGACCAAAGCTAAGAGTCTGTCTAAATGGCACTTTTATTGAAGGCTTATTAGACACAGGTGCGGATGTAAGTATCATTACCCCAGAATCTTGGCATCCGAATTGGCCTCTTCAAGAGGTAGATGTTCAGTTCCTGGGAATTGGAACCCTATCTCGTGTAAAACAAAGCACAAGATGGGTTGAATGCATAGGGCCCAAAGGGCAAATAGGAAGACTAAGGCCATATATAGCCAATATTTCCATACATTTATGGGGCCGTGACCTGCTACAGCAATGGGATACCCAGATTAACATTCCTGTATTTCCAGGAACTCATAATTCTGGGAAGGATATGATGAGGTATTACGGAAAAAGGTCACCAGCCATTCAGGCTGTACAAAAACATACAGCAAATACCAAACCTTTAGAGGTACCAACAGCCCTACCTTTAAAATGGCTAACTGAGAAGCCAATATGGACCAAACAATGGCCTCTAGCTGAAGATAAACTACAGGCATTGGAACAGCTGGTGCAAGAGCAACTAGATGCTCACCATATTGAAGAATCAACCAGCCCTTGGAATTCTCCTGTGTTTGTTGTAAAAAAGAAATCTGGTAAATGGAGAATGGTGACAGATCTAAGAGCTGTCAACAAAGTAATTCAACCTATGGGCCCACTACAATCTGGAATTCCTTTGCCTTCTCTGTTACCAAAAGGATGGCCTCTTATAGTTATTGATTTGAAAGATTGTTTTTTCACTATACCGTTACAAGAAAAGGATAGAGAAAAATTTGCCTTCACAGTGCCTACTTATAATAATTCTCAGCCTAATAGGAGATATCAATGGACTGTCCTCCCACAGGGTATGCTCAATAGTCCTACACTGTGCCAATATTTTGTAAGTAAGCCATTGGAAATAATTCGTAAACAATTCCCCAAGTCCATCATTTATCATTACATGGATGACATCTTGTTATCTGATTCAAATAAAGATACTTTAGAAAGGATGTTTGAAGAAGTAAAGAAAGTCTTGCCTAGGTGGGGATTACAAATTGCCCCTGAAACGATTCAAAGAGGAAATTCTATTAATTACCTAGGTTACAGAATAGGGTTAGAGAAAATTAAAACGCAAAAGGCACAAATTAGGATAGACCGGTGAAAGACTCTTAATGACTTCCAAAGATTGTTAGGAGACATTTCCAGTCTACGACCAGCTGTTGGGATAACACTTGATCTAATAGTTCATTTAAACAAAACCTTAGATGGTGATAAAGATTTGAATAGTCCAAGAGAACTGACAGCTGAAGCAGAAAAGGAACTGACAATGATTGAGGAAAAATTACAGGAGGCACATGTGGATAGGGTGAACCCAAATCTTAGCTGCATCCTAGTCATATTGCCTTCCAGAATTTCTCCTACAGGGATTCTAATGCAGAGGGAAGATATTATTTTAGAGTGGATATTTATACCTAATAAACCAAGTAAAAAATTAAAAACTTATGTGGAAAAAGTCTCTGAATTAATTATAAAAGGTAAGCTGAGACTTCGTCAACTAGCAGGTATAGACCCAGCAGAAATTATAGTGCCTTTTACTACTGAAGAAATAAAAAAGTTATGGGAAGACAATGAACCGTGGCAAAGAGCTTGTGCTAACTTTTTGGGAGAAATTAATAGCAACTATCCCAAAAGTGATATACTTAATCTTATAAAAAGAACTTCTTGGATTCTTCCTAGAATTGTACGTGATGCTCCAATAACTGGAGCCCGTACGTTCTATACTGATGCAAATAAATCAGGGAAAGCAGGTTACAAGTCAGATGAATTGAGTAAGGTGGAACAAAGCCCTTATAATTCTGTCCAGAAGGCAGAATTATATGCCATTCTTATGGTGCTAAGGGATTTTAAAGAACCTCTTAATATAGTTACAGATTCACAATATGCAGAAAGAGTTATCTTGCATATTGAAACCGCTGAATTTATACTAGATGACACAGAGTTGACTTCATTGTTTATCCAGGTAGAAGACATAATCAGGAACAGATTTTGTCCGATGTACATAACACACATCCGGTCCCATACAGGTCTGCCTGGTCCTCTAGCCCAAGGCAATGCTGAGATTGATCAATTATTGATTGGAAGTGTGTTGCAGGCCTCAGAATTTCATAAGAAGCATCATGTCAGTAGTAAAGGCCTAAAGAAAGAATTTTCCATTACTTGGCAACAAGCTAAGGACATTATAAAGAGATGCCCTACTTGTTCTTTCTATAATCAAACACCATTGCCTGCAGGGAGTAACCCAAAGGGTACTAAGAGAAATGAAATTTGGCAGATGGATGTGTTCCACTTTATGGAATTTGGTAAATTAAAATATGTACACCACACCATAGACACGTATTCAGGTTTTCAATGGGCTACTGCCCTGAGCTCAGAAAAGGCTGATTCAGTAATCACACATTTATTGGAAGTTATGGCCATCATGGGTATACCTGTGCAAATAAAGACAGATAATGGTCCAGCATATGTATCTAAGAAAATGAAACCCTTTTTTGATTATTATAATATAAAACACATTACAGGTATACCAAATAATCCTACAGGTCAGGCAGTTATAGAAAGATCAAATCGTACTATAAAGGATATGCTGAACAAACAGAAAGGGACTGAAAATACCCCCAGAAATAGATTACATAATGCTTTATTAACCTTGAATTTTCTTAACGCTAATGAGAATGGAACGACAGCAGCAGAAAGACATTGGATAATGGAAAAGTCTGCTGAACTAAATCAACCGATTTATTTCAAAGATGTGCTGACCTCTCAGTGGAAGCCAGGAGATGTGCTACGTTGGGGAAGGGGTTTTGCTCTTGTTTCCACAGGAGAAGAAAAATTGTGGATACCATCAAAATTAACAAAATTTCGATTTGAAGAGGAGAAACCTCTTGGAAAGGAGAAATGACAACTCATCCACAACGATGATATTCATACAGGTGGTAAGAAAAACATATAGAATGGGGGCAGGGTTCTGTTCTTATCTCCACAGGAAAACACTCATCTTTGAGAAATTCAAGGGACCCTGGATGTTTGGATACTGACATATGGAAAAATACCTGACCAATAGGAAATATCAAGACAACTGAATGGGTTGTGTAAGTAATATTAAACCATATTTCTAAATTTATAAAGCTGGTTTTGAAGTTGGACTCTGGCTCAGTCCCTCTCCAATTCCCAGCCTGTTAGTAAGAGAAAAACCCAGAGTTTCTGGAGTTTCTGTCTCATGTCAAGAGCCATGATATGGGACAGAAAGAAATATGAGTTTAGAAAACATCTTTGCTTTTCTTCATATCTATCATACTTTTCATTGAATATATCTATCATGTCTTTCATTGAATATATATATATATATATGTCTTTATGATTAATGTTTAAGTTTTTCATAATGAACAATGAGTTTTTCCTGAAGTGACATTCCCGAGAGAATGTTGAGCACCAAAGACACTCCACCTGGAGCCTTCTTTTTGGCAGAACTGGCCTTGGGGCAAAGAAATGCCCATACCTCAACGACTGACAAAGATACAGAGCATGCATCAATGGATAAAACAGGGCTGTCATATCCTGCCAAGACAGGGTAAGATAGTTTTGGAAAGTTGCTTGCCTTTGAAAATGGTATGTCAGTTATGTTAGGCCTTAGCCAAAGTTGGTTGCTTCAACGCTGCTAACGTGATTTTGGGTGATTGCCCAGGTAGCCAGTTGTCTCTGTGATTTGTTGCATGTTTTGGAAGTTGTTTTACTAAACTTCCTAATTACCCAGGTAACACTATTTCCCTTCTCAGATCTTTGATGGGTTTGAAGACTATATAAATGTAGTTACTTTCTCTCATGACTTGGCCAAGTTATTTATTATACAAGACCTAAGCTAGTTAGAATAGGATATTTGTACTTATTGTATATCATTTCAGAGTAGGTTTAGAACTCTCTTATTTAAACAAAAGGGGGAGGTGTTGCGGGAGGTCCTCCCACTCCTCCAGCCTATCACCGCTGAGGTACCAGCCCATTGGGGCGTGGTTTCTCTCCCTTTAAAAAAACGGCCACTTCCCTCTCCTCTCTCTCTTCACTTCCTGCTCCGCCGGCGACTAGACTCCTTTCCTGGTTGCGTAGAGGGCTGTTGCCTGGGACAGTGATCTGTAAGTTTTTTCCCCTTCAAATAAATACCACCCTAATAATCATAACCCCGAATTGGTGTGGCATTGTTTGTGACTTA
This sequence comes from Microtus oregoni, assembly GCF_018167655.1. Taxonomy (NCBI): domain Eukaryota; kingdom Metazoa; phylum Chordata; class Mammalia; order Rodentia; family Cricetidae; genus Microtus; species Microtus oregoni. The sequence goes on from NW_024543078.1 coordinate 27,471,491, forward strand.
AGCCTTCACTTACGCTGAGAGGAGAGCTGTCGCGTCTGACCTCACTTCCTCTTCCTCCCAGCGTTCTGTTCTGTTTTCTCCTCCCACCTATCTTCTAACCAATAAAATGGGCCAGGGCAGTTCCTTTATTAGCCAATGACCTTCCTCCATCATATATCAAATTTAAATCAAGATCAGGTAAGCAATTTATATAGACCTATAAATTGCGAGGAAATAGAAGCTGTATCAAAACCTCCCAATGATAAAAAGCCCAGGGCCAGATCATTTTAGTGCAGAATTCTACCAGAACTTCCAAGAAGAGCTAAGACCTATACTCATCAATATGTTTCATATAATAGAAACATAAGGATCATTGCCAAATTCCTTTTATGAGGCTACAGTTACCCTGATACCAAAATTGCACAAAGACTCAAATAAGAAAGAGAATTACAAACCAAACTAATTCACAGACATCTATTCCAAAATTCTTAATAAAATACTGGCAAACTGAATCCAAGAACACATAAAAAATCATCCATTATGATAAAGTAGGCTTCATACCAGAGATGCAGGGCTGGTTCAACATATAAAAATCTATCGATGTAATCCATCATATAAATAAACAAAGAAAAAAGCCATATGATCATTTCACTAGATGCTGAGAAAGCATTTGATAAAATTAAACACCCTTGCACGATACAGGTATTGGGGAGAACAATATTCAACTTCATCTGGAAAAAAACAGAGGAGAGCTAAAACAATCCTATATAATAAAGAAAATTCCAGAGGCATTACCATCCCTGACATCAAGCTATCTTACAAAGCTACAGTAATGAAACCAGTTTGGTATTGGCATAAAAACAGACACATTGACCAGGGAAATCAAATTGAAGATCTGGATATTAATCCACACACCTATGAACACCTAATTTTTGACAAAGAAGCTAACATTATACAATAGAAAAAAAGAAAGCATCTTAAACAAATGGTCCTGGCATAACTGGATGTCAACCTGTAGAAGAATGAAAATAGATCCATATCTATCACCATGGACAAAACTCAAGTCCAAATGGTTTAAAGACCTCAATATAAATCCAATCACACTGAACCTGATAGAGGAGAAAGTGGGATGTAGCTTCAATGCATGGGTACAAGAGACCACTTCATAAGTATAACCCAAGTAGCACAGACAGTAAAAGCAACAATGAATAAATGGGGCATCCTGAAACTGAGAAGCTTCTGTAAAGAAAAGGACACAGTCAACAAGACAAAAAGCCAACCTACTGAATGGGAGAAGATCTTCACCCACTCCATATCAAACTTTTCTCCAAAATGTAAACATAACTCAAGAAATTAGACATTAAAATTCTAAATAACCCAATTAAAATGGTGTACTGAACTAAATAGAGATTTCTCAACAGAAGAATTTCTTATGGTCAAAAATACTTAAGGACATGTTCAACTTCCTTAGCTATCAGGGAAATTCAAATCAAAACAATTTTGAGATACCATCTCTCACCTGTCAGAATGATAAAATCAAAAACATTAAGGATAGCTTATGCTGGAGAGGATGTGGAGTAAGGGGAACACTCATCCATTGCTGATGGGAATGCAAACTTGTGCAAGTACATTGGAAATCAGTGTGGTGGTTTCTCATATAATTGGGAGTCAACCTACTTAAGTATCCAGCAATACCATGCTTGGAAATATACCCAAAATCCTCAATCATACTACAAATGCATTTGTTCAACTATGTTTATAGCAGTATTATTTGTAATAGCCAAAACCTGGAAGCAACCTAGATGCCCCTCAGTGGAAGAATGAATAAAGAAACTGTGGCACATCTACACATTAGAGTACCTCTCCGTGGTAATAAACAATGACATTTTGAATTTTGCATGCAAATGAATGAAATTAGAAAATACTATCCTGAGTGAGATAATCCAAACCCCAAAATAGCAATATGGTATATATTCATTTATTAGTGGATACTAGCCATAAACAAAGGACATTGTGCCTATAGTTAATGATCCTAGAGAAGATAAGTAATAAGATGAACATAAAGAAAAACATATATAGATACACCTGGAAATTGGAAGCAAACAAAATTGCCTGACAAAAATTTGGAAGCATGGAGGTGGGGGATAGAAGAAATTGGAGAAAAGAAAGAGGAGGGGAGAAAGGAAGGGTTGGGGAGACTTTGAGGGAATGGGATAGTTGAAATGGAGAAAGGACAGATATGAGAGCAAGAAAAGAGATATCTGGATTAAGGAGGCCATCTGGGGGTTAGCAAGAAACCTGGCTCTAGAAAACTTTCCAGAAATTCACAAGGATGACCCCAGCTAAGACCCTAAGCATTAGAGGAGAGGGTGCCTGAACTGGTTTCGCCTCATAGTCAGACTGATGATTATCTTAAATATCATCCTAGAAACTTTATCCAGCAACAGATAGAAACAGAGGCAGAGACCCACACTGGAGCATTGGACTCAGCTCCCAAGGTCCAATTGAAAAGCAGAAGGAAGGAGAATATAAGCAAGGTAGTCAAGACCATGAGGGGTTCACCCACAGAGACAATGTGCCTGAGCTAATGGGAGCTCACCAACTTCAACTGGACATGGGATCAAATTAATCTCTCTGAATGTGGTTGACAGGTGGAGCAGACTAAGGGGCCAATAACAACAAAAGGCACTGTGATTTGCTCTACTGCATGTACTGAAATTTTGGGATCCTATTCTCTTTGGTTATATACCTTGCTCAAGCTGGATGTAGTGGGATGGGTCTTGGACTTTTCACAGGGCAGGGTGCCTTCCCCTCTCTTAAGGTTGGAGGGGGGTGTGGTGAGGGTGTATGGATGGAGTGGGAGGGGAATGGAAAGAGGGGAGGAAGTTTGAATTTGGATTGGTATTTTTTAAGTAATAAAATAAAATAATAATTAAAAATAAAATAAATATATTTAAAAATAAATATGAAAAATTCATTTCAGTGCTTGCTAGGGGACACAAGTAGTTACTGAGATGTTAAATGGCCTAATACCTAAACAGATATTGACAATAGAGGTCTACAATAATTATCCCATGGTGAGGAGTTACCACATCATTAAGAAATTCCAAAACAAAACAAACAAATTAAAAACTACTGGCCCTGCATAGTAGTGTATTCAGTTTATTTACAAAAGTGTAAGAGAAATCCCAGCAGAAAAGTCAATCTAGAGTCTAGTAGAGGTCTAAAATCTTTTCAGTAGACTCCAAAAATGAAGAAAACTGAATTTTGTGAAGGGCTGAGAATCTCAAAAAGAAATTTCTTTCCGGAGAGGAGAGAACAAAGCAAATATCTGTTCCCCTTAGGCAAACTAAGACATGGTTCCGCATTTTCCTGCCAATCTATCAAGGTGACTCTACTGATAATGTCAAGGCCAGAATTACACCTGCTGTTCTCAGTTTCAAAGGAAGCTTGAACAATCTAAACAAATGTGATACATTGGACAGCTAATCAAGGAAGTATCTGTCAAGGATTTGTTTGATTTAGAAAGAATTTGATTGCCAGATCTATTAGTAAGCACATTTTTGCTTGAGAATGTGGAAGGAAATGTTTGTCAGTAGAATAAGGAATAAATTAACTTGGCACCAATGGTAAACATTGAGGAAGGATTACTAAAACATCATTTTAGAGTCTAAATCTTAACAACTCTTAACAACGTAATCATAAAGCAAAACATATGGAAAAGATCATAGAGAAACAGAGAAAAAACATCATCAACTTCAAAATATAAATGAAAACAAAAGTGAGAACACCCTCCCCCCCCCCACGAAATGTTTAGATGTAAACAGACTCTTGGAGCAAAGCTGGTTGGATAATTAGAGTTTCAGATTGCTGTGGAAAGATTGGAACATCACACTTCCAGAACTTTTCCTGGGCCCAATTTAGCCCCCAGAATAGTCAGTATTTGCCCACCTCTCTTAAAGAACTGATCATGTGACTGGAAGATAAACACCTTTGGATTTTATTAACAAAGCAGATCATGAGTTTCTAGTAACTCAAACAGAATGTGATCAAATAGCATCTTGAACCTTTAGAAAAGCTTCCCTAGTCTGCTATAGACACCTTTCTGGTGCATCCACCAGTGTATCATGAACTTGATTTATGACCTTGTTTTGGAAAACTAAAAGACGTCATGAAATTACTTTCACACTTCGACATGGAATTTGGGCAAATATAAATCTCAGTTTCTGGGCCATGGTCACTTTAAATCGTTTCTTATTCCCTTTAAGATGGGAGGTGTATTGTTTGTTTGTTTCAACAATGGATTCCAGAAATGCTTAAAATTTCAGTTTAAAAACTGATGTGCCCCTTTCTCATTTTTAAAAATTAAAATAAAGCTGGGCGATGGTGGCACACGCCTTTAATCCCAGCACTCGGGAGGCAGAGGCAGGCAGATCTCTGTGAGTTCGAGGCCAGCCTGGTCTACAAGATCTAGTTCCAGGAAAGGAACCAAAAAACTATGGAGAAACCCTGTTTCAAAATCAAAAAAAAAAAAAAATTAAATTAAAATAAGTAAGAATTTTACAGTGGTAGAATGCCCCTAATAAGTCCAACATGTGCACCTGTGAATCTACTAGTGCTTACAGCTTCTATGTGCTGATACAATTCTCATTTTGACATTACACACAACTTCTCAGCATTAGTTTAGATCAAAGTTCAATGCTGTTTTTTACTGTGTTAATTCTGCCTAACCAAGATTATGAGAGATCTTTCCACTTTCTGCTGTCTTCTTCAATTTCCTTCTTTAAAGATTTAAAGTTCTTGTCATACAAGTCTTCCCCTTGTTTGGTTAGAGTTATTCCAAGATATTTTATGCTATTTGTAGCTATTGTGAAGGGTGTTGTTTCTCTGATTTTTTTACCAGCTTTTTTATTATCTGTGTACAGGAGGACTACTGATTTATTTTTGAGTTAATCTTGTATCCTGCTACATGACTGAAAGTGTCTATGAGTAGTAAAAGTTCCGTGGTAGAATTTTTGAGGTTGCTTATATAAACAATCATATCATCAGCAAACCCTGAGAGTTTCACTTCTTCTTTTCTGATTTGTATCCTTTTGATCTCCATTTGATGTCTTATTGCTCTAGGTAGGAACTCAAATGGCAATCTTACAAAAAGCAATCTACAGATTCAATGCAATGCCCATCAAAATCCCAACAAAATTATTCACAGACTGTTGACTGAGGTTTCTGTCCTGCCTGGTTCTTGTTATGCCTGGTTCCCACAGTCATTAAGTCCCAAAGAAATCACACAGAGGTCTACATATAGTTATAAACTGATTGGCCCATTAGCTCAGGCTCCTTATTAACTTTTATAATTGATATTAGCCCATTATTCCTGTCTTTGTTAGCCACATGGCTCAGTACCTTTCTTCGGTGAGCTAGTCACACCTTGCATCTTCTGTGGTGGGCTCACAACTGCAGCTGAATGGGTTTCCTTCTTCCCAGAATTCTCCTGTTCTCATTGGCTCTTCTGTTCTCATTGGCCTGCCTCTAATTCCTCTCTGGTTGTTCCACCTATAATTCCTTCCTGGCTGCTGGCCAAACAGTGTTTATTTAAAATATAATTGACAGAATATAAACCATTGCCCCACAGCAACAGACCTCAAAAGAACAGTACTCTACTTATATGGAAAAGCAGAAAACCCAAGATAGCCAAAACAATTCTGTGCAATAAAATAACCCAACTTTAAGCATTCTTTCCTTTCCCTGGGTTTTGGTTATTGCTGTGAGTTCAACTGTGGTGTGGAAATGTTAATGGCCATTTCTGCGTGTTGTTCTGAATACCATGAAGTGTCCTTAAACAAAAAGGTAAAAATTCTCCCCTCAACAAGGAAGAAAATAGACCAATGATAAGCTCTGGGCAGTGTAGTATTTAAAGAGAAAGCATATTCAGATAACTTTGATTGCATCATTTCATTTCAATTATTTTGTTATTATTTATTACAGTATGGCCTTACTATGCTTAATTTAAAAACTGAAATTTATTCCAGGAAACAGTAGATGTAGAACTCAGTGTCAGTAACCTCAGAAATGCCCCACAGTTCCAGATTTCTTCCATAACAAATAAAGAGGGCTTCCTGAACATCAAGAAACATGTTCTTAAAGAAGCCAGCTGTCACACATGGCTGGATCTAAGAATATCATTTGGCCCAGACCCTGAGGTAACCTAACCCTTTCTCTTGAGTAAACTTTGAGAATTTCATGCTTTTTGTACTACTCTTAACAGTGAATAAGGTTTTTAATTAAATAGGCCTAAAGCCAAGTATACTGTAGTCTGTCTGCCCAAAGTATTAAAAAATAGAAAATCATCTCATACATGATAAAACACAATTTTATATCCTGTGCTATGGAGGATGCTTGGGAGCTAAGAACAGCAGCTCCTTCCAGAAAATATCAACACATGGTCCAGGAAAGAGAGGAAACTTTCCAAGAAACATGAGCTAGGAGCAGTAGTCATGGGATCACATTTTTGCCAAGTTCTGTGGAAAGTGCATGGCCCTGACACCACAGAACACACCAGTGTCCATACTGCAGCTCCTACAATCTCAATTTTTATGCTCCAAAGTGTGTGCATGCTGCATTGCTTTTTGAAGCTGTGTTTAGTTTACTCATCTTGTCTTTTTATGCCTGTCCAGTCCATCACAGTTGCTAGTCCATAGTGCATGGCATCATGTCCTTCAATATAAGTATGCATATGCCTATTTTTACTGCTTAGATATTAGGCATGTTGAAGAACAAAAATTTTAGCTATCCCATCATCTTGTGCTTGATTGAATCTAAAGCTGATTCTTGGGTGTGACCCCTCTCTCAGCTGGTGGCTACTTAAGTGGCACCCCTCTTCTTTCCACTGGAGGCCATACTCCTCAAGCCTGGCTCCCTTCAAGGCTTCCTTGATCACATTTGCTGCAGAAGCCCACATCAGGATATTCTGCCCAACCCATGGTCAGTTCAGTGAAGCATGTTGTGATGTTTTCTTCCTGACTGGTTTCAAGAAGTCATCTGGAACCAGGACAGTAATTGCATATAAAAATAGCACTGTTCTGTTGAATAGAAAGTTTCTGGAGTGACCATGATATAGCCCAGTGGAAGAGAACTTACATAATATATACAAGTATCAGGCCTTTGTGTTCCATCCTAACCAACACAAACTCACACATGCAGACACACACACACCACACCACATACACACACACACACACACACACACACACAGATAGAGAGAGAGAGAGAGAGAGAGAGAGAGAGAGAAAGAGATAGCACCTACTTTTCATTAATTTTAAAGGCATAGTTAGATTTCTGCAAAGATTTTTGCCACAAAATACGGTAATGCAGTTTCATATTATATTTCCTCATTTAAATGTATCTCAATCCATATGTATTTTTTTGAGACCATTTCTCTGTTGTTTTGAGCCTGTCCTAAAACTATCTCCTGCAGACTAGGCTGGCCTCAAACTCACAGATATCCACCTGCCTCTGTCACTTGAGCACTGGGATTAAAGGTGTGCACCACCACCACATGGTATTTTTGATTCATTGACATTGAACTCAGAACCTACTACAGTGTAATATCTTACTTAATACATATGATACTCCCATAAGGCACATAATAGCCTTGCTATAATGCAACACTTTATAGCATGCCAGAACTATGCAAAGAGGATATGTGAAATGGTGAATTTACTGACACAAGTACCTCAGGTTGGAAGCCATTGCACTAAACAGATTGAAAGGGTGCTTGTTGCAGTAGACCCTGTGACAAGTACAGACAAGCATAGCTTTTTCCACCTCAGAGACAAATGCTCATGCTTGCATAGTAAAACTTTTCACTCTCTGGAAAATGTCAGTGGATGACTGTAAAAATACCACTGAGTTGATCTGGGAGTTAAAAAAATTATTTAGCAAGAGGTGAATTTGCAGATACCGTTCTCTATCTAAGGACGGTCAACTGTGTGTCAGGAAATGGTCTCCACAGTACTATCTCGCACATCTCAATATTCTTACAATTCAATTGAAAAAGACAATAGGAAGACTTGATTTTCCTCTAGTGCTGCATTGTAAAAACTTGCAAATCTGAGGAAGAGCTAAACAAATACATGTTATGCTCTTCACCAAAATTCACATTTTGAGACATTTTCACACTTTGACACATTTGCAATTGTCTCCCTTACCTATATTTATATTCCTATGATTCATTCCTTTGCAATTCAGCATCTTCATAAACTAAGAAATCTTGCTGTAAATTACATACTGTGCCTGACTAAAAAATGACAAAGTCTAGATACATTTTATCCAATAAATATGCAATTTGAAATCAAATTTTTGCTTTTGTTAAAAAATGACAAATATCACATACTTTCTCTTAATTTGGAATCTAGGGCATAAAAGCAAGGCTATTTATGGTGTAGAAACAGACCAGTGAGAGGAGAAGGGTAGATAAGAAAGGTTGTGAGTGTTTAACATGAGTGATATACAAAGATAAACATGTATGTAAATTCCACAAAGAAACCTTCTTTTGTACAAAAACTCAAAAAAAAAATGCTCACTCCAGAGCCACCTTACACAATACCTGTGTTCCTTTAGTGTGCATGAGGTTTTCTGGTACACAGGCTTGGTGTGCACTTTTTGTAGCCTGTGCTGAGAGAAGTCACACTTTTCGTGGTACCATCTATTATGAAGCTCTTGAGACCAGCTGACTAGAAGGTGCTCTACTTTCTGTCATTTCTCAGTGCTTTGTTTAGAATTATGTTAATGTTAAGTTACTATCACAAGAATGCTACATAGTGACATTGGGCATTTCTCACTGTAGGCAATTAAAAGCAGACAATGCCAAGTCTTCTTGTCCTAGATGATCCTCATCTCCATCATTTAGTTAAAATGGTGACTGTAAAATAGAGATTTTTAAACTCATTCATAAGTCACATATCATATGTATGCTAATTTATATAATACTTTTTGTGTAATTCCATTTGAATGAGGTGTAAAATTTTCCATTATATCATCATGTTATTTCAGAAAAAGTATTACACTTAGGAATATTTCAAACTGTAGATTTTAGGGTTAGGTAATTTTAATTAGAATATGCAAGTATACATGTAATATATATAGATGTGTGTATGTCTGTTTCTATATGTATCTATATCTAATTTTATATTCATGCATAGAGAGAGAAGGGAGAGGTGTGTATATGCATGAGTGTGTGTGTGTTTGTGTGTGTGTGTGTGTATGTGTGTGTTCTAACTGTGATTTGTTTCTGTGCAATTTAAGAGCTAGTTAAGTTTTGGCTTTAATGCTGCCATCTCGATATTTTATAATGATCATGATGCTCACAGAGAAAATATATGTAAAGTTTAGGTGTAATTGTTTAAAGTAGAGGAGGGAAAGAATCATCTGGAATTCACAAACAAGAGCTAAGGCTCAAAGATATGAACTGATTCCTATAAAGCCCATGTTTTCCTGAACAGGATGTCCCATAGAATCTAAACCCTTTTATCATCAAGCTGAACACAGACAATAGTCACAGGAGTATTGGGACCTTAAATGGACTGAGATGTAGTTACTGTATACTTGGTTGCTGGTTAAAATGCTGTTTCTTGTTCACCCTGAATTTTGCTCAAAGTTTTGTCTATTACTATTTACGGTAGGGGATAGAAATAACTATCTGGCACTCACAAACAAGAGCTGAGTGAATTGGGTATCCATGCTAATGACTGTCATACAGGGAAACAGATACTGAAATAAATGTAATTCTCCCTTTCCATACCATCACTCTACCCAGTCAATTAAATACAACATCATTTGTTGTTATAAATAAATGCAGAGGGGAAGAAATCTAGTTTTAAGATATTCATTAATGCTCTAAAAGGAAGAAAAATTATTAACATGTCCCACATTATGAGAAGGGTTGTAAAATATTCCATTATGTGTAGATTTGCTTTCATTGAAAATATAAGTGGATTGTCATGAAACAAATATTGTTTCAAAGTTTTTTACTATATTTAAAAGCAAACATTAAAATTCTGTATAGCCCTCTAATACATCTGTTTATCAGCTAGCATTTGCCTTTCATATATTATCTGTTTGCAACATTATTTTTTAATTGTTATTTTACATTTTCATACATCTTTTCTGTGAATTCTGATTATCTATACTCCTATTCTTATGTCAGTCTAACCACTATCAATACCACCCCATTCCTTGCCAGTACCTTTCCTGAGTTTGTGATTTTCAGTTTGGTTTTGCTGGCCATCTAGTTTAAATAAGGACCCATCTGTTGGACCACTGAATTGGCCCTATCCACTGGAGCCTTGTGGAATCATCTGAGGGTACAAAATGGAACACAATGATTTTTCCCTCGCTGCATGTATCATTAAGTAAGTAGTCCAGCAGCAAAATGTAGGACCCTCTTGGTTCTTGCCAGCAGTGAAGTATAGGACCTTCCTGGCCCCTGCCAGCAGTGAAATGTAGGACCGTTATGGCCCCTTCCTCTATCTATGCCTGGCTGTTGACATGCTCATTTTCATACAGGCACAGTGCAGACATCTTGAGTTGCCATGATAGCAGTGGCTGTGTCACCCAGGAGGTAACGATTCACAGCCCTTCTTACTCTCTCGCTCTCATGACTGTACCTTCTTCTGCAATGCTTCCTGAGTCTTGGAATGGATGGTATAAACATCTTGTTTAGAGCTGAGTACTCATTTGTACCATACCCTCTCAAGTAGCCACATATGCCTAGTGCCTACATTCACCACTGGTCACTAGTGAGAGGGGCTTCTGTGATTAAGGCTGAGAGTAGTATATATTCATGGGTTTTAAAATATATATACTTTTCTAAATGTCATTCATCCCCTCTCAAAGTCTATGATCTTTCTTGCTTTGAGTTGTTGACCAGGTTTATAGTACCAAGCATGGATTCCCTCATATTGTGTGGGTCTCAACTTCTTCAATCAGAAAAGAGATATTTAATCCCTCAAACAGTAGTGGCACTATTGCCCAAATGAATTCATAATTATTTTAATTGATAGTCTACTCTTCCCAAAAGAATAACTCTTCAAATTAGTGTAAAATATTAAGTTCAAAAATTTTTAATAGATAAAGGTAGTTAAAATTTAATTAAAACTATATATACCCACACACTCACACAATATAAAAGCTACTGCTTATATTTGGCAAGTGGGGAAGCAAACCTTACACATCTAAATATATTGAGCATTCCTTGTGGGAGGATGGTCTATTAGTACCTCCAGCTAGGTTGAGAATTATTATGAGTGGGCACTGTGAAGGCAGATTTTTCTATGTCCTATTCTTATAAAGGTATAAGAAACAATCTTTTAAATAAATAACTATAAGAAGTTATCCTTCTGGTAATAGAGAAGGCAGAGAAATTCCAGATTGTAGAAGGCCCATAGGCCGAATAACCGTGTTGACAGCTTTAAGATCTGTCACCATTCTCCATTTTCCAGATTTCTTTTTAACAAGAAATACAGAAGAATTCAAAGGGCTGCTAGATTATTCATATAGTGAGCATCTAGTTGCTCCTGTACCAGCTGTTCTAAAGCCTGCAGTCTGTCTTCTATTTAAGGCCATTTGTTTAACCCTTATGGATTTCTCAGTTAACCATTTTAAAGGCAAGGCCATTAGTTCCTCTGAAGGTTTGCTAGTTGCTTTGTGCTCTTGTACTGCCTGAATGGCTGGTGACCTTTGTTTATAATATCTTATAATATCCTTCCCAGAAACATGAGTTTTTGGGACTTCAGGAATGTTAACCTGGGTATTTCATTGCTGTAATAGGTCACGACCCCATTAATTCACTGCAATATTAGCTACATATGGCTCAGCCTTCCTGTCTGTCCTTTTGGCCCTATGATTTCAACCTACTTCATGCTTTGTTTCACTTGAGATTGGGTTCCAATTCCTAGGAGTTGAATATCTGCCTCTTAAAGAGGTCAATCTAGATGCCAAGATCCTGGAGTAATAATACTCACATGTAGACTCATGTCTTGTAATCCCTCAATTACAATGTCATTTTTATGCACTCTTAGCTTTGGTCTTTGATCATTTATAGAAGTCCGCCAAAATATATGTTTCTTATTTTCTACTGGAGTTTTTGATTCATCCTCCATGCTTATTTCATCATCCAGAACAGTATGTTGGTTGTTTTTTATAGTAGGCACTTGGATTGTTTAATTTTCCTGATGAGACATGTTCTCCACAGTAACTAGGAATGCCTAGACACCTGGTTTGAAATGGAGGCCTAAAAGAGGCCCCCCCAAAAGTTTCCCAATGGTATTTGGTTACCTTCTCTGTCTTTTGCCAACCTACATTGATTGGTCTAATGTGTCCTTTGCCACACTTCCTACATATATGAGAAGTCTGAGTCCTCCTATTTTTGCCATTCCTAGAGGAGACATTATTCCTAGGAATTGCTTATTGGAAGTCCCTTCTTAGATGTCCTATTCTACCGCAATTAAGATATTTGGCATTTTAAAGTCTCTTTATACCTTTGGAAATTGCTTCTCCTACCTAAACATCAGTACTATAGTCAAAAGTTTCAACATTCATTGTATACAAGATCCATTCATCTATTGGTACTAATCTGACCTTTAAAGGCCCAAGGATCTTTTTTGCATTCTAAGTGCTATAAGACAATGGTTTTGTACCCTGTCACTTGTATTGTTTTAATAAAACACTGATTGGCCAGTAGCCAGACAGGAAGTATAGATGGCACAACCAGGCAGGAAGAAAAAGCAAGGCGATGAGAACAGGGGCATTCTGGGAAAAGGAAAGACTCAGTCTACAGTTTTCACCCAGACACAGAGGAAACAAGATGAGAATGCCTCGTTGATAAAAGATATCAAGCCACATGGCTGACACAGACAATAATTATGAGTTGTAAGTATGTATGAGGATGTAAGAGTTAATAAGAAGCCTGAGTTAATAGGCCAACCAGTTTATGATTAATGTAGACCTCTTTGGGACTAAATGGCTGTGGGACTCGGTGGGACAGAAACCTCTGTCAACCAAAACATATTTTGAAGTTATATCAAATCTCAACCACTTAGGTCAGGCAATGGTGGAGCAGGCCTTGTCCCAGCACTTAGATGTTAGAGGCAGGTGCATCGCAGTGAGTTTGAAGCCAGTAGATTCTACAAAGTGAGTTATAGGACATCCAGGACTGTTACACACAGAAGCTCTGACTCGACAAACAAAAAGAAAAGAAAAAAGAAAAAAACTGGACTACTAAATACCATAACTAAGAACAATTATTAATGTTGGAAGTCATTTTCTATTTTTTCAAGATTAGTAATACCTATTTTAGGTACTTTTTTCACTTTATATTCCCTTTTACTTACTTACCATTTCATTTATACAATTTCAGGAAGGTAAATACATGTCAAACCTAGTATTTGAAGAAATAAAAATAATATAATACTATCAAATATGTTGATAGGTACTTGAAATAAGCAATCTCAATTAAACTTTATATTATCATTGTCACATTCAACTTACTTGGAGAGTTTAGATTTCAAACATAATCAGTCATACAAATAGGGTTTAAAATGGGTTTGTTTAAATGCAAGTCCCATGTACCAAGAATTTCAAAGTTCAATGGAAAGAAAATACCAGTAAATTAAAAATCACAGTTTAAATTCCCAACTGATACATTTACAATATTCAGTGAGATATTGATATACCAATGGTTTTAGATTGAGATAAAAACCTTAAGCATTATAGATTAGTAAGTACTTATCAAGATACACATGAAAAGACTAATTCCAGACATAATAATGAATTTAAACACATAAAACTATATAGATACAAAGACGTACTTGATGAACTTAGAACAATTGAACATGGCTGAATGTTACTGTTAAGTTAGGGATGCAGATGGGACTTAGGATATTGATATCTTCCAGGGTCAGTATAATTCAGTGATGTTGACTAAAACGACATGCTACAGGATAGTTGGTTATACAACCAAAGCATGTTGTTATTGTCCTGTAGGCAAATCACGATTCCACAGGATCACATTTCAGTCCTAGTCTTCTTAATTGCATAACAACATAGAAAGATTATGTAAGAACAAGAATCTTGATGGGGTGGGAGACACAATGGCTCAAGGAGGGAGTGATGGTGGATAAGTGTAATGAAGAGAATGAAAAGCAAATAAGCATAACAGAGAGGGGTAGAGAGAGAATATATACATACTTACATACATACATACATACATACATACATGTCATTTCAACCAAATGTAGCATAATAGAATGCTAATCCTAAGAGATCAGTCATCGTTATAGTGTTTATATTCAAACACACTGTCATTCTGTGTTATTGCTTTAATATAAGAAATTTTGGGGAGTCACTATTCAGATCATACCATTGGACTCCAGCACCTAAATTTATGTTCTTATGACAGAATACATTCCTTCTATTCTAAAGTATTTGAAGATCTTATCTTCTTTCACTTCTATGCCCTCCCACTGAAATAATGTTTGGTACCAAGACAGTTATGCACTCCTCCAAACCTGGAGCATCTTCTCCTTATCAGAATTCTTTGTTGTATACACAAACACACATAAACTTAGCCAGCTTTTCTGGTCAAATACTAACTAACTGTTTACATTTCTTTAGAAAATTGTTGACAGACATTTAAAACGGTTTATTTAGTTGCTACCCTTGAAAGCCTTCTAATTCTTAAATTGAAATAATCCAGTAAAGATCTGAACAATGAACTTTCCTATAATTTACTTTAATATTTAGTGACATAGATGTTGTTTGCTCTAAGTCATGAGGGTTTTAAAGTTTGGCATTGAGAAGACACAGCCACTGTTCCGCTAACATAACCATAAGAGACATTTATTTTTAATCAAAAATATGTCAAGTCTATAGCATATATTTGTAATGTAGAGTTGGTTCAGTCATTAAGAATGTGTGTTGTGTGTTGTACAAGCCTAAAAAACTGAGTTTGATCTTCAAATCCCACCTCTCCCCATCATAAACACACAGTAAAAGCAAGATGCGGTGGCATTCAAAGAGGAGTACAAACACTCTTATGGTAAGATGTAAGGTAGAGACAGAATTCTCTCAAAGTCCGTGAGCTACTTATCCCGGAGCACATACTCAGAAATGAAAAAGAAATCTTGTCTCAAACAAGTGGACTATGAGAATGAACTCTTGAAATTCATTCTCTGATCTCATACATGAACTGTGGGAAGTGTGTTCTCTCCCCAACAAAATAATCATCATCATTATCATCACCATCAGTGTCATTCCAATCACCATCACTACCCAAAACTCAGTACTAAAAATATCAAATATTGGTGGGCGGTGGTAGCACACACCTTTAATCCCAGCACTTAGGAGGCAGTGGCAGGTGGATCTCAATGAGTTTAAAGCCATTCTGGTGTACAAAATGAGTTCAGGGCAGCCAGGATGATATACAGAGAAATCCTGTCTCAACAAACAATAACAAAAAAGATCAAATACATGGTTAAATATTTGTTTTTTCTTATATTTTTTTACATATACTGGGTCTATTCTTTTGTTTACTCTTTGAACTTACGTTGTAGTGAAAGTTTAACTATCAATCAAGTATTAAAACACTTGAAAAGCAAATACACTAGCTTAAATATTTTAAAATACATACTAGTGAATATATCACTTTGGGGCACATTAGAATTACTGCCTTTTTTTTTTTTGTACTGAGCTTGTTTCTCTGTTGATGGTACTTGAGGGACAGCATGGCTAAGACCCCATATAATTTGGAATGATTTCTTTGAAACAACTGATCTTTGGTTTTCAGATTCAGGGTTATATGATGTGAGACTACTAATAGCTAATTTCCAGTTGAAAATAAAGCTTTTAGATTTTAAATTCCTTACTGAATTAACAATGAGAGTTATTTTTACATAAGAATTTCCATCTATCTATCTATCATCTATCTATCTATCTATCTATCATCTATCTATCTATCTATCATCTATCTATCCATCTATCTCTCTGTCTAAATATGTCTATCTTAGGTTTTTTGAGACAGGGTTTCTCTGTGCACCCCTGGTTATCCTGGAGTGGACAAGGCTGGCCTTGAACTCAGAGATCTGCCCACCTCTGCCTTCTGAGTATTCTGAATGCTGATATTAAAGGTCTGTGCCACCACCAATGGAAAATGACAGCTCTTTATAATACAGGTTTAAGAATGAGTGGAAATGGATTATACTTTGATTATATGATTTTGTCCTGGATAAATATTTTTCAAAAAATTTTGTTGTATTTTATCATTTTCACTTAAAATTATTTTAAATTAGCCCACAATGAATTAAATAAATGGCATTCTTGAACACAGCATGACTTAGTGATTCCTCACCTGCTAATTCCATTCCCTGTTACCCTTAACTTCCCCTCCATTCTTCTTCCCAACCTCTTCTTTCACATCCACAGGTCCTAGGTGTCCTTTGCCCACCCACAATTTTTCTACATAACCTATTTTACCAACTTGTGTTCTCCTTTTTGTTTTATATTGCCTTAAAATGGTCATGTGTCTACATATATTTCCTATTAAGAATAAACAAAATACATTTTTATTATATTATATGAATTCTAAGCAGGGTAGCACTAATTCTATGTACTGTGGGAGACCAAATAAAATGCTAAATACAGTAATTTAACTAATCATAGGAGACCCATAAACATTGTGTGAGCTATTGAGTTAGACCTTGATAGCACACATTTCCTTCTGAAGAAATTCAAACATAATCATTTTTAGATTTTTTTTTCTTCTCAATTGGAACATTCCATCCTGGAGGGAAGGTGGTGAGGCTCATAAAACTAGGGAAGTTGAGATGCATCACATGCTGTGGGCAGGAGAGACTTAGATGATTTTAAGGCCCCTCACCAAACTTGGATGAGCAGTTAACAATTGCTGTACAAAACAAAACAAAACAAACAAACAAACAAAAACCTCTCATATAGGCTAAGCTACCTCTAGAAGATACTGTGAACTATCAGACTATCAGATGCTTACAAGTCATCCAGGGAGCTCCCCTGGTACACCCTTAGTGAGTCATCACTAAGAATGGAGTGGGATTCTCAGTGCCACAGCTACCTTTGTGTCATGTGTGTTCCTGTAAGCTATCCCTCAACCATACCTTTGTAACTCCAATACATTTACCTTTTATATGTGACCCTCCTTTTGTTATTTTGAAATGAGTGGAAGAGATAGTAGGTTCTCAGAAGCAAAATGGAGTCATGTTTGCTAACGTATATTTTAAAATAAATTAATGTAACTAGGATATGCCGAAGGAGGAGATTACATGTACGCATCTATGCATCTACACAAGTGTGTGTGTGTGTGTGTGTGTGTGTGCATTCTTGAACGCCGTAATACAAAAAAAAAGTTCACAGAAACAACCTTCCAGAAAGATCTTATAGAAAAATAGCCAAGAGTCGGTAAGGTGGAGATATATTCGGCTTCATCTGACACATTTATTATTAGTTCTTTGGACTAAGGATTGCATTTTCAACATCACTTCTGCAGTACCTGCATTTGTTGTCAAATATTTCCTTAACCACTTGAGCATGTTCACAATGTGTTCTGGTACACAATAAGTATTCCCATTGTAATGTCATTAAACTCCCAAAGAAATTTGATTAAATATTTATGGTATCTGTCTCTGGATGTTTAGGGTGAAAAGACTAGGGAGATATGACAATGTTTTCTCCCCTGGTCTAGAATTCAAGGTATGTTAGCCTAGAAGGCGAACCTCTATTGAGAATTCCACTATAGATATATGCTTTAGAAGTTATTGATCATGATTCCCTTTTTCCCTCTCAGCCATGGAATTCTCCAGTTTCTATCCACAGAATCTTATGGTGTCAGCTCCCACCCCAGTTTTTGCTTTCTATATTGTTATACTATAATTAACATTCTCACCTACCAGAGGCATAGGTGAAGAGAAAAATCAATCTAGTTATTTCTTTACCTTTGAGTTTCTGAAGCCATAATCTCCTAAATCCATGCATAGACTCACTCAATCTGCAATCTACTCTACAACTGAACATTGCCCTGTGCTTCCCTTTAAAAGCAAGATCAATTATTGAGACACAATGATAGGTTCCTACTCTGGATTTCAAACCATTGATGAAACAGGGACCCCAAAATGTATCTCTGTAGGCAGAGTCATTGTGGCAAATTGAAATTACAGGCTATCCACAGAAGTGATACCAGCTACGGCATTAGTGTCCCACAATAAGAAAGAACAGCTAGTTGGCTGGCACATATACCTACAGGAGTAGCAACAGTAGCTGAGGTCCCCTTATGTATTCCACTTGTAACTGGCCACTGTATTCACTGAGGATGAAAGAGTCTATATCTTTAATCTACCAGCATCAGCACCATCCAAAAGTTTAAGACGGAAAGCTCATGTTCCTCTCATAGCTCCAGAATTGGTAGCCCTGACAATGCCCCAATCAGTGTGAAGTTTACCTAGTCCACATGAATCTGCTGCATCTTTGAGACTGGGATTCATACTCCACAGACAAGCTGTGGAACAAAGGAGATTTGGAATCAAGTTCTGTTTTAAAGTCTATGTTTTGTGTTTGGGTGTGTTATCTTTTCTCTACAAATAATACATATAGTTTCATAGGAACATCCTGATGATTTTAAGTTGTCTATGATAAATCCATATTTGTTTTAAATTTATGAAATAAGCTTACATTTTTCAAAACAACCAACACTATATGTTGCAGAAATCATTTATATATATATATATATGTATATATATACACATATATATGTACATATATGTGTATAAAACATCACTCAGTGATGTTTTACACTTCAAGATAAAGAGTTTGTAAAACATAAAAACTCCAAAATAATATACCCTGATTGAACAATAACTTTTTATTTTCCTTTATCCCCAAGTAGAGGCATCCAGCCTACCACTTATTTTGCAGAAGACATTTACTATTATGATTACCTCATTTAAGTGCAAGGCCACAATTACATCTCTTTGTTGCTGGTTTCTTTCAGTATAGTTAATTCCTTACTTTTAATACATTCATAAATGTGTCTGATATATATATATATGTGTGTGTGTGTGTGTGTGTGTCATATTTTGATTCTTAATTTGTCTACTGTACATTTGAATTGCTCCAAAATTTTTAAATATATTTACCTTATGTGCATGAGATTGAGTGTATGTTTATTTACCAAGTTCATTCAGGAACCTTCAGAGGCCAAAGACTCAATTGGATCTTCCTCCAAACAGGAATTACAATCGTTTGTGAGCTATTATGGAGGTCTTAAGAATATATCCACGTATGATCATTTAATGATCTTTACCAGTGATCTGTATGCCCAGCTCAAGCTCTCTGGGTATTATGAATAATGTTATTACGGAATGGGGTAGAATTTCAGTCATGTAGTAATGCTATTACTAATATTTATTTCTTTTTATTTTTCTTTCTTTTTTTTTCTTGAGAAACTACAGTCCAATTTTCTATAATGGCTGCTTCACTTAATTCTCACTTATAGAATATAGGAATTAATTCTCTCCATCTTCTAACAGTATTGGTTATTTTCTGCTTGTTTGCCTTTTAATCTGATCCACCTTAGTAGATATGAGGTTGCCATCTCACTGTGGTATTGACTTACATTTCCCTAATGGCTTGTCATGGTACATAGCTTTGTGAGAGTTCATTGACCACAAGGGATCATAAATTATAAAGGCCTCCTAGAGGCCACTTTCAATCCCCTTTGGGTTGAAAAAGATGGGGCACCTTTAGTTACAGTCAACAGACTAGACAGCCTCCAAAGAACTCCAGAAAACAAGATCTGTAATTATAATCAATATATTCTCCTTATCATGATATTAATGTGTGCAGATAGATAAATTACAAAATATCAAATATAAATATTTAACATAATTAGCAAATAATTTGGTTTTCTTTCCTTCCTTTCATAGTGCGTTGAATCTAATTAGTATTAACTTGTAGCATTTCCCTGAGTCAAGACAATCTCAGAACTTCCCATTTTCTTTAAAATATATTACAGATTAATGATTTCTGTACAATCAAATGATATTAAGTGAAACTAAAACCTTTCCTTGCTTACAGAGTATTTCTGAGCACCTGGATATGGGTGACAAACTGGCAGTAAGTGATTTTTTTCACATCTACTTTTGTCAGCTTGAATAGACTATGGGATACTCAAATATTTGGCCAAAAGCATACTAACTGTTTTGAGCATTTTCTAGAAAGGAATAACATTTAAATCATTGGGTAGAGCAGATTTCTTTACTCAATTATTAGAAAGCTCATACAGAACTTACTTCTGCATATATATTTCTTGCCTATATAGTCAAATGTAATACCAATTTTGTTTTTTTTTTTTTTAGGACTGACATTTTGATTGGAGTTAACACTGGCATTCCTAGCTCTCAAACAGCCTTCCTACTCAGGCTGGGCCTAACACTCAGCTCTCTTTGGTCTGCAGCTTACCAGATCATATCTAGGTCTTTAAATTTGTCAGTTTCAATAGTTATAAGAGGCAATATTTTATATATCTGCCTCCCTATGAAGAGAGAGAGAAGTGATAGAGTAAGAGAGAGACAGAAAGACAAAGAACTTTAATTATAGTAAGACCTAAAGATAGGTGCAAATATTTTTGTCCCGGAGAATGTATATCTTTTTCCTAATTTGTTATTTTGGTCCCATTATTTTTTTTTCAAATGGGGTTTCTGTTCTTTCAAGTCTCCCTTCTCACTAAGAATCACACACACATTCACTTGATGGATAGACGTTATAGATATAGTTAGACGGGGAGAGATAGATGGATGGATAGATAGATGATAGACAGATAGATAGATGATAGATAGATAGATAGATAGATAGATAGATAGATAGATAGATAGGCAGACAGATAGATAGAAATCTGGACATTTTGAACATGTCACATAAGTTTGTGAGTTCCTTTCACCTGAAGTAGAATTTAAAAAGAAGAAAAAAGAAGAGGAAGAGGGGAAGAAGACAGTCACCTTGAAACTCCCCTCTGTCTTTTCAAAGTGAGCTGGTGATGTTTGATTGCCGGTCAGATTTGCAACTCACCTCAGTTGATGGACTCTGGTGATGATTATTTGGCCAAGAGTATGTGTATTGGCTTATATACAATGTAGAAAATGGTTCTAAGTGTCTGAACTTGATGAAATATTCCTATTTTCCCTTCCCAGACTTTGTTTGGTATATGTTATGTCTAAACAGTAATCTTTTGCTTCAGAAATTCATGGTGATTCTTCTGCCTTAAGGTGTTTATAAATGACTTTGTTTTTATCTGCATTACTTCTAACCTAGTAAATAACAAAGCAGTGTTCTTAGATATGCCATAATGAATTTATAATAAGCATACAATGTGATTTTACTGTGTGTGTGTGTGTGTGTGTGTGTGTGTGTGTACTCTCTAATACCAGGAACCCAGATGCTTTAATCTCAAAGAGGGTGCCCAAGTGACAAATCTTAAGACTTCTTCCCAAATAATGAAAATATTGATTGTTGGAGATAATCTTCAATTTCCATTTCCCATTAACTAGCAATATCTGTGGCTGGGTAAATTATGTGCATGCATAAATAAAATGATATTGAGTCTTCCTAATTCTGAGATGCTTATTTCTACACTCTCCTGTTTTCTGGCAACTATAATACTTTTCTCCAGAGCTGTGCGAACCTTCATTCTGATTGCTTAGAGGTTTGTATTAGAAGAGAGCTTGGAACTGTTTATTCTGCCTTTCCACTGACATTATTTCTTGGTTTCTCTTTACAGCAAGCAATATTATTTGCTTTTGCATTAAAATTTCTTCAGATTGAACCCCTTCTTCAAATTGCATATTTTATAGTAAGGTTTAACAGTGCGGTTTGCTTTACAGTGTCAAGTTTATGAAAAATCATTTTCAAAACACATGATTAATCATATGAACTAATATATCCTACTGTAAGTCCAAGCTGCAACCTCTGAGCTGAGGCAGGTCAGAGCAGAAACTGAGTGGGTTTTATCCATTCTCTCCTATCTAGTAATCAAGCTGATAGTTAAGAAACAGTTCACTGGGCCCAAGGTTTATAAATTACATTGTCTACTCTGACAACCAAGGAATGCATCACAGAAGGACTTTCAGATTCTCATTCCAAATCCTTGGAGAGCCTAGCATCACTTTCTGATAATTTGCATGATGATTATTTGAGGATATTAAATTTTGTATTACATTCAGTAAGTTTAATCACAAATAAGCTTCAGAGGACACACAGAAAGTTCTGGATTAATATCAAAAGTAAAATCTGAAGTCACCTTGAACTCACACCCTTCATGAGCAAATCCAGATGGAGCAAAACCTCAAGGTCATAGGTCTGATGCATACCATATATACTTTATGAAATGCCTTTTCTTTTTCCTGTATCATATCATACTATAAAAGGGAAGCATTTTGATCAGTTCTCTCACAGAAATAATCCATTTTGACTGGAACTAAATATATGGTTGCTCATGTTCATAAAGGCAAAAACAGAACAAAACAAGCAACAATAACAACAACAAAGAAGACAGAAACAGTTGGGTTCAGAAGAGAAGTAAAACATTTTTGACCAAGAACTAGCTAGATAAATGGAATTGGTACCAACAAACGAATGGATGAATGAATGAATGAATGAAGTAATAATTCCAAAATTGTAATAAAAAAGTTTATATAAGCGGTGAACATCCTTTGTCAAAGAAAATGCATGAAGCAATATGACTAGTAAGAATGTAATCAAAACGCTAAGAAAAGATGTTCAGAATTTAAGGATTTTAGACATCTGCATATTTATTTTCCACAACAGCAGGCACTGGTACACTTACAAATGAAATGACAATCTACCCCTTGTAATTTGTAGGAGCCACATTAAGTAGTAGACTGTAATAACACAAGCATCTAGGACTGCCCAGGACAGGAACAACTGGAGACCCTCCATAAACAGGCTGCCCATGCATCCCTGAGCATTGCTAGGGCATAAATTATGATGATGACATTAAGTAGTGAAGCCTGGATTCTCCCTGTGGGAATAATTATACCAACAATGCTGGCTATGTCAGAGTTCACACATTATTTTATATAAATATTTTCATGGAAACACCAAGGTAGATACCACTCAGGCCTTAAATGAACCTTGTAATATGAAGTGAAATAGTAAAAATATTCAAGGCAAGAATAACATCCGTAAGTCTGGTCCCTAGTCTTGCATTTCTTAAGTCCTTCTTAGACTCTGAAACTACAATGTTAGCTCATTCTTCTGTGTATGGCATTAAGAAGAGACCTTAATTAGCAGGCTTCATCCCACAGAAGGACCATTCTGCATGATTAGCCTTCCCCGTCATTGTTTAAATGTAATCCTGCCCTAAAGAAGAGAGCCTTTACAGAGGAAAATAATTAGGCAATCTAAGTAACAAATAGGATGCTGCCCTCCCAGTGGCAACAGTGATCAAGACTAAAGAACACCAGAAAAACTAGGAGCAGGAAACCAAGGTCTAGGCAGAGGGAAGGCTACATGTTTTTAATATGACATTAACTTAAAGAAGGAATGATCTTTATAATTGTATAAGTCAATATGAATAAAAATAATCATTTTTAAGATAACATTTCTTCTGGGTTGAGACGGAACTACATCAGGAGTAGTTCCCTTATAAATGAGATGGGGAAAAATTGCTAAAAGGATTTTCTGTAAAGGTCAATATTCAATTAATGTAATTGCTGAGATTCTGACATGGGGACTGATTTATGGATATTTGTAGGACAAAAATGCCGTGTTTTTAGAAACCAAAGTAGTTTTTAGAGTTTACATCATGAGCACAATCTCATATATCCAAACTGATGAGGATTAAAAGGGCACGTGTGCCTCTAAAACCCAACCTCCCATCTACGGTAGATAATGGATTGCCTTCAACTTGAGGGAACACTTCCATTTAAGCAAACGCTCGGCTTTATACTCTGTATAGGAGTAAGAAGTGACCCATCAGTGTATACTGTGCAAATGGTCTTTTCCCTGGGTTGAACTCCTTTGAAAACTGAAAGATGTGAGCCATCAAATAAGAAGGTGACTGATCACTAACTACTGAAGCATTAGCCCTATAACTTGACAAAGAAGGTGACTGTTCAGTAACTACTAAAGCATTTGCCCTATAACTTGACAAAGGTACTACTTTGAGCCTATTGAACACTCAAAGGAGTAAAACATAAAATATTTATTATTTTTCCCATATAAGCTACTGGCTATATTTCCAATCTTCAGAGTTGTCAAGGATATTTCTGATGTCCCCATGTACAACGAAAACAGAGGTTTTATGCCATTGTCAAGTGCAGATTTGATTCCACATGCCAGGGAATAAAACCTTGGCAAAGACTAGAATCTATGATATATAGTTATTTTATGATTGTCTACAATTGCACATACATACATGTGTGCTCCATTCTTGAATCCCAGGTGCAAAGAGAGAAGTGTAAGACCTTGTTCTGGGGTGGTATTAAAGTAGAAAGGAAGTCTATGTTAGTTCCATTAAACTTTCTCTTATAGACCTGTTCAACAAGATTGTACAAGGTGGAAGTCTCCTCAGGAACTAGAAAACAAAGTCAAGCAGCTGAGCTGTTCAAACACATTTAATTGTGTAACGCTTTATTTAGAAAATTTAACAGAACAATAACTGAAGCAAAAATAAATAAATAACAAATATTTATTTCTGTGAAGAGTCTCTGAGCATACCAGGGCCCTTGTGCTCACCAGAAGGCTGTGTCTCTCCATTTTGTCCACAGGTACCATTGTCAACTTATATAGAATAATTTAGGCAAGAAGTGACTGCCTCCTCTTTGAAAAGTTGAATGGGAAAAAATGAGTCATCATTAAATAATCTATAGAATCCATTCTCAACATTATTTTGTTATTAGATGTAGGTCAGGTGAAACTGAACAACTTGGAAAGTATTTGTGCCTTCATTGTCAGATAAAGAAGTCTTCTATAATGTTTATGAAATAGTTACATTGTTCTATTAGTAATCAGGATGAGCATCAAATCCATATGTCAGCTAACTACAATCCTAAAAGCCAAGGAATTTTAAAGAAAATTAAGACAAAGTTACTTTCGTCTTCCAAAGATTGTAAAAATAGAAGGGAAACTGAAAAGAACCCACAAGCCAAATAAAATCAAATATGCACTAAGATACAGGCACAAGCTGATCAATTTGAGCAGCATCAGATGAACAATCATAAATAAAAGCAGCCAAAGAGAGTCACCTGTACAGGTCTTTGAGAACAAGAGAGAAGCTGCCCCCATCAACCTCCATAAGGTCCTTGTTTCATGGGGGAGTAGAGTTCATGGTTGTGACCCTTATGAAAATCAAGTACACGAGGCACTCACTGTTTAGAAGCATTCTATGTTCATAATTAGGAATCCTCTTTTTCCAACCATCTGAAACTTCTAATTTGTGTTCCCACAGCCAGGTTTTTTTTTCCCCCTTGTGTCTGGCTGGAATGCTAAGTACAGCAGGAAGAGAAGTGAGCATCTTATGTATGTCTGTAGCCCCACCTATTCTGATCAGTATTTCCTAAAGGCACTACATCATTATTTCCTTCTCTGTGTCTTGTTTACTCTTCCATGCCCATGCTTGCTTAATTAAGACTCCTCCTGCCAAATTCATTTTCTTTTACTCTCCCCCGACTCTTGTTTTTTTTTTTCCGTTGCTCTGTTGGCAAATCTATTACATATACAAATTTACACAAAGTTTATCAATCTAATTTGGCATGTAATTATCATATAATATGACTATATTAGGCAGTAACTGAAGAGGTGTATGTAAAAATTATAGCCTGTCACAGCAGAAAACTTGTTAAGCTCACAACTGAGTCTTGTAAGCTATCACTATAGATTATTTTCAATAAATTTTGTACTAACTTTCTTTTCTAAATCCTGAGTGGCACATATATACATAGACCCGTGTCTTCAGACACATTGGATACACATTCTGTATTTGAGTTTGTTACTGAGAGAATGAGGACCTCAGTGACATAGGCTGTAAAGTTGGCTGGAGCACTGAAGAACCAGATAGGGTAACTGCCAGGAAATTGAATTGCTAGTACAGCCAAGCTTCAGAAATTGGAAGGCAGATGAATAATTGTATTGTAATAATCACAGATGGCTAAATATACATAATTTTAGTATCTTGAGAATTTTATTTTTAAAAGATGATCAGAACTCAGAAGATGATCAGATCCCCATTATACATGAGGACAGAAGTTCATGCTTGCTGTGGAAGGTGTTACCTCTAGTCTCTAAGAAATCCCCTGAAACTGAATAACCTCATAATCCTTTCTCTTCTAATTATCACAGCTCCTAAGCACAAGATACCATTGTTCAATTTCATACTTACACAGAAGCACCCAGCAAAAAACAAGGTTCAATTTAAAGCGAATAAAATAAATGAAGTACAAATATGCATAGTATTACTGTTTGAAAAGTCCATAGGAACACATATTAGTTTATAGTCATATATATGAAATAAATTTATATGTATTTATATGTGTGTATTCATATTATATATATATATTTCGAACACATACAGTGATAATGCTCTCCTACAAATCAATAGATCATTTAACAAAATCTGCAGTGACAAATAATTAAAACTTCCCTTAAAGTTGTTGATCACAGATATCCCAGAGATTCCTCTTAAATTATGACTATTGCCATTACTCTTGGTTACTTTCCAGAACTTGAAGTTGTGAGTCTGTTGCTGAACATCACACAAAAGTTTGGATAAAGGACTTGAAGAAATCTAACTGTATTAGATTTTGAAGTCTCCTCCCTGAGTACTAGCTTCCAGAATAGCAGGTGTTCTAAGTAAGCTGACAAGGTAGAAAAGCCATCAATATTCCAACCCAGAAAATTATCTCAGTGGTATACTAGTGGCATATTTATCTTGGAGGTAAGTGACAGTTGTCTAATTTAACTTAAGGAATGCTTGGTAGAAGTAAATTCATAGCTGGTACTGTAAACTTGGCCAACTAACCCATAACTGAAGAGGACATAAGCAACTGAGGATACTATATCACTGTTATTTTCAAAAACAAATATTATTTCAAATTATATTCTAAATACTTATTCTTCTATACAGATGTAATTTTAGTTCTTTCCATCCCATAAAAGAAGGTTCATTTCTGAATCAGATAGAAACTACAGAGATTCATAAATGGTTCAATTGCATAGAATCACTGAATCTTAAGTGTCCAGTCCCAATTGATACATCTGCCATGCAGTATTATATCCTAAATATCGGCAGACATCATGAAAGAGATGCAGAAATCCTTTGAGATCTGATAGAAGATATTGTCTTCTGTATGTTCCTGGAAAGCTTCACCCATGAAATCTTAACACCATGATTGAATAAACCATAAATGCATGACAGATAAACAAATATGCCAAAGTAAATCGGAAACATGACACAAGATGAAACCCAACACTAGATGAAGAGCCATAGGCAAGCAACTGAAGCTAGGAAACATAGAACCACTTTTCTCCAAGTTCCCCAGTAGGCTTTCCAATTTCAAGTGGTTATCTATAGTAAACACATGTGCATATGAACAACACTTAATTGACCCAGCGGCTTTGTGTATTTGTGTGTGTACCCATGTAATACTAATAATTAAAGAAGAAGAGGTCATGAATTTTAGAGGAAGAGTAGAGCCATGGGGGAATTTAGGGGAAGATAGTAAGCAATCAAATGTAATATGCATATATGAAATTCTCAAATAAATACTTTAAATATAAGTATAGTTTTCAAAAATTAAATATGACCTTATTTACTTTTAAATCATAAAAATTTGCTTTTTTGCAGGTGGAATTATAAGGTTGATAATGAGGTGTACCACACAGGCTCAGGGATTAGACAGGACAGGTAATTGAAATTGATTGATGCATACATTTTGGTCCCAAGTAAGCATGGGACACTTGTTGTTTTCAATGCTTTTGTTTAAATAATTTCATAAAAGTGAATGTTCTCTCTATGTAAAAATATTTACAACCACATTTTCCATCTTTTTCTTGTTGTTCTATTGCGTTGAACTTCTTGATATTTTGCCAGCAAGAAAGAAAAGTAAATGATGTCCTTTGATCAGAAGCTTCTTCACTTCCCTCCCCATGCACTGAGAGTACACTGACATTCTGCCCTAGCTCAAGATCTGATATGGGAGGTCCTTCTATCTATGTGTTGCTTTTATTGGTTAATGAATAAAGAATTGGATTGGCCTATAGTCTGTAGAGGAGAAAGGCATGGTTAAAGAGAAGCCATGGAGCCACTGGAGACAGATGGTGGTTGGAACTTTAGCCGGGAAAACCACAGCCCCATGGTGATATACAGATGAATAGAAATGGGTTAAATTAATATGAGAGTTAGCCAATAAGAAGCTAAAGCTAATGGGCCAAGCAGTGATTTAGTTAATATAGTTTCTGTGTGATTATTTTGGGTCTAAGCTAAACTGGGCATCCAGAAACCAACAAGCAGCTACCTCCCTCCAACAAAGGTCAGTGCCTCCCTGCCTGCTTCCTCTTTACTGCAGACATTCTGGTTTTCATCTAATAAAATACATCTGTTTCAGATTTGATAGTTTCAGAAATTTGAGCATCTTAGGACCTACTTACAAATATTGCAGAAATTGAGGTTAATACCCTAAAGGAGTTTAAATCCAAGTATCAATTTAATTGTCCCTTGAAAATTGACAAACTGAGTTCATGAATATATAATTCAGGATTAAGTACTAAAGAGAATTTCTTTTAATCATGGCAGACACATAAATAAACGTGTACATGACTCACGCAAAACTTTGAATGATTAAACTGTAGAAATGAGTATGCTTTCATATATTTCATCAATCACCCTGCAGAAGTAAGTCTGTGCTGAAATCCGATGTCTCCTTCACGGCCCAGATGGATTCTCACTTTCTGTCATTTCCTTAAATCTATTCACTATCATAACATGATTCCTTTCTTCACTGATTGTAGCCTGTGCACAAGAGTCTTTAAGATCATAAACTATAGAATAACAAACCATAGGTCTAACACTGTTTCCCTCTGTCACCATGGCATAATGGCCCCTTTAAGCCACAGGTCTTAACCATCAGCTCAGTGAGGAACTTAATGATTCACCTAGCACCGAGGTTAACATGGCATGTTTCACTTTGGGCATGTTGAAAAGTTATGAAGAGCTTTGTCTTTCTAGAATTCTCCTTCCCAGTTCATATGCACAAATCTGTTTCCGAATTTCAGCACTGTCATGGGAGTGAAATATTCAGACTACATCTTTTTCATTAAGGCCCTAGTTTATAAATTACTGAGTATTTTATTTATCACTCATGAGTCCTGCAAAAAAAATATGTAAGCAGTGATAGTCATGTTGTATAGTGTTTAGGAAGGAAAGATATTGTTATCACACATTATGACAGATGTTTTGGGGTTGCTTTCTAGGTCATCTCCTTCATTTATTTGTGTGATTTTATCAATATTATGTTTTGCCATTTCTCTGACTAGCTTGGTATTTAGTAAGTGAAGACAACTGAAAGAAAACCATCCTCCAGTTGCTCCATGTACCTGAATATTTCAGTTCTGTAATGAATTCGTCTTTTTGATTAACTAATTTGTTCAAATTAATATCTAAATGTCCTTCAATAATGATGCCCATACTAATTAGGGAATACAAGTTCTCATATATAGAATAATCTTTCTATGAAACTTGATATAACAGGAAGGCTTAAAGTCTGTCCAAGAAAGTCTTCTAAGGCCGTTTGGCTTAACAGTTCTGGAATGCCATTGATTTGTCTGCAAATTCATGATTTCCTTTTCATTACAACTACATGATGTTCAAATATGTGTACCATACTTTCCTTATCCATTCATCTGATGATGAGCATTTGGATTAGTTCGATTTTCTAGATATTATGAATAAAGCAAAACTGATCATGGATGTGTAAGTACCTCTATAGTCGTGCGGTATTTTTGAAAGAAAATGGACCCCAAAGACAGTGACATTTTTAGAAGTTGTAGCTTTGTTGGAGCGTGTATGGCCTTGTTGGAGGAAGTTTATCACTGTAGAGGTAGACTCAGAGGTCTCGTATATGTTCAAGCCACTTCTGGTTGCGCCACTTCCTGTTGCCTGTGGGATGAAGATGTAGCCCTTCCTCCACTCTGAGCTCCTTCTCCAGGACCATGTTTGCCTGCGTGCTGCCATGTCCCATCATGATGATAATGAACTAAACCTCGGAACCTGTGAGGCACATGAGTAAACATTGTTTTTCTCTGTAAGAGTTAGCATGGGAAGGCGTCTCTTCCTAGCAATAGAAACCCTAACTATGACAAGTAGGATAACTGAAGAAACTGAGATCCAGAAAGACAAGCATCACACATTCTCTCAAATTATTGGTTTTGTGTTTAATGAAAAGCATACCTGGAAGCAAAGAAATAAAAATGGATTATTGTCGTGGTGGAGGATTCACCAAGGCATTTTAGATAGTAGATGGTAGAGAACATGAAAGTAGAGAGGCAGAATACTAAGAATCAAAAACTTTACAAGGGAGGGTAGAATTGCAGAAACCAGTAAGTAGGGAAGAGGGTGAACCTAAGCAAACAATGTATAAAATGCCATATGGAAATCTATTATACTGCACTAAGTTAAGAAATAAAATTGACAGATATAATAGAACACATCTAAGATGAATTAAGAGGTGTGGGGAGGTAATAGATGTTTATGGTTTAATCAGAAAAATGTGGCTGAAGAATAGCAGAGAAGAGCAGCTTTTTCAGGTGAATTCATAAATATGAATGTTATTTAAAAAAGCTTCAAAAAAGCCCATTATTAGTAAGCCAAATTTAGAACAAAATTTTTAAAACCAAGTTTAGGTCGAATACACTGCATGGGTAGGCAATGCTTACCTCAGGAGGCATGAATTATTAAATGAAAATCATAGTAATACTGATAGGAGACCTATTTGTAAATTATTGGTGCGAGAAACCACAATGGCTTCGAGAATGACACATGATACTGCCATTGTTCTTTGTTACCTACAATAACTACATTGGTAAGACCCTATTGACTACTACACCAGGCACTTTAGCTGCAGGACGTAGTATAATGATTCTTACACCAACTGAAAATCTTTCTTCCTGCTGAATAGCTTTGCTACTGGCAGAATGAAATATGAAATTTTCTGATGGATAAGAGATATCAGTGATTTACCCAGTCTCAGACCCTTCATGGTAAAATACTGAATTGACAGTCGAAATATTCCCATTGGTACAATAATGGCATGATTGTAATGGGGTAACCAAGTGCTTTGGATTTGGATTTGAGGGTGGATGCACAGGTCTTAATGTATCTCTAATACGATAAACTGGTCAATCACCTGTGACTTGGTCTGAGATAGGGGTTACCATTGTTATTTTGCTAACTGACTATGTGGTCAAAATGACTTCTAAATGCTTATGTTTATATACACATACCCAGGCTGCATGTAACTTTGGTCAGAGAAGCTTCTTTTCTTTTCCAGAGGATATCAATCAACACAGAGACTTATATTTTGTCAGAATGCTGAAAATAGAAGGTTGTGGATACTCATCTCTAAATGGGAGCATCACAAAACATGAAGTAGAAAGAATTTAAAAGCTGGACGATAGAGAAGGAGTTCTGTGAAGTAATGTCTTCTGGACTTAACATGAACATTACTTTCATGGACTCACAGTATCTGGGGGTTAATGCAAAAGACCACCAAAAGATTAAGCCATCCAAAATTCCGGAATGGATTAAGGAGGACTCACCACTAATTGGTACATATTAACAGTTGATAGCTGTGTAGGAGGAAAACTCATTTCTTCTTGGTGATGTGACCACCAGTAGGTTATCCTTGAACCAGTGGATGAGCCAATATTAATATATATATATATATATATATATATATATATATATATGATATACACGATTTGCAAAAAATACTTTTAATGATAAAAACATATTTTCTAGAAATGATATAGGGTCCGGTTACTGTTGAGAGAATTTGAGCAGCAAAATAATAAAATACAAAAGGAATCACGTTTAGAAATCTCCACAAAATGATGGCTAACATTGTGAAGCTAGACATGGCTGACAAAGCTTCTTCTCTTATTCTATTGTTGTTTCTATTTATTTATTTTTTTAAGAGACAGAGTTTTTCTGTATTACAGTGCTAGTTGTCCTGGAACTCACTCTGTAGACCAGGCTGGCCCCGAACTCACAAAGATCTGCCTACCTCTGCCTCCCAAGGATTGGAATTAAAGGTGTGCATCACCATCACCCAGTTTCTTCTCTAATTTTTTTTTTTTGGCCATTCTTTACCAATATCTTCATCATCATTATCTTGGTTTCAGAAACATCACAAAAGAAAGACAGACTGTCTCTATTAGGGAAATGCCACTTTTAACTGATATTTTATTTATTTTTTTAACTTTTTTTTTATTGAGAAAAGAGAAAAAAAAACAAATTTCCTCCTCCTCCCAGCCTCCCATTTCCCTCCCCCTCCCCCCACCCTTCTCCCCCTCCCCCCACTCCTCTCCCCCTCCCTCTCCAGCCCAAAGAGCAGTCAGATTTCCCTGCCCTGTGGTAAGTCCTAGGTCCTCCCCCCTCCGTGCATTTCTAGGAAGGTGAACATCCAAACTGGCTAGGCTCCCACAAAGCCAGCACATTACGTAGGTTCAAAACCCCGTGCCATTGTCCTTGGGTTCTCATCAGCCCTCATTGTTGGCCATGCTCAGAGAGCCCAGTTTTATCCCATGCTTTTTCAGTCACAGTCCAGCTGGCCTTGGTGAGCTCCCAATAGATCAGCTCCACTGTCTCAGTGGGTGGGTGCTCCCCTCGTGGTCCCGACTTCTTTGCTCATGTTCTCCCTCCTTCTGCTCCTCATTGGGACCTTGGGAGCTCAGTCCAGTGCTCCAGTGTGGGTCTCTGTCTCTGTCTCCATCCATCACCAGATGAAGGTTCTATGATGATATGCAAGATATTCGTCAGTATTGCTCTAGGATAGGGTCATTTCAGGTTCCCCATCCTCAGCTGCCCAAGGAACTAACTGGGGACCTCGGCTTGGGTATCTGGGAGCCACTCTAGGTTCAAGTCTCTTGCCAACCCTAAGGTGGCTCCCTTAACTAAGAACCGTGCTTCCGTGCTCCCCCATCCAACCTTCCTTCATCCCAATCCTCCCCCTTTCCCAAGCTCCCCCACATTCTCCCCCTCTCCCCCTCTCTCCCCATCTCCCCTTACCCCCATCCCAGCCCACCCCCAAGAGACACTTAAGGTCATGCTCAACCTCCTTAGCAATCAGGGAAATGCAAATCAAAACAACTTTGAGATATCATCTTACACCTGTCAGAATGGCTAAAATAAAAAACTCCAATGATAGCCTTTGCTGGAGAGGCTGTGGAGGAAGGGGAACACTCATCCATTGCTGGTGGGAATGCAATCTTGTGCAACCACTTTGGAAATCGGTGTTTCGGTTTCTCAGTAAATTCGGGATCAACTTACCCCTGGACCCAGCAATACCACTCCTGGGAATATACCCAAGAGATGCCCTATCACATGACAAGAGCATTTGTTCAACTATGTTCATAGCAGTATTATTTGTAATAGCCAGAACCTGGAAACAACCTAGATGCCCTTCAATGGAAGAATGGATGAAGAAAGTGTGGAATATCTACACATTCGAGTACTATGCTGCGGTAAAAAACAATGACTTCTCGAATTTTGCATGCAAATGGATGGAAATAGAAAACACTATCCTGAGTGAGGTATCCCAGAGCCAAAAAGATGATCATGGGATGTACTCACTCATAATTGGTTTCTAGCTATAAACAAGGGTCACGGAGTCTACACTTGGTGATCCCAAAGAAGCTAAGTAAGAAGGTGAACCAAAGGAAAAGCATATAGTTGTCCTCTTGGCTATGGGAAGTAGACAAAATTGATGGGAAGAAAATTAACTGATATTTTATTATCAGTTTTTCTATGGTAATTTCATCTGATGCTTCTCCCTTATCCTTCTTTTTCTGTCTCCAGAAACAGAAATTACCTGACTTTTCTATAACTTCAGTAAATAATCTGTGATGTTTTGGCATGTTTTCCAGTATTTGTTTCTTTGGACTAAACACAGGTTTTCTCTCATCTCTAGGTAAGAAGCACCAATGCTCCTTATTCAGAGTCTGGTAACCAGGAGTTTTTGCTCATCCCTTCAAATTCCCCTACATAGAACCGAGAATGGAGTTTATTTCTAAGAGAATTACTGAGTATGATTATACCTATCCACTTAAACACAGTTATTGTAATAATGTTACATTAAATGAATAGAGACAATTCAGGTGTCCATTTTGTTTTAGATTTATTTTTTGTTTGTTTTGTTTGTTTGTTTGTTTATTAAAGGTTTCTGTCTCTTCCCCACCACCGCCTCCCATTTACCTCCCCCTCCCCCAATGAAGTCCCCCTCCCTCATCAGCCCGAAGAGCAATCAGGGTTCCCTGACCTGTGGGAAGTCCAAGGACCACCCACCTCCACCCAGGTCTAGTAAGGTGAGCATCCAAACTGCATAGGCTCCCACAAAGCCAGTACGTGCAGTAGGATCAAAAGCCCATTGCCATTGTTCTTGAGTTCTCAGTAGTCCTCATTGTCTGCTATGTTCAGAGAGTCCGGTTTTATCCCAGGCTTTTTCAGACCCAGGCCAGCTGGCCTTGGTGAGTTCCAGATAGAACATCCCCATTGTCTCAGTGTGTGGGTGCACCCCTCACGGTCCCGAGTTCCTTGCTCGTGCTCTCTAAAAGAAACAAATATGAAACTTTTAAATAGGTGGTAAGAAACAAGCCCTTTGATAAACAAATTATTCTGTCTTTTTAATTTATTATTGTTAACATCTTAAAATTGCTTTATTTTAAAAATGTCACTTTCAATGTGATAGGAACTGTTAAAAAAACAGACCTATAAGGTCTCCAAACTTTGATGCATACTAAGTGATTAACCAAACAATTCACATTAATTCTAAAAACAAAAACACCGTAACTGTTTTCCCATAAAAAGTGAATGCTATGAAGCTAGGGAGGCAGATCAGAGGATAAAGCACTTGTAGTAAGGTCATTAAGGATAGAATTTGGAACCTAGGAAGCAATTTATAATTCAGGTAGATATGACACTTGATCTACAATTCCAGCAGATGTTGGAGGTAGAAACAGGAAATTATTGTATTAAGATGGCTAGCTAGACCACAAAGGCAAGTTCCAGATTCAACAAGACACCCTGCCTTGATGTACAGATTAAACTTGGTTGAGGAAGGTAATCAACACATCCTCATGCATGACATCACACAGACACACACACACACACACACACACACACACACACAGTACATCAATTCACAGTCACATACAACCACCAATTCACACATATATACATAGTACACACATACATATTAAAACAAATTGAAGGCTTTATTAAGTTGTCAACACTTTTCATTATATTCCATTGAATATTGTTTTTGTCAATTGATTTGCTTAAAATTTAATATTACATGAATATAGATTTTATCTTATTTATCATATATCATCAATCAAGCTTTTGCTCAGTTGCTCCATGCCTGTTTGTTTAAAGCACAGTCATGTACATCTCTGTAGGTCTCTGTGCTCCGGAGAACTGTGCAGAAAGTACAGATCGCACAGATGGTAGTAGGACTATGCCACTGCTAATCAGGCTTGTTGCAGCTGGCAATTTATAAAGTCACTTGTGCTGCCCATATCTTTCTTGGTACATGAAACCTACTTTTGAAATTGCTGATTGCTCCAATCTACTAAAATATTCTGGCACCCACCTGTATCTATTTCCTGTTTTCCGGCCAAACTCCATGATTTCTAGCTTTGATTAGACATCAGTGCTGATTCTGCCTTAATGCTATCTTCATAATTCTTTCTAAATATTGAAATGAAAAATAATTCATCCTGAAGCAAGCATTCTTGATTCCCATAACATACAAAAATTAGGAAATGGCAACTTCCACCCAGTGCTTAACTTTATATAAAATCTTCATTTATAGACCCGAAGTTGCAGCCTTATAGCAAGGTTAGCAACATGCATGAGCTGAGCATTGCTGAGAGTGCTAACCTATCTGTCACTGGAATTGTTGAGGATATGCCAAAATCAATATAAAATATTAGTATGTTATCTTAGAAGTTGCTACCCTGTGGTGCTGAGAAAAGATGGCACCAGGAGCTACTCTTTCACATCTAAAAGACGTGGAAGGATGTCACTCAAAATTTTGAAATTTCCAGTTGTACAGTCCTGATATTCTGACACTTAGGAGGTGAAAATAGATCATACTCAGCTACATAGTGAATTTGAGGCCAGCTTGTGAAAAATAAACAACCTACTTTTGGTAAAATCAAGCAACCAGCCTTTTTTTCAAAAAATCCAATGAGTATCTTAGTTTCATTAATTTTATTTTTGAAGGGAAAATACTTACTGTTATATAAGGGAAGTATTACTTTGCTAAAGTAGCCAATTCTTTCTTTCTTTATATCTACCTTACTTTTCTTGCTTTTTCTTATTCTCTTTTTATTAAGACAGATTATTGCCCTAGTTGACCTAGAACTTACTATGCAGACCTGGATGGTCTCAAAATCACAGAGAACCAACTCCATGTCTCTGTCTCGGCCTCCTAAGTGCTGCAATTAGAAGCATGAGCCATCAATTCAGGCTTTATTATATATACATATAAATAATATGTATGCTATATATTATATTAGTATTTAACTATTTGCTATATATTATACTATTGATATTTTATATTGGATATATATGGTACATCACACATATCATATATATATATATATTCTAAGAGATAGATAGATAGATAGATAGATACATAGATAGATAGATATAGGAATATCTTGAGAATAAACTTTTTAATTTACTGAAAACTTCCATCACCAGCAGGTGAACACTATGCTATCATTATGTTATTATCCTTCACATATAGCAACTTTCTCAATCCAAGACTCTGAAAACAAGCACACAGTTATAATGACACCATGATGCTATCATAAGCATATGCTCATTTACTTCCAAGTAAACAGATACTTTGACTTTATATAAGGACACTTATATAAAGTGTGGAGTAGTCCCAACATTTCTAGAATCTTTGTGCTGTTGAAGAATGAATGCACTATCTCTATATATATCTTTTCTAGGACCTTCATGATATGTGAGGAATGCACTATCTCTGCATATATCCTTTGCTTCACCTCAAGGGCATTCTTCTCTATTGTATACATTTTTTTTCTTTTAGTTCCATTTACCACAAGAGTACAGTAAGCTTTAAAAAGTTTGACAAATGTGTTTAAAAT
Source organism: Microtus oregoni (assembly GCF_018167655.1). Classification (NCBI taxonomy): domain Eukaryota; kingdom Metazoa; phylum Chordata; class Mammalia; order Rodentia; family Cricetidae; genus Microtus; species Microtus oregoni. Next base: position 27,508,958 of record NW_024543078.1, read on the forward strand.
GATTCCATATTTTCAGTGGCCTTTTAAGAGTGAAATGGGAACAAAGATTCTAAGAAAGAAAGAAACTGTCACTCTTACATCATTGACAAACCTGTTTCCATTTTTCTTAACGATCTTCTCTCAGTATAAGAAAAGATTCTTCCCAAACACAGCTGCATATTGAACCTCAGGGTACCCACCACTCACCAACTCCCGGTTTCACTTCCCACCATTGGGCAAGAACTAACTGCTCCTTTTCTGGTTTGGTAAGCACAAAAATCATTACCTGGATAACAATTTCATTTCATGTTTTCTGTATGGTTATTATTAATGATAATCACATTGTTTCACTGTATCCCAAATTTTCACCCTGTTTTCCTCTAAAATCAAAAGAAACAGAAGCTCAACAAAACTTGACAATGCACATCTGAGTGGGACTTACAGGTACAAGCCAGTATCTCAGAAGTATAAGAATACACAGAAACAACAAATATACTTCTGTAGAACTTAGCATCCCCAAATTTCTGTGTTTATCATGGGAAGAAGGTAGCTGTTTTTTAATGAATTATTCTGCTCACTATTCATGCACTTCTCTGGACTTTTGTTCTAATGTTTGTCCTTCATACTTCTTATCCTCCCTTCATCGTTTTGACCTGATATCCTTTATATTTAAAAACTAGGTCTAGCATCTTTCTCCATGGCCACTGACAACATCTTATTAATCTTGTTCCTGTTTCCAAGGTTGATGAAGCAGATTGTCAATGTTTTTTGGCCAGTGTTTTCTGCTGTTTAGTAAGATGACATGTTGGGTGGGAGAGATGCATCAGTGGTTAAGCACATGCACTTTCCTTTCAGAAGACCCAGTTCCCAGCATTGACAGCAGGTGGTTCACAACCACCTCTAAGGCCAGCTCTGGAGTTTTCAATAACCCTGGCCTTTGTGGTCACATGTACTCCTGTGCATATACCACAGACACATGCCAATAACTAAAAATGATAAAAATAAACAGAATTTTATTTAAAGAATAGCACTTTATCATATTTTTGTTATTTTTTTTCAGAACTTGTTGTCTACCAATATTGATAGTACAATTAGTGTTTAAATAACTTTCTCATTTAAACCTAGATGATTTCGTGAAAACTATCCTCTGCTTTCACACTGATATCCAGCGTTCTGTCCTTTGGTTTATTTGAGTATATATTCATGAAAACAAGTTGTCCATGGAAAAGGAGAAAAACAGACAGGAAATGGTTCTTCTTGCATAAATTTGGAGTAGAAGAATTCTCTCCACATTCCTTTAATATCTCTAAAGGTGTTGAAAATGAAGCAATCACTACTGAGAAGGGTAAGTGGCGAGCACTGCAAGCAGCAGAGAATTGGACCAGATTTTATGTGCAGCAAAATCATAGAAAGGAAAATTATTGAATAGAAATGCTATCTTAATGCCAATACTAAATATTTACAGTTAAGAGATTGACACAAATGGGAAATGCATGACGATTAAAAGAAAATAAACCTCTTTTACTTTTGAGGCACACTGAAATAAGAACAGAACTCCATTATTCCTGGATTATAAAGTAATGTAGGACTATAAAACTATGAAATGCTTAATGATATATAAAACTACCTGAAAGCATAAAACTTGTACATCTTGGTGAATTATGGGCCAATAAATGAAGTGTGTGTGTGTGTGTGTGTGTGTGTGTGTGTGTGTGTTACAAAGACATGCTTTCATACGAAAATATGAGTCTGGAAACACTTTTGAAGATTTGAAATGTATTTCTCAGTTTACATGAGTGCTAGCTTCCCTAGACATAAACGATATCATGAAGAAAACTATAAATGCAATTTATATGTAAATGATGATTCACTGAATAACCTAACATGAGCATTGTTTTGACTTTATGTGATTATTTGTTTAAAGTCACAGTTTTGGAGCAAATAACACACACCTTTCATGTTCATGTAATTTAACAACTATTTACTTTGAACAGCTTAGTTCATATTCTTCTACCATTACCAAGTGTTTAGGATGCTTTTGTCAACACATCCTTGAAAAAATCACTTCAGTATCTACCTCTCTTACAAATTATTTCCCATATCCTCCATAGATGGAGAATATTATTTGGAGTTTTATTGGTTTACTAAATTTACTGGAAATATAAGGATTTTTCAATCTTCCTTTAAGAGATGGTTCAAGTTTTCTTCCCACATTTCTAATCACGTGAGCCACAAAGATGTTTTGGAATGGTATCATCAGTCTAACAATAAGTAATCTGATAATTACCGTCTTTGCTTATCTGTGAAGCATGATTAATAAAAACTCAAAGACAGAACTTAGTGTTCAATCTGAAGGTAACAAAGGCAAACCAGACAGCCACTGACTCTTACCTCTACTACCATCCAAAAATGGCCACCCTGCCTCCAGGAATCAAAGAATGAGACTGAGATTGTGAGCTGTTTCCTCCATTTTATATTCCTCTCTATGGCTGCACTGGAATTAAAGGTATGCACTGCTCAGTTTCTATGGCAACTACTGTGGCTACTGGGATTAAAGGTGTTGACAAGTGGGGATGTTTTACTCTCCGTTCTTCAGGGAAGCTTCATTTATTAAAATACAAATGAAATATATCTAGATATCTGGAACTTTGATGACATAGAATCACATGTAGTCCCACATTGCAGATAGAGCATACATTGCATGTACACAAAGGAAGAAAGTTTTACTCTAAATCTATAAGTATAAATGGGTTATTAATGTATCTATTCATGAACATTTGAGTGGTTTCGTTGTGATTGAAATACTGGTTTTAATTAGGCTTGTCCATTACTGGGTGTTCAGATACAGTCAACTTTGGTACTTAAGATTATTGACTCTCAGAAATATTTCATTCTCTTAGAGTTTTAACTTAGATAACAATTTTATTTATGAGCAAAATCAAGTTTATTAATTTTTTAATCTCCATTTTCACAATTTTCACTTCTTTGTGGTGTTGTAGAAGTTCACAAGGATGAGAATGCGAAGTAAGTCCATTGGGTTCCTGTTGGTCTTGATCACTGTCAATCTCTCACTATAGTTTTGATGTTAGCCATGGGGTTTTCATGCACTTCCATTATTACATAAATAATTTCAATGTTTAGATAATTTTTAATTCTGATTAATAGTTGAATTTCATCAAGTGCTCTTTCTGAGCATATTGATATGATCAAAGGATTTTCATTCTTAATCTACTAATGAAAAGAACTACAGTGATTCATAAAGGTATACAATATACACACAGTAAATTGCAAAACAATAAAGGAATGTTTAAAAGAGGGTCCATGTAAGAGGAAATATATCCATGCGATATTTAAAAACTCAGCATTTTTAACATGTAGGTACAGTTTGGATTTTTAAAGTATCTCAGAGGCTCAAGTGTTGGATATTTGTCCCTCATGTAATAACTGTTTCTGGGAGATGGTGATGGAAGAATCTAGCTGAACAAGATAGGTCAGTGGGGGTAGACCCTTGAAAGGCATAATGAGCCCCAGACCCTTCCTCTGCTACCTGAATCCTACCTCAATAATGAACTAAAAGCACAGCAAAATGTGGTCTCAGGTAGTAGCTTTTCTAATAGTGAGCCAATATAAATCTGTGATCGTTTTAACTGTACTCTCTTGGGAATTTTGTCATAGATACAGATGAATATCCAAAGCGCCTGCCAGTTCTTCACATCTTGATCTATAAATCCAAAGCAGTTTTAATTAAAATGTTTCTATTTTGTAGTTATCAAGAAACTGATTTTAAAATTTCTTCTGACAGACCAATATTTACAAAATAAAAGGCAAAAGACATTTACAAACTGTAATTCTGACAAAAGATTTGTATCCAAATGTACAAAAGATTTAAGGTTCAAATACCTGAAACTTGTTTAATAAACTCCTCATTTGGAAATGGTCAGACGTCAGAAAGTTTAAGTGCTTGTCTATCGTGCCCATGAAAAAGCATTGGCTATTGTGGCCCATGAGAAAGCACTTGTCTATCATGCTCAAAGTATTGAGTTCTATCCTGTTGGAACCCACAAGACTATGCAGCAAAAATCCAACTGACAGACCAATAGACAGATCAATGGAAAGTATATGTACACTCCCTATGGAGAACTGGATTAGAGAGCTACGGGAACACTCATCTTTTACACAGTCACTGTCCATTCTGTAAAAATCTTGTGTAATCATGACGTTTTTCCCTTCTATAATGTCCCAGCAGTGTATAAATCATTTGTTGAGATAACCTGGATTTTCCTGTATGGGCAACTGGATATCTTTGCCCACACTGTGAAGCTCTGGTGTGAAAGCATTCATTCAGCCAAACCTTTGTTCTAATAGTCAAATCTATATAAAGCTAGTACCCTACAAATATCCTTATTGATAGGACTCGTTGACAAGAAAGGACTCCCAAGCAGGAGGCATTGAGCAGAGAGACAGTGGTGTGGGAAGTCCTTCTGTCTATATGTTCCATTTATTGGTTAATAAATAAAGAAACTTCTCTGGACCAATAGCAGGGCCAAACAGAGGTAGGCAGGAAAAACTAAACTGAATGTTGGGAGAAAGAAGATGGAGTTAGGAGATGCCATGCAGCTGCCAGAGACAGACACTGGACAGAACCTTGCTGGTAAGCCACAGCCACGTGGTGATACACAAATTAATAGATTTAATATTTAAAATATCAGTTAGCCAGAAATATGCTTAAGCTATTGGGCAAACAGTATTGTAAACAATATAGATTTTGTGTGATCATTTTGGGTCAGGCTGGCTGAAAAACAAATGAGTGGTCTCATACCACAAGACAGTATGACTGTAATAGCAGCAGTCTCAGAGAGGTGTAATCTACTGGATGGCCTTTTGCTCTATCCTAACAAGCTATTAATATCCCATATTTACTCGTCACCTTGGTTTCAATGAACACAATATCATGGCCTGTAGTAATTAAGGCGCGGCGGGGCTGCCTCCCCGCACCCAGGCCGCCTGCACGGCTAGCTTATGCCCGAAATAACAACACACAAACTGTATTCATTTAAACACTGCTTGGCCCTTTAGCCCTAACTCTTACTGGCTAATTCTGTTATCCCGATCAACCCATCTCTAATATTCTGTGAGCACCGGTCTTACCAGGAAAGGTTCAGCATGTCTAACCTGGCGGCTTGCTTCATGGCGTGTGTCTGCCCCTGAGCGGGGCATGGCGTCTCTCTGAGGCGTCTGCTCCCGAGAGGAGAGCTGTGGAGTCTGAGCTCACTTCCTCTTCCTCCCAGCATTCTGTTCTGTTTACTCCTCCCACCTATCTTCTAACCAATAAAATGGGCCAAGGAAGTTCCTTTATTAGCCAATGACCTTCCTCCATCAATAGCCCAGGAAATTAACTGGTTTTGTCATTACCCCTAGAGGTACAGGAAAAATGAAAAGGGTTTCAATCACTAACCCAGTCTCAGAAAAAGAAATTCCTTCTCACTTAAGTGCTGGCAGGCACTCCTCTAAGTGCTGGAAGAAAAGTCTCTAAAGATATCCCTTTTAACCCATTTAGCTAGACCGGATGCCTTCCTCCCAAGCCCACAAGATGCTATGGTTACCAACACTGTGTTCCCTGCCACCAGGGAAGAAAGAAGAAATGCTCAGAAAGGGCAACTGTACTGCTGTTTTTCTACAATTATTAATCATAAACATCTAGTTCACTGTTATACTTAAGAAATGTAGTCAATACACAAAGCCTTCTTAGAATTTTGTGATTATTCTTTTTTTTTTTTTTTTTTTTTTTTTTTTTTTTTTTTTTTTTTTTTTTTTTTTTTGGTTTTTCGAGACAGGGTTTCTCTGTAGCTTTGGAGTCTGTCCTGGAACTAGCTCTTGTAGACCAGGCTGGTCTCGAACTCACAGAGATCCGCCTGCCTCTGCCTCCCGAGTGCTGGGATTAAAGGCGTGCGCCACCACCGCTATTACCACTCTGGATATCGGCTGAAAAGTTTCATAGTCATGCCCCCTCTGAGACACAAGGTGCTTCCTTGTCAGGTGCAATTGGTTATTGGAATTCTGTGAAATGTGTACTTGTTAACTGTCTGTATATAAACTGGAAACCATGAGAAATGGGTAGAACAATGAGGAACAACAATGAATGGAGACAGAATAGTGAGAAATATAAAGAGGGCATTGGAGAGGGCTTAGGAAGAATAAATAAAACATAATTAAAAGATTTATGTGAGTTGTTATTTTTTTTATGCCCAGACTCTATTAGTCAGATTTTTGCCTGCTATAGAGATCCTTTTGAACCCTGGGGGTGTTTATGTGCAAATTGCCAAAATAAACCTTGATGTTATCCCTAGTATCAGGAAAAATAATGCCCACAAATGCAAGTGGACATATAAAACACTCAAGTATCAAGTGTTTTGATGTGTGAACAATTGATCACTGTTTGGGGAGTGATCTCTACAGCAATTAGATGAATTATGTGCTTTTTAGAATGATTAAAACTCAGAAATAGATGTCAGTGTGTGCGAAAATCTCAGAAACACTTAAACTCCCTTGAGGTAGTGGTGAGTTTCCATGAAGAAAAACCCTCACCAGAAAGTTTAAAATTGTATCTTTTTTGGCATTTAACCAGCTTTTTTGGTAACTTTCATTCACATGGGAACCTGGCAACATATGCTTCATTTATAACTGCCCACTTGGGATACAGCTAAAAATCGTTTTAATTATGGTGGGGATCAAATGCCTGAACTGTGGGAATTGAACAAACCAAGATACAAGTCAAAGATTAAAGTGAAAAAAATGCATCATCAGTGGCCTAGGGAATTGGAATTCTCTCAGAAGCTCGTGTTGGCATGAATTGGCATGATGACAGCACTGAAAGATTGACTTTTCCCAGGTGGCCGGGTCTGTCATCCCGAATCAGTGAGTGCTCTACTGAGAAACTGTGTTAGCTGCGGTGCTACTGGGTTTATCCGAAGCATGGCCTCACACATTCTATCTTGTCCCTAATGGGGCAGGATGAAGTCCCTGGACACATACTGGGACCTTGCCTCTTAACTGCCAGAGTAGTAAGAAATAAATTTCCTTCTGTACAAATTACCTAGCCTGTGGCATTCCATTGTGATAGCAAACTATGACTCAAGCCATTAACTAAACATGAGTGAAACTTTTTTTAAAAATATGTATTTTATGCCCAGGCATGGTATCACATATCTTTAATCCTAACATAATTATGTAGAGATTTCAATCCAGTGCTACATAGTGAAATCCTGATTCAATTTTTCACAGTAATATTTCTATTTTTTGAAGTTATGATTTAATTGCAAAATTTTCTGCTTTTATTTCTATTTCCTCCCTCCAACCCCTCATGTACTTCCCCTCATTTTCTTCAAATTTATGTCACCTATTTCAGTAATTATACCTACATATGTATGTATGTATGCATCTATCTGTTATACACATAGATATTCTTGAACACATAAATGCAACCTACTCTTTTATTATAATTTTATTTGTATGATTATTATTTAAAGGTAAATCAATCAGTATTTGATAAACAATTAGTAGGTAAAAAATTTTGAAATTTTATCTAATATTTGTGCGTGTGTGTGCGCACGCATGTGTATTTATACAAGTGATCAGATGATAGCTTTCAGAAGTGAGCTCTTTATTTTCTACCATGTGGATTCTTGGGTTTGAATGTGGGTCATCAGGCTTGAGACATCAACCTGAACCCCATGAATAAATCCTAAACATATATTGCTTATTGAAAAAATAAAGAATGCAGTTTTATTGTTTTATACAAAGAAGAGTCACTTAAGCTACATGATGTGCTTTAAAAGGTAAAATTATTCTGACAATAAAAAGACACTGGGTGCAGGTGTTTGCAAGAGTAACCAGTGAACCACAGGTGGTTGTTGGGTTTTATGTGAGGATGTGATGCTGAATGCATGGTTGATGTGGTGAATGAGGCAAAAGCCAAAGAACATTCTGCAAAATGATTGCATTTTAATATGCAAATAAAAATATTTAGTAGGTTGTGCAAGGTTGTTTAGAATAAGATTGAAACTGTGAGAAAAGAAAGAAAATGCATTTTAATATATGAAAGGAATGAGAGAAATATATCTGACTCATGCAAATTTTGAAATGAGACTAATAGGAAATTAAACTGAAAACAAATTTTATCCTTGAGTGATGAAACTATCATTGGAAAATTGGTTAATGATTCTAATATCAACATTTTAACAAAAAACAATTAGGAAAACTGTTATCATTTATAAAGAGATGGTGGGGAACCAAACCCACAAGGGGTAGTGCATCACCCAAGACCTCAGTGGATCCCCTTGAGGATGGCCTGAGGCCTGTCGGGAGATAGACAGATAGATGGACCATGCAGAGAGAGTTTGGGTATAGAGTTTATTTAGTGGGTTATAGAGGGGAAAAGGGAGGGGAAGAAGAGAAAGGGAGAAGTGGGGGGAAAGAGAGGCAGAAACTGCCTCTCTAGAAGAACAGGGAGGAAAGAGAGGGAGAGAGGACTGGAGAGGAGATGGAAAGCAGAAGGGAGAGGTTGGGAGTATGTAGGGCTTGTCTCTTAAAGGGACAGGATACCCAGGTGACAGACCAGGACAGAGGATTACAACAAAACAACTGGGGAATGGTAGGCATTTTTTTTTCACTGTTAAGAGTATGGACTTTCTATGTAGATTAGATCCATGTATGTCTCTCTTAGGGTCCTCGTTGTTGTCTAGGTTCTCTGGGATTATGCATTGTAGGCTGGTTTTCTTTGCTTTATGTTTAAAAATCACTTATGAGTGAGTACATGTGATAATTGTCATTCTGGGTCTGGGTTACCTCACTCAAAATGATGTTTTCTAGCTCCATCCATTTGCCTGCAAAATTTAAGATGTTGTTATTATTTCTGCTGTGTAGTACTCTATTGTGTAAATGTAAGACATTTTCCTTTTTTTTTTTTGTTTTTTTTTTTTTGTTTTTCAAGACAGGGTTTCTCTGTGGCTTTGGAGCCTGTCCTGGAACTAGCTCTTGTAGACCAGGCTGGTCTCAAACTCACAGAGATACGCCTGCCTCTGCCTCCCCAGTGCTGAGATTAAAGGTGTGCGCCACCACCGCCCGGCCCACATTTTCCTTATCCAGTCAAGGCACATTTAGATTGTTTCCAGGTTCTGGCTATGACAAACAATACTGCTATGAACATTGTTGAGCACATGTCCTAGCACATGTACATAGGAAGTAGAAAAAGACAAGACCTCCTGAGTAAATTGGGAGCATGGGGACCTTAGGGGAGGGTTGGAGGGGAGGGGAGAGGCAGGGAGGGAAGCAGAGAAAAATGTAGAGCTCAATAAAATGAATAAAATAAAGAGATTAAAAAATGTGTAAGGACTTTATAGACAACCAGAGAAATCTAGAGTAACCAATGAAGTGCTGGGATATCATCAAATAAACCACTATGCATTCATGTTCTCATTAATCTAAAGGTACAAGGATGCACACACAAATATTTGTCGACACCTTTATACTGATGGGTTAGTTTTAGTATTCATACAGCCAAGCATTTCTCTGTTCCATTAGATCATCGACACTAGAAGAGAAAATGACCCATTGTTATAAAGTGTGTTTTGGATCCAAATACTGGGTTTTATACACTATCTAGTAAGAGGACTAGGGCTCCTTGGATTGATCAGGAACATGGAAAACTCATGAGGAACCTAGAGTAAAGGTAATCTGTAGCTCTCATTTATTCTAGGGGAGTGGAAAATCACATTATGACTGTTGGAAAAACAATATCTGAGGCAGTACCCTGGAGCATAAGCGGGATAGAATATAAGCATAAGGAAATATGAATTGGGCATAGACTTTTGTTAGGAAGAGGTGACAACCACTTCACTGCTTATTACAAATGTTTCAAATTAACATAATGTGTTCATAATTGGTCAATTCAGGATCAGGGCTTGTAAGATCTCCCTCTATTATGTTTAGATATAAAATTAAATTCTAAATGAATTAATTGAGAAGTCAAGTGGTGGTTTGTACAATGTATATTATAATATGTGGGAGCCAGAGAAACGATACGTGAAGGTTATTATGAAGACACTGTTTTTATTATGGATGATATGTCCCTGGATGGCCATGCCACTTAAAACCAGAAATATATAATTTTATTAAATGAAACATAGTGGAAGATGATTCAGTGGGTAAGTGTGCAAGCTTGAGGACCTAATTTTGAATCACCAGCACCTATATAAAAAATTGGAGTTGGCTGCATGTGCCTGTAACTCCAGCACTACTAGAGTAGGAGGCAGAACAAGGAGGTGTTGGGAATTTGTTCTTCATCCAACCTAGTTGAAACTTTGAACTTTTGTTTCAGTAACAGACCCTGTCTCAATGCAATAAGGTAGCATTTTATATAGTAATACTCCTGACATGTTCCTTTGGCCTCTTCACATATGTTCATGGGAAAAGTATAACTCATGTACTCATGTGCATATAGCACACACTCACACACACTCAAGAAGTTTCCTTGGTAAAGAGAGATTACTACACTTATCTGTGGATGTCAAGAAAATGTTTTTAATGTTGTTATGATGATGATGGCTTAGTAAAGTGTCAGTTGGTGATCCTCCCCAAGGTCCATGACTTCATCCCCCTGCGTAGCTGGCTAGGTTTCTAGTACCAGGCATGGTTTCCCTCTTGAAGAGTAGGTCTTAACTCAATTAGAGAGGCCTTGGTTGCTGCTATATATGCAAGGTATATATGCTCCTTCAGCATCCTTGGGGTTATCGTGCCACGCTGGTCATCCTGATCCAAGGTGTCATGGCTTGGTAGGACTATTGGTTATTTACTGATTTCAGATCTGTTTCCTGACATCTCTGTTGATGAAAACTACAGCACTGAATCAAATATTTGGTATCTTGTGCATTTTTTCGGTTACATAGTGTCAAAGTCACTACCTAGTACATTAATAATTATTGTTAAAATATATCTAATGTTTATATAGTTTTCAAAATGTTTATATTGTAATCTGTATAAACATTAGTTTTTTAAGCTTCTTTCATTAAAATTCCTTAGATTATTATAAGAGTTTATAAATTTAGTATGATCTTTCTCACAATGATTAGTCTGCAGTTTTCCCTACAAACAAGTTTTCATACATGCTCAACAAAACCTTTATTGGTATTCTGTTGATACCATTTTTGGATGCATACTCTATGCAATAATGACAAGTTGCTCTGAAAATGTCTTTAAAACTTCCAAAGTCTGTGTATATTAAAGCAGGACAATAAAACTCAGTGTTCTCTGCTCAAGTAGATGTGTAATCTAGACATTGCTGGCCACAGATTAGGTCATATACCATCTCCCCACGGTGAGGAACTATAGCTTTGTGTTAGTGAGTACCTCTGCCTCCTGTGCTAAAACTGATAACTGTGATACTCCTAACTTTTGAGGCAAAGTCTCCCACTGAGCTTAAGAAGGCTGGCAGAGCACACTAGAAATAGATGCCTGTGAATTTGTCCCATGAATTTCCCCAGGAACTAGAATAGGCTCATCGTGTATGGAAACCCCACACACATAGCAGTGAATTTCAAAAGACAGCCTGGCATTAAAGCATCGATGGAAGGGCTTGTTAGATGAATTCAGGGGAAGAGATTCATTATCACCTCCACCAGACACTTAATTGCTTTTCTCGTAGGCCAGCCCAAATATCCATACCCACCATTAATCAGAATTGGGTGCTGCCTAATTGTTTTAATTTCAGGACTGCCAAAAAATATCTCAGCAAATCTCTTCCGTGCTTTGTTAAATTGTCTTTGTAAAAAGGACAAAGGCTTGTAATTTATAGAGTAGTGGCTACAATGAAGGTTCTCATTTGAATGGAAAACTATTGAGGTCTTGAAAGAGTATATTCATTAAATCAAAAGAGAAGAAAATGAAAGTTTGCAGAAGCAACAATACTGTGCTTTGTGCTGCATTCCATGGTCAGACTATCTACCAAGATTTCCCTTATTTTCTTTTGAGAAGTTCATACATAAGTAACATTTAAATCATCCCACCCATCTCTCTCTCTCCTTCCAAATCTTCTGGCGCCTCCCTCTTTCAAACTTATGACCTCTTCTTTATTCCTGTTACATATATGTATATATGCACACATACATATTTAATTTCAATTTATTTTATATGTGTGTTTTGCTTTAATGTATGTAAGTGTGCCACGTGTAGTCAGTTAGCTGTCCATGGAAGCAAGAAGAGGACATTGGATTCCATAAAACTGGGTGAACCAGAGGTTGTGAGCTGCCACAGTCTTAGAAATAGAATCTAGGCCCTCTGTGGAGAGAGAAGCAACTGATCTTAACTACTGAGCCATCTCACTAACATTCCTTTCTTTTTTTCAATATAAATTATTCAAAATAAAGGCAGTAAAGGTTTAAAATGAAAGAGAAAACAATAAAAAAAACCCTGTTGTTTGTACTTCCTCCAAATAATGGCAATCAGAGTGGAATCTGAGGCAGTGCTTAATTCTAGGATCATCTGTCTCTCTGCTTTCTCCTAATCATTTTCAAGCTTTGATTTGTTGTGTGTGTGTGTGTGTGTGTGTTTTCCCCTCCTGGGTAGTGAGAGGAAACATCCTGCCTCTTTCCTAGCAGTCCTTCAAAGCAAACTCCAAAAATAAACCTACCTTAATTAAATTGCAAATGCAATCATTGGGGTTTGAGCCAATAAAAATGAAATGTGTTGGCGTTGTGTAAAATGCCTTTGAAGCATGCACTAGGTACTTCAAGGTTCCCCTTGTGAACTGGAAGTGGGCAGGGATGCAGAGTATAGAATGCACATGTGGAGGTAGGCAGGCGGGAGTGCAGAGCAGAAAGCATTCTGAATGTAAGTGTCTCTCTTCCTAAAACGAGAGGAAAAATATTTTCAACCCAGTTTTATATGTAATTATCCCAGTGCTTCTACAAAAAATCTTTGTTAGCTCAGAAAAACATCTGAAAGTTCCTAAGAAAAGTTTGAGAACAGGGGAGATTCACCCAGTCCTACACTTCCTCAAATGTTTCCTGATAGGAGACATTGTCAAATGAAACTCGCATTTGAAGTGCCCCAGGCTGAAGCTCAGTCTGGGGAGGTTGTATGCAAAGCCCAGAAGCTGGGGTACTGTTTGAGATCCACAGAGTATGCGCTGAAACAAGTTGTTGATTGAAGTTAGCAATAAAAACTTTAATGAATGTATTGCCTCAGGCTAGTAACAAATAAAATTCCTCTAAGAGGCAATAAGAGACCAATGTGTGATATGTTCATTTTGAATCCTGTGAAAGATGAGCAGGGTGCTGTCTGGAGCTTCTGTGTGCTTAAAGCACATTTGTCCCCATTGGTTTTTATGGTGAATACGAATTGGGAGATCTCTTGAGTTGAGTCCAACGGGAAACTCTACTGGTAGGAAAGATTGCCAGGATTCCTGAAGCAATAAATCTAGGCCCTCGGGGAATTAAAATGATAGTAGGCTTTTAAAATGGAAATTAAACAGATGTTAGTATGTCACTAGACATGAAATGTGTGCAATGAGACCTGCACTGTTTTCTATGAAGTATTCAAGTCCAAATGAACAGAGAGCACAATGTTTGATCTACAAATCATCAAACTAAGATGCTGCATGGGCCTGAAATAAAAATAAATAAATAAAAATAAGACTATAAAAGAATTAAAGAAAATTTTAAAAGGACAATGACTCATAAGCATTCAAGAAAGGGTTTTTGAAATACAGAAAAGTTAAAGTTAACTTATGAACATCATTGGTACATTTTATACTTAATTCTGAGAAGAATTAAAAAATGGAAAAGCAAAAACCCTCTATAACTATAGGTGTTTTCAGGTACAATGTGAAAGATAGGGTGAGTGTAGGTTATATTATTCATCCCTAAATGTTTGTTACACACATTCCCTAGTTCCTCTATGGATGTTGGTCATATCACATCTAAAGACGAACTGGAAAAAGTATTGAAAGGAACACCATCAAAGACGGATGGATGACTCTGACAAGTACAGACCCTGTGACAAATTCCAGGAGTCATGGCTGTTCTGTGATAGGACATTACGCATATGTGTGGTGGGTCACATAGGGACTCTGTTTACCTTTCACTTAATTGACTAAGGAAGAAAGAAATATACTAAGACAGTTGCTAAGACATAATTCAGCTGCACAAAGAAGCATCAGACTGATTACTCCGAAGGGGTTTTGAAGGCTCCTTCTCTGGGGTGGAGGTAGTGTCATCCTTTATACATTCACAGCCTTTGCTTATAACTTGGGTGACTTTCCCAGTAATTTTATCATTCTTCATTTTTAGGTTAGGTCTCTAACTCTGACTTTGTGAGAGAAATTCAATTTATTTTCTAGTATTTTTTTCTTTTTTTATGTTTCTTTTCTCATTAAAGTTTCATAAATTTTAAGATATGATCTGTATATAACTAGTATGTATGCAGGCTTGTGAATATGTGTGCATAAGTATAACAGACTGAAATTTAAGAAAAAGGACATTTTATTGTACTGATTGTATTACAACCATCTTGAGAATAAATTCCCTACAAACAAACAACAACAACAACAACAAAAAAAAAAAACGCTCAAAGTTTAAAGATTCCAAGTGTTGACGTACTGTTATTGGTTCCAGTTTCATATTTTGCATATGATTCTTAAAATTTTAGAGACAACTTTGATTGGTATATATTAATTATAAATAATACCTGCTTTCATTACAACATTTTTGCACATGCATTTTTGCTTATACAGAATTGCCATCATGTTCAGCCCTCTTTTTTCTTCTCACAGTGACCCTTAACCCTATTATTTTTATGCCTATCTGTGTGTGTGATCTATCATTTGAGGGTTCTTATTGGATCCTAGGTGAGGAATGATCTCCAAGAGTCTGTGCTCCTTGCCAGTGTTTGTACCACTGAAGAAAATGTAGACACTGTTTCTAAACATAAAACCTCAATGTGTTTGTACTGATACATTAACTCCTGAGAAAATTTCTGGAAGCAATTATTCCCCCTTCCTTGTTCTAGAGTTATAATGAGATGGAAAGGAGTGGAGATCAAACCCCTGTGATTGCAGTGCATGTAAGGGCTCAGGGTTTCTCCATTTTCTATGCTATTTTAGTGAAATCATGAATCAAATGACATCCAAATAATTTCAATTTAGTAAGTGATATTAAGTGATATGTGTATATATATGTATGTATACATACATACATATTTGGAAAAGTATATAAATATATACTTTCATAAATCATATTTTGATTTTGTTTACATGGGTCATTTTCCATGCAAACTGAGTGTTCCCTCTCTGCCTTATTCAATGTTGTTACTCTCCTCTCCTAGGGAACCAGGGTTCTATCTGCCCTTGATCCATTCGTTCTTCACCAAGAAAGCCTGGAGAGGGAAAATGACGTGGGCAATTCAACTGGATCGTGTCTTCTAAAGGTAATGTTTGTTTCATTTCATTTTTGTTTAGCTCGGCTCTGTTTTTCTTCCATGAAAAGGGTGTAGGAGCATTGTCTTTAGTCTCTCCTGGTGTATTGCGCCCTATTGTGAGGAAGATGTTTCAGCGTCATCAGTAACACCTGGGTGCTATAGTTGTCCTGATTTCTCAGTAGCAGCAGCTGTCCTTGAGCCTCTACTTGTTGGTGGGGACATTGAGACATGCAGAGCATCTTATTTTTCTCCATACTTACTCAGCTCCTACTCAAGTTACAGGGTCAGGTGTGAATTCTGTTAGACATTGCCTTCTTAGCCAGCGAGCAAGACAAGTTACCAATAAGACATTTTTAAATACACTACTCCACTCTGATGTGAATTGTAGTGATTTTTTGTTTCTCCATCAGCCTGGTACAAAAACCTCTATGTTTTCTACAGTCCTAATACTGATGATCAACATCGCAAGAAAAACCTTATTTAAAACAAAAACAAGGTATAATATCATTAGCAGAACACAAGCAAGCTGCTAGAATCATAAGCTATATTGATTTTTGGCAGCCTTTCAGCTTATTTAGAGTCAACCAATTTCCATGGAAATATGTGGGCTGAAAAAGTCATCTTGCTAATTCTATGATTAGTGGAAACTAATGGGAAAGAGTTGAAAAAGTTGCTTCAAGGCTCCATCCTGGTTTAATTATGGAGCTGTGTGTGAGTTCACTTGTTTCAGGAAAACATTCCAAAGAATTGTTGATGCTTACAATTAGAGCATGAGCAGGCTTTGATAAATTGATGAGGTTCTAAAAAGTTTTTTTTTTTTTGAAGCAGAATCTATGGATGGAAAACGATATTTAATTATGAGAGACAGAAATCTCGCAAAGATCACAGAGGGTAACAAAACAAAAGCCAGCTAATAAAGAAAACATCAGTTATAGCAAATACCCTTTAAAGAAGGTTATACCAGCCCCCAAATTGTGCTTCCTCGCTGCTCCAAAGAATATGTATGAGTTACACAGTTCACTCTAATGTTCTCTAGTCTGTTGTTTTGAGGTATTTAGCCTTTACTTATTTAAATATGATTTTTCAGGAGTCATCTCTCCTGCTCTGCCACACAATAAACTTGCAGAGCCAGAGGTGGTAGATAACGTCAAGGAAACTGCTCTTAAGACCACCTGCAAAGACTTGGGCAGCAGACAAGATGCCAGCAGAGAAGGGATTGCAGGAGGCGCAGGTGTAATCCCACCACTAGCTGAGGAATTTATTAGCATTTAGTGACTGCTGGGAGAGTCTTTTTGTTGTTTGTTTGTTTTTAATAGTGTGACCTTTGGTAGGCTGATTACACATCAGAGCAGGCCCTGATCCCAAGACTAATGTGGGGAGGGCTGAACTCAGTGGAGACAGAAGACAAAAGACAACAGGAGTGATCTCAAAATTGGGCCGTGAGGGGAGAGGTCGGGGAAAGTGAATACGCTACAAACACATCATATGAAATGCTCAAGTTATCGATTATCTAAAATAATTCTATTTCCACTAGATCACAGACTTCAGTGTCATGCCTGAAACTCTGAACGCGTTAGAAAGAAAATTAGGCAAAACTCTGCTTGACAAAGGAACAGGTAAGGACTTCCTAATAGGACTCCAGGAGCTCAGGAAGTAATGCCAACAAGCAACAGACAGGACTTCACGAACTTAAAAGGTTTCTGTGCAGAAAACAAAAGAATTAATGAAGCAGAGAGACATATTTCAAAGTCTGCGAAAGGTTTCTGCTAACTAAACCTATGACCGAAGATCTGTATTTGGAATATACAAACCATTCGATAAATGAAACAAGAAGTATTAAGCAACAAGGCCAGGTGGACTAATGAACAGACAAGACAGTGCTGGAAATGTGAAAGACAAATGGCCAATGTTCAACCTCATTAGCCATGGAAATGCAATTCAAAACTAAATTGAAATGTGGGCTCAGTCCATTCAGAATGAGAGGCACTAAGAAATCAGATAATAAATTGCAGTGAGGAATTAGACAAGAGAGAAACTTTCATGCTGGTGATGGGAATGTATACTTGTCTAGGGACTGTGGATGTCGACAGGGATGGTCTTCAATAAAACTAAAGTGAGCTATCTCTTGTGACACAATAATTTCACTTGGGAAATTGATTTGAACTCTGACTTGGTGTGATGCAGAGGTGCTTGTATATCAAATCATATTCACTGTAGCATTGTTTCTAATAACACAGTTGTAGAGTCTAACAAGGAGGTTAATAAATAAAACATGATTTTACACACACACACATCAGAATTTTTTGAAAAAAAAAGTTGTTTATTTACAGTAAAATAGATGCAATTGGAGATAATCATACTAAGTGAATGAATCCAGCCTCAGAAAGATTGCTTGTGGTTCCTAGATGTTACATATACATATCAAATCATCTATATATACATACTCACATGTGTATATATGTACATATACACAATATATACACACATATGTATGTGCATACCTATACCTATATTCATACACATATGTACACATATATATTATACATGTAGCTAAGTACATACATATGCCCATATGTATATATGTGTACATGCATATACATATGACTTTATATATGTGTACATATTTTACAAGTGTGTAATTTCTTTTATATTCCTATATATTATATATGTATATTTATATTTTCTATAATACATGTATATTAGAGGAAACGGAGGAGAGCTGGGCAAGAGAAGGGAAGATAGGCAGTATATGGGGAAACATGCTCAATCTATTATATATATATATATATATATGTGTGTGTGTGTGTGTGTGAGTGTGTGTGTGTGTGTGTATGTGTGCGTGAAAATTTAAAAAATTAAAAAATAAAGTAACACAATGAAAAAATAGAGGTATTTGACCAAGCAAGAGAAATTTACTACAGTTTCGTTGACTGAGGTCAGGATTCTGATAGAAGTAGTTCATGATGCTGAGAGACAATGCTACCTCTTAACTAACTATTAGAAATATCCAAAGGGCAGGGCTATTCATTGGCTCAGAGTACCCACTGGCAGCAATTGTAGCCTCCATTCCATAATTAATATGAACAACAACAAATGAGCCCCTTGTTTAGAGTAATATTTTTATACAATTTATTTCCATAATCTAAGAAAGTGTTTAGTGTGCCTTAATGATTTGACCACCCCAGCCTTTATTACAACATTGGATATAATTATCCTCTTTTAACTTAATTTATAGACCTCATTAACACCCTTGCCTTTCCACTGTGATTAAAAATCTCCTATGAATCGAGAGCTCCTTGTATTGTAGGAGAGTTATTGTGGTTTATTCTTCACCTTGGCAGTTCAGTGCATACACTGATTTATTCTTGGGGATCCCCACTGAGGTGAGCAGAATGGTGGGCAAAGGAAGGGCTGCCAGGAGGTGCGTTCCCTCTCTCAGATTGAGGGTCACCATTTAATAAGGAGCCTGCTGTTTGCTGTACAATAGCGAGGAGGAGTCTCAGGAGGCAAAACCTCCGGTAATGAATAGCTTAGAGATGCCTGTTTCTGCCAAGGGGAAAGTAATTGTATCCTTTATTGGAAATGAAAAGCTAGGACAAGCCTTAAATGTTCCAGCTGGTACTCATTTTCCTTGCTCCCAGGTGCCCACTTCCACCAAACTCCGAATAGCCATTCAGTTACAGGGAAACTGAGTTGCTTATCCATTCTTGTCCTGACAAAAGGTCACATGCTCACCTTCCCTCAGCAGGGGTGCTTCTTGCCTCTCAGAATTCTTAGCCAGGAGGATCAAAAGAACTGATAAGCCTAATTACCCATAAGCATGACAAGGAAGAATTGGGGCTTGCAGAGCATCTTGTCATTAACCCTAGCTGCTCACAGCTTCCATGTTGTGTATGCTATTATATTTCATTCTATAAAGTTTCCGCCATCAATTCACAATGTACTTTGAGGGGATGGTGAGAAAATTATTTTTTAGATTTTAAACCAGGAGTTTACTTCTGCCCTAATCAGATTTTTTTTTTTTCTCCAGAGACCCAGGGCATGTCAGAGTGATGAGTCACTGAAGGTACTTATCTGTGCCACCAAGAAAATACTGCATCAGTGCTGAACTTGAACAGGCAAAAGTCAGATAGCTTCAGAATATGATCTGTCCCAAGCTTAGAACAAGCATACTTCAAAATATATTGTGGCTTTTTGTTTTGGTTTGTTTTTGTCTTTTTTTTTATGAATAGAATCCAATCTGACTCAGCCCAGTTGTGGGGAGGGATGTGGATTGAATTGACTAAACTGCAACTGATTTTGGAGATGAAGAGAAATTACATTTTAATGTTTGATGGATTTTTATTAGTTATCAGATGCCTAAACTTCAGGGGTGGGAGGGTGGAGAGAAATGAAAAGCATTCTTTTCTTGTTTCATTTCTGTAAGGAACAAAAACAGTCCTGGTTTATTCTCCTTAAGGAGTTAATGGAGTGTGGTCATGGGGACAGGATCCTGCACCTACCAGAACCACAGCTTTGATCCTCATGCTCCTGCCAAGGTTTGCACTTTGTTTACAAAGCTCTCTACAGATCAGCATAGAGGAGAAGTAAGCTCAAAGCACTGAAAGGCTTTCATGCATCCACTTTCCCAATAAATCTCAAATGCATCTTTCATTCTGGTCACAGGAATGCAACATGTCAGACAAACAAGCCGCAGCATGACTAAGTCCAAACTGAGTGCAGTCCTTTTACCAATGTGGAAAGGATAACACCAAAATCAGGCTGCACTGAACTACAATAGAGAACACCTGGCCTCAGTTTTCAGTGTGTGCTTCCTCTTCCTCCCATTACCAGCTTTTCCTTCGGCCTTGATTTTGCATGATATTCTAAAATTATTATTATTATTAGAGTCAAGTAATGATTACATGCTGAAGGCAATTTAGGGAATGTGTTTCTCCTCAAATGCATCATTAATGGAATATTTTAGAATAGTGATTGGGTTCCAAGCTAAAGAGAGGCGAGCTTTTATTTTGTTAACCTGAATCCCATACATAAAAAACACAGAAATGACAATCTGTGGCCTGCTTGCTCCTCCTTGTACAGTAGAATGGTTGCTAGGCAGCCTCCTGTTCTCAGAGAAAAGACAGAAATTCTTTATGTAGAGAGTTTTTCAAGAGCACCTTATCCTATATATTTCCATCCACCTCATGTGATGGGATGGAGCTCTCTGAGCAGCAGTAACTTCGGGAGCACATTTTAGCCCATTGCTACGTGAGGCAAAATGTGGAAAGAAGTGGGCGTTCTGAAAGCAGATGCACGACACCCAGAAAAGCTCCCCCCCCCCCCATATCATCAAAGAGCTTCGGCTGCATTGTGAGGATTTTAATTGAATTCTATTTTATCAGACAAATTCATGCACAGTAGCTTAAAACCATAAGTAATAAACTATAAGGTTTAAGTGAAATGAAGCTGTGCTGCTCCTGCATCCTTCCTCTAGAGACCCAAGTGCTCTTACCTCGTCAGGGAGCCTTCAAAATTCTGACCTCTATGGATAAATTGCTACCATTGCATTCGTTAATTTGAAAGTTATCAGGTTTGACTTCAGGTTGCAATATGGATATTTAGGTTTCTTTCTTTGAAACTGTTTCTCTTTTTCTTTGAAGATCAAATTACCATTTTTTTCATTTTTTTTATTATAAAGTTTACTTTATATTTTTCATACCAACACCAGTTTCCCCTCCTTCCTCTTCTCAGGCCCCACCTTTCCCCATTCTCATCCCTCACCCTCTCCTCAAAGGTGGTAAGGCCTTCCTTGGGGAGTCAACAAGGTCTAGCATACCTAGTTGAGGCAGGATCAAGCCTCTCACACCCCACGCCACCCCTGACCCCATATCAAGACTGAGCAAGTTATCCCACCACAGGGAATGGATTCCAAAAAGCCAGAAACCATTTCTCTTATCTTCTTCATTAACTATTATAATCTACTAAAATCTAGGACTAAAACAGCATTTAGAAAGTACACTCTTAATGTTATAACCATATTATAGTGCGATTACATTTACCTTTTTCATCTGTTCTAAAGTTAAAGATTCCTGTGTATTTTTGTTTTCCTTATTGCTTAGATATCTTCATATATACCATTCTTCTTCCTTGATTTTCCCTTCCATTCCATACAATGTTTTCAAAATAGGTTCAAAGACCTTAATTCCATAGTTTTCTTCTCAAGTATGGCTAGCAGGCTTCTTCTGCTGTGTAGCTCATGCCAGGAGCTGTTTGTATTTGAACACCCTTGATTGTCATCCTAGGTGGTGAACCTTACCTTTATGCCAAATCTTTCCATGGCTTATTCCGTCCATATCTGCGGAACATACCCTCCTGTGTCCTTCTACAATTTTTTTCCAGTTAGAAAGATGGCTCCAGGACTGACGTTGTGATGGTGTGTACACCTAGCCTTCCTCATGGTGCTTATAGACTCACTTTCCTCTCTGTCTGGTGCACAGCTGTTTTCTCTCCCTTTCTTGCTAGTCTCTTGCGATTCTTGTCTTATTACCTCAGTTGATTCTCCCTCTTTCTAGATGGCACAGCTTCCTCCGTTGTAGGTGATGGAGGGAAAGTTTCCCTCTGTCCTTCTGTGAACTCCATGAAATAAAGTGGCAGCAGACAAGTGAACAGAACAGGTATACACATTGATGACTTAAGTATGGACATCATAGGAAAGAATTAATCCAGACAGTCTTGAAAGCTCTAACAATGTTTACTTCTTTGTCTCAAGGAGAACAGGAAAGGATGATTTTTGGAGAAGAGCAAATAGCAATGACTTTGGGGAGAGACAAAATGGGCTCTCAGAGGAACAGGTGAAAGACAGAGACAATGCCTGCCTAGCATTTGTATAATTGATTTTATTCCCAGGGAGATCACCTACAATACAGTGTGTCCTTTTTGGACGGTTTGTGTTTTAGGCAAAGAAGGGAAGTTCAGAGAAAGGTGTTTCTTGTGCACGCCTTTCGTCATGTTCTTTGCTTACAGGAACAACTTATACAGAACTACCACCTGCTGTTAAGACATGTTCTCCTTTGAGAAGAAATCATTTAAAGGAACTTTCTATTAAAGATATCAGTAGAGGTAATCATTAGAAAATGTGTGTATCTGAAAATGCTTTTGTGGAATATTTATGTGCCTGTAATTGACTGGGAACAGTGGTGAAATTGCTCTTATATTCGTTGCTCCACTGACTTCCTATTCAAAAGCTTGCTCTTAAAAATTCTCATACTTTCTGAACCTGGATGTCTCTTCTTCCTTTCTTCCTTTCTTCCTTTCTTCCTTTCTTCCTTTCTTCCTTCCTTCCTTCCTTTCTTCCTACCTTCCTTCCCTTCTTTCCTTATTTCCTTCACTATTTTCTTTCTTTTTTTCCATTTATTTATTTATTAAAGATTTCTGTCTCTTCCCCGCCACCGCCTCCCATTTCCCTCCCCCTCCCCCAATCAAGTTCCCCTCCCTCGTCAGCCCAAAGAGCAATCAGGGTTCCCTGCCCTGTGGGAAGTCTAAGGACCACCCACCTCCATCCAGATCTAGTAAGGTGAGCATCCAAACTGCCTAGGCTCCCACAAAGCCAGTACGTGCAGTAGGATCATTTTCTCTTTCTTTCTTTCTTTCTTTCTTTCTTTTTCCCACTTCTTTCTCTCTCAGAACATTTTAGATTCTTACTGTTATTGTAACTATCTTGGCAGTAATGAAGATGCTATATAGAGCTAAGCTATGCATGCCTCTCTTTGGCTGTCAAACCATTTAAACAACAGTCCTCAAGAAACTGGAATTGCTCCAGAAGTTTCCTTTTTTGGGAGAAGAAATGTATGAAACCTGGTACTAGTACACAGGAGGAACTTTTATCTATTCAAGAAAAATTTCACATCACTTTGAGAACTTGGCAGAACACCTGGAAGTAAAACCTGAATGTAAGGAGTTCACATACCAAATGATTCTTTGGTCTCCTAAGTGTTTTGCCTTGGCAAGGACTGCTTAGTTATCCATACCTCTTGCCTTCTGTCTACTCCTGAGCATCACATAGACTGTTAAGATTGTCAGAGTCCAGGCTCTGATGCTAGGCCCATGATATTTTCAAATGCTAGTGTCAATCTTGAAAAAAAATAATTTCATGAATTTTGCTAGTACTTGTTACCCTCAAAACTAGAATGTTAGTGTTCTGTTGATAGAATCTAAGTGCTTTCTTCAATAAGGCTCTAGATAAGTGTCACATGCTAAATGGAGATTCATTTAGTCTTGTACAACAGTCTCTGTAACTCCGCAGTGGCTTCATAAATCTTATGCACCCTTCTGTTTTCTCACCTTCCTGTTTGTACACAAAACTATATTCTTCCTTTATTTCCTTGCGGCTCATATACAAAACCAGGATTTGGTAATAACATATTTCCCCCCCGCATCTGTCACCCTTTTAGAGCCCTTTATTTTAATAAGAATCAAAAAAGATTTCATTGAATAAGTGCCAAATGTAACCTGGACTCCATTGTTTCATGACAATGTGAAGACACAGTTTCTGTCACACATTTCAGGAGTGTGAACAGCAGCTTAGAACAACACTGCCTATGAGACTTCATTCAGCCAATGAATGGCAAGAGCAAACTTCACGGCCATCGAGGTCTGTCCTTTTCCTACCATCTTTCTTTGTACTGTCTTGCAAATCGCTGCTTACAGTGATGTTATGTTCAAGAAGTAAAATGAAAAATATGACTTCTTTTACAAGGTTTTAGACTCATTGTTGCAACAAAGAACGAAAACCACTCAAGAGACCAAAGAGTTGTTTAGCATCCTGAATTCAGATATTTTAATCCATGGCAAGTTGATTTATTCATTCTGGGCCTGGCAAGAGAACATGACGGAGGTTGTAGACATAGGGCACGGCAGAGGAAAACAGCTCACTTTATTGTCACAGGGGACAGAAACAAAGGAAGAGCCATGGTCTAAGATAAACCCTTTTAAGGTATGCCTTCAATGATAAATTTCCCCAGGTGGACCTTGCACTTAGTAGTCCATTCAGTCTGGGCTCTTCAGTCAATTAATAAAGTTAGTACCCTAGTGACTAGGGTAGCACTAATCACTCTCAATAGCTGCACAACTTGAAAAAGAATCAATTGTGTTACCAAAGGGTTCTCAAGCCAATAGAACGAGGTTTTATGTTGACCTCTGGATTACTTACTTAATCTAGTTTCACATATACTTCTTGGAGTGGCTCTTTGTGGTCATGGCAAATATCAGTTACTGAAATAGCTAAAGGGAAAGATAGCTGTTGCTATGCACACAGCCTTTCAGTAGCAAAGAAACCGTGCACCTTGTCGCCACATGTGTCGCTTATTGTCACTGACAAGGAGGAGAAAAGTAAAGCTTTGTACATGTTAGTAGACGAGGATGCATCTCTCTGTGAGTTCAGCAAGGAGAGGGATGCTGAGCTTCTGAAAAGATTATGCTAAAAACACTTGCTTGAGGATCCTGTTCTCATTCTTCTCTGGAATGAAATCAAGACCTGCATAAAACAGAATGGGGAATAATCATAACGATGGAGCTCATACTGTAAGTGTGGATTTGGGCTCAGTGCTAAATTTGGAGAAAAGCAGAAGAAAACGAGATCAACCCTTCTTCAGAATCCCATATATGGGGAGAAAGGAAAAAATGTTATATGCATTTAATGTTAATAAATGCTCTGTCTATAAAGCACGAATGAAATGGCAGCATTCCATTATATATACTATCTTATAAATGGAAATGGAGTCTCCGTGGTACTTTAATTTTGAATGCACTTAAGAATTTAAAAATGTAAAATCTTGTCTTTGATGGCAAATTTGACCTAAATGACCCATCTTTCTCACTAGTAGAGTATATCTGAAGTTTGCTGAAAGTCATAACACCACTCTATGTACTTACAGAATAGAGTTTCGCTTATCGTTATGCTACCGTGTAAATTTTGTACACTGCTGTCCTGCTACCTGGGTATTTCTCATTCATCACAATAGAATTTATCTAAGAATAGGTTAGTTGTACTTGGTCCTTTTGGGACAAAAACAGCAGTGACTATGGCATGAAGTAAGACCTTCTCTTCATTTCTTTCTCATTAGAATGGGTAATGCATCAGTGCAAGGCATTCCCAATCTTAACAGCAATTAAGAGTCATCTGAAACCACTATGTTTTTTTTTCTTTGTAATCTGTTGCTTGACTATATTGAATCTTGAATGAATATCTGACTTTGCATTTGCTTGGAATATTTTAGGCAATATTTATTATTATTGTGTGTGATATGTGTAAATGTGTGTGTTAGGGTGAACATGTGTCATAGAAAACAGGTGTCAGAGGAGGACTGTGAGGAGTCAGTCTCTCCTTTCACTATTACATGCTTTTACATGGGTTTTGTAGAAATCTCACTCGCCCATAGCAGATGTACTCTACATAGTTACAAATTATTTTAGTATTTTTTTTTATTTTTTTTAAGTTTAGAAAGTATCCTTTATCCAACATAATATATTTAATTGATTCTTCAGACATTTCAAATCATATATACTTATTCTATTTGTTTTCAAGTCCTTCCCTGTCCTCTACCCAACCTTTGTGATCTACCCCCCATAAAAACAGTCTAATTTGTGTTATCTATATACTCACTAGAGCTTGGTCAATTCTCAGTTGCCTGTCCCTTAAATAGAACTGAGTCCTTCCCCTTCTGCACCCCTGCTGGAAGACATCCTACTACAATTTTTAAAAATTTACTTCTATGGCTTCTTATTTAGGCTGTTACTCTTTGGTGGGGGGGGGATTGAGGTAGTGGTAGGGGTTTTGACAGAAGTCTTTCAAATGCCTCTGCCTCAACTGTGCATCTGCAGTCTTTATTACTTTGATAATGCCAAAGCATCTTATTTGCTCATTACATCCATGGGAGCATGGATTATGGGTTTCACCATGGTTTTTGGAGTCAGCAGAGTCCACTAACAGGACTCCTTGTTACGGTAGGGCCACAGACCCAGACAAAGCTCTCCAATGTAACTAGAATCATGGAAATCCACAAGACTTTGTTCTGCAGCATAAACCATGAACATCTCCCTCGCTTTGATGGCAACACCAGCCACTGACATTAACACAGAACAGGTAGCAGTAAGAACATGAACCCAGACATGGCTCTTGGTGGCATCATGGATCCTGCTCTGCACAGACCACAGACATCCTCACGGCCTTCAGTGATAGCAAAAGCCACACATCAACACAAATACAGTTGCAATAGGATCATGGATCCTGACTAGGCTCTCAGTAGCAGCATGGGCCTGGACATCACCATGGCCCCAGTGGCAGTATAAGCCACCTACATTGATGTGGCCCCCAGCAGCAACATTGTCCATGGATATTAGCATGGTTTCATGCTGCAGCAGAGACCGAGAACATCCACTTGGTCTTCAAGGGTAACACAGGCCATGAAAATCAACTGGGACCCCAGATGTAGCAGGACTTCTGACCCAGACATGGCCCTCAATGGCAGCCCAGATCCAAACATTACCAGGTCTCAGGTAGCAGCAGGGCATTTATATTTTCTGGTAGGGGAGAAGTGGCAGAGGGGACCACAGACATAGATTTAGGCCATGGCACAGGCAATGAACATCTATACATTGTCAAATAATAACACGATTCTCAGATATCAACCCAGACTCCAGCAACAACAGGGCTACTGATCCACACACGGCCCTCCATAGCATCATGGGTCACTGTTGTCCATTAAAGAGATCCAGTCTAGAAAGTGGACTGTTCCTCATCTTGGCACATCATCATTGCCCAGAGCTAGTGTGATCCTCCTGCCAGAAACCTTTTTTGGAGCCCGAGTCTGCATTTGCCTAAGATCCAGACTATTCTACACCATCCCATCAACTACAATGGGCAACAACTTTATACACCAACCTCAGCTCTGTCTCACATCTGTCACCAACATCACATCACCAGTTTCATCTCTACAGAGAACACACACGGCTCCCCTCCATCACTTACATACATTTCTCCATCACCTGTTCCCTCCTTGCAATGGCACTTGAGAGCACCCACTGCTTAGTTCATGCTTTTCAAATGTTAAGTGCCACACAAATCTCTTCAGGGAGTTTCGCTGGCATATATGTCTTATTAATCAGTATGGAAAAAAAATCATACTTTTAACAGTTTTCTAGAAATTGCTTGTGGCACAGCTCCTAAGAAGGCACTTTCAGTAGACTGTGATGCCCTGATGTTCTATAAGAGTTCTTCAAGGGAGAGAGAAAGGGATCTTTCCTCAGCCCTAAAATTCCAATAGACCAAAGCTCCACCAGGCCTCACAATCAGGTTCTCAGGTTCTCACAGAATTTCAATTTTATTTTACATTAGGTGATGAACAGGCCCTCTAAATGCTACTTTCTTGTTTCTCTCTCTCTCTCTCTCTCTCTCTCTCTCTCTCTCTCTCTCTCCCACACACACACATACATAAATAAATCACTGTGAAACCTTGAAGTTTCCTTTCCCCTTGCTGCTGGAAGAAGGCTTCACTCCAATTCTCAGTTAAACCCTGACCTTAGCTGGTGCCTCTTGCTTTGTGTGCACTAGAACTTAATCTAGGTCTAGCAGGTCACATGGTCTACAGCATGATCTGCAAAAGTATAAAATTCCCTTTGTCCTGTGAGATTGAAGGATTTGTCTTCCTTCAGGATCCTATCATGGCATTCATCTGTCCTGTCTCTACAATAACGCTCTAATGTTCTCCTGCTCAAGGCTCTCATTATGGCTGTCTGTAGCTATAAGCCTGAAACTCTGCCAATAAAGATCTCCCCAAATTATTTATGTCAGCTTCCTTTCTATAATCTTCCTTTATAAATTTAACACTACATTTACCCTCTAGCCCTTTCCAATGCTTCCACTGTCCTGCAACTCATTATTCTGTACTGAGCCAGGGTCTTGTCTCTTCTTTCTCCTTTTCCTACACTCAAATGGTGAAGAGTTTTCCAAAGGCTCCATTTCAAACATGGCTGCCACTCTAGGAAACAGAATCCCTCCATCTGGCGTCCTCAGGTGCTGTATTGAATCTGAGTTCACTGAGCACTTGTTCAAGGTATGCTCTGTCCCCTGTAGCTCTCCAGAGGTGCCTGTCCTCTGAGGTGAACTTCGAAGTTTGTTCAATCTGTTGATACCTTCATCTCTCAAAAATTTCTCAAAACTCTTCACAGGACCTTCACCAATGTTTTTTGTTCTTTTTTTTTGTTTTGTTTTGTTTTTGGTTTTTTTTTTTTTTTTTTCTTATAATCTTCAGTTTGAACTCTCAAAGTGGTTGTTACTCTCTGTGGTAATTACCACATTCACCAGTAACAAATGCCAAAGATAAGTAGGTTTATAAAGAGAAAAAAGTTTGTGTTGCTTCATTGCTTAGGAGGCTTCAGTTCAAGTTTGACTGATTTGACTGAGGGTTTTTTGTGAAGCTGCCGACCACTGTAGGAGGTGAATGTTAAAGCAAAGCCCTTGTCTCCTAGCAGAAAGGTGGAAGGATGAAGACAGAAAATAGGATCAGTAGGAGAAGAGTATCCTGCAGTCCCTCAGGTGCATAAACTATATGGCCAGGCGATGCATAACTCAGCAGCACCTCCTGAAATCTCTAGTAGCTGCCAATGGCCTTGAATTCTCTGATACCTTCCTTTTAACTTACTATGCTTCAGGAATATTCAAATTCCTAAGCCCAGGACTCACTTTTTAACAATATGTGCTTTTCACAAGCCCTTAAACACATAACTAATAGTGGTTATTATTTACTCTGTATTAAATACTTTTTTAAAAATAATTATTTTCCCATACTATATTAAAGGCAATAGCTTGGAGTGTTTAAATATGATTTTTTCACATGTATTTGACATATGGGGTATAGCAGACAGGAGATGTTTCGTGAGAAACTTGAGGGGTTGGGTTGGACAGAGCTATCTTTCACATGCTGTTACTTTGATTAATCTTCAAATGTATTTTTTTCCTTTCTTACTATTGGTCAAGCATATTCAAGGAAAACTTTCCAAGTTGTCTATATTTTTATATTTTCATTCCCTTTTATGTTTTCTCTCAAGGATCTTTGGGACAAAGGTGTCACCAATGTTTTTATTTCAGCTGGCAGTCAGTCATGAAGGGCATTAAGCATCACAAAGCCACTGTATAGACAGACATTCACTTTATACTTCGTAGGTGTAAGAAGAGCATGGATTAACACAGCCTGTCTTAAAGGGCATGGCATGATTCTTTTTGATCTACCTTTTGGAGAATCTTAGAAACAATACCTATGGTTATGACTCTTTCCATCTGCATTTTAATACATTATTTTCTCTCGCTGTAGAGTAAGTAAAGAATGTCTAGGTAAAGACACTGACTTAGGGAAGAAACGGCGATTGCATAACAATGGAAAGGTGATTACATAGATATGTCCTAGTCTATTATGTCATAGTGTCTCTTACACAGTCCTTGACTCCATGCCACTGCTACTGTTTGTGATGCCGTAGTGAACTTGGAATCAGAAATATGTCAAGAGATACATTTTACTTCCTTTGTATGTACCTATAGATGTCAAAGTGAAATTATCTAGTGAATAGAAATTCAATTTTCAACTTTTTGAAGAAACTCTATACTGTTTTCTTTTCTTTTTTTTAATTTATTTATTTATTAAAGATTTCTGTCTCTTCCCCGCCACCGCCTCCCATTTCCCTCCACCTCCCCCAATTAAGTACCCCCCCCCCCTCAGCCCGAAAAGCAATCAGGGTTCCCTGTCCTGTGGGAAGTCCAAGGAACCCCCACCTCCATCCAGGTCTAGTAAGTTGAGCATCCAAACTGCCTAGGCTCCCACAAATCCAGTGCGTGCAGTAGGATCAGAAACCCATTGCCATTGTTCTTGAGTTCTCAGTAGTCCTCATTGTCCGCTATGTTCGGCAAGTCCGGTTTTATCCCATGCTTTTTCAGACCCAGGCCAGCTGGCCTTGGTGAGTTCCCAGTAGAACATCCCTATATTGTTTTCTATAACAGCAGTCACAAAATGTGCCTCCAACAACCATGCATAGAATTTCTTTTTCTCAACTCTACTTCCTAAAATTCAAAAGTTAGCTTGCCTGAGATCTTTACTTTCATCAACATGGTCACTTAGAAATGTCCTTCTTAGAACAGTTCTGGTTGCATCATATAACTTTTGAGTTGTTGTGTTTTCATTGTTAATTTTTTCAAAATTGATTTGGTTCTAAATGTAGTTTCTCTAAGTATTCCAGGTTGGTCCTGGAGATAAGATATTGTTGCCATCGCTTTCTCTATGCCAGAACTAGAAGTGTTTTCATTTGGATTCCATTTCAATTTTTTTTCTGTTATCTCTTGATATTTGTGTCGTGTGAATTTATTTAATCTCCATATATTACTAAAGACACAGATATTCCTATATTTCTATTTTTATAGCATTGACAACAGGAAGGATACCTCAGATAATTTCATTCTTAACTTTAACAAGCTGTGTCTTACAGTCTAACATTTGTTCTCTAATGGCGAATATTTTATAACACTCAGGAAGAATATTCATTCTGATGCTGCTGTATGGAATTTCCCATGTATAAGTCTAGTTCGTTTATATTGCTATTTGCACCTGATGCTTTTTTATTGATTTGATCCAGGGATGATACACCTGTGGAGACCCTACTATTACCTACTTTGCTGTATTGATGCCTGTTTCTCCATGGAGTTTTGATGTCTGCATCATTGTTTAGACATTGCATAATTGGGTCCATTCTTTTGATATATTGACCCTTTGCAATGAGGAGCTGACTTTGTTACTTGTACAATATTGACTAAAATTCTACTTTGTCTGATATTTATTTTGCCTATAATACTACCCTTTGATCACCAATTCTTCAGATGTGTTTTTCTACCCATTATCTTTCAGTTTATGTCGCTAAAACTAAAGTAAACTTTAACAGGCAACATATTTGGAATTTTTTGACAGCTTGCTGTCTTCTTATTAGGTATTTATTAAGAGATTTGCATTTAAAGTAATTATTGATATAAGGACTTACTGTTTGGAAAGTTAATTTTTATGACTACAGCTTCTATATCATTTTCTTCTAATCTTGCTGCCTTGCACTGTGATTTGTAGAATTTTATCCACTCACACTTTGATAACCTTCTCTGTTTCTTTTTTATCTGTTCACATCTTTGATATTCATGGACTTATATGGGTACCTTTATCTTTGTATTTTAAGCTAATATCAATTTGACTTCAGTCAGGTAGCCAAAGTCTTCATGTCCCTCATCATACCTCATGATATTAATGTCATATTTTGCTCATTTTTAATAATAATGTCATATTATTGTCATTTTTTTCTCACTGTGAAACAATCCTGTCTGTCCTGAACCTTACTCTGTAGACCTCGAACTCATATAGATATGCCTGCATCTGCCTCCTATGTGATGGGATTAAAAGTGTGTGCCATCTCTGCCTGGTTTAATATCAAATTTTATATCTTATTATTTTCTTTGCATTTCACAAATTGGTGCACACATTGGTTATTTCCCATACTGAGGACTGAAACCTGTACCCCACACCTACTAAATAAGAACTCTACCCATAACCTTTTGTTTGATTTTTATACATGATTTAAAATGATTTCATTTCTTGCTACCATTGAATTATTATAATTTAAATATATATTCACCATTACCAACCAGTGAGTTTCATACATCATTTATTCTTGTGTTATTCACTTTAGCTTGAAGAATTCTCCTGGAATTTCTGTTAATGTAGGTCTAAAGTTGATGAATTCCCTTAGCTCTTGGCTTTTTCTATGGAAATGGTCTTATGTTTCCTTAACTGCTTAAAGTAAACTTTATTGAAAAATCTTATTTGGCAGTTATTCTTGTTGGATTATATGCTTTCCTTACTTTGAAATAAGGAATCACACTCCCTCCTTATTAGCTTTTGTGGAAGGGATTTTAATGCTGTGCTTTTATTAAGTCTATATTTTTTCATATAATTATATATTTATACATATCATTTATATAATTATATAAATTACATGATTAATATATGAATTACATGTATTCGTGTATGTGTACATAAAATAAATTACAATTATTCTCACCCCAAATTTTCTTGTCTCCCTCCTACCTCTGTCATTTACATATGGGTCCTTTTCTAAATTCCTGTCTCTTTGTTTGACTTTGCTTTAAACCCACTGAGTTTAACAAAGAACTTTTGTTTGGAGAAAAGTATTTAATTTGCCAATGATACCAATTATTTCACCAATTGCTACACATCTGAAGGTAATTAAATCTGATTCCTCCAAATTCATCATTATCCAATAATTCTGCCTCATGAGTCCCTATCCATCAATGACTAGCTATGGATAGAACCACAGTAGTGCAGATCCAGTCAGACAACCACAATTGCTATCAACTTATGATGGGAATAATTTTATCATGGCCAACAGAAAGCACGTCAATCTTTCCATTCTTTCTTCCCTTTCCCATAACATTCCTGAGCTTTAGGGAGAATAGCATAATTAACTCATTTATGGATAATCATTCAACCACCTTTTATTCTTAATATTTTGATCAACCATTGTCATTGATTGTAAAGAGAAGATTCTTCAATAAATACTGAATGTGGCATTTGTATCTGCAAATGAACATATAAATTTAGAAGGCAGCCTTACTCTGTAAATTTTTCTAAACAACAATTCTAAGTCCTTCTTCTCCCCACTTAGGACTTATTATCTCCCCAATCATCGGTATTTGTTTAGATTAAAAGTACCAGACATGAGTTTACTCTTGAAAAAGGATTTCATATCTAATCAGAAAGCGATTGATTAACACCATGAGAATTTTATCAATTTCGATGTATCAGGTATATCTTACCTAATATGTTCTCTTTGTAGTTCATATGGTTCACAGCATTTCAGTTCCATTTTTCAGGATGTAAATATTTATCCAATTTTCTTACCATTTGTTGAAGATACTACCTTATCTTCAGTGTCTTTTTTTTTTTGCATCTTTGTCATGCAGCAGGTGATAATAATTTCCTGGACCTATATCTTGGACTTCTGTTCTATTGTATTGACCTGCCTATATATTTTGCCACTAGCATACTGTTTTTATTACTGTGGCTTTACCATATAACTTGACATGAGGTATGGTAATGGCAACAGCATTATTCTCTTAGCTCAATTTCACTTTGGTTATTTGATGTCTTTTGTATTCCAATGTGAATTTTAAGATTGTTTCTCTATTTCTGTAAAGAAAACAATAAAAATTTTTATTGTAATTGTGTTGGTTTTGTAAGTGGTGTGGTATGGTTATTTTCATTATATTATTATCTTAATAATGGCATTCTTATATAGGAAGACTACTGATTTTGTTTTGTTAATTTTGTTTTAGGTCACTTTGCTGTAAGTTTTTTTTTAAATGTTTCTTTAATACAGCAAATATGGTTCCATATATAATATTTTGTGTAATGCCATATGTATATCATTTGAAATACATATATCATTTACAAACAAGAATACATTGACTTCTATTTTTATTTGTATCTCTTTTGTTTCTTTCTCTTATTTTCTGGATTCAACAAAGATTGTGAACACTAAATCGAATAGGAGCTTAACACAGTAGGCAGATTTGCCTTGTTTCTAATTTTAACAAGATATTTGAGGCTTTCACCCCATACCACAATACTCTATGACTATGGAATGTTTATAAACTATATTTATTATGCAGAAGTATATTTCCAGTGCATTTATGCATTTATTTTAAAAGTATTTTGTTGAGAATAGTTTCATTTGTGTTCATCAGAAATATTGGTCCTTGTTTTCTATTTTCCATGGTGTCTTTGACTGGTTTTGGTATTTAAGAAATCGGAATTCCTAAAAGATTTTTGGAATTTCATTTTCAATTTTATTTATGGAATAATTTGAGAGGCATTGATTGTAGTTCCGATTTAAAAGTACATTAGAATTTTGCTATGAACACATCATGACCTTAGATTATTCTAGTTGAGTAATAATTTTTACTACTGCTTCAATCTCCTTGTTGTATCTAGGCCTTTTAAATTTATTTCATCCTACTTTAGCCTTTATGTGTCAGAAACAAATAGAAAACGGTGCATTTATTTTAATTTTTTCTACATGGTGAAATGTAGGTTTATACAATGTTCCCTTATGCTTTTCTTAGTTTCTTTGGTATATCTTGTGTTGGCTCTTTTCTTCATTAAGTTTTAATTTGAGTCCTTTTTCTTTTCTTTTTTTTTTATTAAAAATTTGTCTAAGAGTCTATCAATCTTGTTCATCTTCTCACAGTTCTTGGTTTCATTTATTCTTTGGACTTGGTTTCCATTTTTATTAACATCTGTTCTTAATAGATGTTTCTTTTCATCTACCTATTTAGGATTACCTAATTCTTTTTTATTTTTCCAAAATCTTAAAGTATATCAATAAGCTACTGGATTTTACTCTGACTTTTTAAAAATGTAGGCATTCAGAGATATACACTTTTTTCTTAATAATTTATTGAGTCCATCCTAGAAGTTCAGGGATGTTTTGCTTTCATTTTCATTTAGTTCTAGGAAGTTTTTTTTTTATAACCTGTTGATTTCTTCAGTGATTCCTTCATTGTTCATTAATTTATCTCCAGGAGTTGGTATATATTGACTAGTTTCCTTTTCAAGCTCTGCTTCCATGTTGTCAGTAGAATTCCAGAAGTTATTTATTTTTTTTATTGGTTTGCAGTGATTTTCTTTGTGTCTAAATAGGTGGTCTACTTTAGAGCTGGACATTGGTGGCACATGCCTTTAATCTTAGCATTCGGGAGGCAGAAGCAAGCAGACTTCTGTGAGTTCAAGGCCAGCCTGCTCTACAAGAGCTAGTTCCAGGAAAGGCTTCAAAGCTACAGAGAAACCCTGTCTCCAAAACACAGAAAAAAAAAAATTAGATGGTCTATTTTAAAAAATTTTTCTTTGGCTGCTGAAAAGAATGTGTATGCTGCAGTTTGATGATAGAATATTCTTTAAGAATCTGTTAGGTCCATTAGACCTATAATACCATTTAATTCCTCTTTCTTAAAATAATTGACCTAAATGACGTGTCCATTTGTCAAAACTGTGTATTGAAGTTTCTCACAGCTACATTTTTTTTTGAGATAAATCAATTGATTTATGTCAAATAGTATTTGTCTTACAGGGCTAGGGATAGTAAAGTTTGGTGTGTTTATTTTCAGAACGGCAATGTCATTGAGGCAAGCTGTTACCCTGGTCAGAATGAAGTGATCTTATCTATTCTGATTAGCCTTGGATTGAGAAATGTCTATTTTGGATATTACAGAAGAAATATCTGCTTTTTTTTTTCTTATTCTTTTTTTTTTTGGAAAAGTTCTTTCCTATCTATTTAGTTGCTTTCATTCCTTTGTTGAATATAATTGAATATTCTGGGCAATATCAAGAACTGGGAGGATGTGGTTATCTTAGCTGACAGTTTCAGGTTATTATTTCATTAAAGTGTAGAAGTCACAAAAGCAGAAGACATTATATATCCATCCTTAAGAGAGCAAGGAACATATGCATGCTAGATCTCCACTCACTTTCTCTCTGTCTCTGTCTCTCTCTGTCTCTCTGTCTCTCTGTCTCTCTCTGTCTCTCTTTCCCTCTCCCTCTCCCTCTCCCTCTCCCTCTCCCTCTCCCTCTCCCTCTCTCTCTGGTTTCTTTCAAAACAAGGTTTCTCTGTAGCTTTGGTGCCTGTCCTGGAACTAGCTCTTGTAGACCAGGCTGGCCTCGAACTCACAGAGATCTACTATGAGCCTCTGTTTCCCGAGTGCTGGGATTAAAGGTGTGTGTTACCACCACCCGGCTGCTATTTGATAACCCAATGTTTTTTTTGGGGGGGGGAGACTAAAGCTACCAATATTCAAAATTATTTTAGAAAGATACACTCAAGTTGCTGTTATATAGTTGATTTGGTTTTCATAGTCCTACTTTGCATAACAAATGGCAAATACTAATATATCTTTTTTTCTATATCATCTTGAATATTTTTATCTTCCAGTGTTAATTCATACTTCAGCTTTTTACCCTTTAATTTAGTCTAGCTTGCAATTGAAATTTATATAAATAGAATATTAAAATATGAACTATTTTGCATTAGCTTATTTCATTCAATCTTGTGACTGTGACTTTCTATAAATCTGTTGTCTGCACTGATTTTTATTGATAAATAACATTCCCTGAATATTCCCTGAATATGTGAATGTATCTGCATTTCTCTATTCTCTATGATAATCACAATATGTAGTTTTTCTGGATAATAGTTATTTGACTACGACTGTGAATATTTTTGTCATTATTTTTGGTGTTCAATGTATACATATTTCAGACATATCTCTTAAAGCATTATATAGTTCTTTTTTGATAATTCCATGTGTATTATTTATCTTCAAGGTTTAACCATTTATGTTGCCAATGAATGTATTTATTGGATAGTTAATATTTATTTTGAACTTGACTGGTCCTAGAACCTGCCAGGAGATAAACAGCTGCAGTAGTTGGGAGAACAGACGCTGTACCTTGCTTGGACAGCATAGTAGTCTTGACTTTGTAGAGAGGGGCATTGTTGAGCCAGTTCTGAAAGCATGTGAGAGAGAGAGAGAGAGAGAGAGAGAGAGAGAGAGAGGGAGAGGGAGAGGGAGAGGGAGAGGGAGAGGGAGAGGGAGAGGGAGAGAGAGAGAGTTATTATTGTCTCCCTCCTCTGAGGTACGTGGGGGAGCAAGGGAAGGTGGCCCTCCTCCTTGCCCCTACTGCCTCCAGCTGGAGAAGAAGCTAACCCTCCCATTTACAAGCTTTAGACCTCGCTCAGGAAAGAGGTCCCTCCCTGCAACATATCTGGGCAGCATGGTGGAACTGACCCTATTGGGGGTGTGGCAGGTGAGCTGGCCCCAAGAACGTGTGAGTCGGATATCTCTTCCTGTCCCTCTTCTGTTATATGGTGGCATGGAAGTGGGAGAGATGTCCCCTCTCCCTTCTTGTCGTGCCTGTGGCAGGTGCAAGAGCAGGCCCTGCCTCTCTCCAACTGTAGCTCTCAGGAGATCAGGCCTGCACCTGGCTACCACCACATGAGCAGCAAAGTACAGCACTCTTATTGAGTGTGCTGCAGGTGAAATGCCCTGAGAACATGAGTGTGGAAAGTTTGATCTCACACCTCATCTGCCTTATAGTGGTCTGGGTGAGGAAGAGATGCCCTCTTGCCCTACTTGTCTCTCACCAGCTGCAGCACTGATGAGAGAGGCCTCTGGACATCTCCTGGGCAACAGGAGCTGATCCTGCTGGCTTAGGTGTGGGAAGCTGAGGACATGAAAGCAGAGGAATCGGTCCAGCCTCTTGCTCATCAACGCAAGGGGTAAACAAGTTGAAGTATTCCAGAGAGCTTACCCTGGTTCTGAGGATGGGGGAGAGCTGGTGAGCTAACCAACCCTGCTTCTTTCTACCCAGACCCAGAACTACATTTATGGGTTGACCCATCCAAGCATCTAACCTATCTATAATCTGCTAGAGCATTTAAAGGAGTTGGTCTTGCCGACCCAAAGCTGCAGTATCTCCATGAGATAGGGCAAAAACAGAATATCCAAGAGTACCAGCAAGGGTCCAGTTTTGATAGCATGGAAGAAATCAGAGTCCTCCAACTAGACCAATGACTCTTTGCAATGAACACTTGCAAACAAAGGTACATGGATAAAATGGTTTATTACTTGACTCACTGTGCCACACAATGACTTCCATGACAAAATCTATCTTTCTTTCTTTCTTTCTTTCTTTCTTTTCTTCCTTTCTTTCCTTCTTTCCCCCTTCCTTCCTTCCTTCCTTTCTTTCCTTTCTTCCTTCTTTCTTTCTTTGCTCATTTTTTTATTAAATTTTATTTACTTTAGTTTTTTTTTGGGGGGGGGGGCGTTGCCATAGCAGAGGGTATGTATGAAGAGACTGGGAAATGAATGGGATCATGATGCATGATGTATAAGGCATAAAGAATAAATATAAAGAAAAACTTTAAAAGTAGAGGGAATAGGTGAATATTGATAAAGCAATGAAAAGATAATTAACCAACGACCTTTCTGGAAAACACAAATAAAAACATTGACCCATTTCCACTTTGAAGCACTGATAGGAGCTCTAGGAGTAAGCAGAGGAAGAATTGGGATAAAATGAAATGAAGTATACATAATAAAGCATTCCTGGATTAGATATGGTCTGATTTTAGTTGTCTGTGGGTCCAAGCAGGAATTGTTGATTTTCAGAAAAAAAAGTTTCTAAGAGTCAGCTTTA
Source organism: Microtus oregoni (assembly GCF_018167655.1). NCBI lineage: Eukaryota > Metazoa > Chordata > Mammalia > Rodentia > Cricetidae > Microtus > Microtus oregoni. The sequence goes on from NW_024543078.1 coordinate 27,547,738, forward strand.
TGGGCATTCCTTTATCTTACTTTTTAAACTTTTAAGTTTTGAACTAATACGAGAACTATTAGTTCAAACCTCTTTGAATGTCCAATATCATTTTATCAGAATTTTCTGTATAAATTTCCTGAAGACACCCCAAGTCTCACATGCTAAATTTTCTTTAATATTTTACATTTCCTTCTCTTTCTTCTCTCCAATATTTCATAGCCTCTGAACTACTCTGTTTTGTCCTACTGGTGTTCAGTTCCTATTGTTATGAGAAGCTGCTTCCTCATTACCCTTTTAGGTAAACCCACAGATATGCTTATCTACATTTTCATAGCAATGTCTCCTAGAGCAGCAGTCACGCTGAGGTGGAAATATTCATCAATTTCTATAGCAATAAAGGAAAGTAGCCAGGAGGAAAACAAGGAAACCAAACATGTAAAAACAAACCATCCAGTTTTACTAAAATGCATTCTGGAAAATTTTGGTTATGTTTCTTATCACCCAAGATATAAAGGTAGATTTGTTTTCTTGTTTCTGGGTTATATAAACTAATGTTAAGGCAATGTTCACTCGGTATGTGGGCAGTGTTTTATGGAGGCCTTCCTGTATCTCAGGACACAGAGAGCCTCTGAAGTGACCCTTGCTATTTTAAAGTACTTAATAACAAGTTTTGTAATGATGTATTTTATTTATTTGGTGTTAGGATTAAAAATCACTCCAGTATTATATATGTTTTTAAATTTCACCTCATTTTCAAACTGTTATCACCAAAGCCATGTTATATATGTTAATAAGAATCAGTCAACCAACACAGCTGCCGTGTATATTCATACTTTCCAGCCCCCAGAAGCTTAACTCATCACTACTACGTAATACTTGAGGTAAAATTACTTAAACCACATGTATGTGCTTAGCTACAAAACACTTAGAAATTACACTCCTCTAAACTCTCCTCACTGAGTGACTTCTAATTATATTTTCCTTGAGTGTGTAGTCCCCACATTCTTCTGCAGAACACTTCTTCCAGAAATCAGGCAATCTGTTGCCAGCTCAAGAAACTTATTCAGCCTTACATATCTCAAAGAAGAAACTTGTCCCTTCAAGTTACTAATTTCTTGGCATGTGTATAGATGTGTTGTTTGTTTGTATGTTTGTCTCTGGTGCTCAGGATCAAAGCTGAAGTTTTGTGTGTGGTAGGCAAGTATTTCAGAATGAAAGCCAGACTCTGGTGCGTGACTGTAAAATGTTCCAGCACTGAACTCTCTCTCTCTCTACCCTGTTTAAGAACTAATTTCAGGAAAACAGTCCTATGGTTCATACTGGATCATCTCCTTGATTCTTAAAATAAGAAGCTTGCAGTAAGATAAAACTCCAGTCCTGCAGCTTCACAGATGAGGTCATTGAGAATGGGGTCCCACTAACAGCACAGTTTTAGAATCAGAAAAATACAGCTATGGTCTTCAGAAAAAAAAGAGATTCAAAAAAACTCAGTTGATAAAATGATCATCCCCACTAAAAGCGGGGAGGGCAGCAGTCAGTATAGACCACACCTGAAAACTTGGATTCTTATATTCAAAAAAGGGAACTCAAAATTTCCTCTTTCATTTACTTCTTTTGTACTCAAATCATGATGACATGATTTGAGCATCCTTTACTTTGCATTTTCTCATTCACAACATCATAGTAGTATTATTTATTCCATAAATTTGTCAGAACATATCATGTGATGCAGTAAATTGCAGGTTTCATGAATATGAAGTAGCTATAATCCAGCTGCTTCAGTGTCTCAGAGGAACACAAAACTGAGATGGAACAAAACAAAAACCTCTCTAAGTGATCTCAAAAGGGGGGGGGGCTTTGTCAAAATTCACCCTTTGGAAGGCCTATGTCCAACACTAATGAGACTTTTTCAGTGTTGTTTCATTACCACAAAATAAGTGATAGCCTCCTGAACACAAATTAGACAATTTTCATAAATGTAGCTGAGTTCCAGAACACATGTATATCCCCTCAGCAACAGTCATGATGTGTGTTAATTTTAATTCAATTTGAACAGATACTGGAATGAGAAACATTCTGACTAGCAAGGCAACACACTTTGGTTTCACAAAGAGAGATGGCAGAGTCTGCCAGATAACAGACATTGTTTGGAATTAAATTCTAAGATCCAAGTAAGAAAGACCATTAGTTACCCAAGTCCAACGTTTCTTATTTCTCTTCCTTGAAATCCTAGCATGGAACAGAAGATTTTAATAGTCTAAGTTCTCTCTCTCTCTCTTTCACTTTCTGCTGTTGTGTTTGGTTTCACCTTAGGTCTCTGGGGTGAGTCTCAAATTAAATCAAGCAAGCATAGGCTGACTATTCCTAAGTTCTGTACCATCATTGCCCCAGCACATATTAAAGCATCTTCCTGTCTCTGACCCAGCACTAGGGACTTTCCTTGCTCCTTTAACATTCACATGTCCTGGAGAAACATTCCCCAAATGTTAATAATTCTTAATACAGTCAGGTTGTTTCTGATTTCCGGTTTTCAATCAAATAAACCCGATTACTCATTTATGTTTACAAATACTTTGAAAGAAAGCTAACACTGCTGTATTTCAAGTTGTATTTATTTGATGTAACTTGTACAGATAGCATAGGATAAGATAACAAAGGATGATCTTATATATTATTCAGTTTCCTGTCACTGTGAAAAGTACTTTAAGTCCATCAAGTTAAAAGATTAAAGGTTTAGTTTGACTTATTGTTTCAGAGACTTTAGTCTATGGTTCAATGGCTCCATCTTGTTAAGTCAATGAAGAAACAACAAAAATAAAAAAAAAAACTATAGTCCCAATTTCTCTGATGAATAGAGATTCAAAACTACTTGAAAACCAAATTCATGAACTCTTTAGGAAAATCCTTTATCAGACTGAGTTTCATTCCGGGATGGAAGAATGGGTTAGCATATGCAAATTAAAAAGGCTGTACACCATGAAAATAACTTGGTCAGAAATCACGAGATCATTTTCACAGATGCCTAAAAGCCACTTAAGGGAGTTTAGCATTGCTTTTTGACAAAAATCCAAATTTACTAGTTATAGAAATAATATGCCACAACCCACTAAAGGCTGTGTATGGCAAAGAAATAAGAAACATCATAGTAAATGGTAGGAAATTGAGAGTATTTCCACTAAAATCTTCACTGAAACAAGGGTGTCCATACTCTGCATCCTTACTCAATACCGTACTAAGGATCTCAGCTGCAGCAACAACATAAGAGAGAGAATAGACGGATGAAAACATGGAAGGAAGAAACCACATTGTCCCTATTTGTAGATTATTGGAGTCTATACTTCCTCAACTTTGTGCGTGGTCCAAGCAACAAGAGTTACAAAGGAAACTGCAGGGGACTTATTATTTGCATGACCTTTTTTCCATTCAACTCCACACAAATATTCAAATGAGGTCAATTTAAAATGGCTTCCAGCTTTCAGGAATACTTACTTATATATAAAATGGTGCTAATGAGTTTTCCAAACACCTTTCTGCTAAGTCATGTTAGGTAGTTGGGTCATTGGGAGGTGATTAATTCTAAAGTGTTGAGTCCTTGTGAATATGATGAATTCCTTTGTAAAGACGCTCCTTAGAGATTTCTCATTTTATCATGTGAGGAGTTATCTGGGTGAAACCCAGAAGGGGCCCTCTGGCCTGGTGCTATGCTGACAACTGGATCTCTGATTGACCAATCAAGGATTTTATGTAATGTTTCCAGTTTTCATTAACCTCTAATCTATGTGGCTTTTTTTTCATAGAAACTGAGTCTAAATAAGACACATACTCCCACTTCATGTCTAAGTTTTCTATAAGTTAAAATAATATCTAAATAAATAATGTCTTATTTTCTTCATCAAAATTACAACCTTTGGAACAAAATACAGTAATATTGCCTAAGATACAGTATTTTAAGGCTGAATATTAGTGAAACCTTTAAAAAAACGGCTATATTATTGCTTAGACTAGAATCTTACAGTGAGCTGACAATGACTAAATGTGTTTTAATTAAACAAAGACATTGAGAAATCATATGACTTTATCTGTAACCTACCAAATTTATTTCTTGTCTTAACTTCAATTAGTTCACTAATTAAATCATTTTAATCAAAATGTTCACATAATTTCTTTGAGATTGTCAGAAATGATCTAAAAATTTAAGATATGAGTATTATTATACCTAAAGTTAAAAGTATAAAACACAAAGAAAGTATACATAAACTGTAAAACATATATAAAATTTGAAGAAAAAGTAAAAAAGACACTTAAGGTCATGTTCAACCTCCTTAGCGATCAGGGAAATGCAAATCAAAACAACTTTGAGATACCATCTTACACCTGTCAGAATGCCTAGAATCAAAAACATCAATGATAGCCTCTGCTCAAGAGGTTGTGGAGAAAGGAGTACACTCATCCATTGCTGGTGGGAATGTAAACTTGTACAACCACTTTGGAAAGCAGTGCGGCTCTTTCTCAGGAAATTCGGGCCAACTTACCCCTGGACCCAGCAATACCACTCTTGGGAATATACGCAAGAGATGCCCTATCATATGCCTAAAGCATTTATTCAACTATGTTCATAGCAGCATTATTTGTAATACCCAGAACCTGGAAACAACCTAGATGCCCCTCAACGTTTTCTAATATGAATTTTTTAAAAGTTAAAATGGAGACATTTGTTAATACAAAGTGACCAGATTTTTTAATTACAAATAAGCAACAAAATTATAGAAAGCAAGGCTACTAGGAGAGAAGAATGATGAGTATACCAGATGCTCAGATGACTGCAGAGTTTCTGGGATGTACACCTAGACAAACGGTGCAGAGTCCATGCATAACCCGGATTGATGAGTCTGGAGCAAAACAAAGTGGTTACACAGTCACATTACAGTACTGGGGTAAAGGGAGAATTTCACCTGGGGAGCCTCATTGATCTACTGGGAACCTTCTTCATCTAGTTCACATGGGACAGAACAACAAACACTTGCTGAGATGAAGTTACAGCCAATCAGCTCAACACACAAGCACTAGTATCTTATCTCAGGGGTACAGCACCTGCAGACTGATGACTTTTCCTGCGTTCCTGTGATCAGACAGGGGCTGCAGCACAGTGATGCTGCCCAGCAGCAACACAACGGAGGACAGCAGTCCTACTGCCAGCTCAGAAAGCAAACAGATAACTTGGAGGAGATGGGGCCAATTGGGTCAATACATCTTGCATGCATGTATGAAATTCTTAAATAATCATAAAGATTTATTAAAAGCCTCAAAATCCAAAATATTGTTCTAATAATTATATATCCCTTTTATGAGATTCTCATTAGGCCAGGAACTGTCTACTCAGGAGGCCTGGGAAAAATCATTACAGAAGGGAGTGTTTGGGAGACGAGCTTCTCTGACAACTATCACCACTTCCTGATTGAAAGTCAGGGCCGATGAAAGCTATAAGGAATAAGTGTTTCAAAAATCCTATGATGGTGATGGTATGATCCAGGTAATAAAATGCTTTAATAGAGATAAATAGGTTGATGGATGGACCCACGGGTGATAGATAAATCTCAAAGCTTGTCATTTACAAAACTTCAAATACATGCAGTTATTATATGTTAAATATACTTCACTTTGTGTTGTATAAACTGCACTATTGTCTTTTTTTAGTCTTCTGGAAGAAGAAGCACCTTCATGTGCTCTGAGACATTTCTCTTTGTACCTGTGATATAGAAGAAAATGTAGATTGCTGTAATAGAATTGTCTCTTTGCTATCATGAACAGCAGCCTGCCCCTTGACTTCCTCCTGTGTTGAGATACTAAAATAGGAGACACAACAAAAGAATACTCTGCTGTGCTGGGAACTAATCACATGCATTCTACAGGCTTCTGGGGCATGTCTGCTTTCTGAAGTGATACCTGGTAAGGCCAATTTATTGGACTTTTTTTCCAACTTTCTCCACTAATTCTTTTCTGTCCACACCTAAAGTCCAGGGTTTCTTTCAACATCATCCACCACGTAATGACAAGAAAAAGATTCTCTGAGGTGCTGACACTCTCATTAGCAGACAAGTGGCCCTGAGCACAGGCACCTGTGCGTCACTGGAGAGCCAGTGATACAGGCCATGCATTCCACTAATTCCACTTCATGTGTGTTTATGATACCAAAGCACGAACACAGGAGGTGTGATATGCGCAGGCCTCTCTTCCACATGTGGACTTTTTTAAATCAGAGCAGGTCCTATCATACACAAGTCTCTGAGCTTCTTTTCATTTAGTTAAGCTGCTATTGGAAAACTAGTGAGCATCAAGCTCTCTCACCTGGATAGTCTCGAGACTAAGAGCAGCAGGGCTGGCTTTTTCCAGCAGTGTACTACCATGGTGGAACTAAAATATCCCTCGCCCACCATGAAGACTTACTTTTAGATCATTTCTCAAAATTATCCAAATAATGTGGTTTTCTTTTTTTTATTGAGAAAAGAAGAAAAAAATACATAAACAAAAAACAAGTTTCCACCTCCTTCCCGCCTCCCATTTCCCTCCCCCTCCTCCCTCCCTTCTCCCCCTCCTCCCACCCTTCTCACCCTCCCCCCCCACTCCTCTCCCCCTCCCTCTCCAGTCCACAGAGCAGTCCGGGTTCCCTGCCCTGTGGTAAGTCCTGGGTCCTCCCCCCTCTGTCCATATCTAGGAAGGTGAACATCCAAACTGGCTAGGCTCCCACAAAGCCAGCACATTAAGTAGGATCAAAACCCCCTGCCATTGTCCTTGGCGTCTCATCAGCCCTCATTGTTCGCCATGTTCAGAGAGTCCGGTTTTATCCCATGCTTTTTCGGTCACAGTCCAGCTGGCCTTGGTGAGCTCCCCGTAGATCAGCTCCACTGTCTCAGTGGGTGGGTGCACCCCTCGTGGTCCCGACTTCTTTGCTCATGTTCTCCCTCCTTCTGCTCCTCATTGGGACCTTGGGAGTTCAGTCCAGTGCTCCTGTGTGGGTCTCTGTCTCTATCTCTATCCATCACCAGATGAAGGTTCTATGATGATATGCAAGATATTCGTCAGTATTGCTCTAGGATAGGGTCATTTCAGGTTCCCAATCCTCAGCTGTCCAAGGAACTAACTGGGAACCTCATCTTGGGCACTTGGGAGCCCCTCTAGGGTCAAGTCTCTTGCCCACCCTAAAGTGGCTCCCTTAACTAAGAATTGTGGTTCCGTGCTCCCCTGTCCAACCTTCCTTTATCCCAATCCTCCTGTTTCCCCAAGTCCCCCCAAACCTCCCCTTCTCACTTTTCTCTCCCCATCTCCCCTTATCCCCATCCCACCCCACCCCCAAGATCCCAATTTTCTCCCCGGCAATTTGGTCTACTTCCCTTAGCCAAGAGGATAACTATATGTTTTTCCTTGGGTTCACCTTCTTACTTAGCTTCTTTAGGTTCACCTATTGTAGACTCCGTGGCCCTTATTTATGGCTAGAAACCAATTATGAGCGAGTACATCCCATTTTCATCTTTTTGGGTCTGGGACACCTCACTCAGGATAGTGTTTTCTATTTCCATCCATTTGCATGCAAAATTCGAGAAGTCGAATTTTGTTTTTTACCGCAGCGTAGTACTCTAGCGTGTATATATTCCATACTTTCTTCATCCATTCTTCCATTGAAGGGCATGGATGAAGAAAGTATGGAATATATACACGCTAGAGTACTACGCTGTGGTTTTCTTTTAAAATCATGATTTCACATAGGGTACCAGTTTACATGGCACCACTAACAAGAGATCCTGAGAGCTGCTTCCTGATTAAAGAAATCCATTTCTGGACCCTCAGAGGAACGCAATTATGCATATTTATGTAAATCAAATGCAAATCGCCTTGAAAATAAAGTGTGCAAATGATAAGAGCAATGCTCCCAAGCTGTGACTTGTCAGTCTGAAGCTATTTAGTGGGAAAGGATGCAAACCCCAGTGTAAACGGAAGCTGAATTATGGAGGAGAAATAGCTCCTACACTATGTTTGGAAATAATTAGATTTGAAGCAGATAAGGAGTCTTTGCCTCTTACAAGATCAGAATGTCTCTCTAGTTATCCTGAATACTAAGGAAAATAGCCAAGTCAATGTGGCTTTGAGCATTGAGAGTGAGCATGAATCTGTTATTAATGAACCTTTCCTTTTATTCCAGTTATGGGCCATACCATCTCTGCTGTTGTTGTCATCTCTTTGAGTCTCAATTTCCCCATCTGTAGCACTGTGAAGTGAATTCATCTGCAGAGCCTGGACCTGGACGACTAAATACTTTCATATGTAGTCAACAGTTCCTACTTGTAGCTTTCTCCTCTTAAATCTATTGCAAGGCTTAACTAGCATTGTCAATTGTTTATGCAAACCTATGCAAGAGATCCACACTGTTAGCAGTACTGTAGATAGATATGTGGGGACTGCCAAAATGTTTGAGGAAGCCTTCACAGACAAACAACAGAGTGAACAGGATTCAGGGGATAAATCAGAGCTGCAAATCTGGAAATGAGTTCTCCTAGCCTGCGAGGGACAGCACGACGCTGGAAGAAGGCAATCAAAGGGGCTTTCTGTTTTCATAGTCATACTGAATTCACAACTCTTGAGCCCATGACATTATTCCATTGTTCTTCCTTTTGTGGATATCCCCTGTGTAGAGATTTAGTCAGGAGGAACCCACTAAAGCTCGTAGTTGTGTGGACAGGATGGTGTAGGAGGAACCAGACCATGTGAACGCAAAGCTTTAGGACACATCAATACCCATCATACAGGAAGGGGTGAAAAATATAAATGGAAAAACTATCTTATCTATAAGGACATGGTCTTTTGAGTCTAGAACTGGCCTGTCATGTGCAAACTATGCCTTGCCCTGTACAGCTCACTCTCCCAATTAGTGTTTCTGGTAATTGCTAATTTACTAATTGTTTAACAAACATGAATCTGGATTCTTGAATCCACTGAAATGTAGGCCCATTCAAGGACCTGAGAAATAGACACACTCACTGACGAAGCAGTTAGAAGATTTTTCAGAAAGTTTAATCAGTCATGTATATCAGTTGTAGAAATTACATGTAATGATGGATCTCAACCTGAGCAACTTTGCTCAAACCTCTCCCTGTGTTCCAAGAGGCATTATATCTAAGACACATTTATTGTCCTGGCCAACCATACTATGAAACTTCTCACAATGCACAGGGCTTCACCAATAGCAAAGACCAACTTAGCTAGCCCCACATGTTAATTGTGTCAGTGTTGAGATTTGGTGATCTGTAAGAAAAAAGAGTTATCTGAGATTCTTGGAAACTTTCACATACCCTAAAATAAAGGATAAGAAATCAGGAAGAATATTAAACTTAAAAATTAAACACAAAATAGTAAGAAAGGGTCCCAGAGAGGAAGAGGGGAAAAGGACTTGATGTGGAAAGACAAGAGAATAGATGTAATATAAAAAAGATAACAGAAGGCATGTAATGAGGAGTTAAGAGAATGCTGGAAGTTAAAGGATTAAGTGAAAATGTAGGTGAAGACATGGCAAAGAGAAAAGATTGGGTAGATTAACCAAAACAGTGTATACTTGGAACAAATAAACAAGAATTTTCATAGAAACCATCTACTTTGTAAATATATTATTTTTTATTTCAAAGGGGCCTGGATGGGAGGATGGGTGGTTGACCAGGCTTACCTTGTATGGGTCATTAATGCTTGCCCTAGAAATTATGGGTTATTAAGGAAATATCCTAATGCCAATCATAAGACATTTCATTACAAATTTCTGGTCAATCAATGGCAGCACAGAGCTCCAAAACATCGTAAGCTACTCCATTGATCATGCATGACTATTGTAACTATTTGTTAATTCCTTATAGCTAAAGATACCACACTCTAGCATTCCAGGATAGAGCAAAATACATGTGGAAGTGACTAGAAAAAAAAACCTTCACTAATAGCAAGCCTTTATAGTGCTTAAAGGTATTATGCAGGCTTAGGAGGGAGAAAGGTATCTATGGTCATAATCACAGCTGTATCCTGGAAGCTGTAAAGTCTACCTGCCTGGCAAGATATAGCAAGATTTGATTATGAACACAGAAGGCCCCTTTGATTGTTTTCTTCTTGTGCTGTGTCCATCCCTTGCAAGCTGGGAGAAATCATTTCCAGATTTGGAGCTCTGATTTTTCCTCCTGAATCTGCTATGAGCCTGTTGACTGTCTGTGAATATTTCCTCAGAGATTATGGCAGTCCCCAAGTTTCTATCTACAGTACTGTTAGCAGTATGGATCTCTTGCATATGTCTGTATAAGCAATCAACAGCAATGGTGATGGGTGTGGAGCCACTGTGTACTTTCTGGCTCAATTTGAAGCCTGATCAACAGGAAAGAATTAATGACTGGTACTATAAATGTGGTTAAAAACAAAACAATACAACCCACTGGCTTAGGAGTATGTAGACCCTAAAGAGTGAATAGATAGATGCTAGAGAGAGGTAGACTATTTTTTTTTTTGATCAGGGGATGAGGCCATTAATATATTTACCATGATACCATGTACCTAAGGATTGGCCCACACTGATGAGTTTATAGGTTGCAGTAATTGACCTTTGTGAGGTTGAATAATATGTAAAGGGACAGGAGGAAAATGAGGAGAAATAATGATGATGATGATGATGATGATGATGATGAGGAGGAGGAGGAGGAGGAGGAGGAGTCGGAGGAGGAGGAGGAGGAGGAGAAGGACAACAACAAAGATGATGATACATGAAGTTGGAAGGACATATTAGGAGCGAGTGAGGGAAACTCCTGTAGATATAATCCAAACATTGTTTACATGTATAAAAATGAGTAAACAATAGATAATGGAATCTAATATAATTTAAGTTTCTTTTTTAATGGTTGGATAAAACTCCAAAACTTCAATGACTAAAAAGGACCTTTCACTCTTGTGACAGCTGGAATGCTCATAACTAGGCATTTAACTCACTCTTACAGTTCTTGTAGAAAATGTCGGACGTTTAAAGAGTCAGGAAAAAGCCTGGCCAGTCAGAAAATAGCATTTCTGAAGGGTCAGAAGCCCTACAAAACACACTTGACTGCATCAGCCAGTATAAAAGTGAGTTTCAGGCAAGATAGAGTCAAGTCATATAAGTGATCATAGTCATTTCAAACTATTTGGAATCAATATATTTTTTCTCAGTTGAACTTTCATGGCTCTTTGACTGTTATCAATAAATGAACAGCATTTTATCCATCTCTCTGGTACTGAATTCATTTTACTGTAAGGCTCGATTTCCTTTTAGAGAGTCCCACTTCTCTGTTCACATAGCTCTGTCCTCTCTCATCTTCCATGAAGTCTATGAATGAAGCTAGAGCCTTCTTTCCTAACCCTCTTGCTAAGCCTCGGTCCTGGTCCCCAATGGGCACTTGGGCACTGACTGTGTAAGAATGTGAATATAGTCTCCTATTAATCACATGAAATTCATCTCTGTAGACTTTTTCAAATAAATTCATTCTTCTTTAAATGATTATTTAATTAAAGGGATCTTTGAAGGTGAATCCTCAGGTTACCCCTTTGAAGGGCACTTATTTTTTGACAAAGCAGTGTGACTGTACAAGACAGTGCATGGTTCCTGCATCTTCTATTCTTACTGAGGCCATTTCACATTTAGCTAGGATTTCAACTCCTTTGTAGGAGGAGTTTGTCCCTGCCGCCCAGAACCAAAATAACCACACAGAAACTATATTAATTAAAACACTGCTTGTCCCACTAGCTCTAGCTTCTTTTTGGCTGACTATTATATTAATTTAACCCATTTCTATTAATCTGTATATCACCAAGTAGCAGTGGCTTGCTGGCAAAGATTCGCCATGTCTGACTCTGGCATCTCCATGGCATCTGATTCTGCCCTTTTCTTTCTCCCAGCATTCAGTCCAGTCCTCCCTGCCTACCTAAGTCTATCTACCTACCTATCAATAGTCCAAGGCAATTTCTTTATTCATTAGTGGTAATCTCAGCACACAGAGGGGACTCCCACATCACTCCTTGATGGAGAAGCTCCCATGGAAATCACACACTCTATTCTAGGAACCCAAGGTCAACTTCTCTTAGCTTCTGCTAAATTGCCTACTGTGCAAGCCTCCTCTACCAGATAACTGTTTATCTTAGCTTCAGATACATTGCTTGCTTACATTAAGCCACCCTGTAATTGTCAAGTAAGATTCCAACAGCTAAGTAATCAAGTAATTACTTCTGGAATCTTACATTTCTCTTAGGACAGTGTGCAGACTAACTTCATACATCAAAGATGTTAGAATATACAACTGGAGTCTGTATGTAGGTGACAGTTCAACTTCTGCATGTTCAATGAATTGTGTTGGTGTTTCCTTTACCAATGGGACATTGTCCTCAGTTTGTGGATAACAACTTACAGTGTTGACAACAGATTGTGTTGTTTGGGATTCTCATGGCCAATGACGCAACTGTATGTAACCTGTCCCAGTGTTGGAAGCTTCATGGTGACAACAGATAACCAGTTGAGGGGTTGTGTTTTCCATTATTTGGTGATCATATTTAGATTATCTCCATATATATATATATATATATATATATATATATATATATATATATTGGAAAGCTACTAATGTATTAGCTTTTTAAAATAGTGACATAATAAAATTTACCTCTTGTCAATCATCTGAATATATTTCTAACCACTAAGATCTTAAAGAACATATCAGGGGAAAAGAAAGAAAATAAAGAATACAGGCAACTGAGATTGTTTTGAATATGAAATGTCTCCCATAGGTTCATGGAGTGAGCACTCAAACTGTTGGTGTAATTTTTAAAAGAGATAGAAACTCCGATAGGTGTTCTCTGGTAGGAGGAAGCTGATAAAATCAGGGTGAGTTCTGAAGTTTATACATGCTTTTTGATACCATATTGTCTTCCTGCTTCCAGTCTTGCCACTTTCTGATCTCCAAGAAGTGAACATCTCTCTACTTCTATGTGCTCCAGCCTCCATGATATTCATTATTGCCTTAGCCCCAAAGTAATGAAGCAACAGACCATGGACTGAAACTATTTGGAAGCATGAGTGGTATGGGACGTTCTTTTGTCTATGTATTGATTTTATTAGTTAATGAAAAAGAAAGTATTTTGAGCTTATAGCAGAGCAAGGTATAACAGCTACGTGGGAAAAACAAAACTGAATGCTTGGAGAAGGGAGGCAGACTAAAAGAAAAGCCATGGAGCCACCATCCGGGAACAGACATGCTAGAATCTTGCCAGTAGGCCATGAGCCTCATGGTAAAATATAAAATAATGGAAATGGGTCAAATTAAGATGTAAAATCTAGCCAATAAGAAGTTAGAGCTAATAGGCCAAAGAGTGATTTAATTAATACAGTGTCTGTGTGGTTATCTTGGGAATATGGGCAGCCAGGAAATGAACAAGCAGCCTCCTATTACACTAAACAACTTTTCTTTTTAATTTGCTTTTTCTCCGTTTTTTTTTTTTTGTTGTTGTTATTCAAGTGATGAAAAGCTGAAAAATATAGTAGTATTATTATGAAGTACACTAGTACCAGGTATGGAAGGTAGTGGATCCATGCAGGTTACAATTTCTACCCAAGAGAACATGAAGCATGTTCTTCATTTAAAGAGTAACATTTCCTATTCAATGGCTAATGAATTATACAACCAAATCTACAAATTAAATTTGCTAATTTAGCTTGCAAGCTTTTAAGTGTAATTTTTAAGTATTTTTTAAGCATTATTTTCAGACAAACCACCTAAGTTAGTCATGATTTTCAGCAATATCTCTAATATATCATTTTTACCCAGATCCTTATTTTCCTGGGGCATATACATTGTCTTTAAGTTATGTCATGGAGTTTCAAGCAAATTTACTGTACTCAATTACTGGAGGAATTCCACTGTTTCAGGGAAAAGAATGATAGGCATGCAGAGTTATTCTGACGGTGAAAAGTATGTATTATCTACGAGGTAAAGAATAACATTACAGACTGAAGGCCTTATAATCCAATTCAGGCTTTATGATATTTCCCAGCGCTTGAGGAGCTCATGAAGGTTATTAAATTCTTGCAAAGACTTACTAACCTAGGCTTACCCATGAGAGAAAAACACATTTAATATTTTCACTAGAGATACTCATACCTTGCACTTTTATACAAGGTATTTTGCTTTTCAAATATTATCAAGCTTGCTTGTTTGGCTTTCTGAGACTGCTTTATGCTAACCCTTCTCATTTATTAATTTTAAAGTATGTTCCCTATGAAACATAAAGTCAAAGCAACAATAGCTTTGCCTGACACAGCTGTAAACCATCACCAATGACACACAGTCATCTCTTTGTGCTATAAAGTAGGTTTATAGCATTATTACATTTCACTGGTACCATATATGTGTGAGAGAGAAATGATGGCTAGCTAGAAGAGAAGCAAATACGCACCAAAGCCCTAACAGAGTTATTTCTGTTCATTTGGTTCTGGGACTTGTACGCTATGTTCAGAATAATAAATTTACCTGCATACAGTTTTACCCAATTGTTTAAGTAGATTTCCTTAATATATTCTAAAATTGGATTAAAAATACTGTACTGGTGCTATTTTTGTCCTATTCTGTAACATGATCTCCAGTGACATTATTATATGGGAGTTTTCTGTGTCTCTTGTACCTTGGGCTTCTTTTGCATCTTTATTATTTCACCGCCAGAGCCATACTATATTGAAATATCAAAAAGTCACCTCTTTGACCATTGAGTGATAATGAGTGACTGTCAAGTAACTTTGAAATACATTGATAGATTCAGTTCATTACATTCGTCCTCTGGCTAAGTTTGGAGTGATGTTTAAAAAGAAGAAAAACTCCCTCTCTCTCTCTCTCTCTCTCTCTCTCTCTCTCTCTCTCTCTCTCTCTCCTCCTGAGCCAGTCCCCTCTGAGTATTGGCTAAACAAAGGATTATAACAGCCAATCACCTCTGAGCACTGGCTACCAAGATTTTACAGCAGCCAATCTCTTCTGAACACTGGCTAAACAAAGTGTTACAACATCCAATCACCTCTGAGCACTGGTACCAAAGTATTATAAGAGAGAAAGACTGAAAGTTGTGGAAATGGGAAAGATAAACATTCCGGAATGTTCTTCCCTGAGAAAGGTATGCTCAAGTTAGTAGTATGGCAGTGCTCACTTCGAGAACAATTAATGTAAGTCACAAAATATCTGTTAACCTCTCTCTCATCTTTCCTATGTGCATTTTTCTGTCATCTACTATTCTCTACTCTTTTTCTTTTTTCTTTCTTTTCTTTCTTTTTTTTTTTTGGTGTTTTTCAAGACAAGTTTTCTCTGTGCTGCTTTGGAGCCTGTCCTGGAACTTACTCTGTAGACCAGGCTGACCTCAGTCTCACAGAGATCCACCTGTCTCTGCCTCCCAAGTGTGGGATTAAAGGCATGCACCAACACCAACAGACTCTCTACTCTCTTTTTACCAACTATATATATATATATATATATATATATATATATATGTGTGTGTGTGTGTATCTTATATATAATTAATCTTTATCATTTGTCATCTATCATCTGTTATGACTCCATACTTTCAATTTTTATTTAATAAAATTTATTACTTTGAAAAGACCACAACTGACAATGCAGGACATCCGAGGACAACTTGGTCTCACATGTTTTTGGCTGCATTCTCTCAAAACTTTGTTAAAAGAAGTAAGTCTCCATAAAAAAAGGAACAGATATTAAAAACTTTATAGCTTTGTCTATCTTATACTTGAAAGATTCATAAGGAAAAGAGAGCTATTTTACTCCTAATTGTGTCAATCCAAGAGTTTTGTCAGAATCTAGTTGGCATTTAATGAAGATGGTCTCCTTGATTACAATTTTAAGAAGAGGCTACCACAACTGACCATTTTAAATTTTCAAATTTCATTCCTTCCTATTCCTTTAGTAAGCCCAGTAATGCAATCCTAAATTATAGCCTGCTGCTAATCACACCCATGTGCCTCACCTCCAAAATCCATTAGCACTTTCCAACTTGTATTAACCTTCAGCATGATGTTAGGAGGGGACAAATAGCCAGACCATATTAGGCACTCAAAGACAACAAAAGTAGTAAGATAATAAGTGGTAAATTTATCCATATAACAGAAGTCATATGGGAAGGCAGCAGGAAGCAAGTCGGCTCTTCCTTTAGGAAATTATTAAGATGTTTAGGATGTTAACAGAAACAAGAGGAAACAGGTTTTCAGTGGAGGGAGTGGTGCTATTCTAGCATTCTTTTAGCTGCTGGAATAAAACACTCTGACTTTAAGCAACTTAAGAGAGGAAGTTAGAGTTAGACTCCATCACTAATGTAAGTCAGGGAAGAAACTCCAAAGGTAGACATCAGACAGAATTCTACTAGATCCATGGTTAGTTGACTTTTTACATAACCCAGGAACACCTGCACAGGGAATGGTGCTACCCATGGCAGGGACAGCCCTCTTACATTAATTAATCATGAAGATGATCCCCTAGACATGTCCACTGTCAAATCTAAGTTAGGAAGCTCCTCAACTGAGGCTTTTCTTTTATATGACAATGGGTTGAGTCATGTTGACAAAGATAACCACGACAGGCACCTAAGTTCATTCTCAAGCCACCCATGGCGAGGTATCTTTCTTTCCCCTTCAGCAGAATAAATTTCGTGTGTGTGTGTGTGTGTGTGTGTGTGTGTGTGTGCGAATTTGGACTAGAGCACACCAAGTCTTAAGCATAAGCACAAAAGAGATCATCTATTTCTCCTGCTTGGCTTCCACAAGGAGGGTTTAGTTATATTTTATTTGTGTTTGTAATAAATAAAGCTTGCTGAAGATCAGAAAAGCAAAGCAGTCAAGCCACTAAAGAGCTATTACCTCTAGAAAATCTTCCAAATGAAAATAGAGTGAGTCCCTGCCTCATTCTACCTTGCATTCTTTTCTAGTGTTGGTGTTAAAGATTTGCACCACCACTATCCTGTTTCTATGACTACCTAGTGTGGTTGATGGGATTAAAGGTGTGTGCCACCACTGTCTGGCCTGTATGACTGACTAGTGCACTACTGTACACTCTGATCTTCAGGCAAGCTTTACTTATTAAAACACAAATAAAATATCGCTGTATGAGGAAATGCAATGCTTTAGTCACAGAGAATGATGGTAGAAAAATCTAGCATGGGATAACTAAATGTCATATAAACAAATTTCCCCAAATATTAGAAAAGTAAGGATACTTGTTTTCTCACATCACAACTTAGTCGTTGCTTAATCATGTGATAGTGAAGGCCAGACCTGAACAATCAAATAAGTACATAACTACAGATACACTTCTCAGCATTTTCTGAATAATGTTTTCCCTTAACATCAAAGATCAATCAAAGAATAAGAGTTATTATAAAATCCCTTCTAACACAGATGTGGTGTCTGAAACAAAAGAAAACAAACAAAAGAAAAGCAAACGAAACAACTCAACTCCCTTCCTAAAACAATAGTCAGAAGCATCCAAAAGTGAACAACCAATGCCAAAAATTATTCAAAAAGAAATAAAATATTCAATAATAGGCGAGATGTAATATTTTGTGCATGAGACAAATCACATTAAAATAAAAAGTTAAAAGAAAACCTACAACACAAAACAAAAACCTATAATACAAAACAGTATGAAAGTAGGAGTTCAATGTTTGAGAGAAAAAAAATAAAGGAAGTTTCCTCAAATTATAAGACAGAAGAACCAACTAGAGGGCAAACTGAAGTGTGAAATTAGGAAAGTTGATATCTAAGTCATAGAAATACACCAAGTGTGGTATGGAGGCCACTAATTAGTTCCTGGCTGCTTAGCCCCAAAATAATCACACAGAAACTATATTAATTAAATCACTGTTTGGCCCATTAGCTCTAGCTTTTTATTGGCTAACTCTTACATATTAATTTAACCCATATTCAGTAGTCTGTGTATTGCTACGTGGCAGTAGGTTACAAGCTAAAGTCCCAGCGTCTGTCTCCAGCGGAGCTACATGTCTTCTCTCTGACTCTGCCTTTTTTCTCCCAGCATTCAGTTCCATCTTCTCTGTCTACTTCTGCTCCACCCTGCCATAGGCTCAAGCCAGCTTTCTTTATTAACCAATCATATTCACAACAACAGAGGGGATTCCCACGTCACCTCTCCTTTTCTCTTTAAATAAAAAGGAAGGCTTTAACATTAACATAGTAAAATTACATAAAACAAAACAGGTAAAAAAAAAAGCAAGAATTACAGTTACAATATTTATATCTATTTTATTTTTATCATAACTAAGGAAAACTATAAGTATAACTATAAATTCTTCAACTCCATCAAAGACTCCAGAAGGATATAATATTATCTAAGTAAACAGGAAGTGCATTGTCAGCAACTTCCAGAACTCTAGAATTGACAGAGACATCTTGCTACCTGGAGAGTCACTCAAAGTTTTTTTTTTTTTTTTTTTTTATTTTGATTTTTATGTATACAGGGTTTTTCCTGCATGTATCCTACAGTACAGAAGAGGGCACCAGATCTTATTTATTACAGATGGTTGTGAGCCACCACGTAGTTGCTGGGAATTGAACTCAGGACCTCTGGAAGAGTAGCCAGTGTTTTTTACTTCTGAGGCATTTCTCCAGCTACCCGCAAAGTTTTTCTGTACCGATGGGGCATCCATCTTCAGCTTATAGGCCCATAGTATCCAACAGACTTTTCCATGAGGCAGGGAATTTCAAACATAATTCCTTCTATATTGGCAGTTCTGTCTGATTTTTTCTGTGTCCTGCCAAATGTCTAACAGACTCATTCATGAAGCAGGAACCCCAAAGGATGATCTCATCTTTAGGCAAGTTCAGCAGTCATTTCTCTACAAGTCCTGTAGTTCCAGTTCATCAAGCAGTCTAGGCAAGAACAGTTTCTTGCTCAAATGGCTAACAAACTCTGTAAGGAGCCTCTTCAATGCCCATCTTCCTCTTGAAGTAACTGGTACTGCCAGGAGCAGATATGTCTCATTGTCATGAAAAGTCCTAAGTTAAAATATTTTAAATGTCGTCGGAAACACAGCTCTGTACATCTAGAAAATCTAACTAACATAACTGCAAGCTTGACCATTTTAGATGATTGTCTATTAACCTATATTTCTTAATTATATATTACATTTTTAAATGAGCTGCACAAACACAATACCTTAATCAAAAGCAGAAATGTATAATATAAATTAACCTTAATTTTTTTAAATATAGTAAAAATATGATGATATTTTATTTTGAATAGTAATAAAATGCTTAGATATTAACATTTGTGTAGCAACAAGTAAAGTGATAAGTCATAAGTCTCTTGCTAAGGCAATGAAGCAAGAGAATGTTTTAAGTACTTGCATGTGAAACACTAACATGGAACCTTTCTCATGAGAAGACAGGAACATACAATTTATACTGACAACAAGCTGGACTGTAGGATTTAATGTTAAAATCAGATCAAAAGTCTGAAGAAATATTTAAAATCACCTGGCACCTTTGCCAGGTAGTTGAGAGACAAACAGACAAGAAAAAAAATTCTCTATTAGAATAGACCCACTGTAATTTGAATTCTTAAATGTGTATGTTTATTGTGCTTAATTTGTATTGAATTTACCTTTTAATTAAAAGAAATTAAGAATTTGTCTTTTAGCTGGGTTGCTGTTTCTCTTTATTGTCTGGTAGAGTACCTTCTAGGATAAAAAAATTGCATTTCAAAATTAGATTTAAATGCTTACACAGGGATTAGACTTATCTTTTTAAAAAGTGTGTTGTGTAATTAAAAGCATGTAATCATTTTCCATGGGGATTTTGTTTGAGAAGCAACCTTACCTTGGAGCTCTTTTCTATACCAAGTCATGTCATCTCTGAAAACAAGAGAGAGTAGAATGCAATTCTGTGAACTTTCTCAAACTGAGCCTGCTGAACGGCCACTGCCATTTCAACAAGGAACCTGATTAATAGTTACCATGTTGGACTCCCAGATGTGAGAAATGAATTTACTTTCCAGGATGACTCACTAACTCTAAATTCAGTTTGATTGCAGCTAGGACTGAGCATAGGTTCCTCCGAACAGAATAACTCAGTGATTTTTTTTTTCCTTCACCCAATGCACAGCTTGGCCCTGCTGTCAATACTTACGTGAGAGACCAGGCTAACACTTCTCTTAAAATAAACAGTGTTTTACCAGATGGCTTTCATCCCATATAAGCCAACAGCAATGCCCAGCATTCATTAGTAGTGAAGAAAAAGCCAGAAGGAGCCAAAAAAATGAGCAAACTGTCTGAAATAGTGACATCCCAAAACTCCTGTGCCTGAATTTCTGGCACATTCCCTTTTCTTTCTTATAGAAGCTAAATGATGGGAAAGAACAAATGGGCACAGGATGTTCTATTGAAAGAGAGATATTTGCATCTATGATGTGAATTATCTTTGCTTCTTAAACATTCAGAAAATCTATTTGCATATTTTTCCAACATCTATTACATATGAACATCAGCAATTCAATGATGCAGTTTTGAGATATTCTAATAGGATATGTGATAGGATAATTAGATAATTATAACAGTTTATAATTTAACAATATTTCATATTCAGTGATATCAATCATGTCAATGAATGATAATTTCCAGGCTTGAACAGAGCATTTATGGGGTTTTCATACCAATGATATTCTTTTTACTAAATTATGGAGAATAAAACTAAGCCATAACTCAATTCTCAGCTAAGTTGAAGAAATATATTCTTAATGGCACAAATCATTGTCTTCCTTTATTTAAATATAGACATTCTACTGTATGCATAATTCAAATCTAGATTGTCTGGAACTAACTCACAAAGAAAGGTGCTGAAAGTGTGAAGTGAGAGAAAAGGCTCCATAATCAAGTGTGATAGCTGAGTAGTTAGGAAATTCAGTGGAGTGGTGCTGCTCTTTCAGAAGTCTACTATGAGGTGCACAGTCTACAGGTGAGGAGGCAGCAGGTTACTATAGAAATGTGAACGCGAAGGAGGAAAGCTCAGTATGCTGGGAACGTGAGCAGAATTAACTGATTCAGAGATAAAGCAATGGGACATGTGTGGATAAAAAGACACCACACACACTTCATTCTGCAAGGCAAACTATGCAAATTATTTTTTTCCATTCTGCTGAGCACCTGGTTGGCAAATGCAAAGGCTGGCTGCCAGACTTTCTTAATCTTATGTTAAATAACAATAGTTTATTAGGAGACTCGTATAAAATATCCATTATATTTGTTTCCTAGATGGGAAGCCTTCTGGACTAGTTTGAAGAGCCACAATGTACACTCAACGTGTTCTAAACACTGCTGTTTGTCATCTGTGACATGTTTTCTTAGAAAATGAATGGTATGTTCAAATGTTTGTGCTGTTGCAGTTTCTTTGGCAGACAGGCTATTGTATGACAATGTGTATGTATGAACCTCAGCACATGTGTTTGAAGTTTCATTCTCCAAGTCTGGATTTTACATGGTAGAAACCTGGACAGCTGTTTCCTGCTTTGTTATGATGGCATACACAGACAATTTCTGAGCAACATTCTCTGCAGTGGCAATCATTCACCCACTATTTATCATCTGTTCAAGAATGCCTGTTCACAAATACTTTTCCCAGAATTTTATTGGTGTCTGTTTGTGTGTGGTAGGGGAAAGGGATTCTTCACATAACCCTTATTTCAGCTTCAAAAATGATTAGAATTTTCATTTTGTAACTGATACAATTGTATCACATCGAGTGGGTTTGTATGACACAATCATCTTTTCTAAAGAATTTTTTTCATACTTCATCATCTTGTTCTTATTTTGATATGATATTTATATTTTGATGGAAAAGTGGGCTTAGACCTCTTTTTTGTGGTAAAATGAGTAAGCTTATGAAGGCTTTCAAAACTAACCCTAGGGCTATTTTTTATTATTGGATATGATTGATTGACTTGTATTAATTTGCATTAAAATATTTAAAATTTTTGTATAATTGTAGTGATATTTTGGGAGAATATTACCTTGTGTATATGATGCCTCAGCAGCTTTACTGTTTATAACTCCTAGTCTATAAGAAAAGAGACCTCTTCAATCTATGTTTTCCTCTTTACCCACCTGTAGATAACAGTCAAGATGAAAATACAACCCACATTTCACTCATCTCAAATCTATGACCCTGAATGTGTTCAAAGATATATACTGATACCTATACAGATACCTACACAGAATATTTAAAAGAGTGAGATTTCATTTCTATTTGCAGCATGAGAAGTAGAAGAAGCATTTGTGATCTTTAATTCTTAGAAGTCATCCTATCTTCCTGGTGGGAATGGTAAATAGCATTTTAAAATGGGTAGAGTATTAAAGAAGTGAACACAAAGAGTTGGAGTTTTAAAAATATCTTAATATATATTTAAAATAATTTAAAAGACTGTTTTAAATAAAATTTTAAAATATTTATTTATTTTTTACAGGCCCCACACAGACCATCACAGTGGAGTTGGTGGCCATGAGTCCAATAGCCATGTCTTTTCCACAGGACAGTGCCCTCTGAGCCTCCCTCGGCTCTCATATTTTTTTTTCTATGATCCCTTTGACTTAGATGGGGTGACATTCTGTTGGCAAAAATCACCAGTTTTTTAAGACAGTACTTATACTTGGGTATCTCAGTATTAAATTGTGCATTGGTTGAGTGTGACTATGAGTTAGTAGGATCTCAAGTGCTAGTGAAGTCTATGACATTGGGACTTACCTCCTCATGAACAGCACTACAGAGAAATGTGGCCCAAACCAGTATGATGTCTTCTTTGTCCATGGCCTAGAAATATTTCAAGTGGTAGTAAAGAATACCGGAAGCAATTTGCTTAAAGAAGGAAGAATTGCATTTTCGGTAACGGTTATGGAGGCTGTTTTCTATGATCATTCCAATGTGGCCTGGAATCCAGGAGCATTTTTCAGACCATCTCATGAGCAAGAAAGTAAAGAGAAGCCAGAAAGGCTAAGTTTCTGAATCCCTTTTGAGGGCACACTCCAATCACCCAGGAACTGGCTGATATGTCTGCTTCTAAATCTCCATACCACATCCTAATAGCCTCGTAGTGGGGACCCACACTCTTACACATGTTTCTAAGGAGAACTTTCAACAAATTAGAATATGAGGCTTCTGTGAAACTTTCAAAGTGACATCCTTCAGTCAGTGATTTTTTTGTGTGTACAGTGAGAATTCCATGACATTCATACATAGGTACCAGAAATAAGATGGGAAGAAAGTTCAAAACTGTAAACCAGGCAGATCTTGTTTAAGGAAGTTCCACAAAATGACTCTTTTCTCTCCCTACCACTTAAATAGTTATTATTTTTTCTTCTGGTTGGAAACGAGGCTGTAAGATGAAGGGAACACTGCAGCCAACCAGAAGCCCCTGCTTGTTTCTGCCCCTGAATAGCCCCTTCTTTCTTTGTAGAAATGGCCATGAAGCTAGAGTCACTGTTGCTCTAGACTACCTCCTGATTTCTAACCTTGGCACATCTCTAAATGTCTCAAGCTAAGACATGAAAATATTTCATTTCCATGCTTTCTCTGTCACATCCTGTACACCTCCTCGGATAATTACAGAATTATATCTGTACCTTCCTTAGAAGAATCTTCATTTTAGTTTTACAGTTATGTTTGGGTTTGGTAAACCACGTTTACTAAATTTGACGTTCAACCTGAAAGTGCAATAAAAAAGCAATAATTTAAGAGTCAAAGAATCTGGCCAGAGGCACAGTTAGTGCCGAGAGTTTTTTATTGGATAAATGAATAAAAAATATGTAGCAAACAGGAAATGGGTATCATCAAATTCTTTTATACTTGTACATGCTTGTGAGAAGTCATACATTGTCAATTATATAATGACGTGATAATGGTCTTTACCAATATTGACTTCTATACAAATTTAGTGGATGAGGTTTGACCGAACCTGTGGAGCAAATTTATACATGGAACACATCTGCTCATAAGAACTCTTAGTGTTGGTTTACAAGCAGTAATAAATTAATATACCTTTTCCTATTTGGCTGCTAAGCTGCTAATGTCTATTTTACACTAGAAATAAACAGTTCAGAGACAATGCCGCTCCTAGTTGTTTTCTGCTTAGAATTTTACTTATGAAGATTGTATGTCCCAGATGATTTTAAGAATCATTGTTAGACAAATAAATTGCAAAGCTATGTTTGATGAGGAGACCATATGGAAACAGTGTCAAAGAGTCTACTTCCTCTCTCAGGACAGAGGAGCTGCCCAGCATCAGTCTTCCTGTGACCTTTTACAGAGCTTGTCTCAATGCAATCTAGCAAGCATGAATTCTGTTTTACAGACTAAAAACAAATTAACCCCTGTTCAGTCTTTCTGTTCACTGTAATTGTATCTAATTTGTATCAGCAACAATTTTCCTAGGATAGTTTTGGATGATTTGCTAATTTTCATTTTCATTTCATTTCCTTCAAGAAGACTACAACTTTCAGTGAGAAATTATGACTACAACTGAAGTTGATTTCTAAGAATCATTGTTCTTTTTTAAATTGTATGTGTATTAGTACATTCTATGCATGTATGTATGGGCACCACATGTACTCTCAGTACCAGTGAAGGTCGTGGTATCATCGTGCCTTGATAAGAGGAACATATGTTTGTGAGTCATCATGTGGATACCGGGACCTGAACCCCGGTCTTCTGCAGGAACAACAATGCATTTAACCACTGAGCTATCTTTCTAGCCCAAATGTCATTTTCTTAAAATACCATAATTACCTACAAATTTCTGTCAGTCTGGTATGCTTCTTTTAACACTGCAAGCTAAGAATTTTGTCATATAAGACCCCAAATAATTGATTAGCCATTCTTATGTATGTAGCAGACAATGTCCTGATCATGTTACAAATGACAACCTTCTTAATGCTTATGTTTATGGTGCAACTATTATGGGTCCTGATTCACAGGGAAAAAAAAATTGATGTACAAAGGGTTAAGTTATTGGTTCATCTTTTCACACCTGTTTCTGAAGCATACTTCTGCACATTCCCAATACAATGCCTTCTATAGCTACCCACTGTCTCCTGTCCTATAATGCATATTTATAAGCTTCAATACATTTTAGTTAATAAGTAACAATTGGAAAGGAGTGACACGATTCCCTTTACCAGAGTAATTTCTGTACTTTTTAATAGGTCTTTATGGACCTAAAGTGATGGACAGCATGTCTACAAGTCTAAAACAATTTTTAAAAGCTATCCTTAGGCTTTAGAAATGGTTCATTGGGTCAGGGTGCTTGCTGTGAAGGAATAAACACCTGCATCTAAATCTTCAACGCCTACTTTAAAAGCAGAGCGTGGTAACCAGTAACTTTAACACCAGCCCATGGAGGACAAGGCTAGAGTCTGACACATCCTAGGAGTGTCTGATCTACCAGCCAAGCCAAAGCATGGAACTTCAGCCTCAGTAAGACTCTAGAGCTAGAAATAAAATGAAGAATGATAGAAGACATCCACATCCAATTCTGACCTTGGACACTTGGACATAACCACATATACCACACAAGCCACACACACACACACACACACACACACACACACACACACACACACGAACAGAAATATAGTCAAACACATAGGCTAATTTTAATCAGTTCCTTCACTTTCATTACACAGGGTAATTTAAGTGCACAAAACTGGAGTGTAACTGTTTTCTTCTCCGTGATACGGAGCTGACATCCCACCTTCCAGTGGAAAACAGATTTCAATGATGCATTCAATATAGTTCTGTCTCAAGCATTATATTTGATTGATTATGTTTAAAATGGCAATCTCCTCAATACACTGGAGACAAGTTAAGGTAGATATCTTTTGCTGATGCATGCTCTTTTGCACAAAACAAACTTCAATTTGCTACCTAATTAACTTCTCTCACACACACAGCTTCTGCAATGTTTCTTATAATAAATGATTTGTTCCATGTCTATATATTTGTATAGGTATTTAAACATCAATTGTTTAATAAATGCATGGATATCAAAAAGTCTCAGTGAATATTAATTTATGTGACCATTATCAGAACAATAGCATTATATATATATATATATATATTATGAAATTTATAAATATTGCAAATTGCTGTTGTACTGTTCAATGGCATCTCTGAGGGAAGTGGTTTCGTGACCTTTTGAATACCAAAATCTATGTATGCTCAGTTCCCATAAAATGGTGCAATGTTTGCATAGAACCTGAAAATATCCTCTTGCATACTTTAAATTATTGCTGCATTCTTGCAATACTTATTATATGCATCATATACCTTGTTAATATATTAAATATTAGACTTAATATATTTAATATATGCACCATGTATAAGCAAGAATCTGAATCTGATTGGATTTAAAGATGTATAACTTAGAGATACAAAGGTCAGCTCTGTTTTTATCATCAGGATGTTACTTCTTTTTCTATTTCCTATAATACAATTTCCTACATGTCCCCAAGTCCTCGGGGATTTTGCCTTCCCAAATGCATTCATTATTGGTCTCGGTTTTGTCATTTTATCACAGTGTCCTCATTCTGGCATATGGTTTTTTTTCACAACTCCTGTGTTTCTCACCATAATTTCTCCACAATTTCTTTCATAGTTACCCAGTAATCTTTGATTTTATCAAAAGAATAAAATACCCAGAAAAATAAGAGAGAGTTGTCCCATCGTGAAAGGAAGTGGTGTAGTAAAGGATGGGAGATGAAGGCTGTTCTCCAGCTTCTGGGAAGAGAGCTCTGTGCAGCACCAAGGCCATAGAAGTCTGCAAGGCACGGAGTCCACCACTATACAAAACAACAAAGTGATGTAGACAACTATCTGAGGTACAATTCCAGGCAAATGACATATCATCAGCAAGAAATATTTGGATATCCAGAGAAAGAAAGGGTCGTTTTTTAACAATACAATAGTGTTCTGGAAGAAAAATAAATACGAATAAATTGTAGAAAGAACAAAATTAATTGAACTGGGCTCAAACAGAAATAAGACAATAGCTGGTAGGAAAGTGGTAATAAATCCACAGCTGTTGGAGAACACAAGGAATAAAATCCAGGACCATCCTGTGTAGAGGATGAGATGAAGATGAATGTTGGCAGTAAAAGGTGAGTTTCTGTTGGAAAGCCTGCAAGTCATGTTGAGAAAACACTCAGCATTTGCTAGACTAAAGGAGGCAGAGGCCTTTAAACCTGAGGCAATATAAGGAAAGTAGTGCAATAATTCCCCAGACTTTGTAGGAGGAGCTTCATCAACCAGAATGTGAGTGAAAATACTGAGTGCAATAGACCAAATGCTGCCTTAATGATAATTTCAAATTAACAATGTTACAACATACCAGTGACAAAGAGAATGGAAGAGAAACCAAAGGCCCTTTGCCTGGAAACTTTAATTTTATGTCACTCAAAATTATTTATAGACATTAACACGCATTGTTGAGCACAGGTACACGGAGTGCACTCAATAGGATTCTTTCCAAATGGATCTAAACTTCAAATGACATTATTTCCAGGGAAGCTTGCCCTTGTTATATTTCCCCTTGTGGACAGAGGAAACTGTTGATCTCCACAGAAAGAGTGGTAAGTGAATAATGAATGAATAAAGAAAAAATAAGTTCCCAGAATAACTCCAAAACCTACGATTCTCATCATATTCCAAAAGAGGAACTGTAGTTATGGACAAAGTGTTATCATTTTTAATTGTGGAACCACAATGATAAAAAAAAATCAAAAAGAAAACAATCATATGCTTTCCGGTCTAGTTCCTCCTTCAATTGCTTTTATACATTATCTTTTTGAGAATGCTTCTTTTACTGATTCTGGAGTTCATCCATTTGGCAAGCATCTGAAATTCTTTTGCCTTTGCCTCCCCAGTCCGGGGTTACAGATGCATTTTTATATGACTGTTGGTGATCTAACCTCAGATTTTCTTTACTTATTGAGCCATCTTTCCAGCCTTGCTTTTCCTGTCTTCATATTCCTAGAAACAGGCATCTATGTCCTTTGTAAGGAATAGCAATAGAAAGTCAGAAATACCTTTGCCCTTTTATGTTTCACAGCTTCCTCAGTTTTTTTGTTGAGAAAGGTTAGAATTTGTTAAGAAAAAAAAATCTTTTGAAAGTAATATTTGTATTAATCCTCTGAGAAAATCATGGAGTGTGTTCTGATTATATCCACACATTTCAAACCTGTCGTATCTACTCTTTCTACCTTCAGTACCCTACCCATTTAACTTTGAGTTTTCTTTCTTTTCCTTTTTTTTTTGTTAAATCCCCATAACATTCAATTTGTGTTGTCTAATTACTGTTGAGAGTGGGGCCTGCCCTCTAGTGTGGTTATCTAATTAGAGAAGCTAGACATGAAATTTCATGCCCACATTCACCCCCACTTCATACTGGTATTGTGTCTTGCTTCTGTTTGTGTAGGTCTCAAGTACGCTGTTATAATACCTGTACGTTCAAATGCTCAACTGTCCATTTTGTCTGAAAAATGTGCAATGGTGAAGTTATCCTCCAGCTTTGGCTCTTACAGCTTCTCTGCCAAGTCACATGCAAAGACACACCTATCCAAATATTACTTGACTTCTCAATGGAAAACTTGAAAACCAGAGGGTTTGGACAGATGTTCTATAAGTTTGGAAGGTCCACGTGTGCCAGAGAGAAATTACTATCACCAAAAATATTATAGGCGTAATTGACAAGGAAAAGGAAAAGTTTCAATGATAAAAAAGTAAGGAATTTATGTCCACAAAGGCAGCTCTACAGAGGATACTAGAAGAGAATATTAAACATAACCAGGAGGGTGTCAAGTAATATATAATCCCAGGTAGGTTAGGCAAAGAGATATAAATAACAATGTCACCATAGCAAAATAGAAAGACCTTAATATAGATATGAATGGCAGTTAAATGGAAGGGGGAATGGAAGAGGTAGAAGGACAGAAAGAGGGAGAAATGAATGCTTAAGAATAGCAGTAAGCAGCCACGTGTGAGCTTAGGATTCTTAGGATATTTTTTAAATAATGCTTAAAGCACTGTGTGGGTTAGCTCATTCTTCACAGGATTGTGATCCCACATGAGAATTCTGAAACAATACAAGAGGACTCACACTATTGTAAAACTTCACCCTCAGGCAAGTGTAGGGGAAAGGGTTAGAATCTTTGATGTCACCTCTGTGATTTCATATGGAGGAAGACACCTAACCAACTGCCTCTAAATTGACCGAAACCAGACTACCCACAGCAAACCATACCTTCAGATGAGTCTTTATTTTAAGAAGGCATCCTCCTTTCCCTCAGGTCTAAAACTCAGTTTAGCAGAAGTTCTTCATGTGTAGCTTCAAGAAGCTCATTTACTCTACAGGTAAAAGGAAATGGAGTCTGCCAACATTACATAAGTTTGGAAGTAGTGTCTGAGCCCCAAAGAAAGCTATAAGTCCTCTCTGCTCCTTCACAATACTCAAAGCCCTACTTTGCTAGCTGTGAAACCAAGGCATGCTCTGGTTCTGACACCAAAAAGAAATCTAAGTATCTAGGTTGTAATAAGTAATCACCTGGGAAAAAAGCATAGAACACCTTTTCTCTTGTTTCTTTCAAATTAAGAATCATTAGCAAATTTAAATTTCTATAAAATAAATTATAAGAAAATTATAGCCAGGAGCAGAAATGAATGGGTAATAATTAACACAAGGTCTCACGAACTCAAAACTAATTCTTCTCTGTTGATGAAACTGTCTTCTCATTTTCCTGATTGACTCTGTGGATTGTCTGCAGAGGGAAATCCCCCAGAATCAATTCCTTTTAACAGTACTATGCACGGGCAGGTTGGACACACTTTTCACTTTAAGAGCATCCAGAAAGAACTCTACTTTGATGTTGCAAGGAGAGCCAGGCCACTTGTTTGTCCCAGCCGCTTGGCTAGATTAGCCCCAAAATAACCACACAGAAACTGTATTAATTAAATCACTGCTTGGCCCATTAGCTCTAGTGTCTTATTGGCTAATCTTACATCTCAATTTAACCCATTTCTATTAATCTGTGTATCACCACATGGCAGTGATTTACTAGAAAAAATTTGGCATGTCTGTCTCTGGTGGCTCCATGGTGTCTCTCTCTGACTCTGCTTTCTACCTCCCAGAATTCAGTTCTGTCTTCCCCGCCTACCTATGTTCTACCCTATCAACTAGGTCAAGGCAATTTCCTTATTCATTAACCAATGAAAGCAACACATGAACAGAAGGACCTCCTACACCAGTTTGATGTATAAAATTTAGATAGATATAAAAAATGAATGCTAATCTCTGGGGTTTATCAAATTTATATAATCCATGGAGTGAGGGCACATATTTATTTTCTCAGACCATCTACAGGAAATGATGGTGGAAGGTTCACAGCCCCTGTTTCAAACCCACTGACACAACAAAATTCACATCATGGATACTAAACCTGTTAGAATCTAACATTTCTCAAATTTAATTTTGTTTCTCCAAAGTCAAGTGCTGAGTTAACTCATGAAATGTTTCCTTCCCCTTTTGTTTTAAAACACTTTTTTTCTTTAAAACATTTCTTTTATGTAGGTGATATTTTCAATCACATGTCCTCTGATCATTTTGACACTTTCCTATTTGTTATCAACCTGAACAATTCTAAGATTATGCTCTCTCTTGTCATTTTCTCATTGCACTTGAAAGCTTTCTGCCAAGATACATTTTATTCTAATCTTATCTCTTCAAAAATAAACTATCATTAGGCAATGATATCAGCACAGAACACATCTTCTTTCTTTCCATTTGGAGATGTGTTCTTACTGTGAAAGCAATAATAGAATAATTCGCTGCCAGGCAGAGCTGAGTTTGACTCCTACAGGGCTTGACTCTTAACCAGTGACTTGACTGTCAGTATATAACCCTACTTCTCACTCTCACTTTCTTCCTGTCTACAATGAGATAATCACAACTCTCCTGCCGTGTGGAGGAAGGATGGAAAACCTCAACGCAAAACTCATTTGACTTCTGTTGATGCCTCATTTGTCTGACTGCAAATTTTTAGAGATGCAGCCCTGTCACTAAAACAATGCCCAGTGTTCAGTGGTTACTGCATGGATAAATTGAGAGATGACAAGTTTCTTCTCACAGCACATTCAGGTTAACTACAATCGGAAACATCCCTGCCCTCATTCTGCCATAGTCCAAACGTGCTCTTACTGGCTCTAGGTTTTCGTATTTTATATACTCTTTTTACATGGTTTGCTGTTTTCTCATATGAATCCTGAATAAGACTTACTCCCAACCTCCCTGACAGACACGTGGTCTGTAACCTCAACGTCTTGGCACTACCACTGTGGACTTTGGCTTTCCAGCCTGCATGTGATGTCTAGACAGTAACTCCTACTGTTCTGCTTGCCCTCTCTCTTGTGAATACCACCTAGAAACTACTATTATTTCCATAACTGAGCACATACAATGTCTTACTGTTACGAAGCTGCCCCACACTGAGAAAAATCATATAAATGAAAAGTAGTTTAATTGTAAAAACAGATGAGCATATCTGATGGCGTGAAATCCTTTAAAGGAAGTGATTAGTTTTGTAAGGATCTCCTTTCACATTTTTAAATATGAATATTTGTATAATTAGTTAAATTTATTTAATAAATGCAAGCATTAACAGGGTACCTCTTGTCTTTTGAAACATGCTCACAGATTATACTATTGAATTAGAGAGATCACAGCTATTGCCCCAAACATCAGTTCTTACAGTGAATGCCTTAAGCTTTCAGTCTTGAGTTTGAAATATGCAGTACAATTATTTTCTATGGACACCTTCTTCTGTGAAGCACAGAACTTCTCACTGTTTTATTTTAAATGAAGTTTGGGTGCCTACTGCTCCCCTTTACCCATACTTCCCATATTCCTTCTTTCTATTACTCTTCAAAATAAGCCCAAGGCCAGATGGTTTCAGCACAGAATTCTACCAGAATTTCAAAGAAGAGCTAATACCAATACTCCTTAAATTCTTACACACAATAGAAACAGAAGGACCATGTCCAAACTCTTTTTATGAGGCTACAGTTACCCTGATACCCAAACCACAAAAAGACACAACTAAGAAAGAAAATTACAAACAAATGTACCTCCAATCCTAATTTCTGGGAGACTATTTCTTCTTGAATTCTTCAGTGAGAACATATGGTTGTTTTTATCTTTCTAGGTCATTTCATTTTTCTTATTGATCTTAAGTCTCATTGCTGTTACCACAAATGTGAGTATTTAATTCTTTGATATGGCTGGAAAATATTGTATAGTGTACCTGTCCCACTCATTAATCAGTGGGTCTATACATGGACTCCATGTATTGGCCTTTGCAAACTACTATGCTGCAATATGCATATGAAGATACAGTTTAAATATACTTATTTAATGCATTTACTTTGAATATGCAAGTAGAGGTCAGAAGAGCATTTTCGAGAGTCAGGTCGCTCCTTTCATCTGTTGGTTTGAATGCTGAAAAAAGGTTATTAGGTTTAGTTATGATCACATTAATCCACTGAGCCATATTGTCAGCACCAGAAGAACATTTGATGTAATGACTCTATTACCCCTAGGTGTTTATCCAGGAGTAGATTTAGAGGATTTAGAAGGTTTAGAGTAGATTTAGAGGATTTAGAAGGTTTTTGAGTAACCTTCCTTTAGGTTCCCCTAGTAACTGTGCTAGTTTAGGTTCCCACTAACAATACCTCTGGATACCTTTCCTCCTATCCCTGTTCTTAGAGTTGTTAACTTCCATTCATCCATGAATAGTGTGGTCTTAGTTTTCCAGTGAGCAATGACCATTTGTATCTATCTGTCTATCTATCTATCTATCTATCTATCTATCTATCTATCATCTATCTATCTATCTATCTATGTATCTACCTATGTCTATTTATCTATTTATTTTGGGTTGGTGGTAGTGATATTTGAAACTCTTTACATATGCTGAATATTAACTGACTAAAACATTGCATACCTCCTAAGTTTTAATTTTGTCATGTTGATATGCATGTAATTCTCATATTGACAATAACTTACCAAACTGTTTTGATTTTTAAATCTTGAATCATTTTCACCAATGTTCAACCATTCTATTTGTCAGGAGTAGGTCTATTGCACTATTCCCCCAATCAGGTTGAATTTTAGATCTAGTTAGAGCTACTGCCTTACAGGTTGCTCTTTCCTTTGCTAAGAAGGAAATGCTCATGTTTCTTTAATGCCTTCCTGAAGCCCTTCCCAAAACTTTCACCTATGTGTGAGCATTTTATATTATAATTACATGTTAATCATATCAAAATTTAAGTTGACTATATATCATATATGCTAAAATATGCATGGATATAAAACACGATAAGCTTCCTAAAGAAATTTTAGACTCTGTGTCAAAACCTTTTGACATGGACTTACGTGTCCATCTCTTACTCCATTGCTAGCAGATAAACACTGAAAAAAAAAACTGAACACATTCAATTTGTTTTAAATGTTCTTCTTTCTGTACAAATATTTGAAATAGAAATATTTTACTAAATATATTTTATCTACTTGCTTGGTATTGAGTACATAGATATTCTGTCATGGCCACAAATACCTAGGTTTTATAGCCTGTGCAGCATAAATCACATCGTTGTTCAGGTCACAGTGAAGAGTGAGAGGGCATAGGTTTGACTATGTTTGCAATAGTGATAACCCCAAGAAAATGTTTTATTGTATACAAAGACCTACTTCATTTTTGATATTGCCTAATGTCTTTTAAATTATTCTTTTTTTATTTTATCACCTCTTGTCTCACATTTGGGCCACCCATCTTACTCACCCTATTTATGGATAGAATTTACAACATTTATAAATAATTGAAGCTGAAAAACAAATATTAAGTGTTAAACAAAACAATATGCATAGAGCGTGCTGACCAAGGAAGCAGATAGGCTATCTTCAGACCTCTTCCACTCTCCATTTTGTGGCAAATTCAATTTCCAGTCTCATGCCCAGCTCTCTAGCAGATCCTCTGCTGTGCCTCCCCTGTCTTCTCTGTACCCATCTCCAGTGAATCACTAAGATCATCTCATAGAGCTTCCCTTATCACTCTGTTCCTTTGTCTAATTCCCTAACTGCCAAATCAAATCTCTGCATTCCTTAACCACTGGCCAAGCAAGAAAGGGAAGCAGGTAGTTGGTCTCTCTTCCAAATCCATTCCCCCAGTTTCATTCCCAGACCTGAGATTTGATAGGACTGTGACCTAAGAAAAATCAAATACTGCTGTTCTGCTAAAGGAACATCGCAATAATAAGTCCTATAAGCATTCTGCTGTACTCATAGATTATGCCTTGCTTAACGATCATTAGACATGTTTCCTTCTGCTGTAGATTGGAACAAATAGAGAGACCCAAAGAACATGAAGAGAGTGAGAAACAGAGACATTGGAACACGTAGCTCTAAATGGGATGTCTTTATCAAATCCCTCCCTTAGGGTTCAGAGAACTCTCAGGAAAAGGAGACAGAAAAAGCCTAAGAGTTATAGGGGGTAAATAATATCAAGGAGACATGACCTTCTAAGCACAACATTCCTGGTGCACATATAAATTCACAGAGACTGTAGCAAGCATGCACAGAGCTTGCAAGGGTCTACACCAGGTGGGTTCCTAGACCTGAAAGAAACGTACACCCATCCCTGTCCCTAGTCCATAAACTGTCTCCCTTTGACAGCCACTTGCAAATTAAAGCTTGTTTTCTAGAAGGGAGTCTCACTGAGTAAATGGACCATTTTTAAAAGTAGGCCCCATGCCAACACAAAATGAATTCAAAGGCATCTTTGGAGGTTCTTTGTTTCATAATGTTGATTTTAATAATCTGAGTTTCTGAACTCTGTCTCTCTTTCTTTCAATCTTTACTTTTTCCTTACCTTACAAGATCCTTTCCATTCACATGACAGCTTCTAGTTTTTTGTTTTTATGGAATTCTTTTGTGTACAAACATATGTGTCTACATGTGTTTCTTGGGTTTCTTCGGTTTTATTTGTCCTATTCTGAATTGTTTGTTTTTGTTTTATCCCATTTTATTTTATTATTATTCCTTAGATACTTGGGTTTTGTTTGTTTGTTTTGTTTTTTCTAAGTGAGATACAAAGGAGGTACATGTGGATGGAGAGTGGGTAGGAAGAAACTGGGAGGACTACAAAAAGGGAAGCCACAATTAGAATATGAAAAAATAAAGTATTAATAAAAAATAACACTTAGAATCCTGATATGATGTATGTTGAATGAAAAGTGCTTTGCTAGGCATTGGTAACAAAGCATATGCTTATTAAAAACTTTTTGGCACATAAATCCACTTTAATTTACACCTTAATATAGTTAACCTTGGCCAAAGGTCAACAAACAACTAATTTAAATATGTAATAATTTGGAATGTCATTTTTACTAATGGTTCCTAAAATGAGAGAAAAAGTTAAATTATCCAGGACCACAGACACCTTAGCAGTGTCTGCATTGTTTTAGGACTGACTTCAGACTATTATATCATTTCAACTTTTACAGATGGTTGTCCTATAACACATACACCTTCAGATACCAGAACTTCTCTGTATCCATTAGAAACAGCACTTGGCCCTGAGGTGCCACTCCCACAAACAGTACTGCACTGAGCCACCATAAGGGTGGCTTTCCCCATCACCTACCATATAACATGTTATTTCTCTGTCTAAAAGGCAAGGACATTGGAAGAGATAGGCTCTTATCACCTTTGACAGAAATTTCTTTCACATTTTCATTGTGAAGTCTGGGCAAGGATTTAATTAATCTTATTCCATGTTCATTCCACAGAAAAACTGCTGGATCTAAGCATGAGGCAGCCAGACTGGCCTATTCTTACTTGCTGTGCCTTTCTGTGTTCTCTCATGACCATGGATGAAATATCTTAACCTAGCACCCTCGTGCTAGACTCTTAGGCAGGAATGCTAGTAGTTAACTAGAGAGAATGAGTGTCGTTTTGTCATAGGTGACTACCACAACTGTACCCCACTGATAAATTCAGGTTATAATTTTAAAACAAAATAGTAATTTGTACTTGGAATTTGTAGTAATGGCAAATCATACTTACAGATATGTCATAGAATCTCCCAGTTTGTGACTAATACAGAAGGTAACAATTTTTATTTCTAAGCAATCCTGATTCCAAAATGATAGATTTCCTGCTGTATAATATCAATGAGCCTTTTAGAAATCACTCACACAACCAATTAATGAATGAGACTCGCAGCACAGCTAGTGAGGGAGGTAATTCTCACAGATAGAATAAAAATAAATCTTTCTTAATACCATTTCAACTGTGGATCTCAGCCCAGATGCTATAAAAATGAAGAAATTAGGTCTTACCTCTCTATGCCTGTCTACCTTCTACCCCTGGTATATCACAAAAGTATATTTTAGAAAAAGTGGAACCTCTCAATATATGTACTTTTATGAGTTTCAAAATAATCATTTAATTCATTTTTGCCTTTCCCAACACCTTTGACATTCTCCAAATTTCTAAGTTAGGGCAAAGTAAAATGTGAGAAGACCTGCTCTGACATTTGAAGCAATTAACATTACATGAACCCTAGCAAACAGAGAAAGTCATGTGACTTTTGTTTTTTTTTCTGTTCAAAAAAATAATTCAAAACTAGATTTCTTTTTCTCACCAGGGTAAGAATACCATAACATTCTGTATATGTGAAGTATGATATGATATTTCCTTCCATCGTTGACTAAGAGTAGTGGACGTGACTTAGTAGATTTATTAAAACCCTAAAACAATTCAGTATTTTTGCCCCAATGATTTTTGCACAAATAATCGCATTTATATAGCATGAATCTAGATAAAATGGAGATGGTTAATCATTGTTACTTTGAATGAATGTTCTTTCCATGAGTTTTCACAATATTTAACTAGCAAGACTTTTTAACGTTATAATAGTTATATACTAATTATATAATAAGCTCTCCATATTAACTATATATAAGTTGACACTCCTTGGCATTGATTTATACCCATGAAAACAAAAAGTACATTGGCTATTCAGAATGTCTACTTGTTCCTTTTAAAAATTCCTTTCATCTGATCTCCAAAATATATAAAGAACTCAAGAAACTAGACTGTAAAAGGCTAATCAACCCAATTATAAAATGGGGCACTGAGCTGAACAGAGAATACTCAACAGAAGAAATTCAAATGGCCAAAAGACACTTAAGATCATGCTCAACCTCCTTAGCGATCAGGGAAATGCAAATCAAGACAACTTTAAGATACCACCTTACACCTGTCAGAATGGCTAAAATAAAAAACACCAATGATAGCCTTTGCTGGAGAGGATGTGGAGAAAGGGGTACACTCATCCATTGCTGGTGGGAATGCAAACTTGTGCAACCACTTTGGAAAGCAGTGTGGCGGTTTCTTAGGAAATTCGGGATCAACCTACCCCTGGACCCAGCAATACCACTCTTGGGAATATACCCAAGAGATGCCCTATCATACAACAAAAGTATATGCTCAACTATGTTCATAGCAGCATTGTTTGTAATCTCCAGAACCTGGAAACAACCTAGATGCCCTTCAATGGAAGAATGGATGAAGAAAGTATGGAATATATACATATTAGAGTACTACTCAGCAGTAAAAAACAAAGACTTCTTGAATTTTGCATACAAATGGATGGAAATAGAAAACACTATCCTGAGTGAGGGAAGCCATACCCAAAAAGAGGAACATGGGATGTACTCACTCATATTTGGTTTCTAGCCATAAATATAGGACATTGAGCCTATAATTCATGATCCTAGAGAAGCTAATTAAGAAGGTGAACCCAAAGAAAAACATATAGGCATCCTCCTGAATATTAACCTTCATCAGGCGAGGAAAGGAGACAGAGACAGAGACTCACATTGGAGCACTGGACTGAAATCTCAAGGTCCAAATCAGGAGCAGAAGGAGAGAGAGCATGAGCAAGGGACTCAGGACCACAAGGGGTGTACCCACACAGTGAGACAATGGGGATGTTCTATTGGGAACTCACCAAAGCCAGCTGGCCTGGGTCTAAAAAACATGGGATAAAACCGGACTGGCTGAACATAGCAGACAATGAGGACTACTGAGAACTCAAGAACAATGGCAATGGGTTTTTGATACTACTGCATGTACTGTCTTTGCAGGAGCCTAGGCAGTTTGGATGCTCATCTTACTAGACCTGGATGGGGGTGGGTGGTCCTTGGACTTCCCACAGGGCAGGGAACCCTGATTGCTCTTTGGACTGACGAGGGAGGGGGACTTGATTGGGGGAGGGAGAGGGAAATGGGAGGCAGTGGCGGGGAGGAGGCAGAAATCTTTAATAAAATAAATAAATAAATAAATAAGAAAAAAAGAAAAGAGAAAAAAATTCCTTTCACTATATTATATGGTCACTGTATTAGTAAGGGTTCTCTAGATGAACGAAACTGATAGTATGAATATATGCATAAATATGTGTGTATATATGGAGTATATGTGGAATACATATAGGGTATGTATTAGAGGATAGTGGAGCAGCTAGTCCAGCAATGACTGTTTACCAATGGAAAGTCCAAAAATCAACTCCACAGTTTGGATGTCTCAGTTGGTCTTCAGTATATATCAAAATTCTGAAACAGTAGACTCTAAGGTCAGTGAAGGAAGGAATTTCCAGGAGGAGCTACAGTAAGCAGGTAAAGAAAACTATCTTTCTTCTTCCATGTATTTTTTATAGACGCCAGCCAAAGGTGTGGTCCAGTTCAAAAATGGATCTTTTCATCTCAAAAATCCAGATTTTCTCAAAAATCCAGGTCTTCTCAATTCAAATCATGCAATCAAGAAAAATCCCTAAAAGTGTACTGCTTGGGTGTTAGTTAATTCCAGATATAGTTGAACGAACAGCCAAGAATAGCATCAGGATAATTATAAATTCATTGTTTCATTTCTATTACGGTATTTTGGTATAGTATACTATATTTTGGTATAACTAGTATTTTCTTGAAAGAAACATTTTTAGAATGCTTTTTTAGTGTTCTGTCCTGTGAATATTATATCAGTATGTTGACACATTTTTATGCTAATGGGAATTTAGGGTTGTTTACATATTTCTTCACTGTGGTTAATTTTTATGTGGATACGTTTGTTCAAGTCAATGAACTAATTTATGCTTTCATTTATCTTGAGTAAATATCTAGAAGGGGAAGGTCTAAATCAGTTTTTTGTTAATAAATAAAGTTTACAGACAGAAAATATTTCCCCAAGGTATCTAGCTTTTGATATAGGCATACACAACATATGCCTATTGCAGCTCCCTCCCTTACTCACCAATCCATTTTTATAATTTGAGTGATTTCAATAGATGTATAGTGTCATCTAATTGAAACGGTAGCTCACATTTGTAAGAGAAACAGTGATCTTTTCAAGTTCTCAGATACCATTTTTGTTCAAGTATTTTGATAACTTTTCTTTTCAATAATTTTGAATTTTGAGAACTTATCATGTGCTTTAGGTATAGTCCTTGGCTAATATTTGGCTTGCTCCCATACTACAAGGTTAATTCCCCAATTGCCTTCAGCTAAACTTTTAAAGATCGAAAGGCCTTAATTTTGATGCATTTCACATACAAATCTGTCATCTTGAATCATGCTTAGGTGTTAGTGCTCAGAATTCTTTGATTAATCTATTACCAGAGAGATTTTATTATTATAATTTTAAGTTTTACATTTAGGTCAGTGACATTAAGCTAATGTTTCTGCAGTATGTAAAGTATATGTAATTTTGCAAGTGCTTAGGATTTTTTTTTATATATAACTACTGCTAAAACGTCCCTCTTCTCTGTAGTGAATTGCTTTCTAAATTTGTGGAAATTAGTTTTACCAATGTGTTCATTTATTGTTTGCATTTTCTGTTTCATTGATTCATTTTCATGTTTTTTTCTAATGCTATAGTCCTGATAGTTGCATAATTGTATAATATTTAGAAAGCAGGTGACCTTTTTTTCTTCAAGCTTGTTCTTTATTTCACACATTGTTCTGGTTCTTTTGCATGTCAAAGGACATTGGTTCTAAATTCCTGGGACGAAATTCTGTTGCTCTGAATATCAGGAAAGCTGTTCAGTCACCTTATGAGAGTTGGATGGTTTTGTTACCCTGAACCTGAGACTTGCACCATGTGCTTCTCTGTCATTTATGACGTCCACTCTTCATTGCAGCTGTTTCCCTGTTGGCTTTTTTCCTTTTCTGCCTTACAGAGGTGGCACATTTTATGTTGAAGTTCCTAAGAATTTCATAGTGTCATAGAAATGCAAATGACATAAAAAATTCAGTACCAATTATTGCATGTTAGCATATAAAAATCTTATGATGAGAAAA
Organism: Microtus oregoni; assembly: GCF_018167655.1. Lineage (NCBI taxonomy): Eukaryota > Metazoa > Chordata > Mammalia > Rodentia > Cricetidae > Microtus > Microtus oregoni. The sequence goes on from NW_024543078.1 coordinate 27,588,260, forward strand.
AAAATTTCAAAGGCCCCCTGCCCTAGAAAAGAACCCCAGGGAAGTAATGACTGTCAAGGGTGAGATAATGAGTTATTCCTAGGGATGAGCCCCTTAATCAATTATGTAATATCAAATAGTCAGACCTGAAATTATTTACAGACAAATCACACTAACTGGACACAGGAGGCTGTACTAATGTGTATGTTTTTGTAACAATAACAAACAAAGAAAAAACACTCATGAATTTGAGAATAAGGAAAGAAGGGATAGGAGGGATTGGAAGGGGGAAATGATGTACTTATATTTTAATTGTAAATGTTTCTGTGAACTTTAACATACTTAACTTTAATCATGCAACCTCCAGAGCAAAGTGTCTATGAAAAAAAGTAGTTCCTCATTTTTCAATAATGCTAACAAGAACAAAGTAAATAAAAACATAAGCATTTGCACAGTCAATGTTTTATAATCCTAAAATAAATGCTTACTTAAGAGTTATTTTTTCACCATACAATAATTCTTTTAAAAATGTATTTATTTTACACCCCTACCACAGCATTCCCTCTCTCTTTTTTTTTCCATTCCACCCTCTCCCTCTTCTCTCCTGCCCCCCCCCCCCAATTCACCACTCCTCCCCTGTTATCTCTCAGAAAGGGGCAGGCCCACCCATGGGCTCCAGCAAAACATGGCGTATCAAGATGCCATAAAGTCAAGCACCCCTCCCTGGATTCTGGCTGGACAAGGCTATCCAGTTTTACTATGCAGCTCCCAAGAGCCAGTCAAAGCACCTTGAGACACTGTTCCCACTGCTGTAGTCTCACATATAGACTAAGACCAAACTATATAACTGCCACATGTGTGTAGAGGACCTAGGTCTTTTCTGTGCAGGGTCCTTTGTTGTTGGTTCAGACTCTATGAATTCCCATGAATCAGGACAGTGTTTTCTGTGGCTTTTCCTGCTATATTCCTGCCCCCTTGCTTCCTATAATCCCCCTTCCCTCTCCTCAGCAGGAATGTCCTAGTGAACGCTGTGCAGCCCAATGCTTGGCCATGGGTCTCTGAATCTGCCTCTATCAGGAGAACCTTCATCCATACAAAAAAAATTTTGAAATGTATTATTTTAGATCCCTGCAAAGCATCCCACCACTATCTAATGCCGGTAATGCACACAGGCTTTCAGCTGTTAACATAAAAATCCTAGACCTAAGACTGTCAGGCTTAGGTTGTCTTCATAGTAGTTGAACTCTTTTTGCAACAGTGCTCTGTCCACTGCATCTCAAAAGTACTGATCAGAAAACCCCAGAGACACTCACTATATGAAACCTACATTGGCTTGTGTTGGTATCTTATCCATCCCTATGATTTACTCAAATGGACACTGAAAATCCTCATCCCTAATACATTTAAATTGGATCAATACATGAAAGGGATAACAAGACATAATAACAGTGCTCAATTCATGGACTTTTTGTTTCAGGTTTCCGAGAGCAGTGAACCTGCAATCAGGAGTTAACACGGCCTCTTTTGTTTAGCTAAGACTAAAGTACAGTTTCTTATTTAAATTCCAGGCACAATACTTAGCTACTGCCAAGCATAAAATAATCTTTTAAAAAAGGAAAGAAAAGCATCATAAATATGGCAGCAAAAGATTGGTTATTGCCAGCATGAAAAGCCGAAAAACAGACTGTTTGGGGTTCATAAACAAAGCTCCCATCCAAGGTCGTGAGTACTTCAGGCTGTGTTTTTTGTGAACTTGGTGCTACAATTCAGAAGCTGACAGCCACATTCACTCGTATTTTTATTATGGCTCTTTCATCTTGTTCACTGACTTCTGTTTTTCAATACAAGAAAGGAAAGTATCCAGAAACATTGTTTAATTATTTTTTATTCCATGACACCAAGCTAAAAGAAAAGTTTGTTTTATCAACATATATTGATTGGAATACTCTATAACTTAAAATTTTCAGAAGTAAAGTAACAACACAAAGTCTTAACACACCATACTAATGACTTATTTTTTGAACTACAAACAAACTCAAAGTGAAAACTACTTATATTTCCACCATTTCCCAGGCCTCTACAATGCACATGAACTGATTTTACAGCCCTGGAATTACCCATCACACCTATTACTAATACGTATTTTCAGGAAAGTGTCATGTTTTGCATTTAAATCCTATTTAAAAGTTATTCTAGAACAAAACACCTTAAACAATTTGGTACAAATAAAATCTTTTAGAAATCCCATCTTCAAGACATAGATATACAAATACTTTAAGTATATGCATGTATACAAGCATACATATGTATTATCAAATTTATGTGTATATACATATTTTTGTCATTGCATAATAAGCTAATGGTGTTTGTAATATTATATTGTAGGCATTGGATCACGTTGTCGACATCCGATTATAATAGCAATGATCATAAAGATGTATGGCATTCCATTTATAGAATTTCTTCATTTGTTAACTGTTCCCATACAATTTAATATCAGTGTGATATTACTATAGCTATGAATTATGACTCTGTACATTGTTGGTATTTTTAGCATAAATCCTTTGTATGTGAAGCTGCTAGATTATGTTAACTTTGTTGACATAACATATTTTCATCTATCTTTGCTTCTATTAATGTCTGCAAGTAAAGGAGGGTAATGCTATTAGAGCACTTCATGAATCATTCCCTGAAGAGCAGAGAGCAGACAAATGAAGATATGCTTACACCATACCTCCCTGTATTACTCTGACCTATCTGTGTGGCATAGTATGGATGAGTACGGATGGGTTATCACAGAAAATATCATTCACCATGCGACCTCAACAATAGAATGTATTTTTCACAGACTCAAGGCTGAAAATCCCCACGTGTACGTTTAGAAAGATTTGACTGCTGGCAAAAGCTCTCCTGGCTTGTAAACAGTAGGAACCTCCTTTGTCAACAAGAAAAATTCTCAGTCACTTTAATCTGATGTGAGTGTCTTAGCAGGCAGAACAGTGCAAGCATATTTAGATGTTAAAGTAGGACTTGGAGTTTTTTCTTTTGTGGTTCCTCTTTACTACCTTGCAATGCAGTTTTGAACTGAGCTGAAAGCTCAATGTTTGGGCTAGGCTGGCTCATCAGAGAGTTCTCCTAAGTAGTTGGTTCTCACTGTTTTTCCATTTCTGGGGTTACAACTACTCACAGTCATGCCTGGCTTTTTAATGTGGGTTCTGGAGATTTGAACACAAGTCCCATGCTTTAAGAGCAAATACTTTTGCCCAGTGAACCATCTCCCAGTACTCATTGGACTTTAAATATCTTCTAAATACTCTTTCTCTAGATAGGCTTGATGTTTTATCATCAGAACAAAAGCTACACCTGAATCTAGTGTTTCAGCTACTGACTGCGGCTCAGCAATCACTACTCCAATGCTCAGGGCCAGGTCTGGCAGTACTTCTGTGTCCCACCGGAACCTACATCTGCTGCTTCAACCATATGTAGTTTTTAACTAAGATTCATACTGTTTTACCAATAAAGACTCAGGAGTCAAAAACTAGGGTGAAAATCTGCTAGCTCAGAGAGGCAGAGAAGCAACCAGCTGTCCTTCCTCAGCCTGCCACCCAGCAAGAGAGATTTTTTCCCCCTCTAACCCAAATTCCCTCCCTTACTAACTGTTTCTCTATCCATTTTCGAGACTTCATCTAACTCTCTATGGCTACTTCCTGTCAAGTTGTTGCTAGTGCCGCTTCTTGACCCAAGGTTTTATTTAAGTCATGCAAACTTGGGTTCACAATGAGATCAAATATTCCGCAACATACATTGAAGTAGTAAAAGGTATAAAAAAAAAAAGAAAAGAAAAAGAGCATTTATTAGACACTAAAATCTATTTATTTGGTGTTTTATTTAAAGCACTACCTGCTCTGCCTATTTGCCGAGAACAATTTCATTTGCTTTCTGAAACAGAATGACCTTGAGAAATAGCTTAACAATCCTCTGACTGCTATGTGTGATTCTGTAAAAATCTTGCTTGCTTGTCTGCCACACCTTCTGGTTTTATAATATAAAATGAGAATACAAATTGGTGTAAGTATTGAATCCTTTCAGAAGCTATGCTAGCTTCCACCCACTAGTGACATCTCTGTTCTTCCATAGATACTGGAATGTTCATTCCAGAAAGATTCCTGTATTGCTTCTGGAGTGGTCAGCCAAATCACTTTCACCAAGACCCCAGGTTATCCAAAGAGACTACTACTCCCGGCCATCTCATCTCACTGAAGTTCTCTAAAACAGGAAAGTGGGCTCTCAGAGAGTACTCCACAGTCTCCTTCCAGTGATCAAGGGAACTGTGATACCCAGTATGAGAGTCTTTGAGTGGAAGAAGATGGCTGTAGGCTGGACATCCAGATCTGGCAAGGACCCTGGAAGAGAGAGGCAGGGAAGAGCTGATGGAGGCTTGATCACCATGTAAGAAATTGCATTGGAAGCCTCAATGGATTACTGAGGTAGCACTGGCTTCCAAATAAATACGTGGAAGGGGTATTATGGCAATGATAATTGTATCCAGAGAAATAGACTGGGAATTTAAAAATTGGAGTGTGTAACTTCTGAATGAATGGTGAAAATTTGTACGAACACTTGTAATGGTACCAGAGTTCTGTGACAGTGGGATCTGATTAGGTCCCAACTTGAAGTCCCTCTGAAGTCATTTCACCTCAACAGGTACTCATCTCCAGTAACAGTAAGACCTCTTAAGTTGTCCTTAGACAATGAGTCAGGCAAGCAGATGCTTGAGGGAAAAAGTTAGTCTTTTCCACTGGACCATTGTGCCACATGAGCCTAGCCATATATAAACTCTCTCAACTCCTAGTTAGGAAAATATTCTCAGCTTGGGGTCTATGTGATCCAGATAAATCATGTTTGACAACTCTAAAAGAGAGTTTACAACTGACAATGGTGTAAGGATGGAGGGCTCTGAATTAAAGACTCTGAAACCATTGACCTTCCCTTGATATCTCCTGGCCAACTGAAGGACCTCTCGATTTGACTCTGGTTAACATAGTTTGAGAGGTCTGTATGGAATCATCTGGTCACCCAAACCAATTACAAAATATTGATTCATTCTATGTGTTGGCCCAAGATCCTTCAGGATGAATTTGCTACCAGAACATTCACTGCCTCAGAGATACTGGTTATAAAGACAGCTAATCCTGAAACCAAGGAATCACCCCCTTTGGCTTCCTCAGAGGATGATATTTTGCCAATTATGTTGCTTCTTTACTGGCTTCGAGGAAATTTGAAATATCACTGATTCTGCCTCTCTAGGGGAATCTGTCCTGATGCAATGCTCACCGGCTTTATCTGACTAGCCACCTCTGCGAGACGCTTGTCCATTGCATTCCACGAGTAAGCCCATCCCAATGTGCCAACTAAGAGAAATGTCAAAGCTCTTCCCTCATCTAAGAAGAGGGAAGCTATGATATTTGGCCACATGCTTGCCTGAAGAGGAGGGAAGACTCCTCTATCATTGCAGAGAAATTATAAAAGATGTTTACTCCTCACAGCTAGATTTAAAGCATAAACCACTCCACATTACGGATGAGAACTGAATTCAACAGAGGAAATCAAGTAACTAACTCAAAGCAAAGATATATTGATAAAGATGACTGCTTATTTCAGAGGACAAACAGGAAAAAAGTTAAAACAATGACCCAATCCTCCAGTTTCTTGAAGCTATCTGGGGTTCTCTCTTGTCATTAGTGCTCTGCAAGGCTCACATGAAGAGTCCATGTCAAGTGAGTCAGGAAAAAATCAATTGGAAGAGCAGGCAGCTGAACAAGTTGCACTTGATGAAAACAAAGTTCTGTGGTCTCCTCCATTACTCCCAAGAAGGTATATTATTATTCCCCATGTTCCCAGAACTCTATTATATATCAGAAGAAAGAACAACTTATAAAGATGTGACTAAAATTCAGGAAGACTGAATAATTACTACAAATTTGAAAATAACAATTATAGAGGTGAGAGCTCTCCACCTAGTCCAGCAAGCTCAAGAAGAAACCCATATGGGAAAAACTGCCCACAAGAAATTTTTCAAAGGTATTTGATGTTTTTGAGGTTGCTAAAATTAACCCAACAAGCTAGAAATTCTGTCTTCAGTATGCTTGGAAAAATCTCAAGCAGGGACCCAAGACCCCTCCACTGACACAAAAACAAGGGTCCTATGCACATAGGCATGCAGAAATGGAATTTACTGGCATTCGACCTAGCAAAAAAAAGATAAAAACTTGTGGGTATGGTGTGCACTTTTCAGGCTCTGTAGAAGCTTTTCCTACCTGCACAGACAATCATTTGGAACTTGGACAAAGGGTCCCACCTCTAATATTCAGGTCATATTGAAAGGAATAAACAGGACTTTAACACAGCACTGGCCAAACATTGCCAGGAACAGACCTCCCTTGGTCAAAATTTCTGTTACTTGCAGTTTAAGGTGGATTATATACCCCATCAGTGTAATTAGTCACCATTTTAGACTGTGTTTAACCACTTAGTTCCACTGCTCCCAAAGGACTAAGGGGATTCCTGAGAACATGGACTCACCTGGCTCCAGCAGTTCTTGATAGAGCTGCGGGCACTGTACAGAAAATTTGTTAAAGTTACGTGTATCAACCAATGGCTGTGCCACACCCATCCTAAGGCTGCTATGACTTCAGCCAGGAATGGAGTCACCCAAACCAGCCTCTATCTCAAAATAACCTCAGAATGGAGACAACAGCTCAACTTCTACTGTGCATCCTGCTCTCCCTCCTTATACTGGGAATGGATTCATGCATACATGCAGTAGTCACTTAGAATTTCTGATGCTGTCATATAAATTAGTCTGCCTTGTTCCAGGGCAGCTCCAATTCCCATATACTTATCAGTATAACTAACTGCGCATCAGAAGAGGTCTGTCTTATCTCCTTCAGGTGGTCTTCTGCTGAGAAACAGGCCAGCCACAGATCATCCCTCAGCCCTCATCATGCTGTGATGGAACTGCCCCCATCAGCAAAACAGCTTGTGTTTCTTTGGGGGGATGGCCATTTTCAATGAGTGGCAAGAGGTAAAAATAACATCTGTGGATGGGCTTACCTTAAACATTGCTAGTGCATGGGCTTCACACGATGGAGACTTGGAAATGAACTCCCACAGAGGGAAAAGGTGTTAAGGTCATAACTAGCCTTTGGTTACTGGGAGAAGCTCTTCATATGGAAATGATATTTCTTAAAATTCTGGCTTTAGTAATGCTAGGTACGAGCTCATTTCCTTGGTTAGGATTGCTGGATATGTTTACAGCAATCCAGGTTACTTATTCTGGAGTAGGAATAGCTAACCAAAACCTAATGCTGCAAAAGAAACATGTTTAACTAAACTACCTGCTCAAGTGATAGAAAGGATGTGCTATGTGAGAGAAAAAAAGTCTCTATCTGACTTGATTAAAGAAATGTAGTTCCTCGGGCTGCATACATAGCCTACCCCCAAAGCATTTATGCCTGCTGCTCAGGAGACAGTTGTACAAGGGTATTCTTTATGGCTATCTTAGGTGTGCTCACAGGAAGCAAGGCGCAGCAATACCCACTAGATTCATGAAGTAAAAGAACTCCTGTGTATTTACTAGTTTTGATAGGAATTATGTTGAAAAGGTCAATGGACACCAGTTCCACTGCAAGAGGTATCCAATGAGTTCAACATGGCCAACTCTACTCAGAGCAAGAAAAAAAAATATTGGCTGATGTGGGATTCCCCTCTGTATGCTGTGGATACCACTAGTGAAGAAAGAAACTGTCTTGACCTGTTGATAGGGCAGAATGTAGGTAAGCAGGAAAACTAAATTGAATGCTGAGATAAAGGAGGGAGAGTCAGAGAGAAGCCATGTAGCTCTGCTGGAGACAGACACCAGAACTTTACCTAGTAAGCCACTGCCACGTGGCGATAAACAGATTAATGGAGATGGTTAAATTAATATGTAAGAGTTGCCAATAATAAGCTAGAGCTAATGGGCCAAGCAGTGATTTAATTAATATTGTTTCTGTGCGATTACTTTGGGTCTGAGTAGCTGGAAACAAATAAGTGGCTCATTACAACAATTGTTCAAGAAAATATAGCCACTTTTCAGAATAAAATAGATTCCTGACTGCAATGGTCTTTCAAAATCCTTCAGATTAGAACTGATTACTGATATTAAAAAAAGAGATATACATGATTTTTACAAATAAGAATACTGCTTAATGCTAAATAGTCTGTCAGTAATAGTATGTAAAAATGACAAAAAGTTATTAAAAATGACTAAGGCTACAAGTACAAATGAGAGCCAAGGAGCACAACGCAGACAGAAATGCCAACCCATTTTTTTCAAGAACGATTCATAAGATATAGAATATGGCAGAAAAACCCAAGACAGTAAAAGTATTAGGTCCTAATTTGCTGATCTATTTACTGATTTACTTAAAGGACCACTTGCACTGCTATTTGCCAAGCATGACTTCAATTGTTACCTAGAAGAGAATGACCGGGAGAAATAGTTAAAACCATAGGTCTTTACCTTTAAAAACCTGCTGAATGATACATACACCTGTAAAATCTTGCTTGATAGCCACCACACCTCGTGGTTTTTGAGTACAATATGAGAGTGTAAACTGAATCTGACACTAAAGCTCTTCCCGAGCTGTCCTGGCTCCAGTCTACCCGGGACATATTCTCTCTTTCTCTCTCATTGGTAGGAATGTTTATTTCAGGAGGATTCCTGCCACAACATCACCTTAGCAGCTAAGACTTAAATATGAGAATTTTAAGGAGCTCAGAATGTAAGTTCTTCTACTTCTCTGACAACTCAGGTCCTTATTGTAGGCAAAGTTCATTAATTCATATCAAATCTCTGCCTAAGTCAAAGAATCACATTGAAACACTATCCAAATTAGATATTGATAAGACTCATAGTAGAATTCTTCTTCTGATTTGACCCTTAAAAGGTTAAGTGTGTTCAAAACATAAGGGTGGGACATTCATATTAGAATATATAACTGTCTTCTAATAGGGGAAGGTTGGAAAAGAAAGGAGACATGATGAGTGTGAAACCAGTTCATCTTGCAAGTAAGGCCTACTGTATGAACTCAGATTTATGAAGAACAATCTTGTGTGGGTCAGTGTCCTGCCTTATGGATCCATTAAGGTATCATTTAAATTTAAAGCCACTAGCACAGGAGGCCTGGTTCACAGCCTTTGATTAAGCGTAGCTTATTGAATTTGAGACAATTGCCCAGTCTTCTGAAATCAAAGAAGTAATCTTAATGATAACCAACAAGCTATGGCCGTCTTTACTTTACTTGAGGAATAACACATGTGTCTGTAGACGAACTCTATGATCTAGACTTGTATGTGTTATTCTTGAAGTAAAGTAAGTTCACCTGGAAAAGAAAAACTTGTCCCTAGATACTGGAGATTAAAGTGAGAATTGGGTGAGACCAATTCACCTCCATATGTGATAAAGATCTTTTCATTCTTTTCATCTCAAAATTTATTATTGGTGTGTGTGTGTGTGTGTGTGTGTGTGTGTGTGTACAGAGGCATGCATGTATCCATACACAACAGAAGAGGATGGCAGATCCTCTGGCATTGCAGTCACAGGGGCTTGTGAACCATTCGATGCAGGTGCTATGAACAGTTTTGTTCCTCTGCAAGAACAGCAAGAACTCCTAACCTCTGAGACATCTGTCCAGCCCCTGAATCTTTCAATCTAAACCCACTGGTGTTTTCTCAATTGCAACTCAATGACTGAGAACTCAAGTCAGACTTCAAGGTGTTATCTCCACTGCTCTTTGTCAATAGTGTAATGAGAAGTTATAAAATAATAGCATTCATCAACAAATATCTCAAAATTGATAGCAGCATACCCATGTAGTAAGGAGAAACACACATGTGAAAGTTATATACTGCTTACCTAATTCTTATGTTTTTGAAAAAAAAACCTTGTTTTAGATTTCATGCACATATATTTCTTTTGGTAAATTTATTATCTACCCTTTTAAACAGAAGAATTACAAGATTGAATAATACACAATTGAAATTTATTTATTCCAGGATTTTTCTCTGCCACATATAAACCATACCCCTTTATAAAATTAGAAACAAGTTCAAGAAAGTACAGAAATGTAAGTGATCTCATTTAATGACATCTTTTGGTGTACTTTAGATTTAAGCATAACAAATTATGAAAAGGCATATTAAAAACATTTGAATCATTTACTTAAGTAAATTTTATGTTTGGGAGTTAAAGAGAAAATGCTCGATTCTGAAGTATAGTTCCCATGTGTTATATAATCTCTGACTTCAGAGTTGTCTTACCTGCCTAAAGTTACTCACATATCCATGGGCTGTCATCAAAGGATACTAGGGATCTTGATGAAGCCTACAGAGAGGAAGCTGCTCAGGTACACTTTTCTAGGAAGTTTCCTGAAAAAATTATAGGCGATATCTACAGTTTCTATTGCCACAACAAAACACAATTACCAAAGCAACTCAGGGAGATAAGTTTTTATTTGACTGACAGTTCAACATCACTGTTAATCATCAAAGGAAGCCAGAATAGGAACTCAAGCATCACAGGAAGCTGGAGGCTGGATGTAGTTTTTTCATCAGCTCCAAGCTGGACTTTAAATTGCTGTTGTTTTAACCAGCAAATGTGAGTCTGCAGTTACTCGCCTGCTTCTGCATCAGTGGCCCAGCCTCTCAGGCCATGGCCTGGTAGAAATTCTGTTCCCTCAGGTACCAGCTATGGCATGGCCACCAAGAACATCTTTTAATTAAAACTCTATCATTCTATTTATTTATAAGACTCAGATGTCAAAGGATGAGGTGAATATCTGCTAGCTTAGAGACATTCAGTAGCAACTAGCTCACCTCTCTTTGCCATTCTCTCAAAAGGAAAGAGAGAGTCCTTTCACTTTGCAAAAACAAAAGAACCCATGCTATAGGAAGTCTCTCTGTGCTTCTTCCTGTGCATTTCTCTAATGTCTCACAGACACTCTATGGCTCTCACTGATTACTTTCTGTCAACTAGTTGCTAACTCAGCCTCCTCACTCAAGGTTGATTTTAATTATCACAAACACACACTCATGGTTCACAGAGGCAGGTGCTGATGCAGAGGTCATAGAGGGGTGCTGTTTACTTTCTTGCTCCCTGTGGTTTGAGTACCCTTTCTTACAGAACCAGGAAGAACAGCCTGAGTATGGCATGACTCATAATAGGCCGAGCCTTCCCCCATTAAGTGCTAATTAAGAAAATTCCTTACAAACTTGACTGCAGCATAATCTTATCATTTTCTCAATTGGAACTCTCTCTTCTCTTGTGACATTTTTTTTTCAAGTTGACATAAAGGGAACTCTGATTGCTCTTTGCGCTGACGAGGGAGGGGGACTTGATTGGGGGAGGGGGAGGGAAATGGGAGGCAGTGGCGGGGAAGAGACAGAAATCTTTAATAAATAAATAAATAAATAAATAAACAAATAAATAAATTAAAAAAATATCCAGCACAGAAGAAAAGACTCTCAGCGTTGTGTGACAATCTCCTACTCTCCTACTGACAAATAGCCTGATGGGAAGTATGTGAGGGAGTACATGGCCTAGGCAGATGTTCTAAATCATGTAAGAATTGATAGAAAACTAAAATTAAATTAAATAAGTAATTTATATCAGTCAATATTGTATCATGAGTTATAAAAGGTCTTAATAATAAAAGCTCAGAGTCAGATATTGGGGAAAATGCTGAGAGATCAGAGACAGGAAGAAACAAGTCACAGCCACACCTTAACTCACAAATTTCCCAGTGGGAAAAACACTAAGTCCTGCTTTTTCCTGCCTTATCACTTCCACTGTCTGCCCAGACACATCACTTCCTGTCTGTCTGTACAGACCTCCAGACCTCTATGTTTAGCTAGTGGCTAATTCCACCCTTTGATCTTCAGGTAAGCTTTATTTCTACAAAAAGGTATCACTATACAACATCTGCCAAATATAACACCTTGATGTTTTTCAAAGTCCTATGGGCCAGCAACAGGACTCAACTGGGCCAGAGGGCATAGCTCTACTCTTCTGTTGTGTAATATTATTTCAAAGGCAAAGATGTATTACTTTTATTATATGAAGGTATATTAAATTTGTTCCTGCTGTCTTTGTTAATGAAGTAAAAACGTGTTATGGGTTTTTTTATGCTGCATTTGTTTAATAATGCAAAGATGTGATGCTGTTTTACCTTGCCTTCCTAAAGCACCTGATTGTTCTAATAAGGATCTGAATGGCCAATATGCAGGCAGAAAAAGGAGGGGTGTGGCTGGAGGGCAGAGAGAATAAGTAGGAGGAAAAACCTAGGCTAAGGAAAAGAGGATAAGAGGAGAGAATGAGGGAAAAGGTGATACCCAGGGATAACTTACCAGCCGACAAAGAAGAGGACTACAAAAAGAAAGATAAAAAGACCCAAAACAAAGCATAGGTAAAAAGACACTAATTAAAGTAAGAAATAAGACAAGGAAGAGCTTTAATCACTAATATTAAGTCTTCATGTCAAGATTTGGGAGTTGGTTGGTGGCCCTAGAGAAAAAGCCTGCTTCAGGGTCCTTGTCAGTTAGTTCACCAGTCAGTTAGTTCACTAAGTATCCTGTGGACACTTAGGAGACTATTTGTTTGTGGGGACAGTGGAAGAAGACGAATTCAAGCATCCATTGGGACTGTTACCATCGGGTGACAGAATTAGTAAAGGTAACAAGTTAGAACTCAAGCCACAGCAATAGGCATTTTATGGCTCTCCTGTAACATATTGGCTAATCTTCCATTGGTCAAAGTCAGTCATTTGTCCAAGCAAAGATGCAGCACAGGAGGAAATAAGGTCCGGAGTACTGGGTAGAAAGTATTAAAAGTTGGGGATACATAGTATAATGATTTCTATAAACAATCCAACAAACTGTGTTGATTATGTATGTGTGTGGTTTCTGTAAAAATTTATCATAATCATAAAGGCAAAAATAAATTGTCCACAGTGTATATTATTTATAAATTAATAGAAAAATACCATGATAAATTTGTAAGAAATGAGTAGTTAGCTTACTATAATGTAAATTACAAATTAGTTCTAATGTTAATCTACTTTGATGGTAGAAGGAATGAAGGATAAGGGAGAGAAGGAAGGGAAGGGGAGGGAAGGGAAGGGAAGGGAAGGGAAGGGAAGGGAAGGGAAGGGGAAAGGGAAAGGGAAAGGGAAAGGGAAAGGGAAAGGGAACAAGGGGATGGGAAAGAATGGGAACAGAGAGAAGTGGAGAGGTTAGAGGGAAGGGAAGGGAAGGGAAGGGAAGGGAAGGGAAGGGAAGGGAAGGGAAGGGGAAGGGGAAGGGGAAGGGGAAGGGGAAAGGGAAAGGGAAAGGGAAAGGGAACAAGGGGATGGGAAAGAATGGGAACAGAGAGAAGTGGAGAGGTTAGAGGGAAGGGAAGGGAAGGGAAGGGAAGGGAAGGGAAGGGAAGGGAAGGGGAAGGGGAAGGGGAAGGGAGGGGAAGGGAAGGGAAGGGAAGGGAAGGGAAGGGAAGGGAAGGGAAGGGAAAGATCAGGAGGGAGAGAAGAGAGCAGGAAAGAACAAGCTTTCTAGAAATCCTTGTAATTAGGTATGAAGTTCATGTGAAGAAGATAAAGTCTTAATAGTACTTGGAACCAAACCCTTGAACAATAACTTTTAGCTTAGAATAGTTGAACATGATTCTAAATTTAAAATCTTCAAGATGAAAGGAGTAAAACTACTACAATCACCCATGTGATATATCTTAAGACTATTTAACTAAGTTAATTGAAATATGTGTGCAAAATTTTAGAATCAGTGTTTCATTGATGCCAAGTCCTACTGTCTTTTATTTCTGTGAACTAAATGAATTGTAATAACCTTCTGCCAGGAGTCAGAATGTGTGTGTGTGTGTGTGTGTGTGTGTGTGTGTGTGTGTGCATGTGCATTTGTGTCTGTATGTGTATTTGCACATGATGAGAGTGATTTCAGTTATATTCATTTATGCCTTGGGTAAGATTATAAAACATGCAAATTAATATATCATGTGGAACACGAATGCTTACTGTATAATTTTCACATGAATTTGGGAGCCAAGAAGCAACAATTGAAGTACCTGAATTACCCAATGTAGCAAACAGTGTGCACAGGTTGGCAGAATTACTCACAGTACATGCTGGGAACTACAGGTCACACCAAAAAAAAAAAAAAAAAAATACAAGTTAAAATTGTCATTGTCTTAATTGTTCATTAGCAGGAATCCACTTCACTAACTAATCAATGTGTGTGGATGATACATCTGACAAAAGGTCTCAGCAACAGGTGTGGAGGCAGAATCACAAGACATGATTCATTTTCCAATAGGTCATAGTTGATAACACAAGAGCAGTCCCCTTCCTGACAATGAGTCCCCAGGTTACAGCATTGAAGAGTTATATACAGTCTTGACACCACATCCAGAATACCAATGTAAAGCATCTTGCCTCTGACTCTCAGTGGCTTTATTTTTATAAAGGTTGAAAAAAGAGATTTATCTCACTGTATTGGTTGGAAAATTAAATAGACGATTCCCAGAATGTACAGAGCCTGAAATATAAGAAAAATCGTATAAAAGCTGGATGAAGTGAATTCAAAAATTTATGTTACTGTATGAATTTGGCATATGGTCCCTTTGAATCAAGAGAGCACTGTCAAAGTATCTTTAGATGGCAACATCTACAGGAGAGTACCTTCCCTGTGAGAGAGCACACTTTCAAAATTCTGCCCTCCAATAAAAATGCAATATTGCTTTAAGTCAAATGGACAAGTAAAGAGTGCTACATACTTTACTGAGGCTGTTTGCTCCCATGTGTAGACAGCTATGGCATGAATTTATTTGCTGCTTTTCTTGGTGTAAGATTTCCACAATAGATGGATGCTTCGTCAGATGCTTAAACAACTGAGCTCATAAGAAAACAGGAAATTTGGCCTTTCGCTGTGAATTCCAATCTACACCTAAACTGTTAGTGAGTTTTTGGATTTGTCTTCTTTCTGAGAGAATGAAATCCCATTTGTCTTCAGATTTTGAGTTACAACCTACATTGTTTCTTTTCACATTATGTTTTTCAGTAAAATAAAGTACATATCTAAAGCAAGTCTTTAAGTTTGATGGTAGTAGTGGCCCCAAAATGATGTTAAATAGCCATTATGCAGACACTCAAGCCTTGCTGGCTGATTCTGGGAAAACATATTTTCCTTCTTTCTTCCCTCCTTCTCTCCCTTCCTTCCAAGACTTTGAGGAACTATTTCCATAATCTGATGTTGATGTCTCCTCGTCCCGTTCTTGCAATTTCATGTTGATAAATTAATCAGACTCTCTTTTCATTCACTTGCATTTGACTAGTTGTTTCTTTGATGACTCACTATTAAAAGCTGTAATAGTGACGAAACCCAGAGAGAACTTAAAATCAAGTTACCAAGGTAACATGTCATTTTTCTTGTGAGAGATTGCACTGAGGTGAAGCTCTGGGATAACATGATATGGGGCATCTTATTCAAGTACGGACAGAAGGGACAGGAGGGACAGGAAGAACCCAGGCCATTCCTATCTGTTCTTTCCTATCTCAGCTTGTTGTATTTCCAGAACATTCTATACTTGTCCATGAAAACTAAAAACAAGAAGTGAAAAACTGGTCAAGTTCAGGCTTTCTAAATGGCTTCCAATAAGTATACAACAACCTTTTCCATTATTTATAATATTCTCTTTTTTCTCACCTTTATTGATTTTTTTGGTGGATTTCAAATCATGCATTCTAATCTGAATATTTTATCCATCTCATTGTTTCTGTCCTCTGTTCTTGCAACCTCCCCCAACCAAACCAAAATCAAATTTAAAAGAAAAATCAAACCAAACAAATAAAATAAAGCAAAAACAAACAAACAAGAAAATAAAAGCAAAGTAAAAGAATTTTAGCATGAAATTTGTAGCGTGGCCCGTTGAGTCACACAGTGTATCCTTTAGCCCATTCATCTTTACTTGCAAGTGTTCATTTCCGCAAGTCACTGGTCTGGTTCGAGGACTCTGGTTTTTACTATATCACTGATAGTGAACTCTCAATGGGGCTCATCTTGGAAATCATGCTGTTGTCCTGTGTCTTGGAGATCCTACTGCTTTGGATATGTAGGTTTGTCCCCTTCACATTCTCCAAGTTTATAGATTCTGTAGATGTTGTGGTGGGACCATTCATAGCCCTGGTTCTGGGCCTGGATGGTACCTGGGTTGGTCATTTCACTAGATCTCTCTCTCTTTATCTCAGTTTGGGTGAGCTCTCCAGCACTGCTTCAGCTAGCATACCCAGGGCAGTCTATAGCAGAGAGCAGGGGCAGTTCTCCTGCTCTCAGGCCCTAAGATCTGGGTCTCTATCACTCATGTCACCAGGAGGGCCAGCTTTACTGTTTTACCTAGACGAGGTGCAGGGCCCTCCTAATGATTGCTGTAGGAGAAATATGAGGCTGTGTTGCGGGAGGTCCTCCCACTCCTCCAGCCTATCACCGCTGAGGTACCAGCCCATTGGGGCGTGGTTTCTCTCCCTTTAAAAAAGCGGCCACTTCCCTCTCCTCTCTCTCTTCACTTCCTGCTCCACCGGCGACTAGACTCCTTTCCTGGTTGCGTAGAGGGCTGTTGCCTGGGACAGTGATCTGTAAGTTTTTTCCCCTTTAAATAAATACCACCTTAATAATCATAACCCCAAATTGGTGTGGCATTGTTTGTGACTTACGCCTGCAAGGCTGCATAATCCCTGGGTACCAACATGGTCCCATGTGGCTTACCAGACCCTGGGCATCCAAAGAACCCTCAGTGGCAACTGTAGCCATGGACACCATCCCAGTCCCCACATTAAGCAGAACCACAGACGTGGCCCTAGGCAGTGACCAGTGCTCATCTGTCTCCATGGCTTCAGGTGGCAATATCAGTCATCCGGTTCAGCATAACCCCAAGTGCAGCATGGTCCTCAGATACCAACATGGTTCAAAAGCCAATCAGACACTGATCATCCACATGGTGATAATAGGAACCCTGGGACATCAATTTAGACCCAATCTGCTATAGGACCACAGACCTACACATGACCCTTTGCAGCAGCCCAGGACTGGAAGAGACCATGGCCCTGGGGGACACTGATCATCCACATGGTGATAATAGGAACCCTGGGACATCAATTTAGACCCAATCTGCTATAGGACCACAGACCTACACATGACCCTTTGCAGCAGCCCAGGACTGGAAGAGACCATGGCCCTGGGGGACACTGATCATCCACATGGTGATAATAGGAACCCTGGGACATCAATTTAGACCCAATCTGCTATAGGACCACAGACCTACACATGACCCTTTGCAGCAGCCCAGGACTGGAAGAGACCATGGCCCTGGGTGACAGTTGCAGGCCACTCAGATCAGGAAGTCCCTGGTGGCACCATGGCCCTCAGATGCCCTCATGGTCACAGGTTGCAGCCCAGACCCCAGGTATCTATGTGGCCTTTAGTGGCAACATGGCCCATGGACATCAATACATACCCTAACTGTAGTAGAAAAATGGACCCACACAAGGCCCTAGGCAGCAATACAGCCTGATGTCATCACAGGCCACCCTGACTGGCATGGTCCCTGCAGCACCATGGCTCTCCAATATCTACATGGATCCAGGTGGCAGCCCAGACCCCTGGCATCAGTACTGTCTTCGATGATCTCAGGAACCATAGTCACCAAAACAGACCCTGGCTAGAGCAGAGTGACAAACACTACCCTTGAACCAAACATGGCCCTTGACCATAACCTTGGTCCAGAGGATACCTTGGACCTAGATGACAGCCCTGGCCATGCAATCTACCCTGGCCTAGGTGATTGCACAGCCCTTGGACACAAACAAGGTCATAGATTTTGACCCAGATCCCAGGCCTCTGTGTGTTCTCTGGTTGCAGCATGGGCCAGTACATCAACACAAACACTTTTGGCAGTAGGACCACAGACCTATACAGAGTCTTCAGCAACAGCCTGGGCCAGGTTACCACCAAGGCCTCAGGAGGCTGTGCACACTACCCAGATTGGCATGCCATGACCCTCAGACACCAACATGGCCCCAAGTGATGACCTAGACCATCACAACTTCCAGCAGTGAGAGGAGCCACAGACATCAACATAGGCCCCATTGGCTGCTCCAGAGCCAAAGACCAAGACCTGTTCCTTGTTCATAGGTCAGGCCCCTACATCTTCCTGGACTTGGGTGGCCCACTGGCCATTTACATCAGCCCGTTTTTTACCACCCTCACCTCTCCAGAGCCACCTCTGTCCCCAGCCCATGAACCATTCTGCCTCTTCCCATCTTCCACCTCCTCACCCTTTACTCTTTCAGCACAATGGTGCCTGACCGCTCCAGTCTCAAGGAATGATAATGCACTTTGTGGCTTTTCTCTCTCCCACGACCAGGGCTGGAGACTTCCAGCAGCACTTGGTACCTGATAACACTGTGTCAAGGTACCAGGAAGGCTCCTGGTTGGCTGTGACCCTCCCCTACAGTCCAAAGAATCTGGGTAGTGGCTCCACCTGTGTCCTTTGCATATTCAAATACAATATTCTTTAGCATTGTTTTGTTTGTTCTTGTTTGTCATCTCTGAATAATTTATTTTTATATTGTTTTGTTCATTTTTATTTATAACTGTTCTGAATTTTGGTGTATCATTTCTTGTATCATTTCCAGAATATTTAGTTTCTTGGGTTGCATGTGTATGTATATATATATATATATATATATATATATATATATATATACATATTTGTTTTATTTATTCATTTATTTATTTCAAGATGGGATTTCTCTATGTAGTCTTGGCTGTCCTTGGCTTCAAACTCAGAGATCTGCCTGCCTCTGGCACCTAAGTGTTTGGATCAAAGGGGTGCACTACCACTGCTGGGGCATATTTTTGTTTCTTTAATAGGAGTTTTTTTTTTAATGACATATTTACGTGTTTTGAGTATTGTGGCGGACCTCTCGACTGGCGACGAAGAATGACCACCACACCAGGATTCCACTCAGATCACGCTTTTACTGGAGTGCCCTTGATTGATGGGGAGCATGGAATGAGGGGGACAGGAGAACAAGGAACAGGAACCGGAGGGGCAGGGAGCTAAGGGGCAGGAAGCGAAGGGGCCTGGGTGCACTTAGGCAGCCGCTTAAATGGGGAATTGGCACATGGGTCGCCCTGTGATTGGCTGCCACCAACAGCTGACACCAGACCGCATCGGGATAGGCTCAAGGATCCTCATCCACTGCGCATGCGGGAAGCGGGTATGCGCAGCTCTCAAAGCCATAGCCAAATATGGAGTTGTTTATAACCAACAAGACAGGATGTCGGCGCCATCTTGTAATGGCGATCCTGTCTGGCTCACTACAGAGTATATTCACCTTCTTCCCCATTTCTTCTTATATCCATCTCCTTTACCCATTCATCTTTGTGTTCTTTTTGTGAAATTATATTATAATAACAATATTTTCCATTCCCTTTTCTCTCTGGAAAGACTCCCTTGACCACCTTTTGTGCTTTTTCAAATATTTAACCTCATTTTCATTGTTATTATATGCATTTGAATATATATCCATACATATAGCCTATTTACTCTGTATTATGTTACTCATATGTCTGGTTTAGGGATGATCTTTTGGTATTAGAAAATGAATTAATATGCTGCTCCCTGAGGAGGACTATTTCTCCTGTTTTCAGTGTTCTTGGGTTCCCTTTAGTTCATTTTGTACAGTTGGTGACTCATAGGCTTCCTCCATCTAATTTTGGCTTGGCTATTGCTGTTCTTAATTGGCTCTTGTAATCTTCCTATCATCCTCATTCGCAACGTTCCCTGAGATTTTTGTGTAAGAGCTATATATTGGATGGATTCATTGGGACTGAATTCTTCAACTCTGCATTTTGATTGGATGTGTTTGTTCTGTAGTGGTCTCCATCTGTTGAAAACAGAAATCTCTCTGATGAGGGGTGAGGACTACATTTGTGAGTATAATAGCAGATGTTTAGAGTGTAGTCATGGCTTCTGCTAGTATGTCAAGTAGTGGTTGTATATTCTCTAACAAGATAATTTTTAACTATTAATTCATTTGATCTTCTCTCCAAAGTTTTACTAATGATCTACCTGTGTTTTTTTCAATAGCCTTGGACATAGTTTACTTACTTTTATAATTCTTAAAATTTTAAATTTCAATTAAAGCACTCTAAGGTTCTTAAAATTGTGATAAAACATAATAACTTAGAAAAATATATTACTATAAACACTTTCACTTTACACATTTGCCTCAAATCAGAAACAGGTGTGCATGTCTAAACAAAAGAATCTGAAAATATTTTAAATGATTTAAGTAAATGCTTAGAAAAACTGTTTTTAAGAGCAGTTTCTATGTAGTGTAATATTCTTTTGTTTGTTTTTGCTGCTTCATAGCTTCTGCTTTACTTCATAAATGTCTCTGTATTTTAACTACCATCTGCTTGCCAATTCTCTGTTTGGTCACACAAAATTCATGGCCTTCCGAATTTACAGAAAATATTACTCAATGTACAATAAGATGAGAGACAAAGAAAATTATTCTTACCTATTGGAAATTGAATTCTTCCAAAGATTTATGTGTTAAATTCTTGGTCTCAGCAGTGACATTTTTAGAAGATAAAGTGGTGCTCAAGACATGGATACCTTTAAGAGATTCTCAAGCCATATCAGAAGTGGTGGTTTCTAACAGTTATCAATTTGATAAGATCTAGATTCACTTGGGAGATGAGCCTATAGACATATCTGCAAAGGAAAATCTTAATTATGTTAATTTGGGGGGGAAGGTCTGCCCACGATGCATGGCACCATTGCATAAGCAGGGGATCCTAGTGTGTATGCAAATGGAGACATCAAGCTGAATGCCTGTATGCACTAATCCATTGTTCTGTGCTCTGCATTGTGGGTGTAAGGTAACCAGTCCTGTCAAACACCCACCACTGTGACTTCTTTGCCATAATGGACCGTGACCTATGAGTCAAATAAACCCTTTCTCCCTACAGTTGCTTTTTCTTCTAGATCATTTTAGCTCATCATCATAAGAAAGCAGTATCAACAAAATATTAAGACATAGGGCACTTCAAAATATAATCTTTGCTTCTTCAAGTTTTACATTCTTGCTGATGAAGACTTTCCTTGTCCATACTCAACTTTTACTAGGGGCTGAAAACATCTCCAAAACAAAGAAAAAATAAATTTCTTGCTTTATATATTAATTATCTTAGATATGTTACTGTAGCACCAAAAGCACAATTAACATGAGAATTTCTGTAACATGCCTTTACCTATCTTAAAGAGGATAATCTTTTATTTCGTCTCTTGACAGCTGCTATCAACAGTGTTAAAGTAGACAAAATTTGCCCTGGTTACAGACCTCTCATGATTGCCTCTTTTCTGTCTACAAAACATGCCTCACGCTTGCCTCAGTAAACTCACTGTCTTGAAATCACGTCACATAGTCACAGAGCATATTGTGATTCAGAACTGAAATACTACTCAGTTCGCCAAAAAACTTCTCATACTTATTTGCTCTTGTCAAAAAAAAAAAAAAATTCCTGTGACAAAATTAAGTGGCTTTTGGTAAAGAAATATTGGGTATCCTTTGCTCAGTGGTAGCAAAGCCAATTCAACTAGTTTTCCTGAATACATTTTCCTTCGCTCCTGTGCTCTGTGGGAGAAAAATAATGAAGTTTCTAATCAGAAGCATGCGGTTCATGGAATTGGAATGGGCTGGCGCCATGTCAAGCTGAGAATGACAGGGAAGGAAGCCACTATTTTTTTGTAGAGATCCCTGGGTTAGAGTTGTGCTTTTCAATGTTGACGAATTAGAGTGAGTTTTGTTTAAATTTATTTTAAGGAAATAATACTAATACATGTTCAGACTGTAGCTAACTAATGATAGTCACAAAGTCAGTTGTGCCATGGGATTTCAATAGCTTGATTTTCCTTTTCTGCTTATATTCTAAATTGTGAGTAGTGACAGCAATGTTGTAATAGGCCACATAAGGGAAGAAACAATAATAGCATCAGCACAGAAAAAGTCAGAGAGCTCAAGTCATCCTATTGTAAACAATTCCAGTTATCCATGCTACTTTCATTTAATAGATACAGTTGATTTCCTATTAGCTGGAGTAGTATACTGAGTGCACACTGAACATTTTTAATTGTATGAAATAGGTAATTTTCAGTGTCAAGTTTTGAAATAAAGGGTAAAAACAATCCACAAATTACTATGATATCAGTAAAAAGGCACTTGCTAGTAAGGAATAAAACAGTATTAGTAAGGATAATGAGTCAAACTTTAACAACGATAATATTATTTTAAAAGCTGAAAGCAAAACATAAAATGGATTTGCATTTCTTATACTTACTAGAATATCAGTATATTAATATTAGAAAAAAAAATAGAAGGTATGAGTACAAAGCAAGTTCCTAACTAAATTCACAGGGTTGTTTTGTTCAATCCTCAAGACACAGAATAAACTTAAAAGAGACAATAAGGGTACTAATTTCCCCAATCATGTGAAAAGTGACATTGAGTTAAACAAAAGAAACAGGAAGGTAAGTGTAAAATTTCTGTAAAAGTACAGATAATTAGCAATGCTATTCCTTATCTGTGCTTAATCACTCAGATATATTGTATTCAAGTTTTAGGTATATGGAACTGCTATTTTAAGATTCTTAATTCAACTATTTCTGTATAAAGAGAACACTGTATTGTCTAAATAGTTAACATTCACAGCAACTGGTAATTGAGATGCAAAGTTTTAGTTTTGACTATCAGCTGGTGGATTTCATCCACATCCCAGAAAGGTTCCTTTCTTGTTCATATCCCTTAGTTTTCTTTGTCTTCTTGTACTGCCTCACTCTTCAGGTTTGGGTTTTGTTTTGTTTATTTGTTCTGACTGATCTTGCTAGGTGCTGTAGGCGGCCTCAAAATAATACTCTCTCTGATCTACCTTCCTAATTACTGGGACAAACAGCATGAAGTTGCAAATATGGAAAAGGTCTCAGTAGAAATCTCAGCGCCTTTCAGACAACTGCTTAGGTTAAGGAACAAGGCAGCTATATTCTGTAAGCATTTAGTCAAGGTTACAAGGCCAAGGAAAACAAAATGTCTACATGTTACCATGTCAGCTCTTGGAGCACCAACTTCAGAAAATAAAGTCCAAAAGTACTGACTCACAAATATGTCTGCAAAACAACAGCCTTTGTTTAGTTATTTTTTGGTTCTGGCTCTTTTCCAACATGAAAATTTTTGATAGGCCATTTTCTCCCCGTGGGCTTTCCTAGGACTGTGCACTTTGGCTTCAGCCATCTACTAATCAGAATTCCCATATATTCATCAAAATTCATTTCCACTTCTGTTCTTATTAATGTGAAGGGTAGCAAATGAGCCTATTTCCAGGTTAGAAAACTCATCACCTCAAAACACTACTAGGCAACTTACTATTTCATATTTTCTCTGCTACAGGGCCTGTGATTTTTTATATCCTGATAAACCTCACTTCTTTGTCCTTCTATTGTCCCCACTCAACCTGTGACATGAGAAACTCAATTGCAAGTCAAAAAACTGGATACAATGAAATTTTAATTTTTGTGAATCTCAATTTTGTTATCATTAATAATTTTATAATTAGAACTTATGATTTATGTGCAACAAATATTTCCATAAATTCTGGTCATGAAAGTGTTTTATAGCTTTCTTTTGGATGTTTTGTGTTTTATTTAAGATTTATTATATGTTTATAGAAAATACAAAGTTTAATTTGAGGATTAATGTTCTGCATACAAATATTTAGTAGAGCCTATGCCATATTAAGAAAAAAATGTGTTTCCTCCCTCAATTGTCTTTGCCTGTTTTGGTGATCAACAGTCCAACAGTGTTTGTCGCTCACTAAGTGGGAGACATTTTCTTCAGTGATGAAGCTGCTGGTAATAATACCATGTTCCTGCAAATCCCTTACACAGGATCCTGTCATGTGGGCCACCACCAGCCACTTTTAAGTCTCTACTACAGATGTCTTTTCTGCAGAATTTCTTTTTCTTTTTAAAACTTGGTTAGCTCAAGGTTTTAACATGATTACTTGTTTGCTTGAGACAAGGTAAAACATATAAATATATATGATCTTATATGGATCATATGTAATTTATACATGCAAGATGTATATGTGCCATAACAAAACCAATTATCAAACATAATTTACATATGACAATAAAAATAAAGTTTAAATATGTGATGATACTCATACCAGTCTATTTCTGAACATACCATTATGTTGTATTTTATTGGTCTCTATTTATGCTTTTATTAATGGCATGTTTTCTTAGTTATTGATAATTGTTCTTGAAGAAGCACTGTATTGTCATCATGGTATTGTTTGTTTCTCAAAATAGTTTAAATATTCAATTTAATTTTATTTAATAATTAAGTTTATATTAGGTTATGTACAACAATTACAATGGGAAAATAGAATATGCATTTTACCAAATATTTAAGGGATAAAAATGAAGAATTATTAGTCATTTGAAATATGTAAATTAATAACACAAGGAGATCTACTTGAAACACCAGAATGAGTAGAAAAAGAGAGAACTAATAAGTAGAAGAGAGATTATTTAAACCCCTGGTGCTCTCCTACACTTCTAATGGAAAAGTAAATAGTTGAATCACCTTGTAAGCCACCATATTAATTTCTGCAAAAGTCAAATACAAACTTCCCAGAAAATTCAGCCCTTCCACTCTCAGGTATGCACACAAGGAGAAATAAAAGATACGTTTTCCCAAAGAATGGGAGGAAGACATTCATACCCACATCATGTCTATTTTCTGGTAGTATAAAATAATCAAAACACAGTATCTGGTGGATAAACAAAACATGGTAAATATATCTAAGTATTGTTTGTCAATATAAGAAATAAATCACTGTAGGTTATAACTTGAATCATAACAAGAAAACATTATTCTAGGTAAAAATAATCTATGTGTGTGTATATATATAAGTATATATAAGCATATATTATATATAACCATATATATGAATATAAAAATATAATCATATTTTATTGTATGTGTCTTTCTCCTTAGCTTGTCAGTGCACATATTTGTTTGTGTACTTGCTTATCAATACATATATGGAGGAAAGAGATAAATGTTGGTTGTTATATTCTATAGCTCTCTGCTTTATTTTTTGGAGAAGATTGCTCACTGAACCTGGAGTTTACTGAATGTCTAGACTAGCTTATTGTTCTGAACAGAGAACATTCCACTGATTCTACCATAAGGTACTGAATTTTTACCTTAGGGATACCATAATTAACTGGCAGAATAAATCTCAAAGGGTCCACCCATGGACAAAGATCTACAGGCAATGAAAGGAGACAGAGACCCACATTGGAGCACCGGACTGAAATCTCAAGGTCCAAATCAGGAGCAGAAGGAGAGAGAGCATGAGCAAGGAACTCAGGACCACGAGGGGTGCACCCACACACTGAGACAATGAGGATGTTCTATTGGGAACTCACCAAGGCCAGCTGGCCTGGGTCTGAAAAAGCATGGGATAAAACCGGACTCGCTGAACATAGCGGACAATGAGGACTGCTGGAACTAGCTCTTATAGTCCAGGCTGGCCTCGAACTCTCAGAGATCCGCCTGACTCTGCCTCCAGAGTGCTGGGATTAAAGACGTGTGCCACCACCACTCGGTTTTCTTAAGGGAAGCTAAGAAGGATTGGATCTGGGGGAGAGGGCAGGTAAAGGGGGTATTGGAAGGAGAGGAAGGAGAGGAAACTGCAGTAGTACTTATTATATGAGGGAAGAATAAATCAAAAGTACTTACACATTCACACATGTACCAAGACTCTTATGAATTGACCATATATTTCATTATTTGGTTATCTTCAACAATTTTAGGGACAGATGAGTTTTTTCATGCATGAAATTTGCATTATCTTCAAACGTTGCTGCTTTGTTTAGTGCATGACAATCCTCATTGCATCAAATACTTACTATTGGAGGAAATATACAACCCAATTATCTTAAATTCAATTATTTTTAAAATCTTGGAATATTTATAAGCTGGATTGTCATAATTACTAACTAGAAGACCATCTGGAAAACCAAATGGCAGTTTTAAAAATATGTTTTCTATATCTTTGAGTTATATACTGAAGGAATGGTAGGGAAAAGTGGTAAACACTGGAAAATTAACAAGTTAAATTTCTGCAAACAACAACAAAAATATTAGCAAAGTGTTCTGTTTCCAAAAAGGATACAGAAGAAATAATATTTGAATAACCAGCTCAGTTTAAAACCATGGACCATTGACCAAACCATAGAAGGAGCTCTGGAAAGAAATCATCAATATTTGCCTGAGAAGACAGCCAGCATTCTGTGGCTGGGCACAAGAAACCCATGCTAGTACACAGGACTACACTGGACTAGCTGATCTATCAAGTGAAAGTAGATCATCCCTATGTCCCTACGTCCCCACTCTTAGGTATCAAGAAATATTGGTGGAAAAATGTAGCTCTTCTTTCAATGAGAAGATTATACAATTCATTGTGGAGTCAAGTGTGATAGACAATATTACTTATAAGGTAATAGTTTTGTAAACTTTTGTCTGCTAGGAACATAACACAGTAAGTTAAAAATCTGTTAAAAATTTAAGATGGTATCTGTCTTTGGTTTTCTGTTCCTGTAAAGAGACGCCATGCACATGGCAGCTGTTAGAAAAGAAAACATTTAATTGAGGGCGTTGCTTCCAGTTTCAGAGGTTTAGTCCTTTATCAGCATGGCAGAGAACATGGTGGCAGGCAGGTAGACATGGTGCTGAAGGAAGAGCTGCTACATTTTGATCAGAATGCAACAGGAAGTAGATTGTGACCTTGGGCGGTATCTTGAGCATAGGCACCCTCAAAGCCCACCCCTACACTGACACACTTTCTCCAGAAAGGTCACACCTACTTCAACACAACCACACCTTCTAATAGTGTCCCTTCATAAGAGTTTATGGGTGCTATTCAAGTTACCACATTCCACTCAGTGGCACCCATAAAGCTTTAAATACTATCATAATGCAAAATTCATTTAGTCCAGCTTCTAACGTCTCCCTACTCTATCACAGCCTCCACAATGTTTAAAAGCCCAAAGTTCAAAGTCTCTTCTGAGATTCCTACAATCTCTTAAATGCAATTTCCTGTAAAATTCAAAATCAAAGAGTAGATTACATACTTCCAACATGCAATGGGACAGGAAATGCATTCCAAAGCATAGGTAAGGGAACATAGTGAGGAAACACCTGGCCAAAACAAGACTGAAAACCAATTAGGCAAACTCAAAACTCTGTATCTCCTTGTTTGATGTCAAAATTCTATCAAACGGATAGCTGTGTTTAGCTTTGATGACTGCAACACACTTCTCCCTCTTGGGTGGTTTCACTCCTTGCTGGCAGTTCTGCTCACCAGGTTTCCCAGGGCTATGGCATCTCTCACATCTTGAGGTCTCCAAGGCAATACAGTTTTCAACTTCACAGCTTTACAAAATGCCCTTTTTAGGCCTCCATTCAGAGACACCTCTGACACATGCCTGCCGGCACTGGCTTTCCTTAGGAGCAGAGGCAAATTCCATAATCTGTTTCTTCTATCCTTAACTCTAAAGGTAGAACCATGTGTCCAAAGCAGCCAAGTTCTGCTGATTGCTGTGACTGGAACATGGCCTCCTAGTTCAATGTCATCTTCACCAACTTTCTGTTTTTTTATTGTTGCCTTTACTGCCTAAGCTTGGCTTTCTTGAACTTGCTAAATAGACCAAGCAGGCCTCAAATTCAGAGAGCTTCTGCCTTCCCAGTGGTGGGACGAAAGGTGTGTACCTCCACACCCAAATCTAAATTTTTCTTTACTTCCTTTTCACAACTTGAAATTTAGCTGGGTGGATTCTGGCCCTGAGGCCACTACTCCCTTTTCTCAATTTCTAGTTTCTTTAACTCTTTGAATACAGGATTTAGCTCTATTCCATGTCCTGGTGCTCTGTTTCTCAAGTTGTACATTTGGTATTTTTATTTACCCAGTTTGCTCCTTTTAATTATAAATCTTCATTAGAGTTATCACTAATAACCACAGGACAGAGTCCATTTTGAGATTCCCTCTGCTAACAGGATTAATCCAACTCATACTGTGTATGTTCAGGAGGCCAAGAAAAATGTCACAGAGGATGAGCAATATGATCAACAAAGGAAACAGTGGAGCAAATTAGTTAGTGACAAATGATTCATTACCTAGGACACGAGGACACACAAGGGAGAGATTGAAGAATACAAGTTAATGACACCTGTGTTTTATACTAGCAATATTAGCATTGCAATTTTCTTTATTGTTATTTTTAATTGGCAGATAATATCTAATGCTTTTATAGTACACACAATAATGTTTCAAAATGGGTATATATTGTACCATGGCTAAATCAAGCTGACTTACATATTAAAATACTTATTCAGCAATTTTCAATTATATAAAGATGATTGTTAGCTCTAGTAATTTTATTATGCAGTAATCTCTTAAATTTATTCCTGATGGACTGTCTCATTACATAGCACAGCCAGGCCTTAAACTCCCATTGTTCTGTGTTAGCCTGCAGAGTGCTAGGTTCACAGGAGTTCAGCACCACACCCAGCTGCTCGTGAAAAAAGTTTATTCTTTTGTTTTGAATGTACCCTCTACAAGAATCCACCACCTTACTCTCAACTTCTATAACATCAACTTTTAGAATGTGAACCTGGAAGAGATATTACCTAGGGATAGAGGGATTAACTGTGTGCAGCTTATTTCATATGAAAGACTGTTTGGTGGTACACTGATGTGCAGAAAGTGTTGGGCTTTCCTCCTCCTCAAAGACTGAATAGGATCCCAGATACATACAACATCCTTTTTTTTTATGCCATGATCACCAAAGTACTTACAACATTAGGGTTTGGGGGGTTATTTTCGCTTGTGGTTTCACTCTGAAGGAGGGATGAAAGAGCTCATAGCAGCAGGAAAGATTAGAAGAGACCTCCTCACATCGTAATAGGTCCACCCCAGTTATCATCTCCTAAAGGGTCTGCACTGCAGATTCGCAAAGATCTATATAAATTGGTGACTAGATATTCAAACTACTGCATTTAAAATTACTTTCAGATCCAAACTATTTCAGTGCTTTTGTGTCATTAAAATGAACTCACTCCCTGGGCCAATGCCACCAGCTCTTCTGTACTTCCAACTGCTAATTTTGCCATTTCAATCCCATGTTTACATCTTTGGGAAATTTTAAGTTGAGCTTTGAATATGGTGTGAAGTAATTATCTAATATAATTACTTTGTGTATAAATATCCAATTTATATGCTATTATTCATTTAAGAGACTAGTCATTGTACATCGTGTATTAGAATTGTTGTTGAAAATCAATTGGTCAGAAGTGTATTCACTTTTGAACTCAATTCTGTTTTAATGATCTGTGTCTGGTTTTAATGTAAGTATTATATTCTTTTGAATATTTGTATTCTTTACTACTCACTTTTAAAACAATGTTTGAAAGACAAGATATTATGATAAGTCAGTATTGACTTTATATGGCTAACATTTTAAAACATATTCACAAAAACCAGTCCACACATGCTCACAGCAGGTGTACTGTGGATTGTTAGAATCTGCAAATCCAAACATCCTTCAGCAGACAAAACTACATTTGGGTAACTCCCCAAGACAGAACTCTACAAACATAAAAGGTGAAAACTTTAGCATACATATCCAGATTACATAAGTCTCAAAGACATTGCACTGACTAGTGGATTAAACTCAGTATTTTAAAAGGTGACAATGGTTTACAGTTGTTTAAATATTTCTTCTTTCAATGTAATAATTTTTATTCAACTAATATTTCATTTTATATACATCAACATATTTTAGTTGCTATAGATCATTCACATTATAATTTACAGAATTATATCTAAGTCATCTGGATCCTCAGTATGCACACTTCATTTGCTGTCTTGAGTTTGTGTCATCTCTGGGTGATATTCATCAGTCACTCTTCTCATCTGATAGCTTATGTTCTTACTTATTTCTGTCAGTTTCTGCAACCTGCCATTCTTCTTTTTAATTATGTTTAGTTTTCATGTCTGAAACAGATTTGGGTATTTGGTTGAGTTGGGTTTGGTTATATCTTTAAAAGTCTCCCATATCTCCTTACATATAATTATTATATTTTAAACCCCTTATCATATGCAGACGTTCCTATTGTGATCTTTTATATGTATGACTTACTTGCCAATCTTTAAGAGCAATTCTAACTCCTAATTATGTAGAGCAAGACCAATAGACAGATGTGTTAGTTGGCAGCTGGACATACTGGGTGTAATTTTAACTGCAATAAGATATATTTCAGACACAAAATATGTTTGTAATTAGATATCTAAAACCTGCTAATGGTGAGTCATAGGAATTAAAAAGAAACTTTCTTTTCACTTATTTGGTATTTAGGGTCTTGGTGAGCAACATCTTATCATGAAATATGTTTGGAACAATGGCCAATGATTGGCCTTCAAGGTCTAGCAAAGGCTACTGACAGAGCGCTTGTGTATATTACTCCTCTCTTCATATGGGCATAAAATCCACTTGTCAAATTGCTTTATTGCTTTCATTAAATTGTCCTTATAATTGTGTGTGTGTATGTATGCTCTATGTACCTGTACACACTCATGTATATGAATGTGCATGGATTGCTACTGCCATTGTATGAAGGCCTTAGTTCTCAGTCTTTTTCTTTTACTGTGTGTGAAGTCCTGTCTTGTTTTTGTTTCTCAGCCAGCCTGGCCTATATGTTTCAGGGGCTCTTCCATCCCTATCTCCCATATCCCAATAGGAGTCCTATGCATTTACATTTACATCAGTTGTGAAGATTCAAACTCTTGTCCTCTTGCTTGCAAGGCAAGCACTTTTACCTATCTCCCTAGTCCCACTCTCATAATCATAAGGTAGAACATCATTAATGTATCCAGTAAGATGGTGTAGAGGGTAGAAGTAATTATCACACAAACTTGGAATCCTAAAACCCACATAAAAGTAGAAAGAAAGAATCAATGCCACAAAATTATTTCTGACATTCATTTCACATATATGCTATGGTTCTTGAACTCATATATATACACACATACCCAACATAACCCAAAGAAGAATAAATTAAACAAAAGAATACATTATCTGTTTGAGAGAACCTTATGTTGATATAAACCACGTAAGTGGCTTGGTGTCTAGAAGACAAGGAAGTAAATATGAGATTCCCAAGGAAAACTGAACCTATGTTTTGCTAGCAAGGTCAATTGACTATCAGAATGTTCCTTTGTGGATAAATATCCTTCAAGTTCAAATAAATTGTATCCAGGGTGTCAGAAATCAAGCTACCATTCACTTTCTTAGTTACCACACATGTAAAGTTTTCAGTTTTAAAATATTCCAAATATATCATAAAGGTATCTACATTGTGATTTTGGAACTGCTGTGTTTTCTTTCATAGAGGGTTCTGAAAATCAATAGTCCAAAGGGGAAGCCTAGTCTTCTCTTATTAAGAAGCTAAAAGGACCATCTTATTATATGAATATTTCATTCACCTCATATTTATTCCTAAAAAACTTCTCAGAGTCCCAACCTGGAAACTTTTTTTTTCTCACCTTGGACCACTCCATGTCAATCCCTCTTTGAAGTGATTGCTTGGCAAATAAAGTTTAACTTACACTATGTGTGTCTCCTGAATAAATTCTTTCTTTCAAAAAAAGGGAATAATAAAGAGACTACCAGTAACTGTTGGTTAGACCAGCGGCAGGAAAGATGGTCACAACAACAGACAGGACCTTCCACTTTGTTTTGGTCCTAACTCATTTCTTAGAATTTTGAATGTTTTTCAAGGGATGTGGTGCTTTAGTGTTCAGCCACTGCTACAAATATTCCCAAGGATAAAATGATGTTTCCTTTTTTTCCCCTCAAGACACTGCGGGAAATAAGGACAAACTGTCTTGTGCCTTTCTCAGGCCTGATCTTAGTTTTCTGCCTGTAACTTATTTATCTCACAAGGATCAAAGTCATTTTGACCTCCTCTTCCCAGAAAACTTCATAGATCCCATTAATGTTAGACATGTAGAGCATATGATTGGATTTCTGAAAGTACAGATCTCTGAGTGTCATGTGTATGAGTGTCCATTTTTTTTTCTATCAAACTAATTGTTGTTACTGAGGCTTAGAAACAAAGAGGGAGCATTTTAGAATGCTGTGATTGATGCAGTATTAAGAGGAGGCTATACAATCTTCTGCTCAGAGTTCTAAATAAAGAATTGACTCTTAGTCACAGGATATTTTCAGCATATTTATTCTTTGGAAAGAATCAGGAAAATATGTTCTTTTGTTAATTCTGAAAATTCCTTCCATTTCTCTGGTGCCTCGAGTATATTAATAAAATTATAAATTTGTGTGTTTCTTTTTCAGTTCTTAGACAGAGAATATTGGTTCTTCGTGCATTTACGCACAGTGTGTCATGTGTTAACCATAGGATGGACTTGCTCATTTGCTTGTTTCCCAGACATTACTGCAACAAAGTTAGAAGTAGTCTGATAATTTTAACTTGACATGGAGGTTTGTACTTGTTGTTCTAGTATTTAGAAAGAGCATTTATCACCTTAGGTATTGTTTTTCTTGTGTTGATGCCATTACACAGTACTTACTCTAGATGATGGTCTTAGGTGATGGATAATGTCATCATTTGAGTGTCTATGTTGATTTCTAGCCTCTTGCCTAGATGTAATATGTTCCAGTAAATGAAACTTGAGCATAGCAGTGTGTGTCAGCATAGGGTCAGGGCACTTTGCTGTCCATTTAAGAGTCTTTAACTCTGTCTTATTAACAAGTAGCTTTTAAGATGTTGCTATCTTTAAAACTTGGAGTCCGTGATTAGGAAATATGAACCAAACTCATGTGTTAAGAACCTTTCATATTATTTCATGAATTAGTCTATTGTGCCTCATATAGAAACTATGGTACACAAAAGGTTTTACCTCAGGCAGGCTTAAAAAGATACCAGAATACTTAGGATTCCTGAAATTAACTTAGGATCCACATAAATAGTTTCAAGGAAACCACCTTTAAAAACTGAAGTGCAGTAGCACATTCCTTTGCTAAAATTTCTGCTAATAATCTATTTAAAATATTCAGTAAAAGTGAAGCTAAAATGGAATTTAAACATCAACTTAAGAATTACAAGAGATTTTGCATTCAGGAACAGGCTCAGTTCTCTTTCATATCTTGCAAAAGAAATATCTGTAAAGCAAAACTGATAGATTTGTCTATATGTCAGGATAAGGTTTTGAATCTACTGAAGGAAAATGTGAGAATGTGAAAAGAACGCTGCAGTGAGAGACAAGATGCTTATTATTCGCAATGTACAGCAAGGAATTGGAAGTCTACAAGTCATTAAATGACAGAGTACATAACAAAAAAGATAAGTAGAAAAGTATGCTCAAAAGGGCCTAAGAACATCTAATAAGCCTCAGAGTCTATTGATCAAGAAAAACTTGTCCAATGGGCCCAGGAACAAGCTATATTCCAAAATGGATGAAAAAAGGCAAAGAATTTAAGCACTATAAATGTCTTCTGTTGAAAATAAATTTCACACAAGATTGATATGATCTTTGATGCCATTGATTGCAAAAATGCTATTACTAATATAAACTGAATAAACCATAAAGCCAATAAAAATACATGCATATGTTTAATATGCATGAAAGATATTTGTCAAAATAATATTATAGCAGCAAATCCAGAAAGGTTTCCTGGTTATCATATGAATCACTTAATACATATTATATTCACACAGAAAATAAATACAGTAAAGTGAAATTTATGAGCCAGCGAGGTCCCAATGTGCTTTTAAAAAATGTTGAAGAAAGACGAAAGAGAGACTATGTAGTTTAATAACAGTTGAATAAGTGTCGCAAGGAAGCAGAACTTGCCTATGGTGATAACAGTTATGGAAGGAAAATGTAACAGAAAGGAACATAGGGGTGCTGGAGATACACAGACCTTCAATGTGCATGGTCATTCAAGCATATTCTTCATTCAATGATTGAATCCCAATATCCTATGCATTTTGATTTTAAAAAGAATTATTTAAAAATAAGCCTTATATCTATGTCTAGTTTAACTCAAGGAGAAAAATAGCATACCTGTTGTTTTGCTTGATGACTTTCCATATATCATACTTAAAGATACATCACCTTTGAACCAAAATGGAAGTTTTTCAATGTAGTTTTTAGTTAACTTCCTTGAATTTACAATTAATAAATTATAGAATTTATTCTTTCTTAGTGAGCTGTCAATAAAATAATAAAGAGTAATACTTTATATTTATTGCAATATGTAATATTCTTCCAGGTCCATTGGCACATGCCTGCAATCCCAGAACTCAGGTTTGAGGTCAGCCTGAACTCCAAAGTGTTCAAAGCACGGCTGTTTATGGAAATTGTCACAAAGATATTTTGTTGATAGAGACAGTGTCTATAATTAGTTGACTTTAGGGAAAATTATATTTTATGTGAATCTTTTAAAATATCATGTGGAGTACAGGTTAGTGATGTTTTTTAAATTGATATCTTGACATACTTTATATATATATATGTATTATCATTAGAATCTTTATTATTCCTCATGAATTACTCTGAAATGTACTGAAAATTAAATAAAAATAAAGTTGAGTCACTGACAGTGATGCAATGGAAATCTTTGCCATCAAAAATTCATCATCCCTTGAAGTTTTAATTGAGCTCTCTAAAACATTTCACCATCTTTCAATAAGTTATAAAATAAATGTGAAAAGTCATCTTACAGATTTCTCAGAATTACTATAAATTAAGCTGATTGGAGAAAACATGATTTTAAGAAAAAATTCTCACTTCATCAGAATAGCAAAGAGTAGCAGAAGAGATTGCTCAGTCATTTAAAGTTACCTTTGTCAAAAATTTTCTCATTCTTATGTTTATTTCTAGATATTATGGGTCTAGTTGAGCTTTGTTTTCTTTTCTTTTCCTTTCTTATTTCTTCACTTCTCTCTTTCTGTAGAAGTCAGAGGGATATATAGTGCTGATTTGGATATATATATATATATATATATATATATATATATATATATATCTTACTCCTTGATTATAGTGTTCATTATACTTAAGTGTTTTCTGGTGACAGATTTAGGATTTTCTAAGTACAGAATCATGTTTCCTGCAAGTAGAACTGGTTTGATTTCTTTATTTCTCCTACTTGATCCCCTGCTGTTTCTTTACTTTGCTTTATAGCTCCAGCTAAGACTTCGAGCACTCTGTTGAATAGAAATGGAAATAACAGTTACCTTCATTTCAAGCATTCATAGTGGTAGTTTCCACCTTTCCTACCCTCAATTCTGTCTTACTTTGTCAATCTCTTTTCTCTGGATCCATGTCTGCTCGCCTTTGCTCACAGGGAAGTTGTAATGTCTGGAGCCCTGGCTACTTGCTCTTTGCAGGACTGTCAAGCGTGTGTCTCTATCTTTCTCTGCAGCTCCATCATCTTTTTATGATTTACAATGCTCTTCCACCATAGATTGGTTTCTGTTATTCTGGTTGTTTGCATTTACCACACAATGCAGAGGCAGCTTATAATTCCAAATGACTACAAGTGATATTAGATAAATGTCCTTAAGTCAAGAATCAATGAACCATCAATATCTTCCCAAGAATAACAGACAAATACAATGTTTTTATCCAGCCATTTAGTAAGAAGAATCTTATCTCACTAAGTTTTGACAGAAATCATTTGATACTGTATAGATTCATCCTATAACTAGAACCTAGACTAACAGGAGCTTGATGGTAGCATTTTGAAAAAGTAGCATACACAATCGATGAAAAAGCTGATAATTTTTGTGATTTGTAGGAGATAGTTGTAAGGAAATAAAAGACAATTGAAAATAGCTGGAGATGTCATATTTGATAAAAGACTGTTATCTAAAATCTGTACAGAATGCACAGATCTCAATCGTGAGAAAATAAACAGCTCAATTAAAAAGTGAATCAACAGCCCTAACAGATAATTCATCAGAAACAATATGAAGATTTCTAAAACGTGTGTGGAAGCATACTCCATAGCATACATTATCAGAAAATATGAATTAGTATAAGGGGATAACACTGCATTTCTCTCTTAATGATTAAATTCCACAACTAACAACAACAAATTTCATAGATATGAAACAACAGAAACTTTCATTTATTGTTGATTACAAATCCTTGTGTAGTCATTTTAGAAACTGTTTGTACAAAACTAAGCCTATTGTTGTAATAGGGGATGTAAAGAATTATCTGTATACCCAGTATAATTCCTGATGAAGTGAGAGTGGGCTGGAACCCTGGTAACAAAAGGTGTGCTAGAATAGGACTTATCACACAGTTCTGACTAATTCATCTCATAGCTGTATCTATACATGTTGATTTATAAAGAAACTGTTGTATAAAATGAAACATATTGTAAAATTCCAACACATGACACTCCATAAAAAGAAAACAATAAAAATTGTAATCATATGGTTAAAGGTGAGCATGAGTTGAAATGTTAAATGCAAGGCTAAAAGTGTGTAAACTCTTGAATGATGATATAATGGTCAATACGTTTACTATTTCATTTTCCAACCCTATAGAATTGTGAAGAAAAAGAGTGAGTTTTAGTGTAAACTATGGACTTCAATTATAATGTCTCAAGGTATGTTAATTAACTGTAACAAATGATCACTCAATATAGGAAATATTGATCATATTGGAGGTCATGCATGATTGAGGCAGAAGGTACATGCGAAATTTCTGTAATTTTTTCCTCAGTTAAGCTCTGAACATAAAACTGCTGTGGCAAAGAATCTTTAAAATAAAAAAGTATTTTGTAGGAAGCAAATATATTATATTGATATAATCTAAATTGTTAATTATTTTACTTGGTATTTACACATAAAAAACTAAGAAACATTTTGTAATTAAATCAAAGAAGATAGCGATCACACCATGATAAAGTTATGGGTTTTGAGAGTTTAGAAATTATTTCATTTGATAAAGCAATATAAAGGGGAACTGGAAGTAGCCATAAGCTGAAATATACTTGAATATTCAAGACCAGAAATCAGTAGCAGCAGGTTCTTTGCTGCGAATTTATAAGCAATGACCTATATCTGGAACATGCTCCTACTTTAGGTATACATGTCCTCATCAGGAAGTTATACACGTTTTATATTTAAATTCTTATTTTACAATGTAATACTCATTTTCAACACCCATTTATCCTGAAATTATTCATGAAGTAATTTGAAAGATTTTCAGAAATGTATACATGACAACATTATTCAGAGAGCTAATGTTAATGCCTGCTTCTCTTGGTGTAGTAGAGGTCAAGATGGTCCTTGTAAATAATTTTTGAACAAAATTACTCAAGAAATAGAGGACAAAGGTCCTATTCTCCCTACGGAGTCTGATAGACTCAAAGTAAATGATATGAACAAAGACAGTGGGGCATGTCTGATACAAATTGGCACAAGAAACTCACTGGAATGAAGGATAAAAAAAAAAGGTTATATTTACTAAGCAATTGTTTTGCCAAAACCAAAAGCTCTCTGAGTGCACATTTTAAGAAGTGTAGAGGTGTTTGGTATTAAAATATGCAGGGCTCATCCCTGAGTAAGACTATTGATGTTGTTACTCTGCCAACAGCCTGAATGCCACCTTTTAGCACCATAAAGCTAGCCAGAAAGGAAAATGTCTTCCAGTCAGTTTCAGAGTAATTTTCTGTTCTGAAATTATAGTGTATGAAGTTTTCAGCAACAGAGTCTTAACATTTAGTTATGATAGGTTACCACTAGCAATGGCAATAACTTCTGTGGCTTTAAATGCTTTTAGAGGATCTCTGACCAAAAGTGATAGGGAGGTTTTCCATACTTTGCAGTGAGGTTTTCCATTAACAAGCAATGTCTCTGGAAAGAACATTGACCGATCATGCAGGGATCTCTATGCAATCTCCACTCTTAGCTGAGGAGCTATAAGTAGGTAGCTGATGGTTGCTACAAGAGACAGTCACTTTTTGGTCTTGATATGTTGCTGGGATTCAGTTGATCTAGTATATAGCTACATTCATGAGTATATGGGTAGAAATACATAAACTTGGTGGGTGCAAAAAAAATTTAAAGAAGTAGGCATGAATATCCTGGGGAGTCTGACGTATTAGAAGTGAGTCATGTATTTTTATGATAAAAAATAAACTATATTCACATATGATTTACTCAAAGAATAGGGAAAATTTTAGGGAAAACATGGCTATTGTGGCATACTCTCCTTTGGGTTGAAACAGACAAAAACTATTCTTGTTTTTCACAGTAATTACTAAAAATCACAATTAAAAAAGTGAAGACATGTCCAGAAAATAAAGAGAAAGGAAAGGCTAACCACAATGTTTTGTCTAGGTCCTTGGAGAACTTTGGACGATAGAGCCCTACCTAACGAATTCAGCCACACAAGGAAGACATGTTGAGGAATTTCATCACTGTTACCTAAATAGAAATTTCAGTGAGATTATGTATCTATTCTCACTATTCTTCATCAGTGAACTCTCGGCTCATTTAAGTTATGGTTCTGGCTCAGATATCTCTAAACAGAGAGGTACCCCATATGCATGTGATAAAAAACTAGTAATAAAAAATGCCACAGTCTATCTATATGTGGATGAATGCTTATGACTAGCTCAGTTGGTAGAACATGAGACTCTTAATCTCAGGGTCATGGTTTTAAGTCCCACATTGGGTGTTGAAGGAGGAGCCAGAATTTTTGGGGAGCCACCTAAATGGTGACCACAATCCAGATGACAGGGAAGAGGGAACCTCCAACATGGTAAAAGAAGCTGCCAAGAAGAAAAGACAGAAGAAGTTCAAAGGGGCTATGTCAGCAGTGCAACAAGAACCTGATTGTTGTAAAAAGGCCACTTGTTTGTTCCTGGCTGCCCAGAAACAAATTAATCACATAGAAGCTGTATTAATTACAACACTGCTTGGCCTATTCACATATGTATATTTCTAGCTCACTCTTATCTCTTAACCCATTTCTATTTTTTTACATTTTACAATGACCCTCCCTCAGTTCCAATATGTGACCTGATTCCCAATGGTGTTTTCCCCAAAGAACAAGAGTGTGAATACCCACCCCAGAAGATGGGCAAACAGCTGCTTGGAGAAACTACAAGTTAAGAAAAGAAAGCATTAGATCAGCCTAGTGAAGAGACTTGGAATGACATCCAAGAAGCTGCAGAAGCTCATCAACAAGTTAGAAAATCTGTTATGAGTTGGATCAAACTGAAAGACTGTTCTCAAAAGCTAATAAAAGATAATTGATTAAATGCAGGCCTAGCATTTCATGCTGGGTGTTCTCTCAAAAACTGTCCTGTATATTGTACTCCCAACGCTGGTGACACAACAGACTTAAAGTATGATGAAGTCTGTAAGATAGACTTTGAAACACATATAAGTGGTAGAATAATTGTGATTTTATTGTTACTTTTAATCCAATGTATATTATTAACTTTCATAATAATATAAATGTGTTATATTTTTACAAGATATATAAGATGCTACTCATACTAGAATAAAGTGTGCTGGGATTATTATTTGTCTCTGTGATATTGGTAAAGCCAGTCAAGAAGCTATGGAATCCTATGAAGTAGAAACAGATAGGAAGAATTATCAAGTGAAACCCATCTGTAGTCTAAAGGGACATTCAGTTGGTCCTTATAGAACATATGCTGGGAAAACAGTACCCATTGTAAAAGGAGAGGAAGCTATAAGAATGGAGGATGGAGAGGTGTATGCCATTAAGACCTTTGGTTTCCAAAAGAATGTGGAAAATATCTATCCATCAGAATTGCCTATAACTCACCACACTTCACATGGAAGGTAACGCAGATCCTGAGCACCTTGAGGACTAGCAATCAGTTCTGGATGATGAAAGATGTACCTAAGTGACACCTGTCATTTTAGAAGGCAAACATTTAGCTGCTGCTGAAAGTCTGTCACAGCTCTCTTTCCTTCTGTTTAAGTCATAAGCAATATTTCAAAATGTGAATGTTCTGTCAATCTTAGTTTGGAGCAGTCCCAGAGGCAACCTGATGTCATGTATCATTTAAAAAAAAAACTGTAAGGTGTTTTTCACCCCTCTCTTAGTTAGTGCATTATATTTAGTTTTGTTTGTTGATTCATTTTCCCCAACTAAGCTATTTTTCCAACTAAGTACCTGGTCCTCAGTACCTAAGTAACTGGTCTCTCTGTTTTTCCTACCTATAGTCTACCTTTGGAATAGCTTAAGAGAGTAGGAGTGTTATAGGTCTTTGGTGGACAGATAATACAGGCTCTTGATAGATTAATGCATTTTCATGTAATCACTTAAGACGGCTAACTTTCTGACTCTTGTCCAGGTACAAGACAAAGACTAGAAGGATGTGATCAGCTTTTCCCTGCTATAGGTGATTAGTCTGTGGGACTTTATATTTCCTACAGAGGATCTCTTGATACAAGAGTCAATCAGCTTTCCTTTATTTGTCTGCTTGCAATAGCCCAATTCAGCCAATTCTGAGAGAGAAATGAAACCTACACTACCCTCACACATATAAAAGTTTGAATTTTACAGACATACTACAAATTTCTTCATTACTGAGTTAGTCATCTCTTTGTGTGCCTTTCTGTGTGTATGTGTTTGCTTCTGCTTTCAATGGCACTTGCCTGTTACTTTTACTGCCTATTTATTTTTTTGGTTGTGAAGAAAAAACACGTATTCATGCCACCCTACAAAATGTTACCAAAAAGGTATTATCAATCTTATCCTTCCTAATGTCTCAAAGTGTAATCTAAACATGGAGAAACTCAACTTTATGTTCCTTTTATAGATCATAAGATCCCCATATGTTTCACTCCACTCAGTATCCATCATGAATGTTTTGTAGGCATCTCATCTTCCTTTCTTCCTGTGTTAACTATTATGCTTCCATTTTGATGATTCAAATTTAATTGAGCTTGAACTTAATTGTATAAGTCCTTTGAGTATATTTCTAGTCCACCTAAGAGCGGAATTGATGATTCTTTAGGTAAGTCTAAATAATTGCTACCATATTGACTACCCATTTCAGCTTTCATCTCTCCATGAAAGTGTTTTCTATCCACTTACTCTCAAAAATAAAATAAAATAAAACTCTCAAAACCTTTCATTGCATATTTGTACATCAGACTTCTCTTTTATTTCTCCCCTTCATGGATAATAGGCTTAGAAGATTTTCATTTCCTTGACTCTTCTTCCCTTCGTCTATTACCAGAACTCAGAAAGAAAATTAAAATGCTGGTGCAAAAGGAATATCTGTGAAGTAGATAGATGTGTTCACTTCATCTATTTTCCTTTATTTGGCTACATGTATTTGCAATTGTAAACTAAGGAAATGTGGACCATTGTTGCATTTGTTAAAGAGAAATGAATGATGCTTCTCAAATGTAAAGATTACAAAGTAATTTTTCATGATACAAGAAAAATTCCTAATGCGTCTGCCCCAAATGCTAGCAATATATTAGTTTAGCCTGCTTTCCTTCTCTTATCCAATATACAGAATAAGCTTCTAATACAGAGTGTTATCAAAATTGCTGTATATTCCTCAATTTGAAGATTCTAAAATGAATCAGCTTTGTTTTACATTTTTAGACTGGAGACAAGGCAAAGGAATAACTAAATAAATACATAGCTAAGAGGAAATATACAACCAAAAAAAACAGATGGAAAAATGGTTGTCTGGCATAAAAAACACAGGACTGGGTACAGAATAAGTGAGAATAGAGGGCACTTACTAGCCTGACCTCCCGCTGCAGGAGATGGCACTTAACAAGAAAACCTTATCTGTGTGTTGCCTTGTAATTCTCTGCATTCATTTACCACCCACTTGTAGTAGCAAGAGCAGGCACATCCATAAAATATATGATTTAACACAACGTCACTTTTATTCCTTCTAAAATGCAAACATAAGGAAAGCACAATAAACATTTTCTAAATTATGTGTGAATGTATAAAAATAACCTGTAAATCTCTCGGCTTGTGCAGGAATGTGTTCATATTTTCCGTTCTACACACTTTAAAACCTGTGCCTACCTTCCTCTATTAATCCATATGATTTACATGAATAAGATATTAAAAAACTTGGAACAAAGCCTTCATAAAATAAAATTAGCCAGTTCATGTGTATATAACTTTTGTTGCTGCTATGAATTGCAAAGTAAAGTGCCCAGCCCTCAGCTTCATCTTAGTTAGGCCTGTACTCCTGTGAAGTTTTCTGAAGTGCTTGATCTCTTTAATCTCTTTTGAAAGGCTCTGCAGATTGCGATAGCCCCACAGGGAATTTCAACATTTGAGTACATCATTTTTATGCCATTCGTTTTACCGCCTTGGTATTTATTGCTTGTTCAAAATTTCCTTTTATCTTTTGGAAGGCTTTTTGTTCTTTCATATCTTACTCTACTTGTTTCATTTAAACTCTATAGGTGTGATGAAAATTTCACGTCAAATCTTTATTTTCTTCTGAGAGAAAGAATTATATATGTGGATATAAAATTTTCAAATCACAATTTTCATTTACCTTTCCATTTTTCATAATTTCATTAATGATTGTTATATTTACCTCATTTCTAATCCTGTATCTTTCCCCTCCAATTCTTCTAGTGCCTCTCTTACTTGTTCTCATCATCATGACATCTGGTTTGGTTATTTTATTCAAAACTTTTTCATTTATGTTACATACCAATCACAGTTACCCCTCTCTCTTTCTTCCCATTCTCTCCACCCATCTCCCTTTGACGCCCCCCCCCCCACAACCACTCCTCCTCTATCTCTATTCATAAACGGTAGGCCTCCCATAGGGGTCAACAAAGCATGGTATATGAAGTTGAGGCAGGACCATGCTCCTCTCCCTGCATCAAGGTTGTCAGAGGCAACCCGAATGGGATTTGGGCTCCCATAAGCCAGCTCAAGAACCAGGAACAGGTCCTCATGGCACTGCTAGGAGCTCCACGAACAGGCCAAGCTGCAAAACTGCCACACACACATGCAAAGGGCCTGGGTCGGTCCCATGCAGGCTCCCTAACTGTTGGTCCAGAGTCCATGAGCTCCCACAAGCTCAGGTGATCTGCTTCTGTGGGTTTCTCTGTCATGACCTTGATCTCTCTGGCTGGTACAATCCTTCCTCTGTCTCTTCAGCAGATCTCCCAGAATTTGATCCCGTATTTGGCTGTGGATCTCAGTATCTGCTTCCACCAATTACTGGATGAATGCTCTCTGATGACAATTAGGATATTCACCAATATGATTACAGGAGAAGGCCGTTTCAGGCAACCTCTCCGCTATTGCTATAAGGCAGCTGTGATCATTTATGTGAATTCTTAGGCGTTTCCCTGGCACCAGTTTTCTCCCTAACCCCAAAAATGGCCCCTATGAAGATATCTCTTTATTCTCCCCATTGTTTCTGCATCCAACCTGCCCAACTTGATCCCTCATGTTCTCATACCTCTATACCCTCCCCACCTCCAGTTTATCCAAGAGATCTCTTCTATTTCCCCTTTCCCGTGAAATTCATTTGTCTCTCTCTTGGCCCTCCTTGTTACCTAGCTTCTCTGGGGCTGTGGTTGTAGCCTAGTTGTCCTTTATGTTAAAGCTAGTAGACACTTATGAGTGAGTAATGTTTGTTCTTTTGAGTCTGGGTTACCTCACTCGGGATGGATTTTTTTTTTCTAGTTCCATCCATTTGCTTACAAATTTCATGATGTTATTGTTTTTACTGCTGAGCAATACTCCACTGTGTAAATGTACCACATTATCTTTATCCATTCTTCAGTTGAGGGATATCTAGGTTAATTCCGGTTTCTGGCTATTATGAATAATACTGCTATCAACATAGTTGAGCAAATATCCTTGTGATATGATTGAGCATGCCATTAATGTTTTTGATCTTAGTTATTCTGACAGGTGTAAGATAGTATCTCAGAGTCATTTTGATTTTCATTTCCCTGGTGGCTAAGGGTGTTGAATATTTTTTTAAGTGTGTCTTGGCCGTTTG
The DNA here is from genome assembly GCF_018167655.1 of Microtus oregoni. Lineage (NCBI taxonomy): Eukaryota > Metazoa > Chordata > Mammalia > Rodentia > Cricetidae > Microtus > Microtus oregoni. The sequence goes on from NW_024543078.1 coordinate 27,632,583, forward strand.
AGAATTCTTTGTTTAGATCTGTGCCCCATTTTAAATTGATTTATTTGGTATTTTGATGTGTACTTTCTTGAGTTCTGTTCATATTTTGGAGTTCAGTCCTCTTTTTAATGTGGTGAAGATCTTTTATCATTCTGTAGGCTGTTGTTTTCCTTATTGACAGTGTCCTTTGCCTTACATAAGCTTTTCAGTTTCAGAAGTTCTTATATGAGCAATAGTAAACAAAAACACAGATATAGAGTATAGTAGATGACAATAAATGTTAAATAGGGTAACTGCTATTTTCTAACAAAGTCAGAGAATTGGAATGTTGGAGCACGCTATGACTGTTAGGCTACTGCATGACTTTTGCAGTTTGGACAGTGAAGTATGCCTCACAGTGGACTTCAAGGATCACCATGACCACTCTGTTCAAATGAGTTTGAAGGATGTAAGACAGTGTTCTGAGTGGCTAGTCATACTTGATGGCAATTAGTTGAGAGCTGACTGATGAATCAAAAAAATAGATTATGATAATAATATAATGAAAAAATAAACATTTGGAAAAATTGCAAATGCAAGACTATGAATGTAGAAATGATACATTTTAGGTGACCTCTCTATCTTGAGCAATTATTTTAACCCATTTTCTTTTTCCCAAATTTGAAAGACAGACTAATTAAGCCAGTGCTCATGACACTAAGGTGTACTTGTGTTGTTAAGGAATGGGTTCACTGGCATTCTGTCATGCTGACTCTGTACACTTGTTACAGTGACCTTCACCCCGAACCCAGCCACAAACATAAACATGGACAAGTAAAGGCTAGGGAGAAGAAGGTATAGGAAAATATTTTTGACTCTGTGAAATGCAGTTTTTGCTTGTGTGTCTGAGTTTCCATGCTTCCTTGAGAATCACTAAAAAATTCATCACAGCACTTCAAAGCAAACAAATTTCCTCTTTTGTAATGCAAGTTTTGTTTACCTTGAGATTTTGCTTGTTTTGAGTAGAAGGTATTAGGGATCAAACCCAGGTATCAGTCCACAGTGAACAAGCAATTTACCTTCTACATCTATTACTTGAGGATTTTATGCTTATTTCCAATGCTGAATTTACTTTGGAAAAAAATATCTGGAGCATTTCACATCAGTCCCTAATCCTATGGACCAGGTCACCAAGGTGGCAAGACAGAGGACTAATCCCTCCTCTTTCGGAGCATACTCTGCCTCCGTTCTTCCTACCTAAAGATGTTCCTGAATATGATTTCTAAATGCCTGGGACAGCGAGTAAAATGGAGCCTTTGGCAACTCAACTTAAGCAGAATTTTCACTCTTCACAATATAGATAAGCTACTGAACACCACCATAGAACACTTCATGAAAGTTATCACCTACATTTCATTGTCTAGGAAATTAAATTTTCATAAGGAAATACAGCAATAGTTCCAAGAACACATAGTAAAATGTAAACTCACATGTTAGTTATTTTCTATTACCATTACAAAACTTCAGAAGCAAAACAACTTACAGAAGAGTGTGTTTATTGGCCTCCACAATTCCAGAGGTTTAGAGTCTGTGACAATCATGATGGAGAATAGACAGGTCGACACTGCAGTGGAGCAGTTGCTGAGAGCTCACATCCTGATCCACAAGCATGAAGCAGAGAGAGAGGATTAACTGGAAATGACATGGACTGTTGAAACCTCAAAAACTCACCCATGTTAATACACCTTCTCCGACAACACCAAACCTCCCAATCCTTCCCAAATAGTTCCATCAATTGGAGAACAAATATTCAAACATACAAGCCTACGGGGGCCATTCTCATTTTCTCATTCAAGCCACTAGACTTCAATATCTACTAAATTAACATTCCATGTGATGTACCGCACATGGAGAGAAGGTCACATTTTCAACCACTCTGATAATGTTCTGTGACTGAAAACTGGACAAATATGAGCTTTGGAAATATTTCATCTCTGAAACAGTGGTAAAAAGTTTTGGATTGTTATATTTGACTCTTGTCAAAAATCCTATCTTTGCCTAGAAAAATGTAAAATGATAGTTTAGGAAAGTCTTTATTCATAACTTTAGCATCATGTTTTATCTTATGCACCAATATCAGGCCATATAATATTTTTTTAAACACACTTTTTTTAAATATTTATTCATTTATTATGTATATAATATTCTGTCTGTGTGTATGTCTACAGGCCAGAAGAGGGCACCAGACCTCTTTACAGATGGTTGTAAGCCACCATGTGGTTGCTGGGAATTGAACTCAGGACCTTTGGAAGAGCAGGCAATGCTCTTAACCACTGAGCCATCTCTCCAGCCCCAGGCCACATAATATTAACCCTGAATAGCCTATCAAGATATTTGAAATAATTATTAACTTTACCTCCATTGACTGAGGATCCTGAAATATTTTTTCTAGTCTTAGGTCTTCAGAACAATTGAACTGTGTGTCCTCCCCTTGAAATCTATAGGCTAAGTTATTATCTCTTTGCTAGTACAAACACATTTATAGTAATGATGAGACAATTATTGAGTGACATATGCCAGTATTATCTCTTAATTAGGATATATTTTTATATATGTGTGTGTGTGTGTGTGTGTGTGTGTGTCCTAACAAGGCAGCTCAGTTAGCATCTACTTAAATTTTAGCTACAAGTGGTGATTTAGCACAAATCCAGATCAAGTTACTGAATCTTGACAAATGATACAGGAATTTGGCTAGCAGGGTGCTCCACTGGTGACAAATATTAAGCAGAGACAGAATGCAGAATAGGTTTTCACTGAAATGTAATTTGGAATCTACATTAAACTGAAAAGTTGATTAGAAACACTTGGTAGAATTATAACTCCAACTAGTTGTCACTAAAGAAAGCATAGAGCCCCTCATATCATATGGCAGATTAACTATCAAAATAGGTCAGTACTATGGAAATTAGAGATAAATGGAACAATATTATATGGATACTCCTGAAAAGTTGTCCAAGTTTGTTGTGCTGTACTATAAGAAAATGGTTGATTTGTGTTCAAAGGCACATTTACTGCTCAGAAAAGAGATAGAGAGATCACGCGGCAGACATGTGTATGAGCCTATCCTCTAATTCTTCATGTTAGCATACTTTCTATACATGTGTTGAATGAGGACTTGTCAGTTCTCACCTGGGCAATGACCAGTTTATGCATGTTGCTTCACTGTGACTTTTTGGTGTTTTACTCTTTTGGCATTTTTGGAAGGTCTACCACCTAGCTCCCAAAAAAATCTCCCATGAAGTTGGAAGTTTATTATTACTTATTCATGCCCGGCTATAGCTTGGCTTATTTCTTACCAGTTTCTCTAAACTTAAATTAACCAGACTATATTTTGCCTCTGGGCTTTTTCCTCTCCTTACTTCTGTATAGCTTACTCTCACTCTTGCTCCATGCCTGGCTGGGTAGGTGGCTGGCCCTTGACTTCCTCCTCCCCTTATTTCTCTTTTATTGCTTTTCCTCTTCCTCCTTTCTCCTTTTATTAATACTCTCTGCCTGGAAGTCCTGCCTATTTCTCTCCCCTGCCTCACTGTTGGCTGTTCAGCTCTTTATTAAACCATCAGGTATTTTAGACAGGCCCAGTAACACAGCTTCACAGATTTAAACAAATGTAACCCAAACAAAAGTAACACACCTTAAAATAATATTTCCCAGCAGTGCTTTTTTCAAAGCAACTCCTTCAGTTTTCAAACATGCATTCATATTGGTTCCCTTCTCACTTGACCATAAGGACTTTGAGCACATTTTCTCCATTTAGTCTGCTGTGCCTAGACATTTACTATTTTGTTGCTGATGTTCTTTGAGTCTGGAGTTACACCACTGTACTAGGCTGTTTCTGACAGACTTATTGGAGTCTTATAAGGCTCCTGCTACATAGGGCTTTCAGATCGCAGGAAGCTGCTGTTAGAGAGTTCTGGCAGCCAGTGACCACTCACAATTCTGCAATGACTGGGTCCTTGTCTTGCAGATTTGAACCTACTGCTGGGCCATTTCTCCTTTAGAAACCACAGTAAAGAGATCTAGGAAGAAGACAGACTTCATCGTGAGGTAAAGCTACACTCCTCTCTGTCTTATTTCAGGCTTTGCACCAATGACAAGCCCAACTACATACCTGCACGTGACAATCAGTCAGGGGGATAGTGGTTTACATAAAATTTTAAAATCACTTAAACCATTATGAGATTTATGTTTTGCCAGTTTGCAACTTGATTTTATAGTTCTATAGTAAACTTTGTAGATTGCACCATCTCCAAAGGTTTTACATTTTGTTAGCCCATGAATTTCTAATTCCAACTACTTTTATGTGAAGATACTTAAGCTTATGTCAAGCAAGAAAGTCCAATTCCATGCATAACCCAGATATGCCTTACATATCAGGAAATTTACTAATGGTCATAAACAATCTATATATGTGTAAAATTTTATTTTATTAGGATGACTACTTCACTTATTTAAAATTCAATCTGTTTAACACATGAATAACACTAGAATTCTAGAAAAGTGTGTGTGTGTGTGTGTGTGTGTGTGTGTTTGTCTGTGTGTGTGTGTTGGGAAAATGTCAGGTGTAACTTCCCCTCACAAAATACTTAGCAGTGAGCACTCATATGGCTTCAGACTCTTTTTCATAGTGAAGATATAGTTGTGTGACTTATAAATTTCTTAAAGCCTTTACCTTGATTATCTAAATATATTGGTAAGAGCACTTATGAGTTTGCTTCAGATTTTGGTATTAGTTCTGTACGAGAACAAACGTGGCTCTGAGGCAACACAGGCCGATCAACTTCTAATGAAATAAAGCCTCCTTTTAGACAGGAGGAAGCAGAGGATGAAAGGAAGGCAAATGCTAAGAAGCGAGCAGCAGAGACTGAGGAAGGGAGCTACTCAGGAGCTCACAGTGGCTTCTGCAGGGAGAAGACTTTTGGCCTTCTGGGACTGGAGCTCCAGAGTTGTTGAACTCACTTTCTGAGAGATGACAGAAATAGTAATTCCATTATATTTCCAAGTTAATATCTTCAGCACAATGTAATTATTACTATAATTATTCCTGCTAGAGTTGGCAGTTTTATATAGTTTTTAATTTGATCATTTTCAAAATTAAAAGCTGTTGCAGTTTTTTCTTCCTATACCAAATGCAATTCTTAAACCCATTCTTAGCCATACTTTAAAAACTCATTAAATATTTCATTTAAGAGATACTCTTCCATTATGCAGTGAGATTTAATACCTTTTTTTAAACTGTTATGAACCTTACAAATTCCATACTTTGGAGAACTCTCAACACTTAGATGTTTGCCTGAATTTTGACACAGATAAGAAAGCATAGAGGTGAGGAGAATACATTTTGTTGTCTGTTCAGTGTATAGCCTCATAGGTAGCAAAGAAAAATGAACCTTATTGGTTTAATGATTAGTTGAGTTCTCCATAATATATCATCTATCAGGTAGGTTAAAAAGAAAGAAAAAAAATTCTAAAGTGTTACTTTATGAAACAACCATTATTGCTGAGTTTTGTAAATAAAACAGGGTCAGCCAAGGAGATTTCTCAGTGAGAATCAGCACTTAGAGCACAAGCCTGGTGACCAGAGCTCCATCTCAACAACAGAAGTGGAAGTACCAGGATTTGTGATAAGAAAACAGCAATAGGAGAGATCCTCATTTTGCACCATGGTGGCCAAAACAGGAGAGTCCCTTCCTTAAAACAAGAGAGAAGGAGCGAACCAAGACCTGAAAGGTTGTCCTTTGGTCCCTGCATGCGCATCATGCCTACAAACATCTGCACAAACAATCAACAAATTAAAATCATAAAAATGAGAAATATCTCAGAGAAACCAGTCTTCTCTGTTCCTCTTGGGGGATTGTCCAAGTAAACCTTCAACAGAAAGGACTTTAAATGTAGCAGTGTGTTGCTGCTGTTGAGTATGTACGTATTCAGAGACGGATCACTTGAGAATGAAGTGCTCAGAGTTCCCAAGATGTAGATGTGCCATGCTGCACCTAGTAGAGCCGAAAAGAAACAGCAGCACAGTCTAGGAGAAAGAATGTCCATAGAGCCAAAGTTTCTATGGGAACAAACGGTAAAGTTACAGAGTGAAGTAAGAAAGCTTGAATTTTGGAGCTCCAATAATTTCAAAGGTTCTGGGCTACAGGGCTTCTCACAGGGAGCATTGACATCTGCCCTTCAAGTGCTTTGGGAAAGAACAATATTGACTTGATGCAATGGAATTAGAAAAAGATAGAATGAATCCAGGCAAAGGATGAGTGAGTCTACTTAGTATCAATGCATTGCCTTTTATGTAAATAAATTATAATGTATAAAACCAGAAAGGGAGAGTTAACTCCCTAGGCCTATTGGGTCTTCGGTGCCTATAATGGCATTTCATTTGTATTTTAATAACTAAAGCTTGCCTGAAGGTCAGAGAGTAAAACAGCTTCACTGGCCAGCCTTACAGACCAGACAGTGGTAACACACACCTTTAATCCAAGTAACCACACTAGTTGCCATAGAAACTGGGCAGTGCAAGCCTTTAATCGCAGTGGTGCATGCCTTTAATCCTAGATGCAGAGAGGATTATTAATTGGAAGGAGACATCTCTAAGGCTCAGTCTTATTCTGAGATTTCTGGAAGCAGTATCACCATTTCAAATTGAGGTTGAGGTAAATGCCAGTAGCTGGTGGCTTTGCTTTTTGGATCTTCAATTTGAACCCCAATTTCTCTCTTTGAGTTTTTATTCATTATGCTTCAAGTGCTTAAAAAACAAGACAACAACAACAAAAAGGACTTTCATGATGCAATAAAAGCAAAAGCCCAGAGAGAGCTAGGAATCTAGACCTCATTTTCTAGGTTTTGTTGGCTTATTAACTTTAGAACGAACATATCACTTAACTTAAAAAAGCATTTTGAGATGTTCACAGAATAACTCGTACCTGTAAAAGATTTTTGTTTTCAGAACCTAGCTAAAGAACTGAAATCACAGAACTCCCTCATAAGGAGGGATCTCCAAGACCAACAGGAGAATGATGAGCACATTCAGACTAGTGTCTACACAGAATGACGACTTACCAGAGCAGTATCTCAGGATGAGCGAACACTACAGATGCTGCAACTGTGAGCTTGGGCTTCCCAACCTTATAAACAATGAGCAGAATGAACCTATATCTTCATAAGTTATTTGGTCTTCAGTATTCATTAATTATCTAGTCTTGAGTATTTTGCTACAGAAACCAAAAAATTAAACTAAGAAACGCATAAATTCTCACAGCTGGAACCAGTTTATCTCACCCCATTTAGCCTAGAGCTACATGTTTAGCTTGTAACAAAAGTAATTAGTAATAAACTAGAAGATAAACACCAGTTTGAAGAGATAGGAAAACTTAAGAATCAGACATATAGGGTATATCAACTTGAAATGACAAATCAGCTATAAATTATATAGCTGAGACATATAACATTAAAACTAGAATGTATATAATCAGAAAAATGATATATTCTGGGTGATGTAAAGTATGACTCATAAAAGGAGTTGAAGAAACAAGATGCATATGATGGTGTTCATGAAAGAATGTACACAGCTTCAGAAACATTCATTCCAGTAGATGCAAAGAGAAAAAAGGAAAAGAAATTTCAAGAACATTCAATAACCAAAGCACAAAAGCTGTGGAACCACATCATATCAGGAGAGGAAAGGATCATGTGGGATACTGGAACCAACAAGCAAGAATTAATTATAGACACCAGCCTACAGTTTTAAGAATTTCAGATAATACAAAGCTGAGTAAATCAAAACAACAATAATAGCAAAATATAATTGTAAACCATTAAAACTTCAGAAAATCAAATGCAAGGAAATAATTTTGAAAGGCAAATGTTGAAGGATGCATTATTTATGCAAAAGCAAGTCTAAGAATTACAGTAGGCTTTGATTTTTAAGCCAGGCAAGTGTGAAGAGAGTAGACTGAGATAAATTCTGGTAGGAAAAAATGCTCAGTGACAATAATTTTGTATGCAGTGAAACCACACGTTATGAATGAGGAAGAAAATGAATACTTTCCAAGGCCAGGGAAATATGAAAGTACTTCTCACAGAATGACCATGCCATGACCTGGAGAGATTTTAAAAATAAGAAAGAATGATGTTCAGCACATATTTGTATCTATAGAAAGGAAGAACATTAGGAAGGAAACAGAGGGAATAAAATAGCATTGTACTCTTCTTGTTCTTAATTGATGTAACAGATAGTAGTTTATCAAGGTAATTATAGAAGCAACATATTCTGAAACTATAATTTATGGAAATAAAATGGATTACAGCCATGTTCTGAAGTGAGAAGAACCTACAGCCTCTTTTCTAAGGAACATCTACCCTGCATTAACTAGTATTATTCTGCCTGAACGAGGTTTGGATTAATTGCAAAGTAATATTGCAAAACCATGAACCACTAATAGAAATTAAAAATAATTCTTAAAAAATGAGAAATCTGAATCTTGTAAATCTCATCCTACAAGAAAATTAAAACTAAGGGAGGCAATAAAAGATGGAAAGTAGGGGGCTAAGCAGGTAGATCAGTCAGTAATCAGAAGCAATGCCTGAGTTTGAGTCCTAGCATCTCTGCAACTATCTGAAGACAGCAGTACACACCCCACACTCAGTGTTGGGGAGGCAAGGACAGGAGACTACTGAGCTCTTGCTGGCCAGCACATGAACGTGTGCACGCACGTGTGTTGCGTGTGTGCATACACACACACACACACACACACACACACACACACACACGGAGAACACAAGTCCGGGTCAGAGGACAACTTGGTAACTTAGTGGAGTGAGTACTTTCCTACTTCCATGGGCTGCAGTGATACATCTAAGGTCATCAGGCTTGTCAGGAAGTGCCTTTATATCCATTATCTCTTGAATAATTTTAATTGGTAGAGTTGACATCAATCAAGGCAATGTTTACTATTCTGTGCCATGTGTCCTTTGCCTAATGTGATTTTGCAATGATGTTAGCACAGTAATTTTTCCACCTGCATCAACAATTTCAGGGATAGAGTAGAGTCTGGAGTAGACTCTGAATAGACAGACTCTGGAAAGAAAAAGCCCCCAAGTTCTCACATCTCTTGTGAGTTGTAGATTTCTGTATTTAATACTCTTTCTAAAGAAGAATGGCTACTTCCCTCATGGTAAGATATCCTACATTCATACCATCAATTAATTTTCCTGTCTAGTATTTGGTGGGTTCCCATAATGAACTGAATAAAAGCCTCACGTGTTTTAGACAAATAAACATAGAAAACAAACTGTATAGCAGATACCCCATCTACCCTTTGACGGATGATAGGCATTGATAAGAGAGTTGTGACTAGGAATAAAATATTCTGAGAACACCTTTGATGTGTGAGTCCCCTCTGTCTGTTGCTTGTATAGGTTAATGAATAAAGAAACTGCCTTGGCCTGATAGGGCAGAATTTAGGTAGGTGGAGAAGACAGAACTGAATTCTGGGAGGAAGAAAGCAGAGTGAGGAGACGCCATGGATCTGCCGTTGGAGATAGATGTGCTGAGATTTTGCTGGTAGTCCTCGACCTTGTGGTGATATATAAATTAATAGAAGTGGGTTAAATTAAGATGCAAGAGTTAGCCAGTAAGAAGCTAGAGCTAATGGGCCAAGCAGTGATTCAATGGATATAGTTTCTGTGTCCTTATTTTGGTTCTGGGGAGTCGGGACAAACATGTGACTCCTTGCAACACACCTTGGAGTCAGGACCATAAAGAAACACTTGTCACAGCTCAAAGGAATTCGGCTCTACAGAATGAGTGGATGAAAAGGGTGTTGATTACTGCAGTTCTCTAGAGATGTCTTATAAATGTACTTTTCCTGTCTTCCAAGGGAGAAGCAATGTCAGGAAGGATGTACAGAGACAACCGGTGCCATAGCTCCAGCTGGATTGGCTAGGATTTAAGCTACATATCAGTTTAATCAATACCCATGCTCTATAGCGAAAGCCCTATTTCAGATCTTATCACAAACTTGTTTCCTAAGTTTTTCTCTATGACCTTTTTGTAGGGATGTTTTTACTCAGAGAACCCATATGAAAGGTCTCAAAAAGAATCATTGAGGATGGTTAGCTCAGTTCTCAGCTACTCATCAGGGAACATCTTGGTTAGCATGAGGCTCCTATTGTCTCTTCAGATTTGATAGATGATTGGCGCTCCGAATGGTACCACAGCTATGAAGAGTTTAAATTAGATAAACAAAACATTTCCATAAAAGACAAGGTATTTGGGGAAAATATTTCCCGTTCGATTAAGCTTTTTGTTTCCTTTATTATAGAGAAGTCCTGTAAATTCTGTGTTTTTTTTCCCAGAAATTTCTTCAAAATCTCATTTTCCATTTCTACAACTGAAGAATAATTTGAGTTTTATTATTGCTGGTGACTTTTGAGGTTAGAGCTGTGATTCAGGAACAAAGGAAGTAAGAAGCTGTTTGTATTTACTTAACAAAAGCAGCTTCCTTTTTGTTGCTGCAGCACTGGGGAATTATTCTTTACAGCTTGGAACACTGCCATTCTTCACAGCACACATGGTTGTGTTCCTTTAAACACTGCATTTCTTAGTTCTGATTTTCTTCCATAGATAATGGTATAGATGCAGTGAAAAGCTAACATGTTATGATAAACATATGATACAATGGAAGTATTGGAGCAACATACTGAATTTATTTGCAAATATGTATAATGTGTGATAATCTGAAACATCGAAAAATCATACTCCAAAAAGTACATTTTTTGTCACATATGTAGCTCAGAAATTATTTAAAGTCCTCATTATATCTCTGTGTGGTAAAAAAAAAATTCCAATTACGTAAAACCTGAGGCCACAAAACAAATGGTATGATTTTTATTTTTATATGGTAGTTGATGTACCTAAGTTTCTAGATAGATTTCCAAGTCGCACTTTGCTTGAGGCTGATTTGTATGAAATGAAAAGTGGGAACTGCACAAGAGAGATGATCATGGAACTTCATATGTTTTGGTTCTTTATGGGAAACCTATGTGTAGTGTAATGTTTTATTATTTTGGATTTTTGAGGGGCCTACTACCCAGCTCCCATATAAATCACACAGAAAGGCTTATTCTTAGCTATGAATGCCCAGCCTTTCTGGGCTAATTTCTTGTCAGGTTTCCTTATCTGAAATTATCCCAACTACCTTTTGCCTGTGGGCATTTATCCTTCCCTATTTCTGTATACCTTTCTTTACTTCTTTCTCCATGGCTTGTTGTGTAATTGGGTGACTGGCCCCTGATGTCCTTTCCTCCTTGCTCTCTCCTTGCTCCTCATTCTTCCTCCACCCAAATTTCTCCTTCTATTTATATTCTTTGTCTGGTAATCATTCCTATCTTTGCTCCTGCCTCGCTATTGGCTGTTCATCTCTTTATTAGGACCACCAGGTGTTATAGACAGGCACAGTAACACAGCTTTACAGAGTTAAACAAATGAAGTGTAAACAAAAGTCACAAATCTGAAAATAAGATTCCCAGCACCTATGGAAATAAGCTTTGTGCATGAATAAAATTCAAGTTTGTTTGTAGAGAAATCTCTGATAATAGACATGTCTGCATCCCACATGTCAAGACCACTTAAGAACTTTGTAAGGAATTTAGGATTAGGCAAAAGGTTTTTGAAATATTCCTCCCAAAAAACTTCTGCCTTTTCAAAAACTCAGAGTATAAATACACTTGTGTATGCATATATAGCCCAAGTGCTTTCCAGTCCCAAATCGTCCTGCCTTCCTTCCAAAGGAATGAAACCAAAATCATGTGTGGCCATGCTTAGCTATTAAATATTAGTCTTTTCAAATTCAATAATTCACATAGATTAGCGGGTTTCCTACCACAAATTTCTGTAAAGGAAAAATATGCACTTGTTAATAAAATGCATTTCAATAAACTATTGAAAATCTTTAAATTTTAAAATACTTTGTCTTTACAAAGAAGTATAGACCAATACCACAAAATCAAAGCAAAATTTTATGATAATGGAATGGAGTGTCTTTTGTACCCTGCCCCTAAATTCCCCAGTCATTAATATATTACATATAGTACATTTGCTGTGGTTAATCAAACAATATTTTTTCTTTCCTTGTTTCTGTGTCCTCTGGATACAGGGTCTTGCTCTGTAGCCCAACTTAGATTTGAACTAGTGGTTCTTTTCTTCTACCTTCCAAGTGTTGGGGTAAAATTATGACCCATACTAACTTCCAATGCTAATATTTAGTCATGAAGTAAAATGCATAGCAGTAATCCTACTCCTCAGTATTCTTCCTGGGATTCCATGGTGTATTCAACAATTGAATCTCTTTAGATGTCTTTGATCAGTGACACTTTGTGAGAATATCATTTTTTGGAGTGGTCTTCAGTGTTTTCTGATAAATTTTCCGAGTATTTTGCATCCTGACCTTCTGCTGAAATTTGAAGTTTTCCTCATGCATGCTTAAACATGCCCATGCCAGGAGTGTAAGGGAAGAAGACAGTCCTTTTATCATTACTTCGTGTCAATGGTTCACATTATCAAGATCCTTTTCCATGCCAACAGTAACTATGACAACCTGGATGAGGATGAGGTAGACTTTCCCATGCTGTTCTCTATGGAATGACTTCAGTGGGCAAAGTCTAAAAGCAAGAGGACCACAACTCTATCCTGCTGGGTGCAATTCATCTCCTAAATGAGCAGGAGTTATTGGCAGGTACATCTGTCTGTTTCTCATTTATTCATTCATCCCATCATTTACATCATTGTACTTCAATTAAAATCTGAGCTATAATATACAACCTTATTTTTACTCCCAAATTATTCTAGATTTAGCCTCCTTTTCAGTTTGTACCTGTGTCTCTGCCATATACCAGTCCTCCTTACTGTAAGGACCGTGCTTATTATTTGAGTTGTTTTTATTATTTTGTTACATTGATATTGCAAGATGCCATAAATACATTTTGGACATTTCCTGCCCCAATTCTAGGATGAGATGTTTGTCCGTAGAATCCTTTCTTACTAACTATCCTAAAGGCAAGGTCTAGTCAATAAATAATATTATTGTTGCTGAAATGTGTTGATTCTGGAATCCCAGTGCTAACAAATTCATAAATTAGAAAATGTAGTAATGTTAGTGTCCAGATACACATAGCTATAAATATTTCTAAGTCTACTGATCTGTACATATCTCTGCCTATATATATTAAAGAAAAAACAGAAGCATGATGAATTTTCCAACTAAAATCCATGCTATACAACCTTCTGATCCACGGGTTGAATTGGAAATGTTACTCAGGTCTTCTTTCCTAAGAAAGAGAATGAGAATAATTATCACTATAATTCTCAGTATTTACTGCAGTATACAAGCCAAGCTAAGGGTGATGCTGTTCTTGTCAGGGAAAGGAGTTCACTATCATCAGATATGCTCAGGGCCTGTATTTCTCTTTGAGTGATTGTCAATTTTGTGGTGAATTTTGACAGCGCTATCTAATGTGTCAACTTTGAGGACAAAATAATTTCAAGGACATTTTTATTAACTTTTTAATATTTTTGGGATAGAGAGAGACCACTGCTCTGTCATCTCACAATTGATGAACTGGACCTTGTGTGTGTTTTCCTTGATTAATGTAGGCAACATCTATTAGTTAGTTGATATTGTCAGTGAATGATCCTTTGTCTATATTAATTTTGGTCCTGTAGATTTCTGTGTACAATTGTATGGACTTCTGTCATCTGGGGATTCTTTATCACATACTTGACTAAGGCATAAATTGTTCTCCTTTCTCTAGGTGGAAGCTTAGGCTATGGGATTTGGATTTCTGCTTATGCAGCACAGGCACTGACTACTCCAAATTAAACTCTAAATATTACCATCACTCAGTCCTACAAATGTCCTTAAGGTATATTTCCACTTAGTTCAAAATATTTCAACTTGTCTTTAGATTTTGTGAACCATGTATGATATAAGAAGAGTTAGTTTCTGGGGAAAAATGACATTTTTGAAATATCTCTTTTCATTGATTTCCACTTGTATTCTGCTGTGATCTATGAACTGCTTCCTATTATTTATGCCATTTTAATTTTGTTAAAGTGTGTTTTAAATCCCGGAACATCATCTGTCCTGTTGGGTATTACATGTGAGTTTATAAAGAACCTGTGTATGGGATTGTGATCAGACAATTCTCAATAAAACCACTGGCCAATTTGCATTTTTGGCAACTCTACACTATTTTAAAGTTATCTGAAAACAGACAGCTTCTTCAGGGCTTTTTTTTTTTCCTGTTCAAGTTTCTGATAGATCCTTTTGAGTTGATTCTTACAGGAGGGGGCAATGGCATATGTAGCTTCCTGCTCCACCATCATTTTAGGTCTCCTGATAAAGGGTTTAGATAGTAATAAGGATATCTAGGTAACTTAGAAAGTCACAATATTTTCCACTCAGAGATGTAACTCAGATGCCACTGTTCTACCCACCAGTTAGGCATGCGGTTTCTGTCTTTGGCTTTATCAACTGTTGATTGTGAGGGAGTGGTCCATCCAACTGAGCATCTGATTAGCTTCCTTGTGTGATGCATTTGATGCTAGCAGGATATTTTCTATTTCCTTCTTCACCTTGGATGGCTCTGTAGCACATCTTCTGACAAAATGTTTTTACACTCATGCATATTTAGTAATTTTTTATGTACCTTGAAGAACTAACCTGGTTATTGTTATCTGATTTCTTATTTACTTCTCTTCATTTTCCTTATTTTGAACTACCAACTTTAAAAAAAAAACCCACAGATTCCCAGTTTTAGTAGGATGCACTGCTGTAGTTTAAGTCACCAATCATAAGCTGTTTTTAAACTGATGTGTTAGTACTGCACACATGAAAATGTGTTATGGGTACAGTTTCATTAATGTCTCCCATGAATTCTGTTGTTTTCTTTTGTAGCACATGATATTTATTACTTCTCTTTTTCCAACCTTCTTTGATTTTAATTTGTAATTCATTATAGTCATTTATCTCTCCATTTAGCGATAGATTTTACTTCTTTCAAAAAATGGTAGAGGGACTGTTCCAGTAAACATTAAACTGAGGTCCCTCTTCAGATAAAAATATATTGTAACATTTGTGCGTATGTTTTTTATAAGAGGTTTCTGGCTTGCTTCTCACATATGTCTGAATTGAATGTCACCTGTTCCTTTGATCCTTATCTGCTTGGCAATCAATGGATTACTACAATTATTTTAATGAAATGCCTGTACTTTTTTAGGTAAAAGATAAACACTAAAAGGCTTTATTTTAGTTTTACAGAAGACCTTTGCAGCATTCCTTCTTCCCCCAAATCAAACTAAGCTCATGACAAATTCCATCTACTTTTCTCCTTCAGTGAGTTTCCTCCCTTACACAGTGTTTTTACAGAGAACAAGTTATTTTCTTTAGCTTTTAAAAGACAATATTACTGAATGTGAATATAGAGATGAGTGGGCTTTGGTCAACAACTTAATTTCCGGCTCTTGCCCTCTGGTTTGCCTGATCAATGTTGAAAATCTAGTGCAGTTTATACTGTCATTTCTCAATAGAGACATGAAAAAAAAATACAGGCAAACATGGGATAGCCTAAAAGCCAACAACAGAGCTTTTGATATACTTCTGTTTTCATTGCCTTTTGACAACTTGAGAGACATGATATTGATTTGCTTATGTCCAGCATCTAGTTATGTAGCAAAGTGAGTTTTTTGTCTGTGTTTATTTCTCCTTCATTTTATCTGAAATATTATATTTCTGCTCTATATCTTTCTTAATTACTGGGATATGTTTATATCTGAATCTGTGGATTTACTTGTGGAATGCATACGTAATGGAATAAAATTCAGTCATAAAAATAAGGAATTTGTTAATTTACAGGAAAATGGATATAACTGAACATTATATTAAAAGAAAGGGTTGTATGTAAAAAAGATCCTCATGATCTCATAGGAAGAAGCAGAAAACATCGTCCTCACAAAAGAGTTGAATGGTGATGACAGAGACCAGGAAGTGTGGTGATTGGCAGAGGATAAACTTTGTCAGAAAATAACTCATCCGTCAGCATTTCAACACAGTTGCCTTTAGCTGTGTGTGTTCATGCTGCCCGAGATCCTACAGACCACAAACTGTGCAGGCTGACCATTTGCACCTCCAAAGAGCAGCTAATTTTAATACTTTAACTGTAATTCTTAAATGTAAGCCCATGATGAAAAACTGTAACTCACTGGCTTGGCTAAGATTAATAAATGAAAGCAGGAAACCACCAAGGAAAAAGATGAAACTCCCCTCTACCCCAGACGCCAAAACCAGAAAGAAATCTCCAGCTCGGTGAAAATGTATCTGACATTCTTAATGAAAGAACTGTGCAGTCTGTGATGTTGTTTCCTGCTAAACCCTCCTCTCTGAGATTGCTTTTATTTGTATGAAACCTTCATTTTACCCCTGTTTCTTTGTATTTTAATGCAGTTCTTTTACCTGTCAAGTTCAGGCCTGTAATGACAGAGAGTAGCGTAACTTCTATAATTTCCAATTTCCTTGAGGTGTGCTCTCGAGGCAGAGATTTATTAAAGAACTATCAGATAGCTTTTTAGATTAAAAAAAAAATGTCAAAGTGACCTTCCTGTCCTCAGTTTCAGAAGTTTACTAACGAGTTTGAAGAAGCACAATTATGCACCGTAGATCAAACAAATGTTAGAGTAGAAAATATTATAAATCAGAAGTGATGTATTACTTGTCAGTCAAAGGCCTTTTATTTATGTGTTTTCATTTGCTATAAATAACGTAATCTTCAGCCCGTGGAGAGCCCGCTTCAGCAAAGCTGAACTGGACACCACCTCTTCCTCCCGCCACAAAATACATTTGCCTTTTCCTATTATTTATTTATTATTTGATTATTCTTCCCCATCTAGTTTTTTTCCTTCATATATCATTTTAATTTAGTTTCTGGGACACTTCTAGTTTCTTGTACAATGTCATGTCCTACTCTTGAGCAACTGTGGTTATTCAGTCATTAAATCGCCTTATCAGTGGTACTTATCTAGAATTTTAGTCACATGCTTTTCGACACTATTCTATTTTCAGCACCTAAGACTTAACCGATTATTGGCTGATTGAATAGCTGACTGAAATCAGCCACCCACTGCCTTTCTCCAGCCATCGTGTTCTCTAGTGATTCTGTCCCCACCAAGGACACTCAGTCATCCTCACATGAAGATCCTCTGTCCAGCTTCACTCCTTTTCCTTCAAAAAAGAAAGCAAGGTAAGATACTCTGTGTATCAGAATAGCTATGCTTACTGAGTTTATGGTGTAATTTCAGTTTTACTCTCTCTCTCTCAGTGCCTTTGTTGAGTTCTGGGAAATTTACTTCAACATTGGCCTTGTGCGAAGTCTTCTAAGGGTATACAAATAGCAATGATAATGTGGCAGAATGAGAAGCCATTGATAATACCACTGGGACCTGTTTCTACTGCATGTTCTGGCTTTTGGATACACACCTTCCTAGGCCTGGATAGAGCAGGGAGGGTGATAAGATTATTAAATGCAGCACCTGCTGGACTTATGGGACCACACAGTCCCCTTATCTCACTAAATGCTAGCTCAAATGCCCTCAGTCAAGCATCTGTTCTGCCACAGATGTAAAGGGGTTAGGAAAATCCCAGAAAATTCAGAACTCTTTTGTATTAGAAGGAAGAATTGAGATTTTGTTTCTGGTAACATAATACCTTTGAGGAACTTAATACAGTTATATTTTCAACAGAAACTTTATGGATTATGGATGATTGCAACCCAGCTCTTTTGGACTATTAGCTAATTAGTAGAAAACTATTTTTGATCATATCTAATTATCTAGCAAAATTTTAA
Source organism: Microtus oregoni (assembly GCF_018167655.1). Lineage (NCBI taxonomy): Eukaryota > Metazoa > Chordata > Mammalia > Rodentia > Cricetidae > Microtus > Microtus oregoni. Next base: position 27,650,493 of record NW_024543078.1, read on the forward strand.
AATTAGTAACACTAAAGAGATGTACCTTAATAGCATTTTACTACTCATTTTAATAATTGCCAGACTTTAAAATATTTTAGTAAGTATTTTAATGACTGAAAGAAACTTAAGAAAGTCATTATTAAGTTTAATAATTATTGTTTCTCACTATAAAAAAAGGATGCGCAGCTAAATTTCAATAATCCCCTTAGGTGCTATGCTTTAAAAAATAAAATTTAAAATGAAAATAGAGGAAGAAAGACACATACACAGTGAAATTAATAGTTTATACAAATTAGTTACTAATACTAAACAACAGAACTAAGAAAATAAAATTAAATATTTGGCAATATGTTAAAACTATTTCTTATTTAAGTGTAAGATTTTACAGTTAGCCACATCTCTGGCATTGAAAATGTGACATTCTCGGGAGTTTTTCTGTGTAGGGGCAAATTTTCCGTATCATACAATTCAATCAATGTGTCCAGGATCAAAGGCATGACTTTTATGGGAGAAACTTCAAGAATTCTATCACTTGCCTCTGTTGCCTATGCCAGAAAGCTAGGATGAAGATTTACTCTCCCCTCATTTAAAGATGCCCTAGGATCATTTCAAGGTTAGATTCCTATGACCTCTTGAGCTGAACTGTAAAGTTCCTGCTTTTTCACCAAACTAAGACGTTCTTATTCCTCAAACCCTAAGGGTTTTGCTTCAGCGTTTCCCAATCTTCCGCAGTGATTTCTAACTTCTACATCTGATCAGTGATCTCCACATTTCTTTGGTCTTTGGCTCACATTTTCATTTTGTCACCTTTCAAACTGGCTTTGTGGGAGCCTAGCCAGTTTGGATGTTCACCTTCCTAGAAATGGATGGAGAGGGGAGGACCTAGGACTTACCACAGGGCAGGGAACCCTGACTGCTCTTTGGACTGGAGAGGGATGGGGAGAGGAGTGGGGGGAGGGGGAGAAGGGTGGGAGGAGGGGGAGAAGGGTAGGAGGAGGGGGAGGGAAATGGGAGGCTGGGAGGAGGTGGAAACTTGTTTTTTTTTTCTCCTTTTCTCAATAAAAAAATGGAAAAAAAATAAAAACGCCAAGTATCAAAAAAAAAAAAAGTTAGCATTCTTTAGATATGTTCCTGACTGTATCTCTACTACTTTACTCTCAACAGTTTTCCAATTTCCTTGGAATGAAGACACAGACTTTTAGACCCTGCCTGGTCCCAATCATAATGAAAAACAATATTTATTTTGAGCATTTTTTTGTTTTCTTCTCAAGCATAGAAATCTTTCTCTCTTTTACATTCAGTTAGCATTCTTTCCTCTGCTTCCCCCAACTGCACTAATATTTCTGATGTTTTCAGTTGTTTTTGCAGTTCAATGGCTCTGTTTTGTTCTGTTATTAAAATAGATTATTTTCTCACATAGTATATCTTGATTATAGTTTTCCTTCCCTGTACTTCTCCCAGTTTCTCCCCACCTGCCCTCCCATTTAAATGCAAACCCTTTCTGTCTCTCATTAGAAGACAAACAGGCTTCTAAGGAAATATAACATAATGTAAATATAATAATATAAGTATAAAGCAAAAATTAACACATCAGAGATGGAAAAGACAAACCAATATAAGGAAAAGAAAAAGAAAATGTTCACAAGAATCAGAGACCTACTCATTCATTTAATCGGAGAGCCTCATAAAAACATTAACATGGAAGCCATACAATATACACCGAGAACCCTTTGAATAAAAAATAATAAAATAAATAGAATAAAAGATTTAAAAAGAAATTAAGCACGGGCATAATAAGCGAAAGAACACATGAGGGTGACATTGAATTTTTTTCTGTTGACTGTCTACTGTTTGTCATGCAGCTACCCTTAAGTGCACCAGGAGCACATGGTCCACAGAATCAACTAAACAGGGCTCACAGGGGCTCACAGAGACTGAAACACAGTAATCATGCTGCCTGCGTGGGGCTGTGCTAGGTCCTCTGCATACAAGCTGTAATTGTGTAGCTTGGGACTTTTGTGCGACTTCCAATAGTGGGAGATGGAGTGTTTCTCACTTTTTTGACTTCTCTTGGAATCATTTTTCTCCTACTGGGTTGCTTCTTCCAGCCTCGATATAAGGGTATCTGCCTAGTCTTGTTTTAACTTCTTATGCTGTGTTGTAAAACAACAACAACAAAAAAACAGGTCTCCCAGGGATATCAACCAAACACTGCTTAAAAGTTACAATAAGACTAGGAACATACCTTCACAATAACACACTCTCGGGCACACAGACAGAAATATGAATATTTTCACACATGTGAACATATTCCATTACAATAGGAAAATGTAAATATGGTCAAAGTTCATCGCCAGATGAAGGTTCTATGGTGATATGCAACATATTCGTTAGTATGGCTATAGGATCGGGCCATTTCAGGCTCTCTCTCTTTTAGCTGCCCAAGGACTTAGTTGGGTACATCTCTCTGAACGCCTGGGAACCCCTCTAGAGTCAAGGCTCTTGCCAACCCTAAAATGGCTCCCTTAATTAAGGTATATAATTCCCTGTTCCCATATCCATCCTTCCAGCATCCATTGCTGGTGGGAATGCAAACTTGTGCAACCACTTTGGAAAGCAGTGTGGCAGTTTCTCAGGAAATTTGGGATCAACCTACCCCAGGACCCAGCAATACCACGCTTGGGAATATACCCAAGAGATGCCCTATCATACAACAAAAGTATTTGTTCAACTATGTTCATAGCACCATTATTTGTAATAGCCAGAACCTGAAAACAACCTAGATGCCCTTCAATGGAAGAATGGATGAAGAAAGTGTGGAATATATACATATTAGAGTACTACGCTGTGGTAAAAAACAATGACTTCTTGAATTTTGCATGCAAATGGATGGAAATAGAAAACATTATCCTGAGTGAGGTAACCCATACCCAAAAAGAGAAACCTGGGATGTACTCATAATTAGTTTTTAGCCATAAATATAGGACATTGAGCCTATAATTTGTGATCCTAGAGAAGCTGAATAAGAAGGTGAACCCAAAGAAACACATATAGTTATACTCCTGGATATTGGAAGTAGTCAAGATTGCTGGGCAAAAATTTGGGAACTGGGAGGGTGGGGTGGGATGGGGGAAAGGGGAGATGGGGAGAGAAAAGTGAGAAGGGGAGTATAGGTAGAACTTGGGGGAATGGGACTAATAATATTTTTAAATGAAAAATGGACTCTTCTGTAGATGCATACTATGTAAAGAATCTATCAATATCCCTGGGAGGCTTGCTCTTTTCTGAAGGGAAACGAAGGATCAGTGGTAGATTTGAGTGAGATTGGAAGTGGTGAGAAGGGGGACTTGGAGTGGAGGGTTGATGTGGGATTCCCCACTGTATGCTGTGAATACCATTGCTTAATAAAGAAACTGTCTTAGGCCTGTGATAGGGTAGAGTAGAGCTAGGTAGGGAAAACTAACCTGAATTCTGGAGGTAAAAGAAGGTAGAGTCAGAGATAAGCCATGTAGCCCTGCTGGATACAGATGCTAGAACTCTATCTAGTAAGCCACAGCCTCATGGCGATACACAGATTACTAGAAATGGGCTAGATTAAGATGTAAGAGTTAGCCAGTAAGAAGCTAGAGCTAATGGGCCAAGCAGTGATTTAAATAATACGGTTTCTGTGTGATTATTTTGGGAGTCTGGGATGCCAGGAAACAAACAAGCAGCCTCCTTACTACAGAGAGTGGGAAACTTGAGTTCCAGATATATTGTATGAGAGAAGAATAAATAAACAAGCAAAAAGAATATTTTGTTTTCCCAGTGAGATTCCGTTGGAGAAAACAAAACATTCATTTCTGGTTATATATTAAAGATAGCTTTTAGTTTAGGCATGAGGACATGTGTCCACTTCTTTTTTTACCTTTAGGATATCATCTGGTGTAGACCGATGCATGTGTGCATTCTGCCTTAGTCTCTATGAGTGAGTTCTTATATCTGTGGATCTTGTTGATTTAGAGGCCTGGTTTTCTTGGTGTCCTCTATCCCCTGTGGCTCTTATACTCTTTCTGCTTTCCTTTCCATAGAGTTGGTTCTCTGAGCTCTGAGAGGAGGCATTCTAGGGAGGCACTCTTCTTACATCTGAGTATTCCAAGAACTCTCACTCTCTGTATATTGTCTGGTAAACTATTCTGATGAGAAGTGAAGGTGGAAAGGGTTTGTTTTTTTTTTTTCATATTCTTACTATAGCAGTGAAAGCTGATTAAGGTAAAACATGTATAACATAATACAACCTCTGGTCTGTGTAAAGTCCAACCTTTCTAGTTGGACCTAGCAAATCAGTAGGTCAAGTAGCCCATTCCAGAAATGTTGTTAAGTTAATCTTGAACCATACTAAATAGATAGAATAATTTCACATTTAATGATAAAATGTGCATTTCCTCCCCGAATTTCCAACCACTGCTCTAGTTTCTTATAGAGTACAGACATGCTGCTTTGTAAGGTGCCCATTTTTCTGAGTAAATTATCAAAGCAAAACTTTTTTGTCCTTCTATTTTTTTTAGTGGACTTATTCTAAACAGGATAATTCTTTGTCTAAAGTACTCCTGTCCTCAAAGTGGCTGCCTGTTGCCACATAGCTGACAATTAAGCTAGTATAACTTAAGAGTCATGGCTTTTTGTCTTTTCTCTCCTCAGTTTTCCTCATCTGAACATTTTTTGAGATTTACTGCTTGTCTGCCCTGGGTGTTTTTCTTTTAAAATCTAATGAAAGTGCCCTAGAACTTCAGTTAAAGTCCACTTTTAAATTATTTTTTTTAATGAGACAGAGAACCCCAAGTATGGTCCCCAGAGGACCATAATTTTCCTACCACCTGGCATCCACAAAAAGCTCTTATTGATTAATTGATACTAAGCAGAAGTTGGTTGAGATATTGATGGTTATTACTTTATTTCACTTTATTTCTTTTTATTATAGTTTTGAAAAGGAAGCAAACGTTTTTGGACCCCCCCCAAAAAAAGGGGGGAAAATTGAATTGCTAATATGCTATTGAACACTAATGTTGAAAAAGAAGGGTTGTGGGGATAGTTCTGTACTTAAAGTATTTGCCACACAATGATCAGAGCTTGCACATGATTCCATGTTAAAACTCTTGATCCTAGTGCTCGGGAGATTGAAAACAAAGAATATTTGGGGCTCCCTGCACAGCTAGACTAACCAATGGGTCCTAGGCACTAGAGGGACCATATCTCAAGCAACAAGGTACCTATCTCTCATGAGGTAAAACATTTGACATTGATTTCTGCTCTATACACACACATGCGCACACAAACACACCACAAAAATGCACACTCACATGTACACACATGAACAAATATGCATGCATATTTTCACACATATAAACATATCTCATTACCAAAAGGAAGATGTCAATATAGTCAGAACTCACTGGAAGTTCTTAGGCAACTAGTAAAAATATGTTAAAATGATAAATTGAATATTTTGAAGCTGAAAACTATAGAAGGAAATATTAACACTTTCTAGGTTTTTTTCATTGAATTATTAGAAGAAAATGTGTCTAAAAGTGCATGAGTTATGAACCAGCAAATATAAGAAAAAATTAAATCATATGTAGAGTCTAACATTGAGCCAGTTATTGGAGGAACAGAAGTTGAGTCAACGAAAGGAGTTTCATATATAAATAATGCATTAGTTTAGCCTATATGAAAATATTGGACACATATTTAAGCTTTTCAGTGAATTAAATAGAATGCTCAAATCAAAGAAGATAGCGTAAATCTCACAAGAGACACTTTAAGTCAAGCATTGGTAATTTTATTTCTGATTACAAGCTGGTCAATTCTTATGTTTAGTCCAGGAAACTAACATTGGCCTACAAACTTAACTTAAAAAATATTTTGAGAGAAAAATTCTAAAAAAAATTTGAGACTGAGTGAAACTTTTTAAAGTATAACATCCATATCTGAGATTCTCTGTGACATGAACAATTACTGGACTAAAAAAATTGATTTCCTTTTGCCTCTGCAGAGCTCAGTGCTATGACATTGTTATATGAAGAGGGAATGAGATGTGTACAGTCATTTAAAGTGCCTGATCTAAAAACAAAAATTCATAAGAGTCTTTTTATATTTGAATGAGTCCCGTTATATGATTTTTCAGGAAAGGCTAACACAAAGCCAAGGAAAAAATCAGAGATTTCCAGAGTGTGGAGGAGGAAAGGGGAAAAGAGAATAAAATACAAAGGATTTTCAGAACATAGAACTCATTTGAATAAAGCTGATGATTGTACACGTCTCTGCAGTAGAGATTTGTAGAATGTATGATACCAGCAGGGAAACTTGTAGCACACTATGGACTTGGGTGGTCCAGATGTGTCAGTGGCAATATATAATTACAATAAATGTTCCACTGTATTAAAGATGTAAATGGAGGATAATGAGACCAAGGGACAGGGTTGTTAAAGACCTCTCAGTTATATTAGTTCAGCTTTATCTTATATCTAAAATCACTTTCTAAAAGGTTCCATGAAAAATATGGTTATAAATAGGTATAGCTATTTTATTAGAAATATATATATATATATATATTAGACAATTAATAAAATGTTATTATACTTCCACACAGACCACATGGGATAAACACATTTCCCCCTTTTCCTACCCTGTAAAGAACAATAATAAATCTTTAAAAGTAATTACAGGAAAATTGCTAAATAATAACTCTGTGGTAGAAAAGGGAAAGGTGAATTGTTCAGGGTATAATAATAGTGACAAAGAAAAGTGTACTGGCTAGTCTTGTCAAATTGACAGAAATTAGAGTTACTTGCAAAGAAAGAATCTCATGTGAGGAATCACTCCTACCAGATTGGCCTTTAGACACATCTGTGGGGTATTCTCTTAACGATCTCTTTGTGATAGCCATTCCACTGTGGGACATGGCATTCTGGCTTGTTGGTCAGGTTTTGCAAAAGAAAGCAAGTTGAGGCAGCTTTGGTGAAAATGCAAGCAGACTTTGTTCCTTCACAGTTTCTCCTTGAAGCTCCAGGCTTGAGTTCCCACTAGACTTTGCTCAGAGATGGACTATGACCTCTAAGTCCAAGAAACCATTTTCCTTCCCCCAAGTTGTTTTGGTCATGTGGCTTGTCACAGCAACATGAAGCAAAATAGCAAAATGGATAATGGGACAACTGACCTCCCTGACGAAGCATAAAATGTAACCAGGTCCAGCACATTCCTCAAGGTAACAGAAGGAAGCCCACTCCTTCTTAGTGAACAAAATTCCCACAAAGAACATAAAGTTAGTTTGGCGTGGGAGCACAAACAGAAGAGATCAGAGGGCTAGCTGATGACACAGAGCAGCTGCTCCAAAGATGTTTCAGTAATTAAATTTTATTGAAAGAATTAAAAATAAATTGGCATCCAAGAGGGCACAGACTTTATCTTGATGAAAAGCCATATTCTGAATAAATTCTTCACCTTTTTGAGTTTCCCAATGATTAGTCTCCTCAAAGTGTTTTGAGGAACGGTTTTCTATGGGAGTATGCATATTAACTTTTACTCTGGCTGTAAGTTATAACCATAACTTGATGTTTTCAAAAATATTTTCTGTTATTGTTTATAATTTCCTGTGTATTGCAGCAGAGCAACAGGAAATTTTTCAGGGATTGCTGCCAACTTCTCCTTAACCAAGAGAAGCACTATGTGTGAAGAGGAGTATCACACACACACACACAGACACACACACGCACACGCACACGCACACACACGCTCATGATTAGTGCAAGAAAACTTCGAAACAGTTTTCAAAATAATAAAACATTCTGAAATGTTTCTAGACACTACAGATATTGTACAAAGTCTTTAGAGTCTCTAGTTCTTGAAAGGGAGACTGGCAATAATGGATGTTTAGAACCTTACTTTTAAAGAGGATATTAACATTATCGGCTCTATATGAAATCCCAACTCACTGAGTCAGTGATGTTATCCCCAGAGCACTAACCATTCCAATGCCTAAACTGCTTTCATCCCCTATTTTAATAGACATGATGGTTGTCATAGCATAAAGATATAATTACAATAAATTTCTCTAGTTGATATTGCTTAGCCTTGGAACCCATTTAGAAGACATAATATTCCATATCTTAGCACAAGTATAATTGTTCTACCTTTCCCAGGTATTTAGGTCTTTTTCTCCTTTCAGATTCTTTTGGTGATCAATATATCTACCTACTTGCTGCAATTTTCTCCTAGTGACCACTTTCTAGGGAAAGTACTGGAATAGTCTCACAGATTCACCACTAAATTAATTGTATGCAATTACCTCATAGTCCTAGCAAAAAATGATCATACATTTAACTGCCTTTTCTAAATTTCACCTATTGCAATTTTTGATGCCTAACCAGCTCTAGTAACTACTTGGACCCTAGCAAAGACTGGCACAAACATCTCCTCTCTTTCTTTCACACATGTTGAGAAAGCCTGTCCTTGATTATGCCAGCTTCTTGTAAGTCCTGCCTGCATGACTCTTCTTTTTTTTCAAAATATGTTTAAGTGCAACTTAAAATTATCTAAAGAGTTTTCCTTTCTCCAGAGTGTTAGTAGTACTAAGATAACAAACTTCCTATTTGTAACAAAAAAAAAAAAAAAAAAAACCAAAAAAAAACCTCCAGCTGAAGAATCTCACAGGTCTTATTGGGTGCTCCTGCGGAGAATCTTGCTAACAACAGTCCCCATAACCAAGATGAGCTGAAAGAATGTGAATTTGGTCACATCTCATCTTGAAGGACACCCTGACATAACTTGTCTGAATTACTGAGACTAGCAGCCCTCCTCCAATCTATGGAGAGTGAAGCAAATAATCATCTAAAAAACGACAAACCGTATTGTTGTGGGAATGTTTTCCACATACAGGAACCACACCCAACACAACACCATAAAATTTCTTAGGAGAACACATGCTGACCAAGGTCTGAGTACTTCCATTTTTGTCACCAATAATTTCTTATAATCATTATTTAAAATATAACCATTTATTGGTATATTATGCTTTAATTTATGACAAGTGAAAAAGGCTTTCATGATTATTTTTCTATACCTCTATTTTTCTTTACATATACATGGTTCCTTTCCTATCCTTTCTTCATCTAACACTATATCTTGCCACCGTTGCCTTACTCCAGATTTCCCCTCCTTCACATTCCTCCCTATTTTACTGCATAAATACAGATACTTTTACCTCTGAAAAATTATAAACTTTTATTTTCAAAACCAGTGCCTTTGTGTTGCTGTTTCTGTGTTGAGCTGAAGAGAAAAAACATGTTAGTATGAAAGTGGTTTTTTTTTGTTGTTTTTTTGCTTTTTTAAATGTAAGTCAACATAAAGGCTTATTTTAAACAATCAAATGTGTTACTGCAATTATTTTAACACTAACTAGCAACAGGAAACATGATTCCAAACGACGCAAACTTGTATCACATAAATTACAATGTAGAGAAAGCAGGTGGAAATAAAATCCAGGAAACCTATCCATGCCAATAAATGCACAAAATGCAACGAAGAAACAAAAAAAAATGAGAACACATTTACTATGATGCTTCTACAGTCTTAAAACTAAGCACTAGATAACAAGATAGATAAAATTACAGAACATTCAGAGACCCATGTTTTAAAAGGGTGAATTGATAATGCAAGCAGAGAGATAAATGAAGTAAAGAAACTGAAGATCTAGACAGGAGAAATATCATAGTGGAAGAAACAGAAGCTTGAGAAAATTGAACTAGGAAAGAAGAGTACCATATTTATTCTTCAAAACCAATATTACCCTGATATCAAAACTGATATGTGTAGAGCAAAGAAAACTGTGATGAACACAGATCCAAATGTCCACAGGAAAATGGATACCAACTGAATTTAAAAACACATTGAGACTACCAAAAATCAACAAGTTGGATTCATTCAGTGCCAATTTCAGTTGTTTCAACACATGGAAATTATATATAACAAATGTAATACATCAAACATGTTGACCTAGGAATAGAAACCAGGTTATCACCTCAATAGAGAGAAAATAGATAGGACAAAGACCAATGTTCTTTCATTATAAAAATTCTGAAGAAACTAAAAATAGAAGAGTTATATCTCAATATAATAAAGGTTAGATACAAAAAGTAATATAGTGTGGAAAATTAAAAACATTTAATTGAAAATCTGTAATCATGAATGGTTATATACTCTTTGAACTTTTATTCAATGTAGTCCTTAAAGCATTACCTGAGACAATAAGACAGGAGAAATAAAAGGCATACAAATAGGAAAGGAAGATGTTAACTATCCATGTTTTCAGATGGCATGATTCTCTGCTTTAAAAGACTCCACGGACTTGCTCAGAAAACTCCTAGATCTGATATATATTTTAACAAAATTATATAATATGAAATCAACTTACAAAATTCAACAACTTCCCATGTTACCCATATCTAACTTGTTAACAAGAATTTAAGACAAATGCTCATTCACAATAGTTTGAAAAATAACTAAGAATAAATCTAGGAAAGAATAAAAAAATCTCTGTAGCCTACATGTTCAATATAATCCACATTACAATGTCAGCAGCATTACACACAGAAATAGAAAAGTATGAAACAACCTTAGAGTCCATATGAAAAACCAAAGCAGCTGTGTGTGGAAATAACAGTGCTAGATTTACCACAGAATCAGTACCAAATTATATGAGCCAGAGTGCAAATACAGCATGCTATTGGTACAAAAATAGACATGGAGACTAATGGCACAGAAGAGGGGGGTGCAGGAATATGTTAAGACACTTGTAGATATGTAATTTTTTCTAAATTTATTTGTTTGGGAGAGGGCTACATGCTTGTCATGGTGTATGTGTGTAATAAAAGAACAATTTTCAGGAGTTCACTCTCTCTTTACCAGATGGGCTTCAGGGATGAAACTCAGGTCTTCAGGCTTAGCAAGCTCCTTAACCCACTGAACCACACTGTCAGCCCTTTGACATCAGACCCTAACTAGTAAAACTTCCTCCAGGTTTGCCTACAGGCCAGCCTTATGCAGCATATTGTCAATTGTGCTTGCTTCTTCTCAGATAACTTTAACTTGTGTCAAGTGGACAGAAAACTAGCTAGCACTAGTTGATAAATGGGGTTACATGAATTTCAAGACCTTCTGCACAGAGGAAGACATTTAAGAAATAAGGAAAGCCTGCATAATGGGAAGAAAATTTAAGACCTGTATTACAGCCAGGAGAATACACATAATATAATGTATATATAATAAATATAACATATAAAGAAGTAGAGAATCTAAACACACAAAGGAAAGAAAAGAAAAAAAGAGAAATAAAATGATTGTTGAATATTTGTAAAAATGTTCAACACAGTTAGCCATTAAGAATATGCAAATTAAAGCCACTTAACAGTCCATCTTTTCATAGTCAGAATGGCATTAATCAAAAGAAGAAATGACAATTGTCAGTGAAAACTTAGGGAATTAGAAACCTTATTCACATCTAGTAGAATTAAATTTGTGCCATGAAAATCAGGTGGAAGTTTCTCAAAATATAAAATATAACAGCCAGATGACCCAATCTGCAACATATCCAAAGGATTCTAAGTCACACTCCAGAGTACTAACACCTTCATTTCTTGGCCTGCAATATTCAAAATAGCTAGGGCATGGAAGAACTCTAAATGTTCATCATTTAGTGAGTAGGTAGGTAAAGAGAATGTGGTATATATGGTCCTGAGGAACCAGGATTCTTTTCTGTTTTTTTTTTTTTTTTTTTTTTTTTGGTTTTTCGAGACAGGGTTTCTTTGTAGCTTTGGAGCCTGTCCTGGAACTCCCTTTGTAGACCAGGCTGGCCTCGAACTCACAGAGATCCACCTGCCTCTGCCTCCCGAGTGCTAGGATTACAGGCGTGCGCCACCACCGCCCGGCGCTTCTGTGGGTTCTTTTCCTCTTTGATAAACTCAGTGGGGCACTTGGAGATCATGAGATCATGTTCTATTTTTTTTTAATTAAATCTCCATTCCTTCCACAGTTCCCCCACACAACTCTTCTTCCCACCCACGCCCCATCCCATCTCTCATCTACTCCTCACAACTAGTAAGGCCTCCCATTGGAAGTCAACAAAGTCTGTAATATTAAGTTGGGGCAGGACAAGGCCCCTCCCCCCTGCATTAAGACTGAGTATGGCATCCCACCACAGGGAATAGGGTGCAATAAGCTAGTTTATGCACCAGGGTTAGATCCTGGTCCTACTGACTGATGCCTCTCAGCTAGTCATCATCATTGTCTCCCACATATGAAGAGCCTACTTCAGTCCCATAGAGGCTTTACAGTTGTCGGTCTCAAGTCCCTGAGTTTCCAAGTGCCTGGTTCAGCTATCTCTAGATTTCTCTCTCATGATTTTGACCTCCCTTGTGTATATATTCCCTTCTCCTTCTCTTCAGTTAGATTCTTGGAGCTCATCCTGGTGCTTGGTTGTGGATCTCTGCATCTGGTTCCATCAGTTGCTGGATGAAGACTCTATGATGATAGTTGGGGTATTCACCAGTCTCATTACAGGAGAAGTCCAGTTTAGGCTCCCTCACTACTATTGCTAGGAGTCTTAGCTGGGGTCATTGTTGGGGATTCTTGGAAGTTTCCCTAGCACCAGGTTTCACCCTAACCCCATAGTGACTCTCTCTATCAAGATCTCTTTTTCATTGTTCTCCTATTACAGCCATCTCCCCCCCCCCTTTTTTTTAATATTTGAGAGGAATAAAGGGCAGGGGAGCTGTAAATCTTGGTTGCTGCCAGGAGTGGGTGATGGAGAAAAGAAGAGAAAGACACGCATTTTGAGCGAGTGTCAGCAAGCAGGGTCTTCAAGCAGCTGCAGAAGGGACAGGGGATGTGTGGAGAAAGCACTGAGAGCTCTGCAGCATTCAAGCAAACTCAGTGTCGGTGCAAACTACCTTAGGTTTTGGTTGGTATCAAAGAAAGAGTAGAAATGTTAAAAATGAAAAGTTGTACCTTTTCCACTAGAAAAATGAGTTGTCTTAGCAGTGATGGCCTGAAAGCAGAGCAACTACATTGGGAGGAGCTCCCGTGTGTGTAAGTACACCATCTCATTAGGAGCTGATGGGGGTGGGGGTGAGTCACAAGGGATGAGGAAGGAAATGAGGCAGGAGGATCAATAAATCAAAGGATGCATGAAAATGTCAAAATGAAGCTCATTATTTTGCATGCAAATTAAAAAATATAGAAGTAATAAACACTGCTTATATAAAAGTGCCAACACACTTGTGGGTAGGAAGACACAAAAGCATGCTTTTTGTGTAATGTGTAATTATACCACATACTTCCAATTTTTAGTAAACATAATTTTGAAATACACAATTAGGTAAACTGAATGATTTAATGAAATTGTCTTTATCCTGATTGTCCATTCAGTGGAATTAACTCACAGGTGTAAAGTATGAAATAAATTGTTGGCAAATATTACTAAAATACATGTTTTTAAATATACATTAGTTAAATAATTATAGAAATGGTCAAAATATGAATTGAGGGGTATCAGCCTTTTCTGTTTTAATAAAAATTGTCCACATTTATTTCATAGATGATCTTGGTTCTAATATTTTTAGCACTGACTAGAATTTTGTTGACCTTTAAGCACATTATAATCTAGCAGGCTTAATGTCTTATCATTTTTTAATGATTAAAAGTAGGATACTTGCTACTTTTCCTGACAATATTGCGTGGAGACTCATTAAATTTGAAGGAAAAAGGTTACAATTTAATCCAATAAAAAATTCTAAAGACAAAGTAGATATGATTTCATGTTCCATACACTTATATAATTCTAGACAAGTGGGTATGCATGTACATGAGATATTACTAAGACTTTATGACTGGGAAATTAGTTTTGCTCTCTGAATGCAAAAATCACAGTTTTTAACCAGGAAGGACTTGGGTCAGAAGCACATTCTATTAGTCAGAGTTCTCTATAACAACAGAATTAAGTTTATAGATTGATTATAAACCTATGAAAAGATAATTGTTTAAACTGCCCTACAGAATATGGTGCACATAGTTCAACAAAGGTTGTCTTACACTGGAGAAGAAGTGGCTTCTGGAGCTTTTAGTCCACAAGACTGAATGTCTCAGCAATCTTAGACTAGCATTGAAAGCATGAAGGATTCTCAGAACACTGCTGGTCTGACATATGTATTGGAAGCCTGAAGAATTTCATTTTAATATCAACAAAAGAATACAACAGCAATAGAATTGATGAGTTTTGCCAATAATATTGAGGGTGAACAATGGACTTAATGGCTTTGTGGGAGCCTAGCCTGTTTGGATGCTCACCTTCCTGGACCTGGATAGAAGTGGGAGGACCTTGGACTTTCCGCAGGGCAGGGAATCTGGACTGCTGTTCAGTCTCGAGAGGGAGGGAGAATGGAGTGGGGGGAGGGGGAGAGGAGTGGGAAGAGGGGGGGAGTGGGGGGAGGGGGTGATGTGTGGGAGGAGGGGGAGGGAAATGGGAAATGGGGAGGAGGCAGAAATTTTTTTCAACAACTAAAAAAATAAAAAAAATTCGCTCAACAGGTAAGAACACTTGGCTGCTCTTGAAGAAATTTGAGTTTGTTTCCAAGCACTCATATGATGTCTTACAACTGTATGTACCTCCTCTTCCAGGTTACCCAGAACCTTCTGACTTCTGAGGGCACCAGACATCCTCACAGTGTATAAACATCCATGTAGGCAAACACCCATACACATAAATAAAGCAAAATATTGAAGGCAAGTAGGCAAATAAACAAAAGCTTTCTTCAGCATGTCCAGAAGACTGGACTCACATTTGCAGTAGTATCTGCTTAGTTTTTTGGATTTAGGATTTTAAGTCAAAGGTGGTTATAACTGCAGATTACTCTAATAAATTATTCATTCCTCTTACATCAGTTGGCATGTATGTGTATGTTTGTGACAACTACTGAATTCTTTGTAAAGGGACTGGGCTGGTGTGTTGGTAATATATTGTCCTGATGCTACATCTCCAATCAGATCATTTGCTGTTCGGGGTTATGTGCATTTTGCCTTGGTTAAGGAGCACACTGAAAGAAACATCATGTGCAGAGCCAGAAATGAAAAAACTCCTGTGTCACTGTGCATGAAATAATCTCAGGGTTTTTTTGTTTGTTTGTTTGTTTTTTTTTTGTTACTGATAACAAAACACTTTTAGGACAGAAACACCTTAACTATAAAATTCACATACCTGTGTTAACTCTGGGATTCTAACCCCCTGTTTTATTATAATTCTAACAAATGTTTGTGCAGAAGTTCTGACACTGTCCTGATATTGTAGGTTAAAACAAACAAACATGTATCTTGCTCTCTAGTAGTGAAATTTACAAGTGCCCCTCTATTATTCCTTCTTACTCACTTTCTTGACAGTGTCTCACATCCAGTTCCCAATAATCTCACACTCACAACCTTGAACTAGTGATGCTCCTGCCTCTATTTCCCAGTGGCTGGGATTACAGTTCTGCGAAACCAGGCGTAACTGAGGCTATGTAATTTTATTAATGGTTATTATGGGTAGAAATGTCACACAATTTCATGTGTAAGATATTTGAAAACCAAATAACTTATAAACTGTGTTTTACATAATTTTACTTGTAATTAGATACTTCCAGAATTTAAATGAATTGCTTAAAATGCTACCTAAGATAAAACAATAAAATTGGAGTTAAGTTGCCTTCATCTCCACTCTAAAAGATACATGGTGCAGATATGAATCTTCGTTGTTAACTAGCATTTTGATGTTTGTTGCTTCTATCTTCATTTATGAGAAGCACTGTGAAGCTAGTAATTCACTGTACTTCTCCTGAAAATCTCAGTTTAGATTCCAGTGGATGCTGAAACAAGTTTTTGCTTCTATTTGCTCATCATACAGATTTAAGAATGCAAGTATGTAAGTCTTTCTCTCTCAACTATGCAGTACAAACATAGTTATGCTGTCTGTTTCCCAGAGATCTCAAGTTACATATTACATACACTATTTTGCATAATCAATGTGATAATGTGAAACTTTCTAATTTGGTTTAGCTTTAACCCTAGGATTAGTGAAATATTGATTATCAATCAATACTTCAAAGTGAGCCTGTAAGTACAGGAGTAAAACATGGATTTCTATTGTCAGAACCTGCACCACTTAGAAGAGCTTTGCAAGTTTGCATACTGAAAGGTTAGAAAGGCTTTTCATAAGGAAAAGCATGTTTGAGTGACAACGGGTAGAATGGTATTCTCACTGTTGAGAACAATGTGTTTCAGATAGATGAAATCGTTGGTGCAGCAAGTACTGGTGTTTCAGTGAAACAGGGCAGGACTATTTTACTTTTAACATATATGAATAGAAAGAATGAAAACATGGAAAGATAATCTACTTCATGTTTCCTAAGGGAAATATTAATTAAAATTATAAAATCATAACCCACTAGTTAGAATAATAAATATATAGGCACTGATAGCACCCTGGCCACATAATCACACTTCCAAGTTTTTATCAAAATGACTTGAAGATTCGGTGTACACAAAATGTTAATAATACTATTATGCAGCACAGGAAAATCTTAGAGACAAACATGTCCTTCAGTAGGTGAATAAATTGCACTGTGTCCAGACACTGGGATATTAGTTACTTAGTGATACAGAGAAATAATGTGTGAAGGTATGAAAACTCATGGATGAACATTAACTGAACCCTGCTAGTATAAGTAACCAATATTCAAAGACCTTGTCTAGAAGGGAATCCAATTAAGATTTCTGCCAAAGGGAGATAAAAATATTGGCAGTTTTCTGGAACAATGGAATTGGAGAATTGAAAAGGAAAGCACAGAGGATGCCCGGGATTTTCAGTTTTCTCAGAGCCACAGAACACAGTCATCTCGAGCTGAGGACACACTAGCTGAAATCACAGGGTAGGAACATTAAGAAGGAAGTGCTTATGTGCTTTATCAGCTGGACCAGAAATCAACTCTCATTGGTGGTGCTAACGGTACTGTGGATTAACTGGACGATATGGGAATTCTGTGCTCTCGTTCAGGCTATTCCACAATAATATTTGTGAATCGTATTTCAGAAAATAAAATCATGATTATTTTAAGTTATGTGAACCCTTTCTCAGTGCATACATGTTTTGTTATAAGCAATTTAGAAGAATCAATATAGTTTAAGTGACACAATGTGTTTTGCTATTAAAACACTGTAAAAGAAAACATCCCATTATACTGAAGGGTCTTGCCATTCCTAATTTCACTACTCTTAGTTCTATTCATTTATCAACAAACCTCCGAATATCATGAATAGCAGGAAATTACAATTCAAAGAAAGATATAACTTCCTAAGAACTGGTGTGGACCAATGTGCCCTGGGCATTCTCTTTCTTTCTTTCTTTCTTTTTTTTTTTGATCGTTTACTGTCCTGCAGATAGCAAGCCAAGACTTGAAGTGCACAATGTAGTCCAGTCTTAGAGAGGAGCTTTCTTCTCTCATTCAGTCTGTAGATAAGGTAGATGCAATTGCATGGGGCTTAAATGATGCCTATATTTGCATTAGGAAAGAGTCATATATCTATGAGACAGGTTCATAAACACAGTTTCCAGCACCCATTCTTTCACATCACTTTTCCTTGAAATATATTTCAGAAATTTATAATTTTGCAGTCTGCCTGAATCTGGGTGTTTTATACCTTAGAAAACAGTCTGCTACCCAGGGCATCAGTGCACTCAGAATATAGCAGATTAGGTAGAACACAACCTTACTTTGCCCATGTAGCATTTTGAATATTTAACACCTAAGATTAGTAAAAAGACAAGTAAAAGCGTTAGGATAATGACACTTGTACTTAGTATCTCCTAGCATTCAGAAATGGAAAGATGCATAATGAAGAAACATCTGGGATTGTCAAGGTTTAACATAGAAAGCCAAGCATCTATTCCAGGATGTCATGTCAAGTAGAGAAAGAAAGCATGTGGTGCTTGTATCAAAGAACCACTCACATTGGCCAGGATCAACAATTATGAGTATCCAGCTACTGAATGGTTATAAGAGTTCAACTATGAAAAACTGATGGCCAAAATATATTCTAACTAAACTCAGGGAGTAGCTCTGTGAAGGGAAGAATTTGAAGACCAGTATGTCCTCTGTACACCAAATCCCCCTGGCAGCCAATGAGCACGTGACCATGTTTTGCTAAAAAGGGCTTTGAGAAGTCAGTTATGTCATGGTTGAAAGAAAGGAAATTTAGATATATCCTCACATATCCCATTTTTTTTTTTTTGAGTTCAAAAGTCCTTCTTCTGCAGAGTGTTGTGCACTGTCCCTTTGCATCTGAATCACTCCAGTGATTAATGGCTCATTCCAGAGGAGTCAAATGTCCTCAGTCCAATTGCCTCTCTCAAGGACATAGAGGTCAATTGCTTCTCCTTCTCCATAAATATCTAAGTCTAACAAAGACCATTTCTTGGACTTTATTTCCAATTGCCTTCAGAAAGATTAAGAGTTCTACGTAGAGCCTATGACTAATGACAATCCATTCTGAGCTCATTACACAAGCAAAGCTGCTCTAGAAAAGTATACTTTCTGAAAAGACCAATGACTGGCTGGGGGAGAGAGGTCCCCCAGGAGCTGTGGGTAAGAGGGATTTACAGGGGATCCAGGAAGAAAGAGAAAAGGCTGCTGCCTTTTTCGGTATTTGTTGATGGTTCTCATAATATAAAGTACTGTGTTAGCCAAGGCTAATTGCAAGGCCTGCTGTGTAACACAGTGAATGATTGATCTGGATTGTTACAGGGAACAATGGTACAGACAAGCAGGCACATCTCCTTTGTTCTCCAGTAGCTTTCTCTTCAAAATGCATAGCAAGCCCAGACGGGAGACAAGATGTGCACCATGCTCCACTGTAATTGTGATCATTTGTAACATGACACACAAAGTTTTTTTTTCAAACAGGTTTCTATTATCTTTTCTTGACAGAGGACATTCATATATTTTGGGAAATAGTGGCATGAGTTACATAGATGTCTGAGCAGTTTCCTAGGTTACCTATTTTTGATGCTTTAAAGGCTTGCTTTTCTTGGGATGGTCCCTAAGTTAGCAATGGAGGCCAATAAACAGGGAGGCAAAATTACTCTAGGAGATTAATAGTTACAAGAGCATATTGTTTTCTTTACTATGATTATTTTACTAGTAATATATATATATATATATATATATATATATATATATATATGTCCATGGAGTTTATTTTCATGGAAAACTTTTGCTTGTTTTCTCTTGACCATTTGGCATATTTCCACATTTGCATTTATGTTTATAAATGGTTACCAAAAAATGGCAATTCTATTTATTCCTTCATTCTTCTCATTTTGTCCCATGCAAATACCAGAATTGTATAGTAGGTCACAAAACAAAATGTGCTATTTAATATTTGCATTAGAGAAATGTCATAGAATAAAACTTGTAACTAAAAGAATACTATACAAATGTTCTTTGCTGTATTAATTTTCCTAGAAGTTAATCAAAAGGAATGTTGTGTGGGAAACAGATATCTGCCTTTAGTATCATGGCTTCATGAGCATGCAAAGAGCTAACCGTCCACTTTGACTGCTGCCTAGTAAGGAATGTAAGGAACTCACCCAGAACCAGTCCTTGGGCTGGACTTCCTTGAATTACTCATTTGAGGACAGGGCCAACTAGCCTAATAATTCTAGTCGTGCATCGGTCATCTCCTGCAAATTCATTTCCACGGTAATTCTGTTACTAGAAAATGTGGGACTCACACCTGGATTGCCACATGTTATCAAGAAAACTGAAGTCTCTTCTAGGTGTTCTTCATCTGCTTAAGTAAGGAATTTAGAATGGATTTGGAGGAAGGCTCCAGGACAGCTTTGTTAGCATTTAAATGAAAGCTCAAAGCAGAGCCATAGCAAATATTGGCAGTTGCTCAGTGGAGGAAGATAGGGAAGAAAATGAGAGAAAGACACGCCACTTGTAAACAGACGCATAACCGATGAGGGTTGGGGAAGAACTCAGAAAAAGAGTCAGACAGTCTAAACTATTTGAGAAGCATGCCAGGGCTTTGGCAAATATCTAGAAGCATGGGAAAGAGATAAAAAGAAGAAACACAAAATGATAAGGAAACAAGTAAGGACTCAAAAGAGCTAATGAGGATTAACTCAGCTACGTGGCTGCAGCTCCACTGAAGAGAGCAGGAATTCTGGGAAGGAAACGTACATTATCTCATCTTCTTAGCATGGTTTATGGTGAATTAGCTTTCCTTGTTGACATAGCTGGATTAACTATTAAGGGAGGCAACAAAGGCATGCCTCTACTGTATAGTAGATTCCTCTCTTGGCAGAAGGAAATAGCTTTCCTTTAATGGTCCTCTAATGCTCCTGTAATGAGTCTTTCTTTCTTCTTTCTGTAGTGAAGCTGTAGTAGGGTCACCTGGCACATTGGATTTAAACATTATGGTTCTCAGTAGACAAGAATATTAATTAAAGGCCAAGTTAATCTTGAAAAACACCAAACAAATATGTAGTATTCACTAGTGCTCTGTTAAAAATCATATGTCTGTTAGGAAATTAAAAATTACTGGTGGCCATTAATGTCATCAACGTAGCTAACAGTATCCCTTGAGGACCACCTGGAAGATATTCTACACTTCTAACCCTCATCCCCTCCAGGCAAACATAGCAGTGAAAGAAAGGGAGAATGTCTTCATACCTGCAGACCTGCCTAAAAACGGGGACAGATAAAGTTACTCAAGTTCCTTCCTTTCACTTGGTAGGAGGGACCGGAGTGATGTCACTATCTCATACCCCTTGCCTTCTTCCCTGGGCTAGATCCTTTCATAGAACTCAGTCAAGTGGGCTGGACCACGATGTCTATGCTGCAACTGCAGCAGAGGCAATACAGCATAAAGTTCTGTAAGTCAGAAACATAGTCATCAGGAAAGTGGGTCAAATCCTGCTTTGGAAGGAATTCTCTGCCTTCCAAGATTCCAGGACAAAGGTAGGCAGGAGCTTTTAATTGGGGTTCTCTGCATATGATAGCTATTCTTCACTGTTGACTTTACTGCAGCTGGACTTAACTAAAACCCCAAAGTGGCTGGGCATAGCTCTGAGGGAGTTTTGTTCAGTTAGATCATTGGGAGTGGGAAGATCCACTTCTGATTAGGATCTTTGAGGAGGAACAAAACACCTTTAATCCACATCTTTTGGGGTGGGAAGACCCACCTCTAATCTTGGTCATACCTTCAGCTGGTGGCCTATGTGAAGGAAAAAGGAAATATTGTGCAAGTCCATTCTTTCACTGCTATGAGAACTTACTCCTTCAGAATTCTTGTGTTTACTGAAGATCAGATGAGACAGCCAGCCTGATGAGCTGAACATCTACAGAATCCTCGGGCCATCTTTTCATATGCAGGCATTGTTACCTTAGCTGAACCATATCTTGTAAATTATTGCAATAAACCCTCCTTATATAGATAGAAAGATTCATTTTGTAAATTCTAAAGAACCTTGACTAATATATCACAGAAAGCAGGAGTTTAAATACTAGGCTTTGCCAATTATCAGCGAAGACAGTTTATTTAGGACTAATATTGGGGTATAGCTCTATCCACTGAAGAGTTCAACAAAAAATATGACCATCCAACAAAAAGGTTCAAAACTGCAAATGGATTTAAGAAGGTGGTTATGTTGATTTTACTTACAAAATGTAAAGTAAACAACTGAAATATTTACTGGATACATTGTGATATTTGAGTACATGTTTACAGTTGGTGCTGTCCACATAAATTTACTGGAGGACAGTATGTTAAGTGATACCAGTCAGGCACCAGAAGATAAAACAACACCCAATATCACCTCTATTTGGATGTAGATGATGATCTGAAAGCAAGAACATGCTTCTAGATAGATGATCTTAAGGACAGAGGAAAAAACGGTTTATTCACTTTTCCTTCCCTCTGTTACAGACAACTCAACAGTCGTCATTCAAAGCTGCCTCCTAGAGAAATTACAGAGGAAAACCAGGCCCAAGTATGAAAACTATTTCCCACATACCCAGAAAACTGCAGTGTAGAGCACTTAAAAGTTTTCATTAGTCTAAAAGTCTCCAGGAAGGCAATTAAATTCCTAGCATCTGGAAAAGGGCCTCCAGCTTCAGGATTATGAAACAGCCACCTCTTTAAGAATCTGTACAGGGTGTAGGCTTATTTTCTTTCACGTGGACTAGAAGTCCTCTCCAGACTTCTGTTTTCTGAAAGCCAAGAGCCCTGTCTTAGGGAGTCAGGCTTCCTTTGAACCACAACTGTGAATCAAAACAGCTACTCCTGTTAAGCCCCCTTGCGATTCAGGGGCAGCTGCAATGGCCACAGTCACAGAGTCTTGACACTGAAGATGTCTTAATTCTTTGCAAGGACCCCTGATATTTTGTCTCAGAACTTATATTTTCTTTCAAGTCATAGACTGCTGTTAAACTTCAGAACAGTGTATGTGGTGTGTGTGTGTGTGTGTGTGTGTGTGTGTGTGTGTGTAAATAAAAAACATACAAAGTTAAAGTCAATATTATGGGTTGATTTTTCCCAAGAATGGTTGTAGTATTTTTCCCCTCTTTGGTTCATTTAGGTAAATTTTCTTTTTTTTTTTTAATTGAAAAAAAATTTCTACCTCCTCCCAGCCTCCCATTTCCCTCCTCCTCCCCCCACTCCTCTCCCCTTCCCTCTCCAGTCCAAAGAGCTGTCAGGGTTCCCTGTCCTGTGGGAAGTCCAAGGCCCTACCCCCTCCATCCAGGTCTAGGAAGGTGAGCATCCAGACTGGTTAGGCTCCCACAAAGCCAGTACATGCAGTAGGATCAAAACCCAGTGCCATTGTCCTTGGCTTCTCATCAACCCTCATTGTCCGCCATGTTCAGAGAGTTTGGTTTTATCCCATGCTTTTTCAGTCACAGTCTAGCTGGCCTTAGTGAGCTCCCAATAGACCAGCTCCACTGTCTCAGTGGTTGGGTGCAATCCTCGTGGTCCTAACTTCCTTGCTCATGTTCTCCCTCCTTCTGCTCCTCATTTGGACTTTGGGAGCTCAGTCCAGTGCTCCAGTGTGGGTCTCTGTCTCTGTCTCCATCCATTGCCAGATGAAGCTTCTATGGTGATATGCAAGATATTCATAAGTATGGCAATAGGATAGAGCCATTTCAGGTTCCATCTTCTCAGCTGCCCAAGGAACTAACTGGGGACATCTCCCTGGACACCTGGGAGCCCCTCTAGGGTCAGGCCTCTTGCCAACCCTAAGCTAGCTCCCTTAATTAAGATATATACTTCCCTGCTCCCATAGCCACCCTTTCTTTATACAAATCATCCCATTCCCCCAAGTTTCCCCCATCCTCCCCTTCTCACTTTTCTTTCCCCATTTCTCCTAACCCCCATCCCACCCCACCCCCCAAAATCCCAATTTTTGCCCTGCAATCTTGTCTACTTCCAATATCCAAGAATATAACTATATGTTTTTCTTTGGGTTTACCTTCTTACTTAGCTTCTCTAAGATCACAAATTATAGGCTCAATGTCCTTTATTTATGGCCAGAAACCAATTATGAGTGTTGTTCATCTTTTTGGGTCTGGGATACCTCACTCAGGATAGTGTTTTCTATGTCCATCAATTTGCACGCAAAATTCAAGATGTCATTGCTTTGTACCGCTGAGTAGTACTCTAATATGTATATATTCAACCCTTTCTTCATCCATTCTTCCATTGAAGGACACCTAAGTTGTTTCCAGGTTCTGTCTATTACAAATAATGCTGCTATGAACATAGTTGAACAAATGCTTTTGTAATCTCTTGGGTATATTCCCAAGAGTGGTATTGCTGGGTCCTAGGGTAGGTTGATCCCGGATTTCCTGAGAAACCGAAACACTGATTTCCAAAGTGGTTGCACAAGTTTGCATTCCCACCAGCAATGGATGAGTTTACCCCTTACTCTACAACTTCTCCATCAAAGGCTATCATTGGTGTTTTTGATTTTAGCCATTCTAACAGGTGTAAGATGGTATCTCAAAGTTGTTTTGATTTGCATTTCCCTGATCGCTAAGGAGGTTGAGCATGACCTTAAGTGTCTTTTGTCCATTCAAAATTCTTCTGTTGTGAATTCTCTGTTCAGTTCAGTGCCCCATTTTTTAATTGGGTTAATTAGCATTTTAAAGTCTAGTTTCTTGAGTTCTTGATATATTTTGGAGATCAGACTTCTGTTGCGGGATTGGTGAAGATCTTCTCCCAGTCAGTAGGTTGCCTTTTTGTCTTAGTGACAGTGTCCTTTGCTTTACAGAAGCTTCTCAGTTTCAGGAGGTCCCACTTATTCAATGTTGCCCTTAATGTCTGTGCTGCTAGTGTTATATGTAGGAAGAGATCTCCTGTGCCCATATGTTGTAGAGTACTTCCGACTTTCTCTTCTATCAGGTTCAGTGTGTTCAGATTGATATTGAGGTCTTTGATCCATTTGGACTTGAGTTTTGTGCATGGTGATAGATATGGATCTATTTTCATTCTTCTACAGGTTGACATCCAGTTGTGCCAGCACCATTTGTTGAAGATGCTTTCTTTCTTCCATTGTATATTTTATTTCCTTTATCGAAAATCAGGTGTTCATATGATTGAGAGTTAAAATCCGGGTCTTCTATTCGATTCCATTGGTCGACTCTCTGTTTTTATGCCAATACCAAGCTGTTTTCAATACTTTTTCAAGGATTTATACAAAAATGTGAGTGTGAGGGAAACCCAGTAAGAATACTTCTGCTTTTATCTCTTTGCTTATGGTTAACTATTTATGTGGGAAAACCTCATAGCGTCTGAAGCTATCAATGTTACTTCCTTTTACCCGTAGCCCCTTAACCACAGTTGCATTGTCTTAACTTAATGGACAATCTTGAACTTCATATGAACAGGCATGGTGTATTTAACGTTCAGTTCCCTATCTATGTGGCAGTCATTTCCCTGTTTCATCTCCCCTTGAGTTAGTTGAGACCTCACCATAACAGAGACTTTTTAAAATCATCCTCTGTTACTTTAGATACTGTACTACTGCCCTTCATTTCTTTAAGTACCTGGAATTCCTATTATTTTCTGGATGATTTTATTCTTTCTGCTTGCAAGATCACATTTATGTCAGTTATGCTTTTAAAAGAGCAGCCAAAATAACAATATACAATAGTATATAGTTACTAAGGCTCTAACTTCACCATTTTTCACAAACAACCCAGCCTAAAATATACATAGTTCATGTCCAGAGATGCTCTAAGGCAAGTCCTCACTTATTAAAGCATTTCAGTGTCAGCGTAAGAACATAAAAGATAATACTACTTATATATGAACTATGTTGAATTAATAGAGACTTGGTCCATCTGCTTTTCAAGATGTAAAATCACAAGTCCAACAAAGATTTAGAAACATCCAATATGGAAATATAACACAGATTTATCCAAAAGTATGTAACACACACACACACACACACACACACACACACACACACACGCTTTAATGAGTTTTTGAGAAATTGAGTTTTTGTGTCTCTTTGTTACTTGTGGATGCGGTTGCTGAAAGTCATCCTGACAGAATTGCCTGTGAAATTTATTGAGTTTAGGGTAAGTGAGATAAGAAGACCCATGTTGACTCTCCATGGCACTGCTTTGTGGCCTGGGGTTCCTAGACTGATAAAATGGAGAAACTGAGCTAAGTAGTGGCATTTATCCTAAGTAGCAGCATTTATCAGTCTCTTGACTGAGGGCAAAATGTGACGAGTTACCCAAGTTCCTGCCAATGTGACATCACAACCATGCCTGATTGTACCTTCAGTAATACCCTTCCCCTCCCTTAAATATCTTTTCCATATATTTTAGCTCACAATAATAAGAAAAAGTAATTAGTGAAGCAAGACAGCAGGCTCAGTTGCTAAGAGTCATTTGCCACTTCTTCAGTAGTCAAGTATGGAAATTACACTAGCAGAAATTCTACTCCTAGGCATATATACAAAAGAACTAAAAACAGACTCTAGCAAATGCATGTACACATTCGTTTATAGAAGCAATGCACTTAATATATATGGCAGTTAAGAGACAAAAACAAACCAAATGCCTATCAGAAAAATTGTCCTGTTATATCAATTTGTGAAAATAAATAAAATATAAAGAACAAAATAAATATTTCTAGCTGAAGTATACTTTAATAAACCGGGTGTATTTGGTTGGTTTACTACATAGCATTGCTTACATTCATGAGGCAAAGCATACAATGATCGATGTATACTATCAAGCAGAGATCGGCCCAACATAGCCAGCATGTTAATCATGTTAAGCTTCTCTCATTTTCTTATGACCAGGGCATTCAAACTGTGTGCTTCTGAATACTGTGAGATATATAATTATCTTACCTTTGTTCTTTATGTTTATAGTCCTGAGAACTGAGTCATTAACTGTAGCTGTTGATTTCCAACCACACATTTTTCCAGGGTGCTGGTATCCACTATTAAAGGGTGCAGACTCAAGTACTTATTTTATAATTACAATATATTATACAGCATTTTTCTAGTATTTCCGTTTATAATATTTTGATATAGGATCCCATGTATCCCAATCTGATTTCAAAATTTCCTATACAGCTGAGGATCATTTTGAAGCACTTAACCTCCTCCTGCCTCGCGATTCTATTGGAACCGGGTATAACCCTTCCCAGGCTTTGCAGTGCTGGAAGTCAAACCCATGGCTTCATGCATGCAACTGAGTTATGTGGCTACTGTGGCTACTTTGTAGACTTCATGTACATTAAAATAAATCTTTCATGATTAAAAAAGAAATATTCCATATGTCTTTTTTCTTTTCCTCTTTTTAAATAATTTTCGTTTATTTTTTTCATTTATTTTACATACCAACCTCAGACCACAGGTTTCCCACCCTCCTCTCCTCCCAGCACCATGCCCTATCCCCTACCTATCCCCACCACCTGATTCCCATCTATACCCTTTCCTTCCACCCTTCCTCCATCTCCACTCAGAAAGGGGCAGACTTCCCATGGGCTTGAACAAATATGGCACATCAAGTTGAAGCAGGATCAAGCTCCTCCCCTAGCGTCAAGGCTGGGCAAGGTAATCCAGCATGGGGAACAAGAAATCAGCTAACATTTGACATATCTTAAATGGGTGATCTATAATTTATGGAGAGGGGTATTAAAGGAAAGAACATGTTAAGGCTGATATTAGTATTTGTGGAAATGGCAAGGAAGGAAGCAGGGAATTGGTATAACAGAATCAAATTCCATAGTGCTGAAGGTGACACACACGTTGTTTTCCTTCCTTTTCTGTGGAAGGTTGTGAAGGGATCTAGAATATTGTGCGTGGTCATAAGCAGTGAAAGTAGAAGCTGTAAGTATGCACTGCAGGCTTGCTTTTGGTGATTATTTCTGGATGACATTCAGCTTGTAGATACAGAGAAACTCTCCCTGCCTCCACACGCACTCAACGCTGACTGAGTTAATCACCCAGGAAATTCAATAAACCTTCAGAAATAAATTCTGGTCCTTATGTCATTCATCACAGCAAAAATGTGCAAAGCAATTTTGTAGTCACTGGCATGGTCGGAAAGCCTTTTCTCTGATGTGTCTCTCTAAAGGAATTTCACATCCCACTGCAGGCATCTATCTTAGAAGCATAGAACTTGATGCATGTTGGCAATCAGATTCATGCATCAATTAATAACATTAATCAGTCAAATGGTGAAAAATATATTGGGGTTCAAAATTGAATTACTGCTATTAATTTTACTTAAAACAACTGTCAAATGTGAGCTGGACTAATATGAAATAACGTAAAATATAAAGTCTGATGATACCCTGTCCATGTATGTTTATGTTGACAAACCTGAGAGCAGTTGGAAGAATGCCTGCAGTCAATGACCAAGATAGAAGACAGCTGTGCTCCTCCTTCTACAGGGGATGACTTCCAAGACCCCAGATTATGACTGAAACTGCCTATGGTAGTGACGTAAGAACAATAACTCTTGGGCCAGAGAGGTGGCTCAGCTGGTAGCTGCACTTGCTGCCAAGCGTGGGGATCCGGGCTGAAGGCTAAGGTCCCATCATGTGGAAAGAGAACAAACTCCTAAAAGTTGTTCTCTTATCTCCACATATGTGCCTTGTGTGTATATACACACAAGAGTGGAGGGAGCCCTGGAGGCCTTGACTGAGTGAAGTCCTGAATGAACATTTGCTAATGACACAGGCATAGCAAAGACCGCAAAGCCTCAGACATTAGGACAAAGGGCAAAGCCTTCCTTTCTGGTCTGAACCTGAATGCTGACCATGGTGTGCAGAAAATGTCCACCATAGATATCTACCCTTTGATATTCATGGCCTAGAGACTGCTCCACTAGAGGGACCGTTCCAAACATGATTAGCTAAACCTGTTGTCTTGATCCAGCTGTATAACATAAACTCTGCCTCCTTGTTTATTTGTATGTAATAACCCTGCTTTGTTGTACAGCCGTAGGCCATAATCTGCCTTTCAGTTCAACTGTACATGATTATATAATGTATCACCTGAGCTTCAGGGATGCTGCAGTATCACCACCATCAGAATGACCAGTCCACCCAGAGACAGTATTTCTGTGTGTCTGTGTATTTGCCTTTTCTTCATTATCTCACCTCCCCCAGTCAGACCTAAGTCGCTGGAGCTGTACCAAGACATGACAAACAAATAAATAGATAAATATTGTTAAAACATTACAAAAAACATCCCTCTATAGTAATATATTAAAATTATGACATAATAGCAAGAATAATGTTGTTTTTCTTTATAAAAACATTATGTTATCTATGTTATACTCACTTTTCTTTCATGACTGTATGGACCCACCCAGATCAGGCACATGATGGACTGTAATAGTGGAAACCCTAAAATCAAACTGTATTTTGTATAAGGTGAGACTATGTTACTCATTGTTATTCCACTTGGAAAAGATGATTACGAAACATTGTAGACTATGATACTGACATTTAAAGACTTAAAATATGTGTGTGTGTGTGTGTGTGTGTGTATGTGTGCATATTTTACAAACAGTGAAGTGAGAATTTTAGACTGTTTATGGATGACTCCTTTCACTATTCACATTGTGGAAAGTATTGGCACTTCATTCATTTTATTACAGAGGAAAACTACTCACTTCCTCTATTTTGGACATCTGATAAACACTCTGATGTCAGCCTTAGGTTCCCAAGCCATACTTCTGCTTCTGTGTCCTGGACCGTCTTTCACAGTCTTCTCTGCTTCCATCTTAGCCAGACTTTCGTTGCTCCCCTACGACCCTTGCCCCTTGTTCAAACTCAGGGGCCTTCATGGCGCCTGTCTCCGGGAGCACTTTACTGCAATAGAGGATACCTGACAGAAGACACTGCCATGACCAAGGTGCTTTTAGTGGCCTATGTCCTTTTCAGGGATGTTTGATACCTTGGCATCTTTCTGTTTGCTTTGCTCACTCTCTTATATGAATATGTGCGCTGTTTTATCTTAATCTTTTAAAATATATTCACAGTGGCAGCTTCTTATCTGCTGCCTTTCCCAAAAGTCCCTGACAAACTGTTTTGAATTTAGCAGTTTTAGGATTTTTACACGCTAAATCATTTCATCTACAGAGATATGGTTGTTTCTTGTTTTTTCCCAAATCTGTTTGTTTGCTTGTTTTTATTGGTTTTTTTTATTTATTTATTAAAGATTTCTGCCTCCTCCCCGCCACCGCCTCCCATTTCCCTCCCCCTCCCCCGATCAAGTCCCCCACCCTCATCAGCCTGAAGAGCAATCAGGGTTCCCTGACCTGTGGGAAGTCAAAGGACCACCCACCTCCATCCAGGTCTAGTAAGGTGAGCATCAAAACTGCCTAGGCTCCCCGAAAGCCAGTACGTGCAGTAGGATCAAAACCCATTGCCATTGTTCTTGAGTTCTCAGTAGTCCTCATTGTCCACTATGTTCAGCAAATACGGTTTTATCCCATGTTTTTTCAGACCCAGGCCAGCTGGCCTTGGTGAGTTCCCGATAGAACATCCCCATTGTCTCAGTGTGTGGGTGTACCCCTCGCGGTCGTGCGTTCCTTGCTCGTGCTCTCTCTCCTTCTGCTCCTGATGCCCTTCAATGGAAGAATGGATGAAGAAAGTATGGAATATAAACATATTAGAGTACTACTCAGCAGTAAAAAACAAGGACTTCTTGAATTTTGCATACAAATGGATGGAAATAGAAAACACTGTCCTGAGTGAGGTAAGCCAGACCCAAAAAGAGGAACATGGGATGTACTCACTCATATTTGGTTTCTAGCCATAAATAAAGGACATTGAGCCTATAATTCACCATCCTAGAGAAGCTAAATAAGAAGGTGAACCCAAAGAAAAGCATATAGGCATTCTCCTGAATATTAACCTTCATCAGGCGATGAAAGGAGACAGAGACGGAGACCCACATTGGAGCACCTGACTGAAATCTCATGGTTGTTTCTTTTTAACTAAATTGTCTTTTTCTCTGTACGTTCTAAAAGTTATTCTTTTCTTTTCACACTTTTTAAATATATTCAGATTTTTCTCTTATGATATAGATAAATCCTCATTTCTCTTTGGTAATTACCTTCAAATAGCTGACATATTTTACATGATTTTGCTGTCTAATCTCTATTGTATCTACTTTTCCTCATTCTCATTTCTTCGTTGTATCTACTTTTCCTTATTCTCGTTTCTTCTTCTTCTTCTTCTTCTTCTTCTTCTTCTT
Source organism: Microtus oregoni (assembly GCF_018167655.1). NCBI lineage: Eukaryota > Metazoa > Chordata > Mammalia > Rodentia > Cricetidae > Microtus > Microtus oregoni. Next base: position 27,681,334 of record NW_024543078.1, read on the forward strand.
CTTCTTCTTCTTCTTTCCTTCTTCTTCTTCTTCTTCTTCTTCTTCTTCTTCTTCTTCTTTCCTTCTCCATCTTCTTCCTCTTCTTCTTTCTTATCTTCTTTTCTTCTCCTTCTCCTTCTTCTTCCTCTTCTCTCTTCTCCTCTTCTTCTACTTTTCGGTGTAATTTAAATGTATTTTTTTTTCTTCTTCATCCCAGGTAGGTTGTTGATTTATCCTTTTGTAAAACAGTCAGCTGTAGCTGTAGATTTCCCTTCATCCCTGATTTCAGTATGGCTCACACACTCTGACACATCATACTTTCAATTTTAATTTAATTTTATTTTTAATTCTGAGCATTCACCTAAATAAGGCCTCTGTTGCTGACCATGGCCCCAGATTTTCTTTTAATTTCTCTAAAAATGTATTTTATATTCTTTTGTTATTCTTCCTTAAATATTCTTGGTTTATCTTCCTGTCTAAATTCTTCTGTCTCGCTGAAGTTCCTAAGTCTCTACCTATTCCTTCAATTTGCTGTATTTGAAGAACATGTTTTGAGTAATTTAATAATTTTTAAATTTTCTGGGTTTTCCTTTGGCTTAACCTGTGCTGACCTTGAACCACTCTCTCTGTGTAGTTGAGATAGAGTTTCACCATGGTGTCACTGGGTGTGCCAGGCTCTCTATATGCTGGTCTATCAAAGCCTCCTTGTTCTGTTCGTCATCTCTTTAGTTGTATGCTCAGTCATAGAAAGAGATAGGGAGACTTCAATTACTAGGGCTTCCTGCTTTTCTTATATTTTGTCAGAATTTGTGCACTGTAGTTTGGGTAGGCATATCTGTTAATTAGAAATTCCCCTGCATTATTGCTGAATGGGCCCTTTTACTCATGGCCCTTTTCAAGTTCTTTTATCTCAGTCTGTATTGTCTACTGAAATAGGCACACACTCTCTGTTAGTGGCTCTTCTTTAACTTTTATCCTATTAATACTTGTTAATATAATATTACTTTAAGCATGATAATTCTGACAATCCTGAGAATTAAAAGGAATATTTTTACAACTTTGGATTTATGCCAAGGGAAACTCCATTCTTGCTCTACTCCTTCACACTAAAATATGAATGACATACTCACACATGACGTTTGCCAATGCAATTGTAAATTACTGCTCCAAGTAGTTATCCTTTAAGTCAAATGGGAAGACATTATAAACAAAATATCTGCTTGGTTCCTATGTGTATGTAACTGTCCAGTTATTGTCCCCATTTTTGTACGGGGATTCTATTTAGCATCATTGTTTTTTATCCTGATGGAATTGACTAAGTACTTACTGTACAGAAAATCTACTAGTTGAAATGTTTTTCAACTTTTGTGAATTTAAAAATTCTGATTTTTTCCCCCATTTTTGGTGGTTTTACATTCTCAGTTGAGCTTCTCTGTGTTCTTTCTACACCATGCCATTTCATTTGTTTTGTTTAAAGTTTTCCTTGTTGATAAATTACTGTAGTATATATCTATTTATAGGGTACAAAGTATGTTATAGTTTAGTTTGTTTATATTTGATATATCTATTTGTTTTATGAGTGGGAATGGCCATGCTTTGCTATTAAGCACAAAGGGATAGCTCAGGACACCTGTGGGAGTTGGTTCTTTTCGTCCACCTAGAGAGTAATACCGGGCTTCCCTACAAATGCTACTGCTGGCAGCAAAACTGCAGAGATGCAAGAGACAAGCACAAAATCCAGTTAGCTAGACTGTTTCAAACTTCTTGAGTCAGACCCTGAGAGGTTTATTTTTTGACATATTTAAATACAACACAGCTTTGGAAAAAGTTTCCTCTTGACAGTTTCCACAACAAAACTTAAGGCATGACTGCATCGAAATGACTTTGCAAAGCACAGGTCTTTTGCAAAGTGCCTTTGTACTCTTCCACAAGAATGGGTTCTACTGACTGAGACACAACCTTCAGGATAAGGGTCTAGGGAAAAAGGATTTATAATAAGCATAATACTAAACTCTTTTGCAAAGTACATGAGACCGCTTTCCTAAAAGTGGATTCTATTCATTGAGAAGCAATATTCAGGAGTTTTGGAGAATCAAGTGAAGCCTGGCTCTACTGAATAGCAAAGATCACCAGGTTATTAACAGCATCCACAACATCCACTCCTAGTCTTCTGGGAGGAAAACAGGTGTAAATCCCTTCCATTGAAGACAAAAGCTTATGGATTTAACATTTCTGGTTTCTTTAGTGCTTATCAGAGAAGACAATCTACATGACTGGTGAATCAACTCCAGTATTTATGTCTCATTGGTCCATCTCACCAGCCCCATTGTTATCAACTTTGAATATTGTGCAGAAAGATCAAATCAAACTACCAAACATTAACTAGGTTTAAGAGTTAAAGTTCTTTGTGTGTGTGTGTGTGTGTGTGTGTGTGTGTGATTATAATTGAAATTTTTCTTAATGGTATTTAAATGTACAATATGCAATTGTTAGCTGTATTCAGTGAGACGTATACTATATCTCAAAAGTAAAAAAAAAATAGTCAAACATATTCCTCAGTTTTAATTCAGGCATTGTTTCTTCGACCATCTCTGTCTCATTCTCCTTGTCTGCAAAATAAAACATTTATTTGAGTTTAGAAGTTATAGATTCTATTGTAGTAAGAGCTGCGGGCCTCTTCCCACAGCCCAGCTCTTGGCCGCCTGGCTAGCTTAAACCACGAAATAACAACACACAAACTGTATTCATTTAAACACTGTCTGGCCCATTTCTATTAATGTGTGTAGCACCGAGGTGCACTTACCGGGAAGATTCTAGCCTACGTCAATCCTGGATCAGAGCTTCATCGTGTCTGCCCGGGAGAGGGGAGCATGGTGTCTGAGCTCAGTTCCTCTTCCTCCCAGCTTTCTGTTCTGTTTACTCCACCCACCTAAGTTCTAACCTATCAGGGTCAAGCAGTTTCTTTATTAATTAACCAATGACCTTCCTCCATCATTCTATTTATAACCAAAAGCTATCTTCAGCTTTCTCATTTTGATATAGTACTCTTAGCATGTTGTTCTGTGTTTTTATCCATGTCTTTTTCATAAATGACAGGATATTTCCACTTTTATTAAAGCTAAGTAGTTTTGAATTGTGTAGCTATACCAGGTGTCCATATCTGTTCATCTTTGAATGGATACCTATGTTTATTCTAAATCTTAGCTACTGTGGAGAATGCTTCAGTGGATAACATGCATGTCCAGCTGTCTCCTTGGATTACTGATTTCATTTATTGGATTCTTGGGGTACCTTCATATCCTTTTTTTTCCTAGGAGTTGTATAACTCACATTTCTGACAATAATATCGAGGAGTTTCACTTTTCCTTGCTTTGCATAAGCACTCACTATGTATCATGTTTTAGCAATAAACATGCTAGTGAGTGTACAACTCTAACTTGATTTTATTAAGAACTTCCTGATTATTCACAGTATTGAATATTTTTACATATACCTATTATTCATATGTGAATATATATATATATATATATATATATATATATATATATATATATTTCATTTGGTCTTAAGGAATGTTTATTCTATCTCTTTGCCAATTTTGTAATTAGATATTTTGCATATTTTATAGAAAGCTAAGTTTCTTCTACATTTTCAATACTAATAGCTTAGCCAATGTAGTTTTCACATACATTGCTAAACATTTCAAATTTCATCTTTGCTCTTATTGCTTTGCTCTAGACAAGCTATATTTCATTTTACTTTTCTTTCACCATTTAATGTATATCTGTTCATTTCCTTCATCCTCTTTCCTCTGTCCCTCAAGTTACCTGTCTCAACTGTCTTCAACTCAAAGTCACTGATTTTTCTGCTCTCTGAAGGGAATTGTAGAGTTCACATAGAAAACATCACTCCAGCGATTGTGCTTCTTCACAGCAATGTTTGCATTGGGCTTCTGGCAGTATTTACATTATTGTTGTTAAAGTGATGAGCTATCATTTCCTACTGGTTTTCATTTGTTAATATAAATTCCATTTATATTGAACATATTTAAATAGGGGAATCAAATTGATTTTTTTGAAAAATAGTATTTTGGAGAATACCTTTTCCTCGTTTATTTAAAATAGATTCTTTTCTCATATTCTCCTTTTGACATATTCTGATGACAATTTGCCCTCCCACTTTTCTCCTAGTTTCTCCACCTCTCCTCTCCCAATTGGATCCATTCTTTTTCTGTCTCTCATTATAAAATAACAAGCTTCTAAAAGATAACAACAAAGTATAACAAAATAAAATATAATATGATTAAACAATTGCATTAAAATTGGAGAAGTTCAAACTAACAGAAGGAAAAGAGTCCAAAAAAAAAAAAAAAGACAAAGACACAAGAATCGGAGACCAGCTCACTCATACCCTTAGGACTTCCATAGAAATACTAAACTGGCCAGGCAGTGGTGGTGCACATCTTTAATCCCAGCACTCATGAGGTAGAGGCATGCAAATCTCTGTTAGTTTGATCCTAGCGTGGTCTATAGAGTGAGTTCCAAGACAGGTTCCAAAAAGCAACAGAGAAACACTGTCTTGAAAAACTAAAACTAAAACAAACAAACAAAAAAAAAATAAAAAACAAAAAAGACTAAACTGAAAGACAAAATATTCCATTTTCTTCCTCAACCCTGTTTCTGCTCTCATTCTCCATCTGATCCTCCCATTCCTGTGCTCTCTGAACCCAATCCACCTGTCAAAATCTCCCATTTGTGCAGGCACTAAGATCAACAATCAATACAAAGGAGTGTAACTCAGTGATAGACTACTTTTCTAGCATTGGTCAGACTGTGTGTTTGCGCTCTAGCACCACAAAAAATAAATAAACAAGGTTAGGATTTTGCTTTCCAGTGAGTAATGGAGGTCTGGAATTGAATTTACTTTCAATTCCAGACTCTTCTAAATGCTGCAAACTTGAAATAATTTTAAGCATGTGTTACAAAAAGTAATTTTTACAAACACTGTCTTGTGCTCTCATTGCTTCTGTGGAAGAACTGATTTTCAGGTCAGATTCAGAAACTAAGATATTCTTATTAGATAAAGTCAGCAGGATGTTGACTAGAAACTGCGAGAGAGCACAGTGTGTGGTGTCTGTCCCTGACATGGTGCTTAGATCTGGACCTTTCATTCTCTCTTCTCCCCTGCATTCCTCCTGCGAGAATAATGCTTCTTCCATATGCCACAGCTGACCCCTTAAGTGCAACATTAGGAAAGACAGATTCTACTCCAAAATCTCACATTCTCAAATTTTCTGGAAGCCTGTTCTTGCTGTTACTTGTTTGAAGCCATGACACAAATGTCACTATACGTTTAATTTGTTTGGCAGTGTGTGCTGTCTGAATCTTTCAAAATGAAATCTCCATTAGCAGGAGTTATGCTTACTTTGATTCTGTGTGTTTATACTTATCCCTGGGGGCATAACAGCACATGATATCACTAGAAGGCTTCGTTTTAGTGGATAAAACCGTGACGGTTCACTGATTATGTCTTTGTCTTATAACTATTTAATGAAGTACATCATTGCATTGGCCCTCCAGCTTTTGCTTTTAAAAACCATTTATGTCACCACCAAGTCCCCACTTTTTTTTCTGATACAGGTTTTCAAAAGTAAGGTTTTCCATAATATTCAGAATTTGGTTAAAAGTTTAAACCTCTGTCTTTAGCAATCAAAAATACAAGTCTTTAAAGTATTTTTGACAAATGCTTTCTATTTTCATTAAAATGAAATCTGAAGGAATTATAACTTACAGTAACATGAAAATGTATGGTTTTTGACACATTAGCAGAAAGAGAATTTGCTCCTAATTTTCTAATGTATGTTCATCTATCATTCTTCTCTTGCTATGATGAATAAAGGATAACTTATCATGTTCTTTATTAATTGACTTGAATATGTATTACTATTATTACTACTATTACTACTACAATTATTATGACTCTTTGAGTGCTATTGACTACTTCTAATATTATTATTGGAGATTGTGTCTCTTATAGCCCAAGCTGGCCTTCAAGAAGCTATTTAGGTGAAAATCACCTGGAAATCCTGACCCTCTCAACTCAGCCTCCTAAGTTCTTGGATGACAGATTTGACCAGCACTGTGCCTAGTTTTGAATTTCTTTTATTTTTAAAAAATTTGAGGAGGGACATACTGAGACTGTACAAAACAGACAAAGAGCAGTTCTCTGAGGCACAGACTGTGACTGTACAGAAGGTACCAAGAAGTGAGTGACCAGACCTCCACCTGACTCAGCTACACTAGCTGCCAGCAAGCAAGCCTCCTCTAGGCAGGTTGCCCCAACAACCTCCCATTGGTTAGACTCTGTAATCTAAAGTCCCACTCTGACCCCAAACCCACCCATCCCTAGATACATCAGCAGCTCCCTGAGACACAGACAGTGACTTCACAGAGTAGACATAGAGTGGCTCCTTAAGACACAGACAGCAACTACAAGGATTGGCTCAAGATGCAAAGATACTGCTTGCATCACATGGAAGGGGAGATGGGTAGGTGGCAATGCAGGAATACATTCAACAACCTAAAAAGCAACATGGCGACACCAGAACCTAGTGGTCTAAAACAGGACAACCTGACATCTTATCCCAGAAGAAGCAGAAGAAAATGACCTTGAAAATATATTTATGAAGATGATTCAAAACCATAAAGAGGAAATGAAAATTCCCTTAAAGAAATGGAGGAAAAGACAAACAAAAATTGGAAGAAATCAATAAATCTCTTAAAGAAGTCCAACAAAAAGCAATCAAACAGATGAAGTAAACTGTTCAAACAGTTCCAGACTTGAAAATTATAATAAAGGCAATATAGAAAACACAAACAAATGGAATTCTGGAAATGGGAAATCCTGGTAAATGTACAGAAACTACAGATGCAAGCATAAGGAAAAAAAAAGATAGAAGAGAGAATCTCAGGTGCTGAAGATTTGATAGATAAAATGGATTTATTGGTCAATGAAAATCTTAAATCCAACAAATTCTTAACATAAAACATCCAGGAAATCTGGGACCCCATGTAATGACCAAAACTAAGAACAATAGGAATAGAAGGAGAAGAACATGATGTCAAAGGCACAGAAATTATATTCAATAAAATCATAAAAGAAAATTTTCCCAACCTAATGAAGGATATGCCCCTATGAAGGTATAAGAAGTTTACAGAACACAAAATTGACTGTATCAAAAACAGTCTCCTTGTCATATAATAATCAAAACACTAAATATACAGAATACAAAAAGAATATTAAGAACTGCAAAGGAAAGGCCAAGTAACATATAAAGGTAGATGGTCAAAATTACAACCAACTTCTCAATGGAAATTCTGAAAGCCAGAATGTCCTGGACAGCTTTTCTACAGGAGCTAAGAGATCATGAATGCCAACCCATACTACTATACCCAGCAAAGCTCACAATCACCATAGATGGAGATAACAAGGTATTCCATGACAAAACCAGATTTAAACAATACCGAACTACAAATCCCGTCCTACACAAAGGACTAGAAGGACAACGTCAACCCAAGGAAGTTAGCAAAACATGGGGCTGAGCTCCCAAAATCCAGCTGAAGAGAGAGAGAGAGAGAGAGAGAGAGAGAGAGAGAGAGAGAATGAATTATATGAGCAAAGGGTTCAAGACCATGATGAGCGAACCCACAGAAACAGCTGGCTTGAGCTAGTAGGAGTTCACTGACTCTGAACTGACATCAGGGCAGCTTGCAAAGAACCAAACTAGGCCACCTAAATGTGGGTGACAGTTGTGTGGCTTTGCCAGTCTGTGTGGCCATTCACAGTGGTAATAGGGTTTATCCCTACTGCTTGATCTGGCTTTTTTGGAGCCCATTGCTCATCCCAGATATGGGGGAAGATTTTTGTTCCTGCCTCAAAGTGATGTGCTAGACTTTTTTAACTCCCCATAGGAAACCTTACCCTCTCTGAGGAGTAGATGACAGGTGGGGGGGTGAAGGTGAGAAGGAGCTAGAGGAGTGGTGTGATGGAGGAAGGTCATTGGCTAATAAAGGCACTGCCCTGGCCCATTTTATTGGTTAGAGGATAGGTGGGAGGAGTAGGCAGAACAGGATGCTGGGAGGAAGAGGAAGTGAGCTCAGTCTCGACAGCTTTCCTCTCAGGAGCAGACGCCTGAGAGAGACGCCATGCTCCGCTCCCGGCATGAAGCTCCGACCCAGGATGGACTAGGCTAGAATCTTCCCGGTAAGACCGGTTCTCACAGATTATTAGAGATGGGTTGATCGGGATGTGAGAATTAGCCAGTAAGGGCTAGGGCTAAAGGGCCAAGCAGTGATTAAATGAATACAGTTTGTGTGTTGTTATTTCGGGGCATAAGCTAGCTGAGCAGGCAGCCGGGGTGCTGGGGACGCAGCCCCGCCGCTCTTATTACTTCAGTGGTGGTCATGGGAATTGGGGTTGGTATGTAAAATGAGAAATGATTGTTTTAAAAAATAGATTCATTAATTAAAATACATTTGAAATAGCAAAATATATATTGCTCTTTTCTGTTGCTGGAAAATAATTTTTTCTGAAAACAAGTAAATATTAAATGCCAAAATTAATGCAGTTTTAAATATTTTATCTGTGGTAATTTGTGTGGTCAAATAGCATTTAAAAAATATATAGCTCAGGCTAGCCTTGAACTTGTGGTCCTCCTGCCTCTGCCTCCTTCAGCAAATCCTACCTGCATGTGTCACCACAACCGGATCAAATAGCATTTTTATTTCATCTCCTTAGTCTTAAAATATTATTGTATTAACTAAAGAAAATGTTTTTTTTTTGGGGGGGGGGGATTGGGTCACCAGTGCTATGTGGAGCAGAACAGTGTCCCAGAGGTCACAAACGTGCTGGGAAGTCTTGTGTAAAGTTCAAATGCACACATCAAAATTTGAAGTGTGGATCCAACTCTTGAAGAAGGATGCAGATTGAAAGAAACTGCTTGAGAAGTCATCTGAGTGAGAGGGATGGATAAGAGAACAGTTTGCATGAAAAACACGGAAAGCATAGAGGAGGAACATTCCTCTCTCCTCTGTGCTACCACCTCAATATGGAGGCATGGGAATCTGACAAGAGACATAAAAATGCTTCCACTCAATAAACAATATTATAAACATAATAATTATGATTAATTCCATTTCAAATGGTCTGCCATGTGCTAGTGGGTTTTATTACTTTCTTTGGTCATAAAGTCATGACTATATTCTTCCTGCAGATAGCTAACGCATGAGAAGGGAAAGGCTGGCAGCAGGTGAACAGCTGCAGCAGTCGGGAAAGGAGTCCTGCAGTGTGGAGCTGATCTTGGTATAACCACACGAATCGCAGCAGTCATTGGTTGAGAGGCAAATAGTATTTGCTAGTCTTCATCACCTCACTATTGGAATGTGAGTCAGAGTGACAAGAGAGGACATGGGCTGGCTCTCTTGAGTTTTCTGCACTTTGTATTTGCGTATGTTCTTTAAATTCTAGGCATGGTTGGAACAGCCTGGTACTAAATAAGATTGCTAATTCTTGTCAGTCCAGCATAAGCATCTGACATGTACTGTTTTATGTACACTTCCTGCGTTTGTTGGCTCAAATCCATTTTCCTATTTAACACCTTAAAGAAATTTGTGATAACACCGAATGCAAATTAGCAGCCTTTTTTCTTCATTATTTATTAAAACATTTTTTTCTGTTTGAGCAAATACTCCTACACTTCAACCAAATGATAAAAAGGCTTATAGAAGAAATACAAATATCAGAATTTCTTATAATTTTTTTAAAGATACCCATCTATATTGAAAATAAATATTCAATAACAAAACAAAGTGGAATAGTGTTATTTTTATTATTGATACTTTGATCCACAGATAATATCCTAATCTACGCTATGACCATAACATTTGTCAAACACAACTTTGGATTTTCCAGCAGTGCTAAACAATACAAATCAGTTGCTAATGGGGATAAACTGATGTCTCAGAGATTAAAATCACATGATGCTCTTGCAGAAGACCTGAGTTCAGTTTCCAGCACCCATGCCAGGAAGCTCACAACCATTCATAACTCTGCTTCCCATAGATCAAATGCCCCTTCTGGCCTTTGTAAGCACGTGGACTCACAAAGACATATCCTCAAACACAAATCTACATATAAACATAAATAAAAAGCCAAATAACCCCTTCTTTGCCCCTGAAAAAGCAATGAACTATGGAAATATGCAGAAAAACCTATTAATGTTGGACATGCTCAGAGTTGTACCCCCGATTCCCTTTTGGATAAACTCAAGGGCATTGTGTGTAGAGTTACACGAACACATAGAACAAGTCTCTGAAGCAGTTCATTATTCCTTAAATCTGGAAGTGGCTCAGACATTAGGTTTACTAAATGAAGTTTCTTGCATTTGTACAATGCAGTGTTACACAACCAAAGACTGAGATGCAGCCATTATTAAAAGCACTGTGAACGATAATGAGTGTGATAGCATAGAACTGAACAAAGCAATTCCCTTGCTCATGTTTTCAATGATGTAGCTCAACTGTAGCCTTGGGGAGAATGGAAGAAAGAGAAACAGAGAGAAATTGTTAACACTTTAAGAGGCTCCTAGTTATGGGAACAGGAAGTGAGGTTGAAGAGGAGACAGAATAGGAGAGGAAAGAAACCCCTGTGGGAATCCTGGGCCATTTCAAGCCGCAGCCTCAGTGGCTTTTGTGTGCATGTGCTCATGTCCCCGGGTGTCCATAGTTCCAGGGTCAGCTTTTTTGATGTGAGATTCCCCTCTGTAAACTATGAGTATCATTGGTTAATAAATAAATTGCATTGGACCTATAGCAGAGATATAGGGAACAGAGCTAGGCAGGAAAAACTAAACTGAATGTTGGGAGGAAGGAGGCAGAATCAGAGAGAAGCCATATAGTATGGCCAGAGACAGACCCTGGTTGGAATCTTGCCGGTAAGCCACAGCTACATGGCAATACACACTTTACTAGAAATAGGTTAAATTAAGATGTAAGAGTTAGCCAGTAAGAAATTAGAGCTAATGGGCCAAACAATGTTTTAAATAATATAGTTTCTGTGTGGTTCTGTGTGCCTGCTCATGGTTCTTAAGGGCTTCAGTGAGTTCCCACTTAAATGGCAGACAACTGTGCCTCTCTGTAGCCTACCCCGGCTGGTTCTGCTTTTTACCTGGATGTCTGTTGTGGGTTGGGGATGGCAGGGTTGATTTTCAAGCCTTTTAAAGGAGAATTAGGACCTAGGTACCTTAGAGGTGGCAACCCCAAGCCTCCTGTCTGTCAAGTGATTCCTATTCCTTATTTTATTAGCAAACCAAGTACTAGGTCTCATTGTGGCATTTTTCAAAGTAATTTTATTTTTAACTTGCCCTTTTTCTGATGTGAGACATCTATAAGGGTCACTTCTCTCTTGTCCATTCTCCCATGGACAATAATATGAAGAGAAATATTGTCCCATGAGTCTTCACAAAGTCAAAACGTTCATCTGTGTGCCTGAGCAAGAATATTGGATAGAGTATGAAAATAATAATTTTTATGTTTTTACTATTTCTGTGGACTCAGGAGTAAAGGCATGGTTCAGAACAGCATGACTACAAAAAGAAGTAAAATAAGAAAATAGGTTATTGGAAATGACAGTGTCAGGGAAACTTTTATATACAAATATTTGTATACATATATATTAAAAAAGTAAATATATGTACATATATAATGCAAGTGATTTACCTATGCCATAAATTTTTTAATATATGTATATATTTGACTATATATTTATATATGATATATATTTTTATTATATGTAATATAGCATGATATAAATGTATAACATATATTATGTATAATATTAAATGCATACATACATACACTATACACACACACAGTAGTATGCTCATTCTGAGACCCGAGCATGAGCATCCTTTCCTTGTGAGATTTGATGATTCTGCTTAGCCATTAAGTATCAGTGCCTTTTGCTGCCGTGTGAAAATCAAACTTTTTGGACATACTAGACACTGCAAGATGAAGCTACCCCAGCATAGGGAAGCACAAATAGCAGGAAGTAGTAAGTATATTTGGTAGATTAGATGGCTGAATTCTTTTAACTTCAAGGCTTATTTCAAATATTTTGTGTGGCATCTGCTTTTCTGGCTGATGTCATAAATAGTTGAAGGAACTACTTTCAAAATGAATATTTGTGTCTATATTGGCAATAACAGTGGGGATTACAGTGAAGTGATGATAGAATGGGAAACACCACAGAGTTTGCAACTCTATGTAGAAGCAGTAGAGAAAGTCCTAGAAGAGCAAGCACACGAGGGAGACAGTTGTGTGCTATACTCAGTCAGGACACTTCATGCACACACGTAAACAATACTCTTTCACTCTCTGAAATATTAAGTTTGTTAATAGATCCAAAATGCCTCAAGCATGATTTACCCAGCATCCCCCTGGCTTCAGTAACTGCCTAATCATTTTATTGCCATGGTCTCGTTAAATTTTCAAGCGAAATGTAATATATTACATTGATCTTCTGATTTCTGGTTTCTCAACTGAAATGTAGCGTGTTCAATATCCCCTTGCTCTGTTTCTACATCTCTGTATTTCTGATTCTCCCCTCATCTCTTTCTTTCTAGCATGAGGGTTTCAATTAAATATAAGATGGTGAAAGTTGCCAAGCTTATATGGAAAGCATCCGTCTCCACTAGGTTAGTATGGTGTGTCTAAATGTTCTAATAATGATTTGCATCAGATCTTTGTGGAATAAATCATGTAGCATTATGTAATACAAATTCCCCATGTGTAAAATGAAGGTGTTAGTCTTGACAAATGCTTAGTGTACTTTAACTTTCAGGTTTTCAGGATCTTTCACTTTGATTTCTACTCGCCTAGCATTTAGGATATTTTCATGCAGCTATCTCAGCCTGAAAGCAAATGAGTCTGTAATTAAACTTACCTACAGTGTTCCTCAGGATATTTGACCATGGTGTCATTTTGGCTCTTAAATAAAGAGTTTCAGTGTTTTGAAAGGAAAATCAGAAAATGGAAATCTCACACATGAATCAGACTTTGCACAATTCCCAACGAGGCAGGTGGCTAAACAATATAAATGGACACAGAACAGTTTTGGAGCAGAAAAACTAAAAATTGAGCCAAATATGCAAACTTTGGCATCTGTATGATCAATTTTTAACCTTGCTCATTGCATGCATTTCCTTTTAAGCTTTGTATGTGAGGTAAATGTGTTATGCAGTTGATGACAATGGCACAGGTGGAGTTTGTTATTTCCTTGTCACATAGAGACATTACACACACACACAGCCTGCGAACCCTCCTAATCTCTGCTGGACTCTGGAATAGTGAGCCTCCTGGGTAATTTTAATATAATTGATCTTTAAGTTCTTGTATATGATGAATGTCTGCAGATTTGATTTTAATAAAAAGCTAATCTCTTAAAATACAGAAGATAACATTCTAGTCTATTTCTCCAGAAGAAATTCAAGGGGTTTCAGACAGTCGCAGCACCCATGCACTGCTACTGCAACTTTAAACCAGCAGGAAGAATTAAGGATGCATGAATTCAATTTTGCATCATGTTCAAGTACAGTGCAAGGCTCAAAGACCTTCAAGGATACCTCACAAGATTATGGGGAAATGGTACATTACGAGGTACGAAGATGTTGGTTAAAGCACATAATCCTCTAGTGGAAATCGTGGCACATAGAGGGGTTCTTACTCCCTAGAGAATGTGATGAGGCACTGGCAGAGGAAAGGCCATGCTGGGCATCAGAAGAAAGGCTGATGTTTGTGTCCTTTCGTCTGTCTTTCCCTCAGAGATGATACGAGAGGTCAGTACTGAACGGGATGCCCTTGGAAGCACTGTAGAGGGACGTGGCAGAGGTCAGGAGCTGTTGATCTTTGGCAACTGTCATTGCTAATGACATTTGTCATTGGGCCTCACTCCCAATGTACTTTTTGAACATTGCTTCTTTGTTAAAATGAACTTTCCTGTGACTTAGCTTTTATCTTTCCTTTTAAGCATCCATGGACTATGAGGAACCGATACGGAACTCCACCTTTTTTACATCTTGAGTCATAATAAGTGAGTATTCTCACTATTACCCAGAAACCTGTTCTCCAGTGAACAAGCATTGCAAATGGTACTCAACAATGTTTGATGATTGAAGATCTGACATCAAAAACTGAGTTTACTCAAAAAAAAAAGCACAATATGAGGAAAAATATAGAATGTAGCAAGGTCAATGAGAAAGAAGCATTTTCTCTGGATTAGGTAATGGGTGCTTATAGAACTGGATATTTGTGTGAAGTATTTTAATACCTATTTCTTCTGAGGTGTAGTACACTTATCAAGTACATTGTACATAAAAATAACTGACATTACTAACCACATTTTTTAAATCTCAAAATAAAGATGAATTTGAGTCACTCCATGGTCCTACATCTGGTATTCAGAATAACTATGTCCAGTAATGAAAACTGTGCTTGATGATTTCTTAGTTATCCAACTGATCAGTATAAAAGCACAAAGAAAGAATATTATGATATCATGACTCAAGAATCCCACATGGCTGCTTATTTTCTCCTTTAATGCTCAAGTTTTGCCATAACATTCATTTTTTTGTCCCATACTATGAGGAACTATAAATTTAAAAAGTGAACGTAAGAACATAAGAGAAAGCTGGCTACCTGCCACCCAAACTGTTGTTTCAATCATGGCAGTGTTTAGGTTCTGAAAACTGTTTTGGTATGTCCTGTCAGTCTGTTCAGTAGAACCTAATGAATTAAATTGTTCAGCTCCCCAGTACATCTCCAACTTAAGAGCTAATGCAGAGTGTATTGTCAATAGTGTTTTTAAGAGCCAATAAATATTGAGTTAAAGTGGTGACCCCAAAGGCGGACTCTGCAGATATTGCTCAATGCCACCATCAGGATCTCTTCTTCTTTGCTTATATTATTAACTGTCACCATAATGTACTCAAGTACAGAGAGCAAATCTGAATTGATTTAAGGGAGGAGTTCACAATATGGGAACATTAATGTCAAGCCGATAAAAACAGATTCTTGAAGGTCAAAAGAATATATTAACTATAAAAGGGGAGGTCATGCAGCACACACGCAAACATGTGGAGCACAGTGAGGCTTATTTTCCATAATGTGGTGATTAAAAATAGTGGGTTCTAAAGTTCCTGGTGTAGAGTTACAAAGAAACTCCGGAAAAAAAAAAAAAAAAACAAACTGGTACATAAATGGTCTCTTTGCTACAAAGTCACTGGGAAAGATTAACTTCTGGAGAAGAAAGAAAGACAGGAGAATGCTGAAAGTTACCTACAGGGACCATTACCAGGTTCTCTAAAATTCTGTTTTGAATAATGTCTTATGGAAAACAAAAACAAGAGCACCAATGACCATTTTGTTACTAGAAGGAGAAGAGAAACCACTTGCTTACTGGGGTATAATAGTCTACACTTGGACCTGACCTTGCAGCTGCTTATGTGGAGTCTTTCTTCTAGTTATGCATCACAATGCACTGCTGATCTATATCAACTGCAGATTCAGACTTAAGAAAAAGTCCATGGGCTTAGAGGTGGGAAGCCCATGGCCAGGTCCTTAATCTAAATACTGAGTCCTGAGATCCATTCAATTCACCCTCAAAGCATTATTTCAGGGAATGGTAAAATCGCTCAGTCCGTAAGTGAAGAATAAGGGAAGAGCCAGGAACCCAACAGAGGAAGAATCTTGAGATACGTGCTGCAGTGAATATGATTTGGTTGGTGATGTGAAATGGCCAGGTTTCACCAAGAACAGGGGCTGTTGGTTGTAAGGACACCCTTTCTCTCAGTTATTTTGTATGCAAGCCTGGAAGAGTAACTGCTAATATTGTATTATGTGAAACTCCACAGTTTCAAAGTGGAGTTATGCTTTTGCCACCCTTTCAGGAATACACCAGCCAAAGCGAACCCAGCCAAAATAAATGACATCTCATTGTTGTTTTCATTTGGATCTCATATCCTAAAAAGAGGAAATGCTGAGCATCTTTGAAGTAGAAGGAGAAGAGTGAATTTTATATGATGTGCATTTCAGTCATTGTTCAAGTGTTGCCCCTTACTGAAGAACTTATTTAAATGATTGTAAATTTCATGTTATGTGTATTCAACTAAAATAAAATAATTGAAGAAAAATAGTGAAAGAATAAGAGGAAATATAAATCAGAAGTTTTAAGACATATATCAAAGACATTGATGATGCACTTTAAGTACCTTGGCCTGAAGGAAGCCACCCAAAGGGACACATGTAACCCCCCATTTCACATTCAGACTCTCAAAACAATTCCTCCTAAAGAATGGGAATTTGTTTTCATAATCTCATTCTGAATGAAAGCAAAAAGGCTGAAACCTGATGGGAGTCAGAGGGAGAGCTTCTTGCCCAGCAAGAGAGTTTGTACAATTCTAACAACCTGTCTGACTCCTTTCTAGGAGAGTGAAGTGACCATGATGGATTAAGGGTGGGTGGATCACACCTACACGAGGACTGGATATGCTTGCCCTGTTTGAACCTAAACCTCATGTTAGGAGTCTTAAAAAGAATATGAGTGAAATCTCTGGAGTTTCCCCGCTTCTTCCCAGTGTGTCTACACTGAATATCTTTTATTTTCTCTTCACTTTTTCTTGTGCTTTTAATAGGCCTATTAAGGATGCGGTAACAAGTATAGGTAATCAGGGCTGGAGGACTAAGGATTTGTCTTAACCTCTTTAGTAACAAAACCTCCAAGTCAGAAAACTGTGGGTCTATAAAATAAAGAGAAAGTACTCTCATTTAAACCTGAGTATGGGTTTTGTTGAATGTGAGAGGAGAGAAATACAAATGGAAACAGTCTTTTTTATTTGGGAGTCTAATGTCCAAGGATAATGCTGTAATCCAGCTATTCTGTAAATACAACAAAGGCTACCCCAGGAGATTTAAAATGGCATGTTTACTTACTTATTCTTAATGTGTTTTATACATGAAACTCTAGAAATTTTCAAAGAAAGACAATATTAAGCATAAGAAATCTACATGTAAGAAAATTCTTCTATAACACATGGGTAGTTTTATCCTGGGGAGATCAAGAAGGTCATTTCACAATGTAACTCACCCCTGTGTGGACATGACATCTGTAGGTGACTGCTCCCCACTTTGCATTCTCTATCCTGAGCTGAAGGATAGCTGTGACATTTTGCAAAGTAAAATACTTGACAATGCTGTGGTGATATAGCCTCTGAAAACTGGCATTCAGAGACTAATGTAAAACGCTTTAATAGAGACTCTTGACATTGAAAAATGATGAAGTAGAAAATAATGTACTTTTTTCACACTTTCAACACAAAAAAATAAACCTATAATACAGAAGTACGTTGTGTCTCATCTTTTGACAGAAAATTTCAGGTAATTATGTTATTTTTTTTTATTTTTAACAGATTTAACCCTAGTGGCAAATGTGTGTGTGATCATATTGCTAACTCACAAAGAGCAAAACCTGTTTAGTTCCTAACTCTTGATTTTGTCCTAACTTTCATTACTCCTTAATATGTAGTGTCTTGATAAACTCTCTCCAACTTAAGTATGTGACTATGCCTATGTGAACCTTAAAACTAAATGAATTGATCTTTTCTAGAGAGTGGAGAACTAGTGGCATTTGGATCATTGTATTTTAAGTGTCACTGCTGCAAGTACAACTTAATTTTTTTTCAGCATGAAGAAGAGCATTGGAAAACAGTAAAGGATGAAGGCATAGACAATAGGTTTAAGTGGGAAATATCAGAATGACTCAGTTAGATCAAGGGTGCAACATTGGCCACTATGGTACCAGTTAACTCTCTGACAACAGAGAGTACTGGGAAGCTCACTAGTTTAATTATTCTTTCCAACTTGTAAACATAATGTAAGACTTCAAAGAACAAAATTTTAAAGACATCTCCATTGTGACTTAATATTGAATACATCAATAATATTGATAGTGATTTGGACATACAGGATTAAAATTTGATAGAACTTTTTTCTTTTGTAATGCATTTATTATGAGACAAATTACCCATCTTACATTGCTTCAGTGGACAATGCTACTTTACAGAAAGAGGCATTGGAAAATTCACCAAGGAGTAAGACCACAAAAACATTAAAAAAAAAAATAGGTGTAATTGTTCCCAGCAGTCTCCTACAGTTTTTTCACTTTCTGGGTCACATTCCTATTGAACACAGCAACCATATCATTTATTGTTAAATGGTGGCCACTTTGAGACTTAAGGGTGTTGCTATTATTTAGTCAGTGGCTACAATGCCAACTGGAAGTTCTATAAGAAAGGAAGACATCTTCCATTCCCATAGAGATGCACACTCTAGCCTGCACAAGCCTAGTGGAATTTCATCATCGACTCATTTGCTATTTTTCACTCTCATCCCTTTGTATATGTTCTTCCACTACATGGAACATATCATTGACCCTCATTTTTCTGTCTCATTGTGTACCCGCAAAACATTCATTGGCCAATGTATATAATTTAGTGTTTCCAGAGGAGATATGGTTTGAGGGTGTGCTCAGAAATTTGTGCCTTTAATTTCCAATGAGTAGTTTCAGTACACAGTATAGTGATATACACGGAGGTTACAGGAAGGAACCTTTATGAGGGGACTGGTCTTGCTTTCTCTTGACTGACTTATAAAGTGTTCAAAGTCTCACTTCTTACTTGTGCTCTACCTTCCACTTTGAGTTGGAGCAGCAAGGGAGCATCTTTTCACTTATTTTCCTAATCAATCTTTCACTTGCCATTCAAACAAAAACTCTTGATAAATTGCCCAGTAACAGGTGTTCCATTACAGAATAGAATAGAAATTTAGGGCATCATGTCTTCTCTTTTAGACTTAATCCATTGGAAACCAAAATAAGTCATAACATAAAATAGATTCTATACATCATCTTGATAAGTTGTCCAAGTGAGATTTTTACTTGAAATTAGATGTCCTGCCCCTTAGTAAAGTGTTTCCATACTTTAACACTTCCTGGAAATGTCTCAGAAGAAAAACGTGTTCACTAAGAACAGAGTTTCACAAATTAAAAGAGTCTTACCTTCCAATTTACATTATTTTAACAAGTAGATCCCTAGTGTCCTCTAAGAGGAGTGAGTTTCCAGTAATGAAACAGGAATAGTCAGTTCCTCGAGGGGGATATCTGAAATGTTAAGTACATGCAAGGATTACTAATTTTTAAATTGGATCTTGCTCATCACAGAATAAAGATTGGTACAGCATATGGATAATTATAGAAGCTGCTGCAAAACATATGACTTCTCTTTATCATTATCATTCTTTACTGGAGAGGGAGGGGGAGAGAAGTAGGGGGAGAGGAGAGGAGAGGGGGGAGGGGGAGGGAAATGGGAGGCGGGGAGGAGGCAGAAATTTTTTTCAATAATATATATATATTTAAAACACATAAAAAATTGAGAAAACATCCTGATCTGATAAAATTATATTATTTCCTAGTAAGTATTTTTTGTTTGAAAATTTCATACTTCTATACAATGTGTTTTGATACCATCCACATCTAGTTTTCATCCCAT
This sequence comes from Microtus oregoni, assembly GCF_018167655.1. NCBI lineage: Eukaryota > Metazoa > Chordata > Mammalia > Rodentia > Cricetidae > Microtus > Microtus oregoni. Next base: position 27,700,967 of record NW_024543078.1, read on the forward strand.
CTACTCAGATTCCTTCCCTCTCCTCCACTATTCCCTCTCAAGTTCACAGGTTCATGTTCTCCTTTTTTTTTATGACACAATACATTTACTTCATGTTCTGTGTATGAAAATACATAGCAGGTTATCTACTATTTCATAGATAGCTTCTTTGAGTCAATATCCTTAAGGTAGATTGACACTTCCTCTCCTAGCAGCTAACTAATGCCAATAGTTCCTTAGCTAGATGTAGAACTTTATGACTCTCTCCCCAACCAGGCTAGGATTTTGGCTGTTAAAAAACAAAAACAAAAACATGGACTTTGTAGACATTCTTACAATCACTCTGAATGAATATGTGCAACTTCTCGGTTGTGTCTGTAAAATAGTTTTACTATAGCCATCCATTGCCTCAAGGTCTTACCTTTCTCCCCTATCTTCCATGATAATAGTTGACCTCTAGGAGAATGGGTATGATATAGATGTCCTATTTAATGCTTACCACTTTTTAGTCTCTGTTTTTCTGGGTGTTTACAGTTGTGGGTCTCCATGTTAATTGCCAACTATTGCAAAAGGAAGCTTCTTTGATGAGGTGAAAGTGATTCACTAATCTATGGGTACAAAGATAAGTGGTTAGGAGACAGTTTAATACTGCCCATTCAGTAGAAAAATGATTGTATATTCTCACTTCAGTTCTATGGCCTACTTAGTCACAGATTCTTGGCTCTATTAACAGTGGCATCTATGTTTCATGCCTTAACTCCAGTCAAGATGTGCTTGGTTACTCCCATAACCTTCATGTCATTATTGCATCAGTAGACATAACTTGCTAAGCCAGTCATTATTGGGGCTAGAAACATTCACTCCTGAGTAAAGACATGTTTCCAGAGTGCCACTAAGGCCAAAACATGTGTGTATTGTTTGGGTCCTTGTGAGGAAACTATGAAAAGACGTTGTTTAAACCTATGAAACTGAACCTTAAGTTGTAATTAAGAACTTGTGATATAAGAAAGGCCAGAGCTGTTAGATGCCCAAGGAGGAAAGCTTCATACATGAATGTGACAGAACCCAAGTGAAAAGTTCTGTGTACTACTGGCAGCAGGGCTGGAGACTCAGTACTCCACAGCCCTTGAAAATTTAGATAACTTCATTATTCTGAGTTTTATATGCTGGACATAGAGCTGTGGGATATGGTAATTGCCCTGATGGGGTTTGGTCTTAAGTTAGTTCACTGCTTCCTTGCTAAATTCCATTCCTCAATTTTTGGATGAGAATACATATACTTTGTCATTGCATTTTGGATATTTGCTGCTATTTGTTGTAATTTACAGGAGGTCACAATCACAACTAAGAAATTGCCTTTAGGCAAAGAAGAGGCTTTAGAATTTTGAGTAGTGTTGAGACTGATATTGATCATGAAAACTTTTGATGCAATGTTGAATACATTTTGCATCAAGTAATGGTCATGACCTTAGGGGTTTTATGGAACTAACAGTGCCCCCATCCAAATATTCAAAATTGATCACATATTTTTATGGTAGTGTTGAAAGGTGGCTTGTGTGTAGATTACTTACCAATGATTAAACACCTAAACAAAAATGTATATTGTTTATCAGACAAATTCAGTAATATCTTTATACCTGAAATATGTGATAGACATGGAATGGAAAATGGTGACTGGGATAAAAGCTCCAAAGAAGCAATTCAGAATGCTGCTAACAATGATGTCCAGATTTTTCATGTTTAAGATGAAACCACACAGGTTTCTTAACATTGCCCAGAGTTTTACACAGCTTTTCCTGGCACTAGGGCTATAACTTTTGGTAGGTATCTCAGTGTTTTTACTCCATTATTTTATAGGTTATCTCAATGACTGGAGTTTCCACAGACTGACTATACTTTTTTTTCTTTTCCATATGATGTCTTATTCACCATAGTGTATTACAGGTTCAGCCCCATCGCAATTGTCTTTTGTGTTTTACAGGTTAACACTATTTCATTGTATACATGCACACACACACACACACACACACACACACACACACAATGTTTCTTCATGGAAGAGTCAGCGGATATTTATTTTATTTATTTTCTTGACTATTATAAATAGTGTTTAAAGTGTTGTGATTCAGAACACAATCTTTGAGATTCTGATTTCATTTTCTTGTTATATGTATGCAGAAATAAGTTAAAGGAACCTGAAATTATTCTATGTTTAGTATTTGAGTGCCTTCCGTGTTATTTTCCTTAGGATCTATATCACCAGACATGCCCATCAACAATATGACACTTATCTTATGTCTTTCCAATATTAGCTATTCTAGCAGCTGTGAGGTAACATGTCATTAATTCAAGATATAGACAAGCTGACAACCTATAATAGTCATCACAACTCCTTAGCCTATTTTTCTTTTACTGAAAATTTTGGTTCCCAGTAACTAAGCAGATTTAGGTATATCCATAAGACAGAATGGCAGCATGGTCCAAGCTCTTTCCCCTATAAAAACTCACAGTTCTCTTTATTTCTCTCAAGGTTCTGGCTTAACAACCATATCCAGAACTGGAATGCCTATCATTTTTGCTGGGCCGCCAAACTTACATTTTCATGGAATTCTTTTGTCTTCTATCCATTTTGTCTTACATTTTTGGCCTACTTATATTTCTGCCTCTCTAAACCTGGAGAATTTTACTTATCTCTTTAACAACTCAGAGGCACAAACATTTCAGGTTCAAGTCATAGTCAAGCAAACACACACAACACATACAAATGAACTAGTTATTGATATGTATATTGATATGTATATAACTGTATCCAGTCTTACATAAATTTGAATGTCTTTGGAGAATCGATTATATTGGGACTTTTTTTCATGCTGTTCTGCTCTACTGAGAAAGCTGGCCCTGTAGTTAGATTTGGGCCCATCTGTGCCAAACAGATGCATGTTTGTTTAAAAGTTTTTTCAAAAATCTCTCTCCTGGGCCAGGCTGGCCACCTGACCCTGTGACAGGGAAAAGGAGAGAAAATAAAAAAATTTCAGGAAAAGACACTGTCCTTGAGACAACTAAACTATTTTCCATAGATTTTTACAAATGGCAAAGTGTTTAACTCTGAATGCAACCCACCTCCCAAGTACCTTTTTAAAATTGCTTTTTTTTTGCCATCTTTAAGACTTTTGTTGAAATTTTTACTTTTTTGTAATTTATAGTTTGTGAAATCATTGAATTTGATTAATTAAAAATATGTAGATTATATTATTTTGTTACAGTATACCATGTTGTCCTGTTAGGTTCAGTTCTCATTTAGGAAAAATATATGTGCCTGATCAGCTCCCATTGGACTGCCCTGTGGCTTACTGCTTGCTATCTTGGATGAACACTTAGGCCCAGCAGGGCCCTGCCTCATTTTTACTGAAATTAAGGGAATGGCATGCCATATGACTCTGTACCACTGTGGTTAATGCGACCATGTAGTATAAATCAACTAAGGCAGTACCCACAGAAAACTTTAAATGACTTAGACCTATGGTTATCATTGTATCTTCCTTTTATTAGACTAAGGAGGCATCTCCAGGCTTGCAAAGATGGTTAGTTTTGAAAGTGAGTCATAAAAGACACACACACACACACACAAAACAAACAAACAAAATCTGGTGTTTAAAAAATATTCATTTTCAAAGGATTAGGAACGTGAGGTTCCCAGGATCTTTGTGGACTATATTCAGAGTTAAAACTTTATTGATATATTAAAGAACCTTTTTTTTTCCTTTTTTAAATTGATTTTTGTTGAGCTCTACATTTTTCTCTGTTCCTCTTCCTACTTCTCTTCTCCCCTTCAAGCCGTTAAAGGCTAGGCTCACAACCAAAAAGATATTAAAGAATCTATAATTCAAGCATCATAATTGTTAAGACTCAAACATAATTGTAAAATCCTAATTACGAACTTTTAAAGATATTTAGGAAATAACAAGTTAATGGTCAGTCATGCTGAATACAATGGAATTTATTTACAGAGAAAAGCGTTATCTCCCATCATACAGTGTTCTGTATAGGCTGTCAAAGTTAAGCCTGAAACACTTAAGTCAAAGCAAGGTTAAGGTTATTTTAAAGTTTATTTATTATATAATGATATTCAAAATCAGAAACAGTTTTAAAATTGGTTACAAAAGATAGACTAATTAAAATGGGTTAATTTTACAATACCTTTGCATGGCAGGAAACACACAGGATCACAGGCTCAGCAGTTCCTTTCGATGGAGCACAAGCTCCTTGAGTGGAGCATCATCCTACCAGAATAAGTTGCATACTAGTCTCATTACAGGAAAAGGATGGATTGGAAATAAGACCTGTCAGATGTTTGCTGCTCCTAACTCTGGTTTCATAGGCCTGAACAGCGTTGACCATGTAGCCAAACCAGGATAAACCTCCTTGTTATGTAAAGATGAATTGTCCTTCATATCTAACACGACAAGGAATGGATTCTCTGGCCCACTGGAGGAACTCAGAGTCTAAAGCCACATCCAAATGCCTCCAACATCAGAGGGGCAAATATCAATTACTCTGTCCTCAATAACTTCCAGACCAGCACACGGAAAATGCTATAAACTGGGGAACTTTGTATCTAAGCCTAAGATTTAGCTGGTATGGGACCAGCATACTAGTTCAATTAAACCATGTCATTTATCCTGGCTTTCAATTCTTCCTCTTAACAGAAGTTCATTTCAAAGTCTCTACCCTAACCACCCATGTTCTCTCATTAAAGGGATATCAAATACTCTGTTATCAAACTCACAGTTTTGGGAAGTTATTTAGAATATACAAGTGGTATATTTGACAGTTGGTTCTGTAGCTGTAGAGTCAGCGAATGATTCTTTTGCCTAATATCCAAAAACCTCAGATTCTTCAGGAGGAAATGACTTAGAGGAAGGAGATTCTCTCCAACCCAGGCTCACCTGTGGTACTTTAAGAATATAATCTAGTCTCTAGCCTGATAGACAGCCCCAGGGCCAGTGCCTGCATGTTTACCTTGAAACCTACAGGAAGTATAAGGACTTTTGCAGTGATTTTGCAGAGAGACGATATTTGTTAAAGTTCATTTAATTTGGTTATTGTGCTTTACAAACTATGCTTCTAAACAACTAATCTATTTTTAAATAGAATGATGTTGAGAAATATGCTTACTGGTATCAGTATGTAGTGACCCACAAATTTGTTCATTGACAAACGGAGTTAGGAGTTGACTTTAGTCTTCTTTGTTAGTTTAATCTATAATGCAAATTATTTACTACAGATTCGTCATGACAGGCAGCTTTCACCTTTGATCTGTTGGTTGAGTTTATTGAATAAAATGTAGATTTTTTTTAAAAAAAGGTTCTGTTAACAAGGCCAATTTTAAAAAAACTTTATAAAGTGAATTATTTACTCTGGGAGTATGCTTTTTAAACAGAAAAATTAAAATAACTTATTTTGTTAAATACAATTTACAATTAAAATTGTTTCTTGGAATATAGGTATAACAACTTAATGTAAACAAAAATGTATTTTTTCAAATACTAGTACCAAAATTTAGGAAATTTACCTTATTAAACTGTTTGATAAGGTAAATCAAAACAAAAAAATTGTTTTGCTTGAGATACTCTCTTTATGTTCAATAAATAAATAGCTAGTATTGTTAATATTTAAAACAAATATGCAAAGTTCATTATATGTAAAAACACAGAATGTCCCTTAGATACTTTCTGTTCAGCATTCATTAAAGTGCTGGCTTTAACTGACTTCTTTTACACAGCTTCCAGGTGCCTGTTCCTTATGCAGGACTCTGATATAAACAAACAGCTAACTATAGTTACTTTGTCCTTCTACACTATTCTGGTACATGGTCCAGCCCGTTGTACAATTGCATTAAACTCATGTTCATCTCATTGTAAAAGTTTTCTTCATGTAACTTTGTCTCTTAGTGCTCTCCGTAGTGATGAACCATTCTTACCCTGACAAACATTCTGGATCTTTGCCAGCTTTTAACTTTTATCATGGCCCCTTGGATGGAAACTTTTGAGAGACTCTAACTGATGCTGCCCTCACTGTACTTCTCTCAACCTTGGAGCAGTAATGGATTGATTCCCACAGTGGACTAATTCAGCCCTTTTCTTGCCACTCTGACATTGTTTTGGAGCCTCAGATCTAGAGCTGGTAGACTGAGCCTTCTTTTCATCAATTAACCTTTCCAACTCACCAGTTGAGACCAGCCTAACATCCCTGAGAACCAGCTCTGCTGATTGCTGCAATGCTATACACTTTAAAAAGAACTGTATCTGACGACTGCTAAGGATAACGTTTGTGTTTTCCTCTGTGAACAAGCTGCTTCCCAGACAAAGCATTCTAATGCGATGAAATGAGAGCTAGAGACAGGGATCAGAAAAAATTCAGCCTCAAGCTTCCTACTATGGGTTTCTTCTGCCCCCCTTCTGCCCTTTATCATTCTTTCCTCGTTATTGTCATCATTCTTACGTTTTACGCTGTCATTTCAATATTTTACTTGACGAACATCACCCTAAGCCCAAATAAAACATTCCGAATTAACTCTTCAAATAGCTTTCACCCTACAACAGCTCAATTTCTTCCAGGTACATTTGCAAAGCGCCTTTTAGATGTTGTGGGGAAACTCGGTAAAAGGGACCTTCATTCTTTTTCCCCAAGCCAGATACAATTGCTTATATTAGTCCTATGTTTTTTTTTTCTTGTTCCCTTCCTTTGGTACTCTGCAGCTCCCTGCTACTTCTGCTAGCTCGGTTTTGTGCAACAGTCCTGATAATGGGACCAGTCACTGTCACCCTGAATCGACTCCGTACCTACTTTCTCCTACCTCTGTTCCTCCTTATTCCTCAACTTTCCCAGGAAATATCTAATTCTTCTTGGTAACCAAATCATCTACTAACAACACTTTAATAATTAGTTTCTAACTTTCTTCAGATATACAGTATGGTAATTGTCTGATCCATTGCAACCAATCAAGTAAAGACTCCCTGCTACATGACCATAGGATCCCTCTTCAACGGAGCCAGATCTACTCCCTCTAACAAATACTCTCCTCAGCAGAAAAAGCTATAACCCCTTAGCTCTGCATTTCTTTTTATCTTCTCTAAGTTAGGAATTATGGTTTCCTACTGACAGGTCACATTTTCCAACTTCTTTTGTGTTGTGTTAAGAGCAACGGGGCTGCGACCCCGGCACCCAGCCGCCCCCACGGCTAGCTTTACCTGAAATAATTACACAGAAACTGTATTCTTTTAAACACCGCTTGGCCCATTTCTATCTAGCCTCTTCTAGGCCTGCTCTCACACCTGGACTAGCCCATTTCTAATAATCTGCTGTAGCCCATGAGCTGGCTTACCAGGAATGATCTTAATCTGCGTCTGTCTGGATTGGGAGAATCATGGCGACTCCCTGACTCAGCTTCTTTCTCCCAGCCTTCTGTTCTGTTTACTCCTCCCACCTATGTTTTAACCTATGAGGGCCAAGCAGTTTCTTTCTTGCTTAACCAATGAAATCAACAGATTGATATATGACACTCCCACATCACTTTTGTAGACTATGGAACTCATTTCCATGCCTAGAAGGGTCCTCATTGAATTGTACCTCCGTTGTAGGTATTTTGGTCATCTGTACATGTGGGCAACAATATACTCCCTCTTTATAAATAAATATGGTCTTGCCTAAGGGAATATATATTCCCATACAATGTATTCGGATTATGCCCCCCACTCTTTTCAGGGCCTTCTCACTTTCCCATGCTCCCAAATCTACACCCTTTTTGTTTGCATTATGATACAAATAAGCATCCCAAAGGTAATAGTAAAATAAGATAAGATAAAACGAACAAATCAAAATATAATAAAAACAAATGAACAGGGAAAAAAGGGCCAAATAAAAAAGCACAAAAACCGCATACAGATACTGAGAAACATCCACACAGAAAATCCATGAAAATACAATCAGAATCCATAATATATGAGAAAAATCTGTAATGGAAAAATAGTCAGCCAAAACCCTGAGATAAAAGCCATACAAAATACCACTGAATCCATTTTATGTTGTCCATCTATTGCTAAGGATGGGGCCTGGCCTAAAACGTGTGAATATCCAGGGAGAATTTGTTGTAGAAAAACAAATTTCCCTTTGCAACCTGTTGTCGGTTGGAGATAGTTTCTGGGCTAGGAATGCAAGCTGTGTCTACTTCACCTCTCAGTCCTGGGACCACATCTGGCTTAGATCTGGGAGGTCCGGTGAATGGTCTCTGTAACTTCATGTGTGCGTCAAATGTGTTGCATCTGGAAGGATTTGTTTCTTTCATATCTTCCATCCTCTTTGGTTCTTTTAATCTTTCTTCTTCCTCTTCTGGAAGATTCCCTGATCCTGAAAAGAGAAATTTGATGAAGAATTCCCATTTAGGACTGAAGGTTCCAAGGTATACTCTGTGTATACATGTTGATCTCTGTATTTTTTCACATCTGCTTAAGGAGGTGTTAATCACACCTGGCAAGAATAAAACCACTACTACTATTTTTGATACTAATTTGAAGCAAGCTTGGTTTTTTTTTTTTTTTTTTTTTTTTTTTATTTTTAGGTGCATCAGAGAGCTGACCAGTTCCTGTCTCCTAAGTCTGGTGGGAAAGAAAGAAGTGTGGATTCTATTTCTTAGGGGCTTTTAAGAAGTAGTCATGAGTAGTCTCAAAGCAGACTTATAGAAGTAAGGCAGTAGGGCGGTTAGAATGTACAGAAAAATCTCAAGAAAAAGACATAATCAGGTGGTCACTGGTTAGAGAGAGTCAGTGTTCTCAATAACATAAAAGTCATAGATTGGGGCAGGTTAGGTTCCAGGAAACAGAAACTTAAAAACAGAAACTCAACTCTTGAAGTAAATGGCTCCTGCCTTCAAAATAGAGTCAGGCTGGTTCATCATTCACCTTCATTTGTGTGTTTTGTTAAATTTTTGATAAGCAACTCTATTCACATTACTAATAGGAGCATAGATGCAACTTTTAAAACATTAGTAGGAGAATGTTCCACTTTGTCCTCCCTTAGCCTTGTATAATTTTCATATGAAATCCCTATTTCATACAAATTTCTTTTTAATCAATTGGGAATAGAGGATTCTCCTCTGACAAAGAAGAAGTTTTCTTGTTGGCTTTCTGGTGTTTGACGGAGCCAGAGGTTGTGCATTACAGTATTAGTTACAACTAGGGCTACTCTGGGTTTGTAAAGTTCAATTGAAGTGATTCATGAATCTTCCCTTCTACCTCTTATTTTAGCACAGGTGTAATTTCCATTACTGGAACCTTTTAAAGAATATTTCATTATTCTGAAGTCTGTGTTATTACATTGGGTTTGGTCAGTTAGATTAGTCCATCCCAAGAACCCTCCATTCATCTGACTAAAGACAATCTGTTCTCCTACTTTTGTAAAAACTATGTGCCTTGGTAGATAAAATCAATCTTTTTCATGTCAAGACAATATCAGAGTGTTTACTTTGATAAGAGTGCCTTTTATTTCTGCTGTCAAGATGTATTTAGGTTCTGTTTGCATAGGTTGCACATAAGACGGTAAAACTATTAGCCATAGTGCAATCATAGTGTAGGTTCCAACAGCTAGAACACAATGTTTGAAGTCATGTTAGACAGTCAAACCTTAGTTTTATTTTTAATGGTTCTTTCTCAGTCATTTTCCACCTTTGGAAGTTAGACTCCTCTCCTGCAGCTTTTTCAGTTGCCTTCTTGAGGTGTGACTAATGAAACCAGCAGTAGATGAACAGAAAATAACAATGTAAAGTACTTCCATCTAGCTTCAAATTGGCTGGTTTTGAAGGTGCCAACCAATACATTCTGGATTGAAATGGGTAGTCAGATAGCCAGTACCCAACAAGCTGAACATCCTGAACCTAAGGGAAAATCTTATCCAAGGTTAACTGCAATCATCTTAAAGAATCAGAGATTGGAATGAGACAATCTGATACAGTCCAGCAAGTACACCAGGGATCATGGGAGATAGTCACACATACACTATTTTATGTAAGGTAAACTTTTCTCAATATGGGGTACAAAACAGATTCTGAGAAGTGCATAAGACAAGAGGCTGACCCAGTTCCCACCAGTCTCAAGAGAATGTTTAGTTAAAATTTCCTTTAAAGTTCTAGTAATCCTTTCTACCTTTCCTAAACTCCGAGGATGATACACACAGCAAACATACAACTAAGTTTCCAGTCAATGTTAGAGCCTTAAAGAGCAACTGAGATGACTAGGCTGTGAAGGCTGGGAAATTGTATGACCACAGAGATATGGGGAAGCCAAATCTGGGAAGAATTTCTTAGCTTCCATCTGGGCTGTCTCTGTTCTGGATGGAATTGTCTCTATCCAGCCCATGACAGTGTCAACAAAGACCTGAAAATATTTGTAGCCATGTAGTCCTGGCTTGACTTCAGTAAAACTCAAATCTTAGAATTACGAGATATAGTACTTTTGCATGATTCCTGGGGGAAACATGGCCTTCTTGGCATTTGCCAAGATATAGGTCAGGTATTGATCTGAAATGCTCTGAAGTTTTTCTCAGTGTCCAGGTAGCCTGATATTAAAGGAGATGACAACTACATGGAGCCTTGCAAGACTGTTGGTCAGTTTTGACCTATTACCTTTGGCATGCAGATTCTTCCAACCAGCAAGACCACCCATTAAAACTCTCCTGAATCCCAAGAATATGATTTGATCTCATCTGGATTGTACTCAGGAACATTCATCAAGGAAGAGTAGAGGCTTGGGGACAGGACATATTCCAGAAAGGTCTGAGGCTGAGATTCCCTAGGAAGCTGCTTCAGTAATTTGATTTGAATAGTTGTTACCTTGAGTTTGGGTACTTTTATCTTCTTGATGTAGTACACTAAGAGTATATTGTGGCTGCTCCAGTTGGCATCCAGACAGCCTCCAACAACTGGACAACTTTATATTTATTTTAATAGTCGTTCACTCTGAGGTAAGTACGTGCCTCTGTTTAGATAGCTATTCATGAACAGGAGCCATAGGAAAAGCATATTGACTGTCTGTTTAGACATTCATTACTTCTTGCTTCAGGCCATTTTACAGTATTTGTCAGAGTAGTTATTTTTGATTTCTAGGTGGATATGCTCCTGGGCAAGAGTTGTGTGCAAATGACTTCCTTCGGGCCCATAATTAACTTTGCCCCTACATACTTGATTCTTTCTTGAACAAAGCCAATGCCATCTGTGTAGAGATCCACATTTTTGGCGGTAAGAGGAATGTCGGTCAGTCTATGTTGGCATCTAGGACGATGTCCAGTATCTTTAGAAAATCATGAATAGGGTCCTTAGGGTTACTATTAAGCATTAGGGTAGAGGGACTGATGGCTAAGGATTTATCAAAGGCCAGTCTGTCATTATCTAACAGAAGACTTGGTACTGATGTAGATGGGCATTTAAAATCTAGGTGTTCATGGCACCTCTCAGCCTGGTTTCCACACTATGTGGAGCTTTGACAATTAGTCTGTCCCAAAGTGAGCTTGTCAGCTTATTTTACAAGGATTGCAGTGGCTCTGATGCCTCTTAAACAAGGGTGGCATACAGAATCGCGTGTCTTTGAGATGTAGTTATAGGTCTTTTCCAAGGATCTAGTCTGAGTCCCTTGGCAATGCCCATTCTTTAACAACATAAAAATGCAAGGGCTTGGAGAAATCAGGGAGAGTGAAACTAAGGCCTGTACATAAGCCTCTTTTAAGTTCTTAACAAGCTGTTCATGTTCCTCAACCCATTCCAAAGTACAAAGGTTTGACAACCACCAAACCCAGTGTCCAAAAATGACAATATCCAATAGTTTCCAGAAACCCCGTAACTTGTTTCTTGGTGGTTGCAGCTAGGATTTGCATATGGTTGTTGTGCAGTCCTGGGACAGCAATTGTTTCCATTCTTTCCATTCATGTCCCAAGTAGGTAACCTGAAGTGAGCAAATTTGAGCATTCATTTTAGAAACTCTGTAGCCTAAGGGGGCTAGAGGATCCAAAGTGTCTCAGTGGGCTCTTTAACAGTCCTCCTTATCTTTAGTAGCCAATAATAAAACTTCCACATATTAAAGCAAGGATACCTCAGGGTACTTACTGCAGAAACGACTTTAATCTTGGTTGAGTGCTTCATTGAAGGTGATAGGATAGCTTTTGAACCCTCTAGGCAGTATGGTCCAGGTTTGTTGTCCCAATATCAATGTCTTCAGTTCAGAGACAGCCCATTCAAATGCAAAGATAGACAAACTTAATCTTGACAGGAGATGGAAAAAAATGCATCTTTTAAGTCCAATACAGTATAAACTTGTTCTCTGGTGGTAAAAGACTGAGCAAAGTTTAGGAATTTGGACGATACATGTATACAGTTTTTACCTGCTTGTTCATTCCCCTCAAGTCTTATAATTGTGTAGTGTCTTGCCTTCTGAAAGAACAGGCGATGGGGGTGTAGAGTGGAAGGTGGTATTGCAGACAGACTGACAAGGAGTGAGTATGCCTGCTTTAAGGAGGTACCTGATGTAAACCTTAATTCTCTCCCTGGTTTCTGAGCTAGTGAGGTATTTCTTGATTCAATGAGCATAGCACAAGATGTTAATTGCACCATGATGGGTGGTACACATTTGGTCAAGCCAAGAAAATTGTCCTCAAATTTAAACCCTCCCAAAACTGTAGGGATTTCCTGGAACAATTTTTCCATTCCCCTTCTGGGGAATGGGTTGAATTTTGGAAGAGCAAATATTCCTCAAGTATGGGGAAGATTATAGTTAAATCCATAGCAGAACCTCCCAATGGCAATCTAGAAGTGCCTCCTGAGAATGATATTGTTGCCTGGACCTTGTTCAAAGGATTCCATCCTAGTAAAGGGTAGGGGCATTTAGGAATAATGATAAAAGAATGAGTCACAATTCCTTGTTGTAGGTTACCAGTCCTGTCAGTGGTCCATTTATATTCTTCAATATATCCCATTGACTCCTGTATTTCCACTGTTTTGTTGATAAGGGATAGCAGGTGTAATAGTCTGTCCTGTCCCTTTAAGAGACAAGCCCTACCCACTCCTTCCCCCATCTGCCAAGGCAAGCAGATTTTCCTTCTGCTTCCAGGCTGAGAACTCCATCCTTTCTGCCTCTCTCTCAAAGAGGTATTTTCTCTTCTTCTGTCCACCCCCTCTCTCTGAATCTCTTTCTCTCTCTCTCCCTCTCCCCCGTCTGCTCTTCCCTCTCTCTCCTTTCCTCTTTCCTTCTATAACCCACTAAATAAATATCCAACTTCACTCTGCATGGCATGCCTATCCATCTCTGTCTCTCAATTGCTGCAGCTCCTCATAGGACCAGTTCACCCAATGAGGTCTCTTACCTGCCACATGGCTCCCTGCCTGGGACTCGCTACCCCTCATGGCCCAGGGGCTTTTTGGAGAACAGTACTGTTTTATTTTTGCCATAACATGGGTGCTCTGTGACTTTGTCAGGCTCTCTCCACGCCCCCCTCTGCCTCTCTGACTTCCGAGTTGCCAAGACAGGAGTCAGTCAGGCTTCATCAACATCCTGCCTGTAGAGAAGTGACATCCTCCTATAGGCCCTGTGGTGTCACTGTTCTTGAGGGTTTTCACATTTTCAGCTATGGACTATCAGCCCCCCACCACCTGTAAATCCTCTGCTAGTGTCCCACTGGCTCTAATTTTTCTCAAACTATCCCTGCCAATACTACCACTGGTCCTGCAGAAACCAACACGATTAGTTGGATTTGTGAGGTAGCTGTTTTCAATTCTAGCCTTTGCTCCTCGCCATGGCTTCTGTCATGGTGGATCAGCAACAGAGCAGATCACATTTTTAGGTCTCTCTTGTTATTATGTTTAAAACTCCTGTGATTCAAAAAATGTGGCTTCTCCATACAACATGTGACCATCACCACCATTTTGACTGAGGTCAGATGACCTTACTGCCATCTTAACTGGGGTCAGGGGACTTCACTGCCATTTTAACTGAGGTATTACCTGTCTAATTCGCCAGTGCTGACTCTGTTGCTTGTTTGTTGTGCACAGTGGCATGCCTTTGTTAGGGCCCACCAAGAGCATCCACTTTGCCCAATTCCTGTTTATTGTGTGTGTGCATACTTGTAACGTAAATGCATCTATGCTTACTGTTAAATGTCATAATTGTTCATTGCATCTCATTTCAGACAAACAAAATGATAAGTCTCATGTTTTCATTTGTTACATACTTTTAAATCTGTTACAAAATATGGTATATTTAATCCAATCTTTACATTGTATTTCATTTCAGACAAAAAAACACAATAAGTCTCATATTTTAAATTGGCATGTACTTTTCAGTCTCTTACAAAAATATGGTATATTTAATCCAACCCTGCTTTAAAATATATTAGGCTGTTCTCATCTATTGTCAGTTCTACTGTTAATCTTCTACTATAATCATTTTTTGGTTCTTTCTGACTTTTGCAGGTATAAATCTTACTTGCTAAGTTGAGAGCCAGTGCAGTCAAGCTTAGACCCAGCTCTCCAGGCAGATTCTATACCTTAGTTATAACTCATCTATACCCAGTAAACAGGCCTCTACTGCTCATAGATCTGGGGAATATGGCATTTAAATGCTTAATTATTAAAAGACTTTTCATAACAAAAAGAGACAAGTTGGCTCCTAGCAGCAGCACTCTACTTCCTCCAAAGAAGACAGATGGGCACAAAACAGCATCCATCAGCAATTAGCTTCCATTGCCAAGTGCTGACCACTGGACAAAACTGCCTTTCATCTAAACTGAAGATCTCCAGACAGTGGACAAGATAGGCTTGTCTTCCTATAGATTTCTTAGCCCACAGGATCTTCTGGAGACTGGCAGGTCCTACACTAAATAAAAAAAGGCAAATACAACCCTCAGATAACATGGAGGGCCCTGACGAGTATCTTTAGGTGTCAACCAAGTAAGTTCTCTTTCATTTTAAAAACAATAAATCAAGCAAAATTTTATCTTTATCAAAAATCTCTGATGTAGTTTGACAGCTGAGAAATTTTTCATTTAAAAGGAAAGCTTCACCAAACAAATTCCAATAAGCTACAAGTTAGCAAAATTCTCTCTTATGCTGCCTTTCATAGTCTTAAAAATATTTTTCATAATGCAAAAATATCTGTAACAGTTATTGTGATATAAATATTGTACTGTTTAAAACTTATGTTTTCACAAATCCAAAGAATTCTATTGAGTTCTAGGGAGTCAAATTAAAAGATCCACCTTAAACAGTTCAGATACACTCCTCTCAATTACCTGGTCATAATATTTCCCCTAAACTTAACTTTGTACTCTTTTTGGCCAATACCTTAAACAGATGTAAGAGCACCAGACATTTCCATACCATAAACACCAAGCAGGAGCAAGGAGACCAGCTACCCCAGGATGTGACCAATGCCCAGCTTTCTTGGGTATCCCCACAGACGATGCGATAACATGAAGACCTGCTTTTTTGGAGTTTCTGTCCCGCCCAGTTGCCATAGTCATTTAGGTCCCAAAGAAATCACACAAAGAGTCTACATTAGTTACAAACTGATTGGTCCATTAGCTCAGACTTTGTATTAGCTTTTATAACTTATACTAACCCATTATTCTTATCTATGTTAGCCACATGGCTCTGTACCTTTTTCAGCAGGGCAGGTCACATCTTCCTTCTTTTGTGTCTGGACAGGACTGTGGAGGAAGGTTCTTTCTTCCCAGAATACTCCTGTTCTCATTTGCCAGTTTCTACTTCCTGTCTGATTGCCCTGCCTATACTTCCTGCCTGGCTACTGGCCAATCAGCATGTATTTAAAATGTCCTTGACTGAATACAGAACATTGTCCCCCACCAGATGCCCACAAATAAGCAAGAAGCAGTCTTGACAATCTGCCGTCCTGATTCCTTTAACTTGTTGTGCCTAACCTCCTGTTTTTTTTATTATAAAAAAAAGAGATGGGAATGTAATGGTCTGTCCTGTCCCTTTAAGAGACAAGCCCCACCCACTTCTTCCCCATTTGCTAAGGCAAGTGGATTTTCCTTCTTCTTCTAGCCTGAGACCTCCTTTCTTTCCACCTCTCTTGAAGAGGTAGTTTCTCTTCTCCTCCCCCTGTTCTCTGTTTTTCTTTCTCTCTCTGTCTCTCTCTCCTCTTTCTCCTTCTCCCCTTTCCCCTTTCCTTCCATAACCCACTAAATATATATCCAACCTCACTCTGCATGGCATACCCATCTGTCTTTGTCTATCACCTGCTGTGGCTTCTCATGGGGCTGGCTGATCAGCGAAGGTCTCTTACCTGCCCTGCAGCTTCCTGACTGGGACTCACTGCCCCTCATGGCTTGCAGGCTCCTTGGGAAATGGCACCATTTTATTTTTACCATAATAATGGGGGCTCCCATTTGTTATCCAGAGAACTTACAGCTTGACCCTTGATGTTGAAGGTTGCCATAGGTTCCTAGAAGCCTAGTTTGAAGGAGTCTTGATCTCATTAATTCTCCATAACTTGGACCCACTTGGGTTTGAAAGGGCTACTTTTTCCATTATGGGCAATCATTCCTCTATTGACTCATTTCTTTGTAGTAGATGCATTGGTCCTTTTGTAAAGGTTTTTTTTTCTTTTTTCATTGGTTGGATGGTAAAGTTGAAAATAATTGGGCCTTATATAGCCATGGTAGCCTGCTCCATCTTCTCTGCCAAAACATCTTCTTTGCTGTCTCTGCCATCAAACACCTTCTGTACTATTTCTAATAATTCTGACCTGTTCTTTCTTGCAAACCCACCTATCTTTTGTATTTTTCTACAAATATCAGGGGCCAACTGACCAAAAAAGTCCAAGCTAATCACATAGATATTTACTAAGTCCTCTGGGTCTATAGGGTTATATAACTAATACGTATCCAGGAGACATTACAAAGAAGCTGAAGGACTTTTATCTGGTTCCTGTTTCAAATAACACATTAGCTGGCTTTTAGGCTGCCCATTTAATCCCTTCTACTAGAACCTGGTGGTATTTAGCAAGAGACCTCCTACCTCCCTCTGTGTTCTAGTCACAATGGGATCTCCAATTTGGAAGAATGTGCCAATTGCTTCCACCTTCTGGTCATTAGCTATTGAAGCTATTCCAGAGAGTGCTTCAGCTGCTTTCATGAGAATGTATTCCCTCTCTACAGGTATGAAGAGGGTACAGAGAATTTGCTGACAGTCATCCCACATGGGTAAGTAATTGAAAAAGATATAATCAATTAAAAATTAAGGAGTTCAGGCTAATACTGAAAGGGAGGTTTTGGTTCTTCCAGTTGTAGAAATCTGTAGTAGAGAAAGAGACATACAGGTATCAGTTGTCAGGAAACTGTCATAGGGGATCAAGGATGGAAAGAAGTGCTATCCCAGAATCAAGAGGACAGGAGTCAGAAGGGTTATATGGGACCCCTTGACAGGTCTGTGGAGGGGAAAAAGATGAGTGGGTAGAGAAAAGCTATAAGAAGAGAATACAAGGGAAAGTAGAGAAGAGACAGGGACATAGGAAAGAACTGTGGGAGCCCACAGTGATTCTATTTCCATCTTAACTTAAGGTTAGAGAGTTCAATTTTTTTTCAAGGCCAAATAACAGGATGTGTGGGCAAAGGTATGATCACTAAAGCTTTACTCCTTAAGGCCAAATAATAGGATGATTTGGCTAAAGGCATGGTTACTAGATGTCCCGAGAATGAAGGAGGTGATTACACTTGATTATTCCTTGAATCATGGTAAGAAAGTATTTTGCCTGCCCATCCCATTTTGGTCTTAGGTATAAAAGGACGATGGGAAATAAATCAGAAGCTGTCAAAATATTCACCGAGAACACTCATAATTCTATCTTCTGTCTTGTTTCCTTCTTTCTTCATCCTCAGCCCCCTTTCAGCTATTCAGCGAGTTGACTAGTCCCAACAAAGAACCAGGTGTGAGGATAGAGGTTGACACAGACAGAGAGGGAGTGCTGGGAAGGACTGAGGCAAATGGAGGGACGAAGTGAGTCTGCAGAAGTGGATACTGGGTTGAAACTGTGGAGGCTGAGGTGAGGAGAGTATGGGGTGGTAGGAGGGGAGTAAAGATAGTTACAGGATGGAGGAAGAAAGGATTCATTCTCCTGTGAATCCTGCAGAACAGGTTTCAGAGGCAGCTTCTGGGTCTCTGTTTCAGGCCCTCCTAGGACCTGCTGTTGACAACCAGAAGTTTGTTACCTTGATCACAAGCCTTCATCCAGGGGAGTAGGTTAGAGGTTGCTTCAGCCCAAGGCAAAATCTAGCCAATCCAATCATAGTGATTTTAGGCTTACTGAGGGTGGCATTCACCACTGCCCAAGCTATCAAAGAACAAAATTGTCCTTGAGGGAGACACTGGACCTCAAATGTGAGCCATTCATTTTCACAGTGTTCAGAGATGACTCTTGGTGATAGGACAATACTACTCTTCCTAGTATTAGTCAAATTTGTCACAATTCCTTAGAACACATGCTACAGGGCTCTAGCCTTGCTAGTATTATTACCCATACTGTTCATCTGGTCAGTCGTTCCAGGTCCAAGACAAACCAATAAACACAGAACACAGAAAGTACAAGAGATGAAAAAACTGAAGCCCAAAACAAAATACAAACCAGACCAAAAACCAGACTGAGAACCTCTGGTGAGCAATGTGGCTTTTAGCTTTGTTTCCTGGACTGAACACTACTGGGTCTCATCAGACCCCCCATGTCCCAGATCACAATTGCCCGAGATCTAGATGTCACAGAAAATCACTGACTCATCAGAAGAGGCCTGCTTAGATTTTTGCTGTTTGCTTCAGCATGACCAATTACTCTAATAGTCCACGGAACTGAAAGCTTGCCTCAGTGTTTGGGACTATCACATGATGGACACCTCCTGAGGAAGCCCTTCAGCCTGCAGTTCCAGAGTGAAGGTCTAGCTTTAGAGTTTGGGTGGTCTGATCTCACTGGGGCCTCAAGAAAATATAAATCCCACTGGATGAGAATAAGACTGCTACCACAATTTTTGAAACAAATTTGAAGCAAGCTTATTTTGTGTGTGTCGGGGGGGGGGGGGGGGCGGAGGGGAGTTGGGAGTTGCACCAAAAAGCTGGATAGGTTTTGCTAAGTCAGATTGGAGAGAGAACAGGGCTGATTCTTTTCTCAGAGACAGTTGGAAGAGTAAAATCAGGAGTAGTTGCAAAGTAGGTTTGGCAAATGGTCAGTTAGGAAGTACGGAAAAATCTTTAAAAAAATCAATCATAATCATGTAATCTCTGATTAGGGGGCTCACGGTGTTATCAAAAACAAGTCAAGGTCATGGGGCAGGTCCAGGAAACAGAAACTTAGAAAAGAGACTCAGCTCTTACTGTAAATGGAACAGTACAACAAAATGTCAGCTAGGCAGGTTTCTCAGAGGAGGTTTTCCCATGATTTCTGAGCAAGATACAGATCTATGAGTATGCCAGAATTTCATTAGGTATCATTTTATTGCTATACGTCTTTTTCAGAATAGTAGGATTTGGTTTTAACCCAAATGGTGTATTCCATCTCAAGTCACTGTCAGTGACTGGGGACCCATCTTGTAGAGGATTGCTTACATTCAGTCAGATATTGTTTGCCTCGTCTTGAAAACTCCGTGTAACTATTGCACTAGCGTGTCTTTCAGGCAGATGAACAATGCATATTGAAGGGTTTGAATCAGTTTGTGTTTACTTTTCTTTTTTGGTAGCTCGGAGGGTACCTTCTAGTGACAGGAACAGTAATCAGTAAGGGTGAAGACTCCGTGAAGGCACCAGTTTGACATTTCCAGGTTCAAGGAATTATTTAGGTGTCATCTTGAGCATTAGGGGTTTACCATCGGCTTGTGGAGAGCTACCAAGAGAACTGGTAATAGCCAAATTTAGGGGATTAACTTTGGTTAACAACTCACTTAGATGCAACCCGTTTCCTGCACTGGAGGTTTCATTCAATTACAAAAGATGTCTAGTTTGGGTTTTGTCTCACATTATTTGGTGTTTATATATCTGCATCTATATATACACACACGTGTGTGTATATGGTTTTCTATATATTAGATTATATCATTATATAATATATTATTAACATAGTAATATATACTCTAATATATATTAAGAATCTTCTACTGTTTAGGTTTCCATATCACCACTCAAAATATGACCACTCAAAAGACCCTCAGTTTTATATATCTCTCCCCTTATTGGCTCCCTTATCCACCCTCTTCTTACTTCCTGTTTTATCCTCTAGTCCCATGCCCCAACCCATCTCTCCATCTCTATATATTTTACTTCCTTTTCCAAGGAATATTTTTCCCTCTCCACTAGTCCCTTACTCTATACCTAACCTATGTGGTTATATGGTATTTCAGCCTTATTGAAGACTTAATAGCTAACATCTACATACTGTATTTGTCTTTCTGAGTCTGGATTCCATTACTAAGGATTATTTATTATTCTGGTTTCTTTCATTTACCTACAAATTATTATTTTTATTTCTTTTGTAACAGATTACCTTATTTTTTAAAGATTATTTGTTGCTGCTTGTCTGTTGTTGAGTTACTCAAGCATTTTGGATGGTGACCCGCTATAAGAAAGATAGTCTAAAAATATTTTATCTATTATGTAGGACTCTTTTCAACCCTATGTTTATTTATTACATTTAGAGAAGTCTTTTATTTCAACACACATTCCACTTTGCCAATTTTTGATTGGACAGATATGTTTCTGAGGTGACATGTAAAGTATCGTTGCACAGATAAATGTCAAAAGTTTTTAATCATTTTCCCTAAGACTTTCAATTCCAAGTAAAATACTTCCGGTTTTAATCCACTGTGAACTGACTTGTTAAAATGTTGAAAGTTCACTGATGATACAGGTGTACATCTTCATTTAATTCCACAAACTTGTATTCTCTTTCACTTTTTTGTTGCTGCAATAAGCATCTTGACCAAAAACAACTTGAGGGCTAAAGAGTTTATATTTCTTATACTTCCTGTTCACAATCAGTCACAGATGGAAGTCAGGGCAGGAACTGTAGAAGAAACCTTGAACAAATGATGCATTCCATCTCCCTTTCTGAGTCACACTCAGCTAACTGTCTTATAATGCCCACAGTGCCCTGGAGCCTTCCAAATAAGTATTGAATAAGACAATCTCCATGAGATATATTTTCAAGCCTATATAATCAAGGCAGTTCCTCAATAGAAGCGCCATCTTCCCAAGTGACATACGGTTGTAACAAGTTGACACTAAAAACTAATAAGAATTCCACCCCTGTTTAAAGCTGATACACAAACTATATACTGTTTAACCCACAGTTTTTTTCCATTCTTGGTTATCCCCAAAATGTCATGTTAATGTAATAATATAAAGTATAAAGTAATTTTACAAGTCCCAGAATCTCTAAGAAATTCCAAAGCTTTAAAATTTCAGTATCCCTTTACAACTCAAGTTCTCTTTCCCTAGAAAAGAATTCAAAATTAAATTACATAATTTCTTATTCCAGGAGTGTGAACCAGAGCACAGTCACAATCAAATCAAAGCAAACCCCAAATGGAGGTCTGAAAATAGCTCACTGTCCAACAGCTAAGACGTAGAAATGATCTGTGCTCCAAAGGCATGTGGAGTCCAACTCATCTGGCTTGACCACCTACAACATGTGGAGCTTGACATAGGCTCATGGACACATGCGTCTTGTCTTTGGTAGACATTAAATAGGCCTGGCCCCTATTATACCCTGGCACCTGCACTGCGACTGAGACTATATCTCTAACAACAATATCTAGTGTCCACTTTTCATGAACTCTGACCCTGCTACAAGGTACCAAGTTTCTGTTTCGCTCCACGATTTCAGCTACCCTCTATGATCCCTTCAGTTCTGAAGCTTTTATGCTGCTAAAACCAAAAACATGTGGGAGAATCTAACAAGTTTAGCTGTCAGCTTGAGGTGCTCCTATGCACTGACCCTGAAGAAATACATTAAAGGTTTTACCTTCATTACGCTATGTCCTATGAATCTCTGCTGATTCTTTAATCCCAGTTGACCAGATTCCTTATCACACTTAAGAGTCAACAGGAAGAGCTCTGTGAAGTCAAGGCCAGCCTGATATGCATAGCAAGTTCCAGAATGCCATATTTCACACAAACAAACAAATGCAGTATGCTAAAGCTCAGGGTTCTTTTCTTCTGATGGAGCTTCTTGGGTAGTATTGAGTGCACATTGTTCTGCTGTTATATATGTGATCCAAAGTAGAATAAACTAACAAAAATTCCTCTTAAATATGGGGTGATTTTACTTTATTTATTGTTTGACTGAAAAAAATCAGAGATGCATGACTAGATTGTTTTAAATATAATATTAAACACATACAAAAAATGCTTTTATTAGAATGTTTATGCTGACTTTCCTGAATTAAAGACCATAAACACAGTCTATATGTGGAGGCAGATTAGAAAGTCACAATTTAATTAAAATGTATGCTTGAATGTCTGTATTTATAACAAGGCAAGCAGTATTTGAACATGGACAAAACAGTATCTTTGTGTGTGTGTGTGTGTGTGTGTGTGTGTATTTCTTTAGTATTATTTGCCTACACATATGATATATATATTTATATGTGTAGGCAAATAATACTAAAGAAAAATTTCTCTAAAATGGAATCTTTTGGTCATGGCAGACTATTTTAGTTTATCTGAGCAAAAGCCTGCAATGATGACAACTTTTGAACAGTTAAAGAGTTATGAGTTTGGAGTTGGATAAATTGAAGAACTAGTATTAAAAAATGAGTCTGATCAGGATCAAATGAGGGTTGTCACAACCTGATAGAGGGTTTCGAGTTGACAGCCTTGGGGCCAAAGAGACCAATGGGTATTAAGTGATCTAGCAAGAAAGAAGCCTGCCTCAGAGAAGGTGGGGACATACAGTCTCAACACTTAGGAGGCTGCCACAGGAGGTTAAAAAATTCATGGCCCTGGTGAAATAATACTATATCTCGACAAAAAAAAAAAAAAAAAAAAAAAACAGCATAAAAAAAACAATGGCAGTAACAGAAACAGGAGAAAAGAAATACAACATAGCAGGTTCATTAATTTGCCTTTAATACTCAAACATTTAAGACAGGTGTTTTTAATCTATTTGACAGACAGAGAAAATGAGATTCAAGAAAATTTGTATTAAAGGGTAAAACAAAAATCTGTTTTTCGGTCCCTGTTCATTCCATTCATTTTCTAACCTTTGTAATAAATTTATGATGAATAGGGCTGGGATATTTGAGCTAAAGACAGAATAATATCAGAACCAATGAAACCATTAAAAAATAGATTCAATACATACACAATTTGAAGGACATATAATGGTACAGAAAGACCCAAAGTAGAATCAGAGGGTTCTGATTGGAGCAGTTTACCTCTGGAGACAAGAACACACACACCACAAATTATTTTAAGAGGGTGGCTTCTGGTAGATCAACCACATGTCAGTGACAAGTAGTTGACCCTGTCTTAGGGTTTCTATTGTTCTGAAGAGACACCATGACCATGTCAAACTCTTATAAAGAAAAACATTTAATTGGGACTAGCTTACAGTTTTAGAGATTTAGTCCGTTATCATTATGATGGTACATGACAGTATGCAGTTAGAGAATGCTTGAAAAGGAGCTGAGAGGTCTGTATCTTGATCTACAGGCAGCATACAGAATCTGTGTCCACACTGGACTTTGCTTGAGTATGAGAGACTTAAAAGCCTCTCTCCACAGTGACATCCTTCTTCCAATAAGGTAATACCCACTCCAAAAGAGATACACCTCCTAATAGTACCACTTCCTATCAGAGCATTTTTTTTCAAACCACCACAGGCCCTGGACCAAAAGTATATGGATAAATAGTAGTTTATGGGTTATTTAATTTAATTGTACCTATGGGTTATTTAATTAAAAATATAGGAGGACATCAAGTTGTGTTATCGGGAGGTTAAGGGTCAGAAATAGGGTTGATATGGGAGAAAATTATGAAGAGTAAATGAGGATGAATACAATCAAAATCTTTTGACTGAAATTACCAAAGTATTAATAAAAATGTTAATTTAAAAGTTTATCTTTAAAATAAAATGTGATTTATAAAATTTTTCATAAAGCTTGAATTTCTAGATCTCTTTTTCTCTTTTACTGTTTCAAATTCCATATATCCTAAACTCTTTTATGTCCCATAATTTTTTCATTTTCCCTTTGTTTTGACTGATGATCTATTCTTGATAATTGCAAGATTGATCTCCTGCTTCAAGAATGTTTTTTCCAGCTTGATTTACTCTGATTCGGTTTTAAACCTATACTTAAGTTCCTAATTAGCTCCCCAAATTCTTGCATGTCCCTCATCTCTATATGAAGAGGAAGCGTGCATTTAAGACATTTTCAGAAAAGCCACTGCTAAAGCAGGAAGAAGATACTTACAATATCTGGAGGAGTAGTGATTAAAATGCCTGCTTGTCTACTTTTATTTTCAACAAAAATATTACACCTGTGGAGATAAATAATTGTGAGAAGAGTATAAAATTTATTGTCAATTTAGAATTGTTTATCTTCCCAAAATACCCTCCATAATAAAGCTGAAATATCCCAATACCTATGATAAGAATAAAAAAGGTGATAGTTGCCTAAATTATCATGATGTAACACATACATGAACAAATATAATTTAGTTAAAATTGAGCTAAACTAGTTCAACTTTACTCTAGCACCATAAGACTGTCTGTAAAGATAATGAAAAGAATTCAATATGTTATCATATAGGTAAATGTTTATAACTTATATAGGTTCATTCTATACACTGAAGGAAAAAACTAACAGGGAGGAGCTCTTAAAATGTGGAGTTGAGGTTAAGATAGATGTTAAATAGGATTACAAGTAATGACACAGTGTCACCAGTCCGTCATCAAGTGTAAGCTCTCCCTCTGAAGACAGAGCCCATCACCATTATCCTTCTCATGTAAAATGATGCTCACAGATGCAGCTAAAACTATGCATCTTAAAGTAGATGGATTTCATGATTGTCCGACTGTGCTTTGCTGACCACATAAGTACTTCAAACAAGATAACTTTCTTTGGCAGATGTCAGTTATGGCAGAAGTTGACAGTCAGTGATGGGGAACTACAGATTAGGGCCACATGAGAAACATGCAAGGGAGTCAACACTTTAGAAACAAATAATATTTTCTATGTCACTCTTTGGTAGGCAATGAGCTTCTCTGTCCTTCCACAGTCATTGGAAATGGATATAGTCTATATAAGCTTGTATGTGAATTTGTTCCAAGGCTCCCGAAAGTAAATACTCCGACAACAATTGTGGGTTCTTCAACGTGAGATTATATAAAGGATGTGATTAAACCAGATGTCAGGTGAGTTTACAATAAAATAGTCAGTTGCTACATTGTTTTAAATCACTGACTTTATCATTCACTGGGTATAGCATCAGTATAAATGTATATATAGGGACACTGGGTTTAAATAAGGCTGACCTTGCAATCATTGGGATAAGAAATTATTATTGGAAAATGTAAGAATCTATACTAAACAAAAGAAAAGGAGAGAAAGAAATGAACATGTGTCCTCATGCTTGTGGCATGTGTAAGTCCAGTGAGACAATCTTCACAAGAGATAGAGAGCAGAAAGCAAATATCTGGAAGATGCTATGGGGGGGTGCTCACTACTGCTTACAATGAGAAGACTGTCCCGAAGACACAAAGTCGATAATCACAAAAGAAAACATACATGAGTTATCTTCTCAAGTTAAAAAAAGGTCTTCTCATAGACCAGAAACCAAATGGAAAGGCATAGACTGGAAGAAAATAATTGTCTATAATGAAGGAGACAAAGAACTAATGATGGAGTCTGATAAATCAACAAGGAAAGACAGAGTAGTCTATAGAAATAGAGGGAAATGGTGTAAAATAAAATTCATATATAAAAATACCACCAAGAGATCAATAATTGTTTGACATGGTACTCAATCTCTGCTGTAATCAGGGAAACACTAAATCAAATCACATCCAGGTGTCAATATTTACCCCTTGGACTGGCTCAAGAAATATAAAGTATCAATCCCATGAGTAGAAAGAGAATCTGATTATTACCTGCTTCAGGGGAGGATGATCATTTACACATCCTGTATGAAGAATAGTTAAGAGAACAAAGAACGAGCCCCACTGATAGGGCTTATGGCTTTTTGCCAGGGTCAGGGAAGCACTGCAGAGAGATTTGTCCAACTGTCAGTGCTGTGTTTGTTTACTGGGTTTGTGGTTATGAATTTTCCTTTCTGACGAATTTTAAAGTGTTCTACTGTTGTTCTACCTTCTGCTCCATGGTCTTGCACTATTTTATAATTAAGCATCAAAAGTAGAAATGTCGTGGTGCATGAACTGTGAAAACACTCCAAAGTTCATTTGTGTTAATTCACCTCATAATAAAATTAAAGAATGTGACATCAATTAGAAGTTAATTATCTTATGCATTTCACTTCCAACTAGAAAGCCCTTTGTTATTACTGCTGCTTGGGGCCAGCTTTGTTCAGGAGTCAGTTACTAATAAAGGTCTTGCTCTTCCAAGGAAGGCTGACTGACCTACAACCTGCTGGCTTCTGGCTGGATGTTGAGAAAGTCAATTGGGACCTAGTTCCCTCTCTTGGGTTGAGATTCAAGAAACTAATACTGTTTACTCTACAATATAATTTTCTCTTCAGTTTCTAAGAGGACAGATTATTAGGGCTGAGGTAGCTGGCACTGGCTCTCTGTGAACTGTGATACCATTATGCTACATTGTTTATGGAGAATATGGTCAATTGTATCTTAGGAAAGATACTTTTACAAGAACATCCAGAAGAAATACCTGAATAGTTATGTAGTCAACTGACAAACTTAAAGAGCTTCAGCTTCTGATAATACTCCCTGGGTCAGGGGCAGCCCGCACCATACAAAGCAGGGCAGGACCTCACACTCAGCAGTGGTAGAGTAGACTTTCTGAGACCTGAGTGAAGAAACAAAAATGTCTCTGTGATTTATCCAGGCCTTGGATGGACTGGCTCATAGCTGTCCACACTGAGATGAGTCTTCCTCATACACTGAGTTATTCACCTGTCATTTTCCTCCAGAAACTTCCTCCTAGCTCTTCTCAGAATGAACTACCAAAATCCACCCAAACTGATGCCTACAATTACCAATCACAAATTGACCATTGGTTGGTCACTCCCCCAATCTCTAGGCCACCCTTACCCCAGCACATCTCACAGGAAGGACAGACTGGGATCCATTCCCACTCCTTCCACTTTAAGTCTTGGCTTATCACTAGAGATGGCCAGTTCAGAATACATGCCCACTATGGCTAGAAGACTTAGAGAAAAATCTAAAAGAGTAAAATGTAAAAAAATAATTACATAATGGTATAGCATTGAACAGTTTTCTAACCCTCTATTCTTTTCTTTTAAACTAGCAATAAATATTACCATTATCTGCATATTTTACCTAGTCCCCTTGCTCTCTTCTGTACATTCTGTAACTTGTCTAGCTTGTTCATTTTCATGATAATATAATAGTCCACAGTATAGTTTAATTATCCATGCTAATGTTATAGGAATGTGATATTTTTCCTGTGTGAAGCACTATGAAGACTGTTTTTGTGACTCTTCTTTTTCATGCATTCTTTGGCACATAAACATACTGCAAGGCATAAATCGTGCATTGGTATATGCACACGTAGCCTGGAGATGCCCTGAGTCAATAAGCAATGACATACCATTTGTAAAAGTGGTTGTAATGATTTATTCTCCCAGCAGCAGTGTGCAGCAGTTTCTGGTTTTCTGAATCTTCACCCTCATTGACATTGCCTGATCTTCACATATTTACCACTCCAAGAGGGTTATAGTGTTATTTATGGTTTTACTTGGTAAATCTGTGATTAATGTAGCATTTATATCCTCATTAATCATTCCGATCTAATTTTTGTGAAGAGCACATTAGTCTGATTTTCTGTGGGATATGCAAGCCTTTCACACTGATTTGTGGAAATTCCCATTGCATGCTGTGTATGAGCTATCGTTAGCGACATATATTACAGATCTAGTGTCATGAGTACATTATCTCTTTACTTTTTTACATCTATTATATTTTAATTGTTTTTAATGTATTTATTGGTTATTTTTAATAATTTTATTTCAAAAAATATGTTTCTAATGCAGGGCAGGTGATACACACACATTATTCCCGCTACACAGAAACCTGGTGCATGGAGAACAAAACTCAAGTACTGTCTGAGCCACACAAAAGTTTTGAGACCTGCCTGGAGAAATAACTGAACCAGCTAAAGAACTCACTGAGATGTTTGGAAAATAAAAAGCAAAGAGACATTTTTTTAAAAAAAAAATGAATAAAATGGTATTTGTGTGTACAGTTCAGTGGTAGAGCACTTGTCTAGCCTGGGAAAAGTTCTAGGTTCAATATCCTGAATGTTATTTTAAAATGAAAAAGGACAAAGGCAGGTGAATAAAAGTATATTTCATTGAGTGATCAAGAATAGTTCTTGGAAAACAGTTTTTACTGACTTCTGCTTCCAAGAATGTTATTCAAATTTGCCTTATTCTTGCTTTGAAGCAAGTCACAACACCTTAAAAACTGGATGTTCCATTAAGATAAAAGCCGGGCGGTGGTGGCGCACGCCTTTAATCCCAGCACTCGGGAGGCAGAGGCAGGTGGATCTCTGTGAGTTCGAGACCACCCTGGTCTACAAAGCTAGTTCCAGGACAGGCTCCAAAACCACAGAGAAACCCTGTCTCGAAAAACCAAAAAAAAAAAAAAAAAAAAAAAAAAAAAACCTAGTAGTGGACCTCATGACTTTATGGATAAAATGTGTTCTGTGATCCCTTAGCTTCTCTTTGTATCATTCATCTATATTCTGAGCTGGAGAAACCACCCACACAAAGTTACAGGTCATACTGAAAACACTCTAACACAATCTCTGTGCTAGGACAAAGGAAATAGAAGGGCCATTACCACACAGTCTCTACACAGCTGAATGCCACGAGAATAATGCCCATATTGTGCCCAACCATGGAAGGGTTGGGTATCCAGTTCTTCCTGCAACTCTCCAGTCTGGGTCGTCAGAGGCTGAGAAGGGCACTGCATTATTTTAAAAATCACTAAAAATTATTTTTATCAACTTCACATTTAACTGTTATGCCAAAAAGATTTTTCATTGTTCCCATTCTCCAGTCCCCTCCTGGTTATCACAATGGAGCAAAGCTTTTACATACTGGGATCTTCCTGTTAATTTTCTTCCTTGACTTCACTGAACCACTTTAAATTCCCTGAAACTGAAATGAACTTAATCACTTTGGGGCCTCTGTTTAAACATCTTCCTAGCTGCCTGACCCTCTTTAGCAAAAATCAACACAGCTCTTGTTACCTTAATATTTACTATCTGTTGTTTCTATTAAATTGTTGTTTCTAATTCCTTTAAAATGTGTTTCTGAAACTAGAAATATATAGAGAGAAATGAGTAAAATATCCTATAATGTATAAGATTCTTGAATACATTTTCTTTCCATATATGTTATATAATGATATTTTATAAACCTTATCTTTGCTTCTCTTATTGAAAATATGATGTTTTTTCTTACAGTATATTTGGATTATGGTATCCCCATACTATATTCTCCCCAGTTTATTCCCATTTCCCCTCCCATTCTTATCTACACCTTTTCTGTCTCACTTTTGAAAACAAACAGTCATCTAAAGGAAAAAAATAAAAGTACAATTAGATCAAGGAAAAACCAACCAAACAGAATGGGACAAAAACAAACAGAAGAAAAAGATCATAGGGAGGGGAAAGAAAAAAATCTTGAGAAACAAATGTATATAGAGACATACATGTTCCCATACACAGAGAATACCAAGAGAAAAAATGGAAAAAAAAATGGAAGCTAGAGATCAAGAAAAGGGAGAAGAAGGGAAAGGAGGAGGAGAAGAAGAAGGAGAAAGAGAATAGGAAGAAGAAAAAGAATAAGAAGAAGGAGGAGGAGGGAGAGGAGGAGGGCAGCAGGAGAAGGAGGAGGAGGAAAAAAGAAGGAGGAGGAGGAAGAGGATGAGAAGAGGAAGATGAAGAAGGAGGAGGAGGACGGGGAGGAAGTGAAGAGGAAGAAGAGGAGGAGCACGGGGAGGAAGAGAAGAGGAAGAAGAGGAGGAGCACGGGGAGGAAGAGAAGAGGAAGAAGAGGAGGAGGAGGAGGAGGAGGAGGAGGAGGAGGAGGAGAAGAAGAAGAAGAAGAAGAAGAAGAAGAAGAAGAAGAAGAAGAGCAGAGAAAATATATAGCTCAATAAAAACAATAAAAATAAATTCAAAATGGAAAAAAAAGACTGATGAGCAAAGCATTCACCCTATTGTTGAAGGAGAGGTTTGTGCTGGTCAATTCATAGCTTAGTTTACAAACAGAGATCCTAAACACTAATGGTAACTCATTCTTTCCTGAGTTTTTGCTGGACATAATTGGAAAGTATCATCCTATGACTTTCTGAGTTTTGAGATATTGGATATTCTAGGGGTGATAATAAAACATAATTTAAAGAAAAAGGAAATAAAGTAAACCAACTTAGTTCAATTTGAATGATATTACTGAATAAAAATAGACAAAAATTTCTCAGTAAACTTCCAGTTCCACTTGCTCTTACAGTCTTCATGCCTCATCTTTCCTCTTTTATATGATCCCTGAGCCTTAGGTGCGAGGGCTGTGTTGTAGATGTATCAGATGGGGCCAGGCTAACTGCATGATCACTTGTCTGCATTTTGATCTGTTGTGGTTTTCTGTAATGGTCTCTGTCTGTTGTAAAGTGTTATTTCTTTAATGAGAATGAGATGAATATTTATATGTGGGTATAATGATAAATACTTAGAATGTAGCTAGAAATAGCAGAGAAGCTACACCCATGAATTCTCATCACCATAGTTGCCTAAACAAGACCAGAACAAGGATACCAGTAGACACACAAATGTGGATGGGGGAACCTAATGGCGCCTCAAGCTTACACAAAAAAAAATTACACATAACTAAGGAATGCCAACAGCAAATAGTAGTTCCCAGGGGAAAGAAGGATAGGTCTTGTTTTCATATCCATTCTCTTAGCCTGTTTCTTTTTGTATGTGAATTGAGTCCATTGATATTAAGAGATATTAATGACTAGTGAGTGTTAATTTCTATTGTTTTTCAGTGATGGTGTTTATATGTTTTTATTCTTTGGGATTTGCTGGTTGAAGGTGCTCTATTGCCTATGTTTTTGTTGGTGCAGCTAATTTCGTTGTGTTGGAGTTTTTCTTTTAATACTTTCTGCAAGGCTGTAATCTTGCATTGGTGCCTACACATCTCTTCCTTAAATTGGTGCAGGCAGTGTCCTATCTCTTGGTCCAACCCTTGTAGTCAGTGTCTGTGTTCCAGGGATTGTCTCTTAGACCAATCATTGCAGCTGCTCTTTATATCTCAGTGAGGTGTTCTTGGTCTGCTGTGTGCAATTTTTACTCAAGAGTGTTCGCTCCTCCCCCAGGAAACAGCTATATGAATATGTATCACCTGAAGCAATATACAGTCAATGCTTTTCAGGTTCAGTCTTTTGTGAAAACTTTTGGTGGTATAACCAGGTTAATCTTGTTTGGATTTTCAACCTCTTTAAACACTTGTGTCTTTTAGGATACCGCATTTTAAGATGAAAATGTTGATGACAGGATACCAGCCAGTTTCTACTTCTGATTCCTGCCTCCAAGTGAAAAGTGGATTAAGGAGAGATTTTTTTTGTCTCCCTTAGGCAGAAGAATCAACCCTCAACAGTAGGAAATAATTATAAGAAGTTGGATCATCCATCCTTCAGCTCCGCAAAATGTTTCTGGGACTGCCATTAGTAGAGACACTGAAGCATGAAATGCAGATAGTCAACAATCTAAAAAGCCTTTTATAGTACTTGGAAATTAATGTAGGAGAAAAACCTCTTGGTATAAGGAGGAGGACAGAAAATCGCTGACATAGTCTGACGAGAAGTACATGGGTCTATTGATACAGGCAAATGACACACTAGAATAGTTGAAAGTGGCCTGTGATTTATCAAGAATGATTTGGATAAACAGCACACAAAAGAAAATCCATAGTGTGCATAAATGACCCAAGAGAACACAATACTGGCACATAAAAGGTCATCTTTTGCACAGCATTATTACCATTTGAGATTCTGAACTTCCTCTCTGCTGTGGCCCATTTCCTACATAGAAGTGTGTTTGAGCTTAATAAGTTCTCTTACTTTACTTTCTGGTGTGTATCACCAAACAATTCTGTGTTTCTTGGCACAAAACCTTGAAGTCCAGTGGATGCAATTTTATCCAAATAGCCATAGATATTTAAGGCTATTCAGATGAAGACAATAATAGATCACATTCTATTTAGACCAAGGGATTTACAAAACAAATAATTTATTGTGTGATAACAAAAGGAAATTAACAAAAAGGGGCTGACATTGAACAAACTGCCCAAGGTTCCAGTAGCTAAGCTGAGTGGCGGCTAGAAAGTTGTTCTTGAGAAGTCAAGTATTGAATAACTAATATCACTGACTTTCTCCTCTACACATATTTGAGAACAAGAGAATGATTACAAGTGGAGAAGCTTTCAGAGGTATCAAGGCCAGGCAACATTATATGAAACTGGGTATTTTATTATATTTTAAAAGTAAATAAAAGCAAAAGACAATTTAAAATTAAATAATATCTATTGAACAAACTCAGAAGACTATTATTTTTAATTATGACTGGCTTCTTAGTTCTTTTATTTCATTTCATTTTAGATTAATGCATTCTATACAATAAAGCGTACGTTACTTACTAGGAACTGGTTAATGATAAAATAAGCACATAACCCATATAAGGTTTTGAGTTACAGAAGAGTCTTAGTCCATTTTGGGGTAGTCTAAATTGTAAATAAAAATGGAAGATGCCTTGATTCTCCTGAAATGGAGCCAAGAATTTCATCAAACACTCAAGGGCATGAAATAACAGGCTGTTTTGTGTTGGGTTTTTGTTTTTGTTTGTTTGTTTTATTGTTTTGCTTTACTCTTAAATCTGGTAGTTCTGGTAGCTGAATTGTTCCTCCTTTATCCTGTAGATAGTAAACATACTTAGGCCATCCCAAAAGTTTATTTTAATGATTAAATGTGCCAAGAGAGTCATACAAAGCATTAGAAATTGAAAGATAGACAGATGTGATGAAGAAAAGATGTCAAGGTTTTTGCCAAAAGGTAACAGCCCAACCAAATTCTGGTGGGCATCATGTCCTCCTAGGTCCTTTGGGATTCACTTTCAGGGCATGTTGCGGTGACAAGTCATGGTAGAAGGGTGGTGTCACTGACTTTTTCTCATCTATTTGTTTAAGAATTACTTGAGAAGTCTTCAGAGTTATTAAGACCAACCAGGATTACAGAAACATGGGCACTTAAAAATGTTTGTAAAATGAATAATACTTAGAAATGTTCTCTAGGAAATAAAAAGCATGTTTTTACTTTTAGTCTTTATTTTCATTATAATATGATTGTATCCAGGTTCTGGCTATTACAAACAATGCTGCTATGAACATAGTTGAGCATATACTTTTGTTGTATGATAGGGCCTCTCTTGGGTATATAAGAGACCCACATTGGAGCACCGGACAGAAATCTCAAGGTCCAAATCAAGAGCAGAAGGAGAGGGAGCACGAGCAAGGAACTCAGGACGGCGAGGCGTGCACCCACACACTGAGACAATGGGGATGTTCTATCGGGAACTCACCAAGGCCAGCTGGCCTGGGTCTGAAAAAGCATGGGATAAAACCAGACTAGCTGAACATAGCGGACAATGAGGACTACTGAGAACTCAAGAACAATGGCAGTGGGGTTTTGATCCTACTTCACCTACTGGCTTTCGGGGAGCCTAGGCAGTTTGGTTGCTCACCTTATTAGACCTGGATAGAGGTGGGCGGCCCTTGGGCTTCCCACAGGTCAGGGAACCCTGATTGCTCTTCGAGCTGATGAGGGAGGGGGACTTGATCGGGGGAGGGGGAGGGAAATGGGAGGCGGTGGCGGGGAGGAGGCAGAAATCCTTAAAAAATAAATAAATTAAAAAAAAAAAAGATAAATGTCCTGGCCTTCGTAAGGCTGATGGCTGCTTCCACAATTCAGAGTTTGTGCTTTGTTGTGATATGGAAGTGAATCACTGGGCATTTCTGTTCATATGGAAATATTACCTCATATCAAAATGAGACTGACTGGCCCACCCCAGGAACATAGATTGCACCTAATATGAATGAATCCCCCACACAGTGCAGTATATTGATTTCAGTTCATAATGTCAGCAGCAGCAATCAGATGACTTTTCCCTCCAGTATTCATTACAATCTGCTAAAGAGAATGAAGTTTATCTCCTTACAGTTTGTAAATCATGTCTGCTTTCATAGGTGATGTATGTGGCCTGGTGAAAGCATTCTCATGACCAGTAGAACTGTCACAGAAACACTAATATCTCCATCATTAAGGGAAACACTCTTACCATGAAATGAAGTTTCTCTTCTTAGTGTCCCAGTTTATTAAATTTTATTATAATTGTACAAATAGGTGTAATGCATGGGTGGTGTAATGTCTACAACATGTACCAGTCTAATTAGCACAATCACTTCTATTTTGTTTTAAAAGTTTAGTATTACTTTTATTTATCCCTGTGTGTATATGTGTGTGTGAAAGAGAAGAGAGAGACAGAGACAGAGAGAGATAAAAGATTAAGTGTCAGAATATATGTTGGTGGTATTGGTTCTTGCCCAAGTCAGTTCTCTAACTCAGTTTCTGAAGCTTGGTAGCAAGTGCCATTATCCACTGAGTCATGTCAGCAGCCCTTGAGGCTTGGTAGCAAGCATGATTACCCACTGAGCCTTGTCAGCCACCCTTTATGGTGTGTTTTAGACAGGGACTTATATAGCCCAAGGTGGTCACAATCTCACTAGCCAATGGAGAATAACCATGAACTTCGGATCCTACTGCCTCTGCCTCTGTTCTGCTATGCTTCCAGGTGTGGGTCCTGATGCTGCCATGCAGCATTCCCATCTCCTATCACTGCATTGTGTTTGCTGCCTTGGGGGCTGCTGTCTTCCAGCTATGCATGAAGACTGTACAAGGATGTTTTGAGCTGCAGTCACCCAGCTGGTGGAACCTGAGTTCTTGGCTCATTGGTGAGTGGTGCTTTCAGGCTGTGCTAATGTCATCCATCTTTAGAATCCAAGGACTCTTACCTGATGCCCTCCCCTAAGAAAATGCCGGATGGGATTAGGTTAAGGAATGGGATTTGTTGATAGCCTCCAATCTTGTATGAAGCAGTATTAAAATTATAGAAAAAGTGAAACATGCACTGGAAAATGTACATATGAAGATTTGTCTGTGAGATAAGTTACAAGGATTGGGAAATGACAGTTTTACCCTGGAAAAAACTTGTTCTCTGGAACCAGGGTGAACCACCAGCATTAACCTTTTGGAGAAATTTTAGTTATTTAATGTTTAGAGCTCTTTTGATACTATTACACTGACAACTGGACATATTTTTTTTTATTTGTATCAGTGTCATGAAGCATGTAATTCACCTGTTTGAATGCACCAGCTGCTTTTCTTAACCTGCTAGTGATTAGAATAGTCCCTTAAATAGATCATATCTAGGGAAGTCCACATTCCAGTTAATTTTTTGTGGACAGTTTTCCATTTCTTACTGGCCCTCTTAATTGATGTGGATGGATTTGATTCAGCTGGTTCTAATGCCATAGTCTATCTCAGGTGATTTATGACAAGCTTTATTGCCATGTCCTGAATCCCTGTATCCAAACGCTCTGGTAGCTTGAACCAGTTCTCCAGGTGGTCTGCAAAAGAGTCATAGGATCATATGGCTCAGCATCCAGTCTCAGTGTAGGCCCTTGTGAAAATCCACTGGAGAGAGAGACAGAGAAAAAGAAAGAAACAGACAGACAGACGGGCAATGAGAAAAGGCGGAGAGAAGTAGGAGAGAGACAGAGACAGAAAGACTTCTTATCTTTTCTTTTATTCAAATTGTATCAAGTAAAATGTATCGAGGGCTTGTTATATACTTTTAAGTTCCTAAGAAGCCTTATGCCTGTCTTTAATGTTAAAAAAAATGAGTGGAGAGTAGATTTGTCAACTACAGAACAGTCTTTCAAGTCTTCATTGTTTCAAAGGCTATCTTCCAATTTTCTCTCCATGCCTTTTCCCCTGACTTGTTCTGCCAACATCAACAGTTATTTATTAAGTAACTCCTTTTTATTCTGTAGGTATATCTAAAGGTATATCTAATATGAGTACACAATGTCTAACAGTATCTGCTCTCACTTCATGGAAGCAGTTGTGGATGTTCTGATAAAAGGGAAAAAAAAAACAAGTTAATTATTACTACCCATGGGAAAATCAGAAGAACTTGTCACACATGGTCTCACCCCAAGTCCAGCCACTGGCTAAGCTCAGTGTCACACCCATTCGTGATCTTGTGACTTCACTCCTGTTACTGCGTGTTACACATAGCACTGATCTTTCCTTATCAAAGCTTCCTGTGATCCACATCAACCTTGATGTCACTAAATCCAACAGCTTCTGTGCTCAAGATCCTCAGTCTATAAACTGATTACAAACTTCTGGCCACTATGGAACAGGTTTGCTGTCCCTGCTTTTTCTCTGTGAATTTGTCTTTATCTTTTAACCCTTTCCTTCCTGTTGTGTTGTTGTTCATGATGATTTTGTTCTGTGAAGTTCTCCTCATGGTTTCGACAGTCAAAGTATTTCTATTTGGACTGACTTTCTGGGTATCTACAGCATGATTAAGTAATGTGGGGGGAAGTCCTTCTGCATATGTGTTGAGTTTATTGGTTAATAAAGAAGCTGCTTTCAGCCAATGGTTTAACAGAATTTAGCCAGGTTGGAAGAGATATATAGGGAGAGAGTAGCCGGAGTCAGGGAGATTCCTTATAGCCCCACCAGAGACAGACGTCAGACAGAACTTTTCCCAGTAAGCCACAGTCATGTGCTGATACACAGATTAATGGATATGGGTTTAGTTTAGGATATAAGAGTTATCCAGAAATATGCTTAAACTTTTGGCCAAATAGTATTGCAATTAATACAGATTTTTGTGTGGTTATTTCAGGAGTGTGAGTGGCCAGGAAATGAACAAGAAGCCTCCCCCAAAAATTAAGTTTCAATTGTGATATGACTTCTGATAACCCCCAAAATATGTGACATGGTCTCAGGGACACTGACTCAAGAATATTTGACATGTGTGCTGGGAAGTTACATCTAGATATCAATCCACAATCTCCTCTTAAATAGCTGAAAACTTGGTGTTCTTTGAAGTCATCATGAAAAAAATCTCATCTTTCCCTTCACCCCTTTCAAGTCCATCAGGCATTCGGGCTCCTTTCCCAGGATTGCACTTCAAAGTCAGTTCATCCCACCACCCATTCACCATTCATATCTGAAACCAACCCTTGCCACCTCGTAACCAATCAAATGAATCAAAACCAAAGGAAATGTGGAGATTTCATTTTAATATACTAATCTTTAAATTTTAATTTGACAAATATAATGGTACTTATTTAGGATGCACAAAATAATCTTTGGTACAATTATATGCTGTAGAATGGTTTGATCAAGGTGATTTTATATGTGTACATGCGAGGACGGAACACTGTTGCTTACTACAGTTGCTGGGCTACTGTAGTGGATCTTTTACATTTACCTTTTTTATCAAACTAAAATGCAGTACATTGTCACCAAGGTTCCACAGTCCAATCCTCACCTCGGTCCTCTCTATTTCGTTTCCCATGTCATCATTTACAGAAATCGTTTGTAAGTGAAAACCTGTAGTGTTGTCTGTCTTTGTCAGGCACATTTACAATTGTAAATGAGAAATTCTTGGTGCATTTAGAACCTGCACAACACTATGCCTCACAGCAAACAGTTATCCATGCTACTACGTATCATGATTACATTGGCCCTTTTCAAAGATAATCTTTACTTTGGAATTCCTCAGAGTATTGAAGCTGTACCAACCACATTGTTTCTAAAAACACACCATGACCTAGATTCTGATCCCAATTAGTAACAGTACTTGGGCATGTCAATAAATGTTTTTTTTTAACTATATTATTTGGAAACAATTCAAAAATTATAGAAAATTGATCATAAAAGTAATGGTAGAAAGGTTACTTTTGACCCTGTGACAAACATATTCAGTATTAACATGTTATTATTTGTGTATATAATTTTTCTGTGAAGCATTGAGAAATATGCTGCTTGACTCCAGGCTCTTTGTATACGTACACTGGATGAATTTCTTAAGAAGAGAAGCATTCTCTTACATAACCACAGGGTAATTATCAGTGTCAGTGGCCTTAGTACTGATATAGCACTGCTTCTAATTTAATCAAATGTGACAACTGCTTCTTGTAATTTAATTTCCCTGTAGAACAGGAACGTTCTAAGATCAAGCATTGATTTGATTGTCAGAACTTTTTAATATCCTCGACAGTAATCTGCCTTTTATTTTCTCTTTTTTTCTTTACCTCTTGCCTGCTCATCTTTTTCTTTCCTCCTATCTCCCCTACCTTCCTTTTCCATCCATTCACTTTCCTTCCTTCCCATCCTTTCCCATTCCTTTCTTTTTCTTTTCTTCCCCCTCTTTTTTTCTCTGTATTATGATACTGAGTTTTTGAAAAACAGAGCCACCCACTTTTCAATGTGCATGCCTCACATTAAATTGTCTACTATCTTAATTAAACCATTGCACTTAAATGTTACCATTTTAATCCAATAAGAATGCTTAGACTCAAATCTTCTCTTCAAAATAAGATCTACAGCTCCTACTTGTTTGTCACACGCTCTGGAGCAGTAACTCTCAACTTTATCCTCATCCAAAGGCAGTTGAAGGACTACTCCACAGTTTCTCCCAGTATGGATGGCTAACTGATACTTATTATAATCACAACAGCAGAGTTTGTTTTGTGGTTTACTTACTTTTACTAAGAATTACATCCTTGAGATTCATCCATGGGACCATACATTACAAGATTTCCTTTTTAGGACACAACACATTTTGTTCTTTAGTCCATATCTTAGCTAGTATAAGCAGTGCTGTAAATGAGCCTAGGATTATTAGAAGTATCTCCTCAAAATACTCATTTCTGTTGTCTTTAAAATTTAATTATTTTGTTTCATGTATGAG
This sequence comes from Microtus oregoni, assembly GCF_018167655.1. Lineage (NCBI taxonomy): Eukaryota > Metazoa > Chordata > Mammalia > Rodentia > Cricetidae > Microtus > Microtus oregoni. The sequence continues at coordinate 27,740,308 of NW_024543078.1, forward strand.
TATGGTAGTTATGTGATTTTCCACTCCCTCTTCTACCTCAGACTTTACCTAAACTCTCCCACTCCATCTTGTATTCATGGACAGTTTTTCTTTAATTATTAGACAGATAGATAGGCATAGATATTAAGACTGGACACTTCATTGTGAGTTGTTCTCTGCATTTTGAACCGTTGTGGCTTCTTCAACTACTGTAAAAAGAAGCTTTGGTTTTTAAGAATTGGGAACTTTAATAATCAGTGGATATAAGAATAAGTATTTAGAATTCAGCTTGTTAGTGAGAAGGCTGTAAGTCCATTTGGTTATAACTATTGATTGCTGCTAAAATAAAAGTGTCATTATTTGCACTTCTGGCCATATCTTGCTATGTTGGTCGTTGTTGCAGCTCTCAGCATACCAGCTGGGTAAGAGTATTGAATGTTTGTTTTTCTCTTGGAAGCTTGGTTATCAATTTCTGGTAGTCTGACACATTAAAGGCAGTCATCAAAAGAAAAATTATAATTCCAAGTGCCTACATTAGGAAATCAGAGCAATGACAAACAAATAGCTCAGTGGTGAACCTCAATACTAAGGAGAAATGGGAACAAACGCACATACAAAAATCCAGTAGATGGAAGTAATAAAATCCAGGATAGAAATGGGCAGAATAAAAACATCAAACAACCCAAAAAATGGCACAAATAACTCAATGAATCTCTCACGCCTTTATATTGCTATCTCTCCATTATGTTTCAATTTAATTATACACTTTTGTTCTTTTGTGTCTGATAGATCTAACAGAACTCTCTCACATTTTGACTTCTAGGAAAACATTTATTTCTCCTTCTCTTGAAGGACAGTTCTGTTGGGCATTGTATACTTCATTAGGTTCTATCCACCTTGGATATATGATTCCATTTCTTTCTAGCCAACCAACTTTTGCCTGATAAATATGCTGACAGCTTTAAGGATGTTCTGTTGTGTGTGACAAGTCATTTCTTTCATTTTCTTCCCAAAATCTCTCATCTGGGATTGCTGGGTGATCTGCTATTATGGGTTTCAGAGTGTATTTGCTAAGCTTATATTTGGGAGAATCAGCTATACTTTATAGAACTTAATGTTTTTATCTTGCCTGTGCTTTAAAAGGTTTTACTTGAAATTTCTTTGCATAAGTTTCTGAGATTAAATATTATCTTCTTGATTTACTCCATTAACTTGAGTGTTGGTCTACTGATAGGTTTTCCTAAATCTTTTAATATTTCTACACATTTGTCAATTCCCACTTATGTTTTTTTTCATTTTTTGCTTAATATTTTATTGATATAATTTTTATTAGTTTTTCTAGTGAATTTTTAAAATTTTATAACTATATTCTTCATAGCTTTGATTTTAATTTATTCCTGCAGATTATTTATTTTTTGGTGAATTTTGAGAATGTCATATAAGTTTGACTATACGTTCATCATATCCTCCCTCTTTTTTTGAAACGATTCCTTTGTGATCTCTTACTCTTCTAAAATTCATGTCAATGTCTCTATAATGGCATAACACTCTATCTATCTATCTATCTATCTATCTATCTATCTATATCTATCTATCTTCTAGTTTCATAGACAATGTATCACGGGGATTACCATAGGCTGTTTGTTAGTTTACAACACTAAGGGACTCATAGTCTCTCATATTGCACACGTCTTCATCCAATTAGACAGATGTTGACTGTCTCCAAGATGTGTGTTACCATTTTATGTAGTCTTGATGGACTAGTCATCATTATAATTCACAGGGTTTATATCTGTGTAGAATTTGATGGCTTCTCATCCTTAAACCCTGACACCCTTTAACATGCATGATACCCTCTAATATTATCAGACATCAAGAAAGAGGCTTCTAAGTATCAGTGTCAGCACAATTTCCTTAAATTCAGTGACTAAACTGTAATTCTACTCTGTAAAAAGGTCTTACCTTCAATTCTTAAAGGACACCAACCAAGAACAATGTCATTGTCCTGCATTACTCTGAAAGTCTCCAATATTGTCCAGAGGAAAATATTCCTAGGGAGGCCTTGGGATTTTTTTCTTGAACAGTAGGCTTTTGTAGAGAAAATTATTCCCTTGTTTGGGGTAACTCCAATTAAATAAATAAATAAATCAAATATAAACTTATAATATATATATATACTATTTAAAATATTATATAAATTACATATATAAGTATGTATATGGTATTTTGAAGAAAACAGTTGATTTCTCTATGAATTTTGCAGATATTCTTGCATTTCATCCTTTCCTGAACATTGCTTTTTTTTCTCCTCCCCTTCACCTCCCCAGCTGCATCTACTTCCTTCTTTTCCTCCTTCCCACCTTCACTGTACTTGCATTCTATTATTTCCTTCCCTATAGTTCTTTCTACTCACTCTCTCAATGTTCTTTTTCCACTTGCCTGACTTCTACAGTTCCTGCAGGTTACATAATGACGCCTTAAGATCTCGAGACAGCATCCACATAGTAGAGAGACCCAGTGGTATTTATCATTCTGGATCTTGGTTATTTCACTCAGTATAGTAAATTTCAGTTTCATACATTTACCTGAAATTTTCATAATTTAATTTTTCTTTCCAGCTGTACACAATCCCCTTGTATATTTGTACCAGATTTTCATTATCTTTTCATCAGCTGATGAACATCTGGGTTAACTCCATCTCCTAGCTGCTGTGTATAGAGTGATAAGGAGGCAATTGACACACCCAAGGAAGTGTCTCTATAGCAGCAGATGGAGTCCTTTGTGTATATGCCTGGGAGTGGGCATATGATGGAATTACATTTAGTTTTCTGGGGGATTTCCATGCTGATTTCTACAATAGTAAATAGATAAAACAAAAATTGTTATGCTGAATAACATAATTCAAAGCCCAAAGACAAAAATTGCCATGTTCTCTGACATTGGTGTGTCCTAGCTTTAAAGTTCTTGTTTTACGTGTTTGAGTTGAAGTACCTACAGAAGGCAGGACACTCTAAACAGACCTCATAGGGGTTCCCTTAACTGGAGTGGGATGGATTTAGAATTTAGGAAATATTAAATAGAGGAGGAAAATAGTGATGAAAATGCTTAAACAGTGAGGTGGGTAGAAAAACTGAGAGAGAAGAGAGGAAGAAGATAGGGCTAATCAAATCTATACATGAAAAAGTAGTATGTCTTATTGGTAATCCAAATTAAATTATATATTTTTCATATGTAGATATGATTAGAACTCAATTTAAAATATGACTTTAATATTATATATATATATATATATATATATATATATATATATATATATATTCTAGCATTTTATTACTTATTTATTTAAAAGAATGAGACCTTCCAAGACTGGTCTAGGTTGCTTCTAGAAACCATGACTTATTAAACAAAAATCTCAATGTCCTGGCATGGGATGTTTTATTCTGAGTTGTTGTCCAAAGAGATCTCAGAGAATCTGTTCCAAACAATATGGTTTCTTTCATTCCTTTTGATTGCTATTCAGAACTTATTGATAAGATCCCATTGCCAAAGACACTACATACCTGATTAGGTGGAGAACCAAGGTGGAACTGAGCTGGAAGTTTCTCCCTGCTAGCTTTTTCTCATAATTGCAGAGGTGCTATGGAGGCTTCTGGAAAAGAAAAGGCATCAGTAGTCTCACTCATCTGTAAACTCTGTGAACTATATCAGCATACCAGGCATGATGAGCCCAGTGGTTTAAGAGTCTCATGACTCTTAGGGAGGGTCTTTTGGGAGGACAACAATGTGTTTTTTGGTTGCACTTGAGGCCTGCTCCACAGAGAAAAATTGATTTCTGATACTATAAATTCTAGGGAAAAATGCATGGTTGGGGAAGTAACAGACATTAGCAGGAACCTATTAAGACTTAGCTAAATTGACATAGGGTCAAACTAACTTCTAGTTATCTATATTTGTACCCATTGATAAATACTACTCTTAACCTTAACTAGAGAAGCCTTTATGAAAAAGCTGTGAATGTAGATAAATATAACCACACAAGGTACTGAGAATAAGTGAATGTAGGAAGAAATGCTACAAAATCATCATTTTGGCTTGATATAGTCATTCTCATCTTGGCTTGATACGGTCATTCTGCTTACGAAAGTTTAATGCAACTATGATTGCCTGCATTAAGCCTACACAAAAATGAGGATGTCAACAGCAAACTATGAATTAGGAAAGGTCTCAAGTGGCTCTGACTTCCCCAATAATGTAGTTGCTACTGACAGATGATAGATTCTGGAAAATAAGTCACTAACGTTAGATGTATATCTATTGGTGTGCCCACGGGGCTTCAATAAGTCTCTTGAGTCCAGAGTCTCACAGATGGCCCTGATTCAATTCAGTGAGTTTCAAAGCAAAACAAAAACACGTGAATATGAAAAAGGGACTTTAAAAGATGGTGGGGAATTGATAGATGCAGGGAGAAGATACTGGAAGAGGTCAGAAAAGAATTCATTGTATACATGCATACAAATGCCAATGAACAAATTTAATTAAAAAAGAAACAAACAAAATTTGCACACAGTGAAAAAAATCCTCAAGCCAGTAATATCACTCTTAGGAATATACCCAAAGGATGCTCAATCATTTATAAGGACATTTGTTCAACTATGTTCATTATTTGTAATAGCCAGAATCTGGAAACAACCTAGATTTCCCTCAACCAAAGAATGGATAAAGGAAATGTAGTACATTTACACAATGGAGTACAATGGAAAAAATAAACAAATGGCATTTTGAAATTTGCAAGCAAATGGATGAAATTAGAATAAAAATGATCCTGATGAGGTAACCCAGACCCAGAAAAATGAACATGTACTCACACATAAATGGATATTAGTTGTAAAGCAAAGGATATTGAGTCTAGAGTTCATGATCCTAGAGAACATAAGTAACAAGGTGAACCCTGAGAAAGACATACATAGACCCATCTGGAAAGAGGAAATAGAAAAGATAGCCTGACACAATTGGAAGCATGGGGTTGGGGGCAGTAGGGAGGGCAGAAAGGAAAAACAAGGGGAGAAGGGAAGCGGAGAGAACTTGAGGGAATGGGATAGTCAAGATGGAGGAAGGACAGAGATGAGAGCAAGGAAAGAGATATTTTTTAAAAATATTTATTTATTTATTTATTATGTATACAATATTCTCTCTGCGTGTATTCCTGAAGGCCAGAAGAGGGCACCAGACCACATTACAGATGATTGTGAGCCACCATGTGGTTGCTGGGAATTGAACTCAGGACCTTTGGTAGAGCACACAATGCTCTTAACCGCTGAGCCATCTCTCTAGCCCCCGGAAAGAGATATTTTGATTGATGGAGCCATTATGGGACTAGCAAGAAACCTAGCACTAGAGAAATGCCTAGGAATCCACAAGGATGACCCTAGTTAAAACCTACGCAATAGAGGAGAGGGTGCCGAACTGGCCTAGCCCTGTAGTCAGACTGATGACTATCTTAAATATCACCATAGAACCTTCATCCAGCAACTGATGGGAACAGAGGCAGATACCTGTATCACAGCACTGAACTGAGATTCCAAAGTCTAGATGAAGAGCGGGAGGAGTGAAAATATTATCAAAGAGGTCAAGACCATGATGGGTACACCCATTGAAACAATTTACCTGAGTTAATGGGAGCTCACTATCTCCAGCCAGACAGGGAAGGAAACACAATAGGTCCTAGTTCCTCTGAATGTGGGTGATAGTTGTATGGCTGGGGCAGATAGCAGTGGCACCAGGGTTTATTCCTACTGCTTGTACTGGCGTTTGTGGAAGATATTTTCTTTGGATGGATACCTTGCTCAGCCTAGATATAGTAGGGAGGGCCTTGGAACTTCCACAAAGCAATGTGCCTTGTCCACTCTGAGGAGTCGATTGGGAGTGGGGTGTGAGGGTAGGTAGAGGAATTGGGAGAAGGGGAGGGAGTGGGAACCGGGATTGGTATGTAAAATAAAAACAGGTTGTTTTATTAAAAAAAAAAAAAACTTTGTACAGTTCTAAAGTTGAGGAATTCTATTTAATATTTTCTTCAACATGACTTATATTTTGTATAATATTTGTCATAAAAATGAAATATATACAGGTATTTATATATACATAAAATCTCTAAAGAGTATCCTAACTTTGTTAAACAAATCTTCATCTCTGCATATTTATTGTAGGTTTTGTTCTTCAAAATATAAAATTGCAATAAATCTTAAATGAGTGATGTACAAAGGTCTCACCATCTTCAGATCTCTCAGGCTGCTGGCAGAATACCTTCACATATATTTATTCCAACTTGCACTGATTGTTTCTCACAAAGGGAAAAGACTACATCTTTTGAAGACTTTATATCATTGGTTGATAAAATATTGAATATGTTTATTATAATTTCTGCTGTTTTAAATTTCACATATTTGATCACTAGCTTTAGTGAATATGTTTTACATTAATTGAATAGAATTGAATTTATCTTCCAAATGCTTTATATATTGCTTACTAACTTTATATTAGTTATTAATTATGAAGAACACTAGGAACACCCTCACATGTCATCCATTAGCATTTACTTTCAAATTTCTCCTTTCTTCTTCATTTAATTATTTAAATCTTTATTAACAATTAGTTTTTGGATTGTGTGTGTTTATGTCATTGTCTTCTTTATATAATATATAGTTAATATGATATAAATCAAAGGCAGTAGAGTTTAAAGATAAAATTAGTCAACTTAAAAGAAATGTCAGATATGAATTCATTTGCCAGTAAAATTATTCTTTAATTATTGCCTATAAAAACACATATCAAAACAACCTGATCTCACAGGAAACTATCTTATATGTATGTGTTTTCTAATTTTAAAGTTTAATTACACTATTTTTATAAATCATAATTCATGCGTAAACATTAATAATATTAAAAGTTTTATATTTACTTTGCTTTTTAACCTGAAAAATCATAGAAATGAATCATTGTTGTAACAAGGAGCAGGTGGGTCTGTGTCCCGCCACCCGGCTAGCTTATCCCCCAAAATAACCACACCGAAATTGTATTAATTAAATTGCTGCCTGGCCCATTATTGCTAGCCTCATATTGGCTAACTCTCACATCTTAATTAACCCATTTCAATTGACTGTGGCTTACCGGCATGGGTCTAGCCAGCGTCCATCTCGGAGAGGAGAGCTATGGCATCTGCCACACTGCCTTCTTCCTCCCAGAATTCTGTTCTGTCTTCCCTGCCAACCTGTGTTCTCACCTATCAGGCCAAGCAGTTTTCTTTATTAATTAACCAATGAAAGCAATAGATAGATAGAAGACCTACACCAAATCATCTACGAATGTTTATGGATGGTCTCGTGCCTGAGTCACCTCCTCCACCCTTGGCCCCCTTTATTCATTGGGTCATTTATATCTTTACCAATAGAAGAGGTTTTTATCAACAAGTAGGCCTGTGCTAATTACTTTTCTTTGTTACACACCTTGTGTTTTAAAGTGCTTTAGAATGTGTTAAATACATTTTAACTCTGTGTCAAGGAAACTGCAGGTTAAAGTTTATACTTCATTAAGATATTAAAAGAAATATGGTCACTAAGCAGAAATGAAGAATTCAGAAAAAAATCATATGACTTTTTGCCAAATATATATTTTATATGTTTTTACACATATAACATACTAAATATTTGAATAAAAATATGTATGTAATCATATCTGTATCTATAATAAGAAGGTTTTTGAAAGACTATATATAACATGCATACCCAGGAAAAGCCACATTTATGGTTAGGTGGAAGCTCTAAAGCAAATTCAGCATCTTGAATAAACTTTTGCTGGATGACGGTACCAGCTTTGCCATCTTTCCTAGTCTTAGCCTTTCCCTCCCTTTCCTTTTTGATGCCAGATCTTGGCATTTCAGACAATCTACCCCTGAGGTCACAGCAGAGAAGGAAGATTAAAACTTGAATTGCTTCATTGGTTAAACAAGGGTTAGCAGGTTGCTCAAGAGTTAAAGGAAGTGATGAAGGAGATAGGAAGAGTCACTCTAGGTGCCCTTCAACTGACAAATGGATAATAGAAATGTGTACATGTAAGAGAATTGTATTTAACTGTAAAAACATCCACTAAAATTATGAAATTTGCATGGGCTTGGTAAAACTGAAACTGGTAAATGTTACATTAATGGCAATGTAACATTAGCTTGAAAATGCAAATATCATGTGTTCAGTCTCATGAAAGGATCCTCACCTCTGATTATTATATATGGGTACTCATGTAAGAGTGAGTGTGTATAATTCAGGAAACAAAGAAGGGGTCCATGAGGGGGAAATAAGAGGTTTGGGTATGAGGAAGGGAAAGTTATGGAATTCTTGATATGAAAGTGGAAGGGCATGCTGGTGGTGTGAAGGCTTACTAGAGGAAAGAAACAATAAGAGAGGGATGGGGGCATCTAAAAGCAGAATGTATGAACACATGGACCTCTAAGTGCCAGCCTCAGTGTCCCTTCGGGGTTCAGAAGAAGACTCCAAGCAAGAGCAGGACTTAGATCTGAGGGCGAAATGAACAATCTACTATGTGCCAAGGCATTTCTCTGACCATGGACATCCCTTTATCTTTGAGGTCCCAAATGCAATCTATATGAAAGACTCCTTTCCTGACTGCATGTCCTGACAAATGGAAGATAGTTGCAGGGAGTTGGCTTCTAATATAACTCAGGGAACAAAGTGAAGATTAGACTATGGAAACCAAGGTTATAGACAGTGACTAAATTGTCCTGTGGAGGTCCCACAGAGTGGGGAGAAGACCAGGTCTATTAGTACATGAGAAAAAGTTCTACACACTTTTCAATATTCTTCTGAATCTTGAACCAAGGGAGAGTTCTTATGGCCTCACAAGAGATTCACAGTGAGAATCAGCCAATATGCAAAAGATGGTAGGCCCAACGCTTTACAAACTGGGTTTGCCTCCATCAGAACACATTTGTTCTGGTTGGTCAGCCTTCTGCCTTATCAGCTGAAATCTCACTGTATGATTCTTGCAGACTACAGAGAATAATAATGCCTCATACTTTACAACTAATTCATGTTTTAAATAAGATAAGTGAGTTTGAATAGAAACATCCAATGTAGTTTGGTAAAGCTATTCCCCAAAGACATAGGTTATAAAATGAAACTACCAGTGACATGGGTGGACCACATTCCTGTCATCTGTTGAAACGATTTCAGGATACGGTCTGTTATTGATCACCCACTAGAACGATATGATAAGATTCTGTTGCTGAAAGCAGTGGCAGGACACAGAGAAATAAAGCTAATCTGGAAGCTCCTTCTGCATTGGGAACCCATCATTGATCCAAAAGGTACATGAAGACTACTGAAGGAGAGCTATCATCAACTTTCTTATTCACCTTTGTACCGTGGGTGTTATACTACAGCCTGGCCATGCACAGTGTGCTGAATTGTGTGATCATGACATATCAACTGTGTGGATATACAACAACCACTCTCTGACTCAATTTGAGGTGTGCAGCAGAGAAAGGAGTGTGTGCATGGTACCGTGAACCTGCTCAAAAGCCAGTGGCATGGGAGGTCATAGAGACTAGTGGGAAAGACACAGCCAAACTGCTGTTCTTTGCTAAGAAATTGACTTTTAAACATCTAAGTTTATGCTGTCAGCCTTATTTTTTGCACTGGTCATTGCAGAGACACTAATTGGACAAAGTGCTGAAAATAAATGGTTGTTGAGACAAGCCCTAAATTTCACATCTATATCATCCCTTCTAAGGCTCTGGAAACACCTCAAAAGAGTAGAATAATGTCAAAGTACTCTTGAACACACAGCAGCTATGATTACCTGCATAACACTTGCATAAGAGTGGGTCATCGATACGCTGTGACATAAAAGGTAGGGTCTCATGGTTCCAAAATATCCTGAGGCAACCAACTATGGTAATACTAGGAGAAAGGTGTTTTATTCAGAAATAAAGTTTCTTTTTTAAAGATTTATTTATTATGTATAGTGTTTCATCTGTGTATACAACTACATGCCAGAAGAAGGCACAAGATCTCATTATAGGTGGTTGCGAGTCACCAAGTGATTGCTGGGAATTGAACTCAGGACATCTGAAAGAGTAGGAAGAACAAGTGGTGCTCTTAACAGCTGAGCCATCTCTCCAGTCCCTAGAAATAAAACTTTATACGTAGTGTCATGATACTACATATAACCCCCAGTCATGTTCCTTTTAGAAATCCTAGTTAAACTACAAGTTTCACAAAATAATAATAATAATAATAATAATAATAATAATAATAAAGAAAGGGAAAGACAAGAGAGAGAAAGAACAATGGAAAGGGAGCTGACTGATAGACTCAAGAGATTAGCAGGAGAAAGGGCCACAAAGGTGCTATGAAGTGAATACAGCACATTAGATACACAGTTGGAAATGTCATAACACAAATAATTAATGATAACTAATATGTGCTAAGAAAATTTAAATTAAATCTAACAAAACAAATAAAAAAATGTTCCCAAAGTGAAATAACACAATGATCTAAAAGTAACTACTAATCTCACTCTGATGTAACATTTATTTCATATTTCCTATAAATATTCTAATGACAATTTCCCTCTAAACTAAGTATTCAGTCTTTACTATCGCACTGCCCCCAAATTTCTATGAGTTGATGGAGGATGGCGCCCAGACATGATGGACTAAATCCACTTAAAAACCTGAGAAGGCTTAAAAATAAGGGAGAGAGAGTTTAACACAGATTTTTGCTGTTTGTTGGTGGCATGCTGTAGAGATATTTCCTGATTCAGCAACAGCAGCAAAAAAAAAAAAAAAAATAAAATTGCTTCATTTTAAATTGTGGCTTCCTAGGACTATGCCGTCATTGCGATTTCTGTCTGCCTCCTGTGGGAGACAGAGCTTTTGAATGGAGCATTTGGAGTAATGTGCTATGGCTTGGTTGATGGCAATGTGGACTGCTGTGTGCCTGGAACTGTGTATGGCTCAGGGGCACCAAATGGCTCTGAGGCAGGAGCTGCTCTGCCATGATGAACTGTGCTGACCTCAGGAAGGAACTGCCGTAATTACCATAATAATAGCGCAGTTAAGGTTTATACTTGGCAGTAAACAGGCAGTACCATATTACCCCTACATGATGTAGCTTAAGTTTTTGAGAACTGCTTAACATTTTAAGAACTGCTCCTGGATATTAAAAAAATGTTACAGATTCACAATAAAACAGATTTAGACATAAAAGACTACACTGTTGGATGAATGTACGTAGGCTTGAGAGAGAGAAGAAAAAAAATATAGAGAATAAAGTTAATGGTTTAAAAAAAAAGGTAAAGTCTTTAAAGCGTCAGAATACAGATAGTTATAGATTAAAAGAAATAAAGAAAAATAAGCCACGTAAAAATGGAAAATTCACAGAGAGTCTGGATTCTTATGTACATTCTGTTTTCTTTAAAATTTTTGACTGTGAAGGAGCTAATTACAGAGAGACATTTCATTATATGGGCTGCTAAGCTGAACCTGCACATATGTTCTAAAGGTATCTTGACATCAAAATTTGGATTTAATGTTATGATGCTTTGGAAAAGTCCTTCTTTTGTTTTCACAGAGGACCAGACCCTGTGGATTGCATCTATCCCGATGTGGTATGATAGACCACGACCTCCCGAAAAGTTCCTGTGAACACCCTCAAAAATTACTTCACTCAACTGCCAACTGAGATAAACCTGGCACACAGGTTACACCCTAAATGATCTGATTAACAGCACCCCCATTCAGCAGGAAGCAGTTTGGAGAGAAAAAACTGCGCCCATGTTCCCAAAATATTGTTTATAAATGTTCTTTTACATTTAAAGGGGGAAATGATATAGGTATGAGTAATTTGCATTGATGTGGATTTTAAGGTCAATTTTGTTATATGTATATGTATTTCTGATCTTGAATAAGGTGTTGTGATTGTGTAGTTCATTTTTAAAATGTAATGCATAATTAGGAAATATAGGTTGTTGATGTATAGGCATAAATAATAGTCAAGTTTGTAGTCATGTCACTTAGATTTTCTAGACATATAGAGATATATTTCAGATAGGCATTCTTCATATCTCTCAAAGGCTACAGAATATGGCATTTAAAATATTTTAATAACTTAGGACTTTTAATGACAATGAGACACGTCTGTTCCTGGCAGCACCAATCTACTTCAAGAAGAAGATGGGCATCGAAGAGGATCCTTATGGAGTTTTGATAGCCATTTGGGCAAGAAACTGCTTTTGCCTGGACTATTGCATAAACTGGACACAGAGAACCCACAGAGAGGACTACTAAACTTGCCTAAAGGTAAGATGATCTTTCGGGGTTCCTGATTCATGAAAGAGTCTGCAAGACATTCTTCAGGACACAACAGATAGTGACTGAACTGACTTTGAAATGTCCTGCTTCATGAAAATGTCTCTGGATACCATGGGCCTGTAGGCCGAAGATGGATGCCCCAACGGTACAGAGGAACTTTGGGTGACTGTACAGGTACTGAGATGTCTCTGTCATTTCTAGAGTTTTGAAAATTGCTTACTTTTTGTTTGCTTAGGTAATATTGTATCTTTCTGGAGTCTTTGATGGAGTTAAGAATAGTTAGTTATAGTTTTCCTTAGTTATGATAAAGATTACTGTAATTTTTACTTGATAACTGTTTTGTTATATGTAATTTTGCTATGTTAAAGTTAAAGCCTTCCTTTGTTTTTGTTTAAACAGAAAAAGGGGAAATGATGGAGGAAGGTCATTGGTTAAAAAAATAAAGAAACTGCTTGGCTGGCCCTCATAGGTTAGAACACAGGTGGGTGGAGAAAACAGAACAGAATGCTGGGAGGAAGAGGAAATGAGCTCAGACTCGACAACTCTCCGCTTGGGAGCAGACGCCTCAGAAGAGACGCCATGTCCTGCTCCTGGGCAGACACATGCGATGAAGCTCCGACCCAGGATGGACGTAGGCTAGAATCTTCCCGGTAATACCGGTGCTCACAGATTATTGAAGATGGGTTGATTGGGATGTGAGAATTAGCCTGTAAGGGCTAGAGCTAAAGGGCCAAGCAGTGTTTAAATGAATACAGTTTGTGTGTTGTTATTTTGGAGCATAAGCTAGCCATGTGGGCAGCCGGCGTGCTGGGGATGCAGCCCCGCCGCTCTTATTACTACAATGAGTCACAAAGAAATGTTTGATAACCATAATTTTTATAAAATTCAATTTCATTAACAGTTCCTTAAACATTTGATCCATTCTAGCTAGCTTTTGAAAAAAATGAGAACACTTAAAATGTGAACAACCTCGTTTAACTATGTTCAGATAAATAAATATTGTCTTTTAACCAAAGTTAATCAATCTATCAATCAAAGTCCAAAATATTGAGCTTGATTTCTTATTCTTGGGCTCAAGTTTAGTCCTCTAAGGAAGTTTGGCTGAACAAGAGGAGAGTTAGGGTTATCGCAAGATCCCACTTCCAGAGGAGATGGGTCAAAATCTAAAAACCAACAAGAGAGAAAGTAGACCAAAAGTTCTTTGCTGTCTGTCTACTAAATTTACTTCCCCATTCACATAGATTAAAGTATATAAGGATGCAGAAACTTTATGAACCTAAATATCTTTTAAAGATACTGGTGATCCTTATACATTCTAGAAACTGCTCTTCTCAATGGCTGTCTTCTGGGTTAATGAGCCTGAGATGAAAGGCTAAATTTGGAACACAATAACTAAGCATATGTAGCTATTTTTGATGTCTCATTGAGTCTCAGTAAGTCCATTAGAAAGCATTTATGTCTTGAGTTTTTGATTATGAATTAAATGAGGCAAGGTAGTAAAGGACTTAGCAAAGTTGTGCAGATGTGGAGTATGTGTAAATCAATAAATCTCAGCCATATTTTCATCTCACCATATAAGTCTCTGTAATTAAACACTGAGTGAGTTACAAGCTCTTCATACTTCGGCAATTTCTCCTTCAGTTCTGCCCCTATCCATACACTGGGCTAGTTCCTAGCACCATGCTTCTTGGTATTACAGAAGCTTATTTTGTCACACGCCAATTTACAAGATGAAGGTTTCCAAGATAGGAAGGAAAGGTTGATACTTCCCCCGTTTCCATATTTTACTCATCATCCATCTCTAGCATTTGTGAGAAGAAAGTCATTGCCACTTAACTGCTGACATCTTCCTTTTGCTTCTTTCTGGTCAAAGCTGGAACCTATGAACTCAACTAGCTAATGTCATTTAGGAAACCAATTCCTTGGACTAAAAATACTTTGCCCCAGTGTGTTCGTGAGTATAAAAGAGAACTTATATTAGCGAGTGTTTATCATGCAATAGTATTTAAGGATAGAGTCAGTATCCTATCTATATCTTCCCTTCTTCTGTGACCCAGTCCTCCTTCTTTCCCTGATGTTCATGTTAAGTCATGAGTGTTGGTGTCCCTTGGAATGACTGTTTTTGCTTGTTTCTATCATTTAAGACATGTTAATACATTCATTGAGCTCAGATTTTAAACAAGGTCAGGTGCCAGTCAATACTTATCAGCTGATGACATGGCCGGGAATATGTCTTTTCACTGTGCAGAGGTTTCTGGTTGAAATAAAAGCATCATAGTGGAAAATTATTTGTTAAAGAGTTGAGTAAGCTTGCAGTAAATGTGAAGGATCTGGGGAGAGAATTCATCATGTGTTTGACTCAGGTTGAGTAGAAAAATACCATTAATTCAAACAGGAGAGCAGAAAGTAAATTATGCATAAGGAAATGCCTATTTCCATGATGTTTCAAAGTCAGATTTATTTAGAAAACAAAACCTTCCAATGTCTATTTGGTTTCAGACTTTAACACATAGTGAGGGCTCAATAAGACTCACTGAATAAAAGAATTTTGACATGAAATTATTTTCTTCAAGCTGAGCATGGTAATAAATGTCCATAAATCCTCAGGCTCAGGGGGCTGAGGGGGTAATCATGAGCTGGAGTCTAGCTTGGCAACATAATAAGATCCTGGCTCAAAAAACAAGTGAACAGCAAGCAAACATACGGAACAACACAACAAAGCTATAATTTTCAATAGTTAATAGTTGTTCTATGAAAGTTGGAGGTGTATGATTGCCTCAAGGTGGCGTGGAAAAGTTCCTGCATGTGTAATAGCTGAAGGCTGTTTTTCTGTCACTAAACACTCTAAGAGACCTTATATCTGAACTTCTTAAGTTGCTTTATTATTTAGACTTCACTTTAGAGTGTTATTTCCTAACTAAACTGGGTAATGAGGAAAAGTAAAAAACAAGGAACACAGAAAACTTTGAACATCACTAAAATTTAAAAATTGGTGGGTTTAGGTTTTGTCTGTCACTAGGAGCCGTGCTGTAAAACCCTAGGACTCTAGCACCGCAGGTGTTGTGAGTTTTTTGCAAGTCCTGGCAGACACCTGTGCTGCTCTCATGAACTCTCACACTTATCTGAAAGAGGACTTCATGGAACTCAATTACTATGGTGAAAAAAAAAGAATGAAAGAAAGAAAGAAGATTCTCTATATAATTACAAATGTGTCTACCATGGGTTTGAAGATGTAAGCACCAGAAAGATGGAATAATAAAAGAGATGGTCAGAAATGGATAATACAGAGGAGAGTTTGGCACCTCTCTGCCCATGATCTAGTCAATGTTCGTTGACTTATTTCTCCCTAGCCATGGAGGTATAATATGCTCAGTGGACTTAGGTTTATATTATTACTCAAATTCAGAAAAACAAACATGGTATGTGCTCACTAATAAGTGTTTACTAGCTGTAAAGTAAAGGATAACCATGCTCCAATACACAACTCCAGGGAGACTAGGTAACAAGGAGGACTCAAGGGGATACCTGGATCTCCTGGGAAATAGAAATAAAAGAGATTTTGTGGATGGTCTTGGGTGCATGAGAATGGGAACATGAAGGATAAGGTGGAGATGGGGTACAGGAAGATTATTAAAATAGCAGACTGGAAAGGTGCTCATTTCAAAGTGAGGTGGAAATCCAGTGCAAGGGAAACTCCCAGAAATCTACAAGGATGACCCCAAGACTTCTAGTGTAGCGGGGAAGTAACCTGAACTGACCACATCCTGTGAACAGAGATGACTACCAGTGGAGGGACTGGGATACCAACCAAGACATAAAACCTTCAACCTACAGTCTGTCGGGCCTATGGGATATTCTGGGGTAAGAGTGACAGAGATTGTGGAAGTGGCACTATCAATAACTGGTCTAGCCTGACATGCATAGCACAAGAGAGATCCCAGTACTAATACTGCCTGGAGCATCAAGACCCAGAGGTTGGGTGATCCAGAAATCTAGGATAGAACCAAGCATGTCCAGAGGAAAAAAAGAATTGTCAGTGTAATAATGCTTAACAGTACTCTGCTATACGCATAGATGGTTGCCTCACCCAATAGTCATCAGAGAGGCTTTATACAGCAAGTGGTGGAAACAGACCCACAATCAAAAATTGGGCTGCACTCAGGGAATCCTGCTAAAGAGAGGGAGGAGGAATAGCAGGAGCAAGAGGGGTCAAGGACTTCACAAGAAAACCCACAGAATTAACTGAACTGTGCTCATAGGAGTTCACAGGGACACAACATAAAACCAGGGAGCGTGAAAGAGAATGACCTAAGCCTTCTGCACCTATGACAGTTGTGTAGCTTGGTCTTAATGGAGGACTCCTAGCAGTGAGAGTAGGGACTGTCTCTGAACCCTGTTTTGGGGATCTACTTCTCCTACTGGGTTGTCTCATCTAGTCTTAATAAGAAAGGTGGTGCCTTATCTTCCTGCAACTTGATATTTTATGACTGGCTGAAATCCATGTGAGAACTGCCCTTTTCTGAGTAGAAATGATGGAGGATTAGATGGGGTGGGCATACAGAGGGGAGGTCGTGGGGGGGAATGGAAGGAGAGGAGGGAGGGAAAATTGTGGTCAGGATGTAAAATAAATAATTTTATAAAGCAGTGCTGAGCGCATCTAACATGTTAAAATAGAATCTAGAATTTAATGATATTTAGTATTGCTGGCTTTAAGTCATACATTCAGTCAAGTTATTTGATATACTGCTTACAAAGTAGTCATTCGCTTAGCAAACCATGGGAATGATAAGGATGTCTGCGAGTAGTTCCTACTGAAACTACTTTAGAAAAGTGTGTGGGACTTTACAGATGGCAAACTTCAGAGGCTGATGAGTTGTCTAGTGTCATAGTTCCTCACCTCCTTTTACTTTATCTTAGCATCATTCTTTGAGAAAACCTACTTTACTCATTCTATGAAAATTCCACATAATACAATGTTCTTTGTTCCAATCTGACCTCTTCACCCACTTTCGCTTCCAAATTCCTCTAAGATACCCCATCACCTCTCTCTTTCACTTGATGTACTTTCTAAGAAGCACTTAGTTAATTTAGAACTGCAAGTTCATCCATAGCTAGTGTGGGGCCATCTATGTAGCACGAACAACCAAACCAGAGCTGCATCTCTGAAGAAAACCGGCACTCTTTCCCACAGTTGCCATCAACGACTATTAGTTTATTTTTGTTAATGTTATTGTGATACAAGAGATTTAAACATGTTATTTTCTGTTAAACAATAATGACTTGATATTCATGTTTTAAAGCAAGATTTTGCACAAAACGGGTTAAAAAAAACTATCTTGATAAACAGGAAAGATGTCAAAGTAACTACAATAGGCCCTCTCCTTCCTACAGACCGCTTCAGCTGGTAAGTCAGTTGACTGCTGTACATGCAGACCATGCCAAGGTAGTTAGTTACATGGGACGACTCAGTGAATTACACAGTTTCTTCCCAGGCTACATGAAGTCCTAACTTTATGATTATGACATATGTTGGCAGCATTCTTTCTACTATGCAAATATATATTCTTTATTCATAGAAGAAAAAAATAATCTCCTCGCTTCTGTTTCTTCCTTATTTTCTGATGAGATAACTATTAACCAAGGAGCCATTAAGTAAGACATTTCAGAATCCCACTTTCACAGGCAGGGGTGTTGAGATGACTAAAGTCACTTGTTCAAAGCCTCTAAATCAATGACAGTAGAGTCGCTTTTGTACACCCAGGCTTGGTTCAAATTAGTAAAATATCAGTAGGATAGGAGCCCCCCCGCCTCCAGTCCAACTCACTAACTCCTTGTAGCTATATGGGGGTAAAGAGCCCATGGTAACATGAAACAAATTGTAAGAAAAGGGAAAAAAAAAACAAGAGCCAGAGAAACAGAACAAAAGAGGCTAAAAAACTGGTGCCTAATACGAGACATTCATTACATGGTGGGAAGGCAGCCAAGTGATTTATACTCAGCTCGGCACAGTGAGAGCAGAGAGAATAAACAGAAAGGCCAGGGAAAGCCTTCACGAGAGCGCTGCTGAGCAGGGCACGGTGAAAGCAGCTTCTGATTGAGACATTTCAAACAAACTAATTATGAATTAAGGTACTAAAAATGTATGTGATTTCACTTCAGAGGCAACAGCTGAATTTTTATTTCTAGAAACAGTATTTGGCTACTCATCACAGTATGATTGGGACAATATAACTTTATTGTGTAAGTGATTTCATGCCAACAATGCAAAAACTGAATATCAGAGCTTGCTTATAGAGGAAATGAAACTCATTCAATATATTGGTTAGACTCTCTTGGCTTTTAAGCATTTTGAAACAAATCAAATAAAAACTAATTTTGTTATGTTTTGCCAAAAATATTATTTGTAGAGAATAAAACTCTCTCAAAAGTAGGCATTTTGATAATGACTATCTGGGCATACTGTACTTTCTAAATTCAGTGCCTTTTTATGTGAAAGCTTACCCAGCAAAGCAGGATTGTATGTCGAACACAGAGATGCTAGAAGCTAAAGTTATTATATTAATTTCTATTTTAGGTTTTTCTATTTCTTTATATCCAGCTTAGCTCAAACATAATGCATGCTTAAACAGTATATGTATATAGCTATATATGGTACTTATATCGTTTGTGTGTTTGAGGTGGAAGATTATGGCTATGCCATGGTACTATTCTACATCAAATTTTATCCCATTACATTAAAACAAAATAAAACAGTTGTGTTGTTCTTCAAGCAAAATAAACACAGCTCTGAAAAGTGGTTTACAATCCTAATCTGAATAGTTCTGTGCCATAAATGGAAAATAGTTAACTTTAAATTTGATAGTGGTGTCACTCCAAAATAAAAATCCATTGCCCATAAGTTTCATGTTAATAGAAAGAAAATATACACTGTATTTCAATAAGAAAAACATTAAAAATTACCCCTTAATAATAATTTCCTTTTAAAATAATAAAGATTTCAGAGAACACAATTGTTTAGGCATTTGCAAACATACTTATATTTTTATTAAAAAACGAAAATTTGTGTGTAGAATCAAAGAGATCTGTTCTTATGCTTTCATAGGACTGAGGTTTGGTGCCCAGTACCCACATCACACTTCACAAGCATATTTAGATTCACTTCTAGTGAATTCTATATCTTCTTCTGACTTTCCTGAGTAGCAAGCACACAATTGATACTGCTATGAACATAGTTGAACAAATGCTTTTGTCATATGATAGGGCATCTCTTGGGTATATTCCCAAGAGTGGTATTGCTGGGTCTAGGGGTAGGTTGATCTCGAATTTCCTGAGAAACGGAAACACTGATTTCCAAAGTGGTTGCACAAGATTGCATTCCCACCAGCAATGGATGAGGGTACCCCTTCCTCCACAGCCTCTCCAGCAAAGGCTATCATTGGTGTTTTTTATTTTAGCCATTCTGACAGGTGTAAGATGATATCTCAAAGTAGTTTTGATTTGCATTTCCCTGATTGCTAAGGAAGTTGAACATGACCTTAAGTGTCTTTTGGCCATTTGAACTTCTTCTGTTGAGAATTCTCTGTAACCATGAAGCTTCCCCAGACACAGTACAAAGATGGAAAAGCGGCCTGTTATGAAGATAATAAAACACAATCAGCTATGGTAGTCTTTGAACTCCAGGTTTTACTTTGGCATCTTAGGATCCCTAAATAATAGCAATAATAATGGTTAATGATAATAATAAAAATAATAACAGAAGAGGATAAGAATGTCGTGCCCCTGTTATCTTCTTTTTAGGGTTCTATCACTTGTCTGATACTATCTTTCCCAAAAGCTTCCTGATTTCCTTCCCCCTTATTCTTCACCATGTACCTCACCTTACACTATCCAGTGCGATATGAATGTGCCTTATGATATCTATCTGCTGCCCTAAGAACAATCACCATAAGCAAGATGTATGACTCCTTATATACGACCTATCTTCTCTTCCGCAATGTGTGGCAATGTAAGTGACATATTAAATCAGTAAGAATGAATGTAAGGGTTAAATTCTTTCTTGAGAGTTTTCAGGAAACTTCAATCCTTAGAAGGGAATATTTCCATTAATATAAAAGTCTCCATTTCTCAGAATCCTTAAAGACTAAATTTGGCTATGTAACTAAGTTCTGGTCAAAAAGATATAATAGAAGTATCCTTGGACTTTTTGAAATTTCATTTAAAGGTTTTATTGATTATTTACCTTTCCCTTTGCTTTTGCTCTTAGATTTGTATTAATTAGGTAATAAATAATAACAGGAAATAGAGTTGTCATCACATAGCATGAAGAAAATGGCCCTACTGCATAAATATTGGAAGAAGGAAGGGGGAGACTAGCCGACAGTTTCGTGAATGGCTATGTGCATGCTTTTGGATGACTTTGTGAGTGGTTCAGTGAATGATTATGGATGTCTTTCTGCATGGCTTTGTGGCTGCTTCATGGATAGCTTTGTGCACAGCTTTGTAGACATTATTACAGTGCTATGGGGTGAATTGTATTCTCTTCAAATTAGTATATTGGAATTCATTTTTTTATAGCTCAAGAAAAGAATGACTTTGTTTTACTATGTCTTTTTAAAAGTTATTATTATAAAACAGATTTCAATAGATTACACCATAATCTGATTCAACTGGAGTTCTTATAACAAGAGAAATGAAGAGACAGATATTCAGGGAAACATGAGATGATACAAAGACAGTCTTCTATAATCCAAGAAGCACAGCTTCCAAAGAAGCAACCGAGAGCTCTGCACACATGTCATTTTTGAGTTCTAACATATCGATTTATAAGATAAGAAATTGCTTTTCTTTATCTTCCGATTCTATTGTGCTTAGTTGTCATAGCCATATGTAAATAGTACAGGTTTAAATACAAAGAAATGAGGGAGGTCTTCTGGCAATAAAAACTTAAAATGGTAACATAGGTCTGATAATGGATAAAAGCTGCATGCATTTTGAGATTCATATTTGAAATTGTAGATTGTCTCCAGATCATTACT
This sequence comes from Microtus oregoni, assembly GCF_018167655.1. Lineage (NCBI taxonomy): Eukaryota > Metazoa > Chordata > Mammalia > Rodentia > Cricetidae > Microtus > Microtus oregoni. Next base: position 27,761,704 of record NW_024543078.1, read on the forward strand.
TGTGAAATAGAGATGTTAATGGTTATTCTAGAAAGGTCTCTTGAAGGAAAGATAATTGTAGATACATTCAACAATTGTACTGCTACACAGGACTTCTATGACTTTGGCCTCAGTAGGATGTGTAGAATTTAGTTTTTTTTTTTTTTTGTTTTGTTTTGTTTTGTTTTTTTCACCACACACCCACAAGTAGAAGTCTATCTTGAATTTCAGAATGTAATTTGGATTTTTACTTTGGTATAACCTGAGATTAGATAGCCCAGGGACTTGGGAAAAATAAAATATTACTGTTCTAAAAACCAAACAAAACATAGCAATAAAATGACTATTAATGATATTTTGCTACACTCACATATCAGTCCCTTGGTCAACTGTCATCAGAGAAACCTTTCTACAGGTAATGTGAGCAGAGACTCACATGCAAATATTAGGCAGAGAATAAGAGACCATGGAATACTCAACCCTAAATGTGATGTCTCTATCTAATTCCTACCCTTAGGGCTCAGGGAACCCTCGAGGAGAAGAAGTCAGAAAGACTTTAAAAGCCAGAGGAAGTGGAGGACACTAAGAAAACAAGGCCTTCTAAGCCAACATGATCAAAGCTCACATGAACTTACAGAGACTAAAGCAACATGCACAGGCAAGGCTTGCACGGGTCTGCATCCAGTCTCCTGAGTATATATTGTGGCTTCCAGTTTAGCATTTTTATGGGATTTCTTAGTGTGGAAATAAGTGGGTCTCTGTTTCTTGTTCCTTCTTTGTGGTTCTTTTCTCCTTCCTTCCTTCCTTCCTTCCCTCCTTCCTTCCTTCTTTTCTTTCTTCCTTTGTTCCTTCCTTCCTCCTTCCTCTTTTTGTTTGTTTTATTTTATTTATTTGATTTTTTCCCAATTATGATGTGTTTGTTGTGGGTTCTGTTAGATCCAATAAAACTCAGGCACCAAGTCCATTATATATATATATATATATATATATATATATATATATATATATGATATGTGTGTGTATATATGTTGTAGCATATGTATATGCATTTATACATGTGTGTATGTAGATAGATAGATAATAGGTAGATGATAGATAGATAGATAGATAAACAGAAACAGTGATACAGTGATTCAAAAACACTACCAAAGACCAAGATTATATCACTTAAATCTAGGAGTAGCAAAATACACCAAACTGCTGGATTTCACGTTGTCCTCTCAAGGTTCATGCCAAATTTATTCACCCCATTTTAGTAGATTCCAAATTCTTTTATTAAAATATTTTTCTCACATAGTATTTTTTGTTTATGGTCTCTTCTTACCCCACTTCTTCCCCCAATTCTTTTCTACCTTCTCTTTCATCCAGATCCACTCTCTCTCTTTTATGAGAAAACAAACAGACTTCTAAAAGACAATAATATAATATATACTATAATTGTATAATATGATAAAAACAGAAACTAACATATAATAAGAATCCTGACAAAAACATTTTCAGTCTGGGCAAGTTCGATTTTGTATTAAGGTCAAACAAAGCTTAAGTTCTCAAGACGCCCCTCACCCTCTCTTCTTGGGTAGATAATGCAGGCATTCTGTTCTGCAAGGACAAATATACAATATTTTGTTCTGTACAGGACAGTTATATGATATCCTGTTTTTCAAGAACAAATACAGAACATCCTACAGAACATCTTAGACGTTGTCATCTTCTTCTTCTTCTTCTTCTTCTTCTTCTTCTTCTTCTTCTTCTTCTTCTTCTTCTTTCTTCTTTATTTTTCAAGAACGTGTACATACAGACATACACATACATACATACATACGCCTTGGTCAGTGGTTAAGTAAAAGGCACATAGACTTCAAATGGAAACATGGTTAAACTCAGCCTTCTACAAGCTAGGTAAAAAGCCTCAGAAGAATTCAGTAACCATTTTAAGGTGAAATATGCCATCTTTGTAACTGAAAATAAAATCTGTTTTATAGACTATCCAATCTGTAGTACTTTGCTCTTCCCAATGACACTGAAATATAATATAGTCAGATATTGAACCTCTGTATTCCAACTATTTGTCAGAAAAAAAAGTTTTTATATCCTGTAGACAGTAGTAGTATTTTGACTTTTCCCATTATGGAGAATAGACACAAATATCATATACTTCTAGAGTAGAAAATGAATATCATCTACATCACACAGACACATCCAATGTTATTTAGTTACTCAAAAAAAGCTAAAAACAAAATAAAATTACACTTAAATAATGAGGAAAATGCTTCCTCATTTTTGAAATTTGTTTTGATAGCATTAAGATTAAAGAATTTCAACAGTAACACTTCTTTATGTCTTCCAACTTCTCAAGGTCTTCTTGAGAATCCACCAAGCTTTTGATTCAATAGGAGAAATTCATCACGGCCATGCGATATAAGACTCTTGCCAAAGGGAAGCTTTTGGGCAGGTTGGATTTTGAAGAATAGCAAGACTGTCTATTGTTGGGGAACAAAAGGATTCCCTTTGCCATATTAAAATACTTAGCGAGTAAGACACTGCCACTAAGCAATAGAAGCAGTTCCAGTCCAGTCTTGGCAAATGCAAGCTGGGATTATGACTAGTTAGATTATTTTTACTGACTGGAGATTTACTCTTCCTCTAAGCCTTTGTTAAATATACTTCCAAACATGTGATTGGATTAATGCTCATTTTCCACCACAAAATTTTTAGTATTTCTATCTCTAAACTTGTGTTTGGTGAGTGGAATCCAAAGGAATGATGGGCAGAAGTAGAGATCCATCAAATAGCTGGGCTTTCCCCTGGGCTACAGAGAGCAGGTGGCAGAACAGAGTCTGTGCACCAAGCTGTGCACTGCAACAGGATCAGCAGAAAGCACTGCTGTATTCAGGGCCAAAGTCCTCTCTTTTAAAAAAAAGTAATAGAGAACTCTAAACCACATATTCATAATATAGGAAATACATATTGTTTTTAGGAATTGTGACACTTGATAGCAAATAATTTTGTATTGGAATATTCTCAGAAGCTACAAAAATAAACCCATAAACATGGAGTTGTAATGTGCAAGAATATTAAAAAATAATTTCCATTACATGTTTAGTCTTTTTAAAGATTTGCTTATTTTTATTATATGCTTATGAATGTTTTGCTTACATGTTCAGTCATGCACTTATATATGCAGTACCCAATGGATGCCAGAAATACATGGAAGAACTCATAGAACTGGAATTACAGGAAGTTGTGAACTCCATCTGAGTGCTAGGAATTGTACCTGAGTTCTTTCAAAGGGCAGCAAATGCTCTTAACAGCTGGCTTCTCTTGGGCCCCCATTTTTATTTCTTACATGGCCACCAAAAGCAACAGTATTAAAGTGTCATTTACAAATATACATTTAAACTAGAGATCAGATTTCATGAAAAATTAAATTATTTCAGAAAAATTATCCCATAATGCCCACGAGTTCTAAATAAATTAATATTTATCTGAATTAATTTAATTAAATAGTGTGTTGTAATATGCTATGATATTCTTCTCACTGCAACAGTTCATCTGCAGGAAAACATTTCTCAAAATTAAGTTATCACAATTTATGATGAATTCTTAGTTCCCTGATGTCATTTTTCACAATGCTTATTTAAAATGAAGATGATACCAAGTCAGATCTTTTAATTGAAAACGAATTTATAGGAAGTCACTAAAATTAAGCTTTATCTAAATGTCACATTAAAATCTATAATATATATGCAAAGTATCTAGGTCAGTTTCATGCAGACTCCCTGGTTGTGGGTTCAGTGTCTGTGAGCTCCTTATCATCCCAGATTAGTTAATTCTATGGGTTTTCTTCTGGCATTCTTGATTCCTTTGACTTCGGCAATCCTTTCTCCTCCTCTTCTGTAGGATTCCCCAAACTCCACCTAGTGTTTGGCTGTAGCGGCGTGAATAAATGTAGGCAGATATTAAAGAATATATACAACTTTAATGATTAAATAAACTTACAGAACTGAGGTTCCCGCGTAGCACAGGAGGCACGAAAAAAGGGCCGAGCTGCCTCCTGTGTGCCAGATTTATCAGTATGCATTCCGCCAGAGGCAAACCCGCTCCCTAAAGGGGCTGGCTTAACCCTACATTTGGCTGTGTGTCTGCATCTGTTTCCATCAGTTGCTGGATGACACCTCTCTGATGACAGCTGGGTTATATACCAACCTAGTCCCAGGAGCTGGCCAGTTCGGGATACTTACCTGCTTTTGCTAGAAGTCTAAGCTGGGCACTTCCTTGTAGATTCCTGGGAGATTCCCTTATGAAAGGTTTTTTACCTGAACCCCAAATTGTCCCCCTTTCCAGTAGTCTTTTCAGTACTAACTCCTTTCTTTCTCCCACACAATCTAATCACTCATGGTCCCATCCCCACCCACACCCCCTCACTCCACCTGAAATCTTCCTATTTCCCCTTCCCAGGGAGATCTGGGTGTCCTGTCATGAGTCCTCCTTATTGCTTAGTCTCTCTGGGTCTGTGAATTGCATCACAGTTATCCTTATTTTATATGTAACATCCACTCATGAGGGAGTACATACCATGTTTGTCTTTCTTGGTTGGGTTACCTCAAGATGATTTTTTAAGGTCTGTCCATTTGCCTTCCTATTTCATGATGTTATTTTTTTTAACATCTGCATAATACTTCATTGTGTAAATGTACCACATTTTCTTTATCCATTCCTCAGTCAAGGTACATCTATGTTGTTTCTAGGTTCTGGCTATTACAAAAAAATGCTGCTTGGAACATAGTTGACCAAATCTCCTTGGGTTATAATTGAGCAACCTTTGGGTATATGGCCAACCTGGGTCTTGTGGTAGATTGATTTCCACTTTTCTGAGAAACTGCAATACTTATTCCCAAAGTGACTGTACAAGTTTGTACTCCCACAGGCAATGGATGAATTTTCTCATTACTCTACATCCTATGCAGTATGAGCTTATCACTTGCATTTTTGATTTCAGCCATCTGACAGGTGTAAGATGGAATCAAAGAATCAGTTTGATTTGCAATTCCTTGGTGGCTGAGGACGTTGAACGTCTCAAGTGTTTCTGGGCCATTGGGGATTTCTCTGTTGATAATTCTCTATTGAGATTTGTACACCCCTTTTTTAATATTGGATTATTTGGTTTGTTGATGTATAGTTTCTTGCGCTTTATATATATTTTGGAAATTAGCCTTCTGTTAGATGTACTTTAGCCCTATCGTGGGACTCCTAACAGCGGGAACACAGGCTGTCTCAAGCTCTTTTACAGCCTTTGGAACCCTATTCCTCATACTGGATCCTCTTGCCCAGCCTTAATACATGGAGAAGTGTTTAGTTTTATTGCCACTTGATATGCCATGTTTTGTGGATACCCATGAGAGGCCTGCCCCTTTCTGAACAGACATAGAAGATGAGCATATGGGGTGTGTGGGTGGAAGGTTAGGGGAGGGAATGGGAGGAACGAAGGGAGGGAAAATTGCAGTCAGATGCAAAATAAATAAATAAATGAATTAATTTTTTTAAAGAATTCAAACATGTATCTAAAAATAGTAGTAAAATAAGATACATTAAGAATAAACATTGCATTGAAAGGAGAAAATGTATTATATAAACAAACAATATTATTTTGCACTGTTTTAAATATTAATGCTAGAGATACTACTTTTTCTAATTTGAAAGTTTGCCATTACTATTGTATCATAATTACTGCTACTTATAAGTAATAACAATCCTTCAAAGAAATTTTTAAAAACTTATTTTAGTTACTTGTGTGTGATTTTCCATGTTGTTACAAAGGGGTTTGAGTCTTTCTCTTTCACAGAAATTACAGGTCAGACTCACTCTAGTTTCCAACGCAAATAAGCAAAGACCTAGGTAAACTAGTATCTCATTTTCCAAATCTTCAAACTAATAATAAGTGCATAACTGTAAAATAAGAGACACAGTAATTTCAGCAATCTGGTTGATCACCAGCAGGAATCCATTTTTGACAGAGTGAACATCTTTGGCACAGGAGAGAGAAACTTCAGTAAGGATGACTATGAATTTTGTTTTTTCTTCCATTATGAGTTTTTAAGTTAGATATACTTCCCTGTGATCAAAATCTAAGTTGAAAATAATACTACATAGCAGAAAGGATACAGTAAAAAAGTAACTGATGTGAAATAAGAAAAGTTAATGAATGTGGATACAGTCACAATATATTGTATGTATGTGTGAAATAGTGAAAAGCTAAATTAAAAATATGTAAATATTTTAAAAAATATGGACAACTTAATTGTTAAACAAGAAGCTCATATTGGCAGCCAGGGATACAGGAGAAGTTCAAGATGTTCAGAGACTACTCGTCCAAAATAAATCGTTCAGAGTTTACCTACCATTATTTTTCATAATCTTTTTATTCCCAATGTTACACTGTCCCTAAATTTGCAATACAAAGACCCAATCCAATATCTTTCGATTCTACAGATTCTATAGATCACCCTGAGCCATCTAACCAGCTGCTCAAGGTCCTGGAAGAATTCCTCAGCACAGAGAGCTCATTCCAACTCTTCAAAAACTGCTTAAAGCACAGTAGTTCAGATAGTAAAACTGAGTGCAAAACAATAAGGACAAAATCACATTCACATGGGGTAAATCACTTTCCTATTGCCATGTCTCAGTGCTGACAAGAAACAACAAGAGAGATGATGGGAGTTTGGGGGCTGGTGGTCTGAAGGGATATTATTCTTGGTGATTAGGAAGTCATAGCAGCAGGAGACAAATGGGCATACACTTCCACTGCCAGAAAGCAGAAGGAAAGCAGGGAGATAGGTCATCTTCTATACCCTACTTCTCTAGTCAGGCTCAATCACAATGCCATCTACTGAGAATGAAGTGCTCTGATGTGTGATCCCACAGGAAGCATTTCACATTCAACAAACAGCACCTGGGCACCTGGATATAACAAATATAACATGCATACAGAAAGTCAGACCAGAAGATGCTTTAAAAGAAGCTATGGAGAAATATTTTCCAATAAACTAATAAAGACAAGAACAGTGAACATCCCTACAGAAACAAAGGTTCTAAAGCATTAAGATAGATTGGGGGAGAGAGGCCTATAAAAGTAACCTTTAAATGTAAATAAATATAAAAATTTTCTCAAACTGTGATGTAGGTGGGTCTTATATCTATCTGTTGTTTTCATTGGTTAATTAATAAAGAAAACTGCTTGGCCTGATAGGGCAGAATTTAGATAGGCAGAGTAGACGGAACAGAATGCTGGGAAGACGGGAAGTGAGGCAGTAGCTATAGCTCTCCTCTCCAAGATGGACACAGATTAAGATCCTTCCTGGTAAGCCACCAACTCATGGTGCTACACAGATTATTAGAAATGGGTTAATCAAGATGTGTGAGAATTAGCCTGTAAGAAATTAGAGCTAAAGAGCCAAGCAGTGTTTAAAAAATAGTTTCCATGTAATTATTTTGGGTAAAGCTAGCAGGTGGCCAAGAGCTGGGATGTGGGATGTGGCCCGCAGCTCTACTAAAAAACTGAGTAAGTTTACTGTGAGTATATATTAATATATATTAGGTAATCATTCCACATGAATGATGGTAATATTTGGAATTGATGCAATAAAGTACAGAAGGCAATAAGAATAGTTATAAAGTTCCTATACTGCATGGAAACAGTAAAATGTTATTCAAAAAAGAACTCAGATGACACAGAAAATATAGTTGGAATTCTGAGAAGTCAGTAACCATTTTTAAAACATATGATGAAGAGAGAAAGGAAAAAGAAAACATTAAAAGCTCAGGTATACGTAGAGAAAGCATAAAATAAAAAAAAATGAATGACTACAAAAATAGAATGTTTTGAATATGCTACATAGAAGATTCACTATTGAATTTTCTATTGATGGTACATAGTGATTAACTTTACATATCCATTAGGAGGGAAAGAGTATTAGATGTGAATAAAAATTGTAAGACCAAACCATAAGTTTTCTATAGGAAACTCACGTCAAATATAACTACAAAGACAGATATGTGGAAAGAAAAGGAAAAATTATTTACTTTATAAATTTAAACAATCACTGCTAGAAAACATCAGCAACACAAAAAGGATGTTACGTTATGATGAAATTGTCAAAAGTCAAGGATTACATACAAGCCCAAATCGTTTTTAGTGTATTCTTGGTCAATAATGTTGTGGGACAAAGTGAAGCAAAATACAATAAATGAAAACAAAATATTATAATGAGAGATAACAATACTACTTTTCAGTTATTAAACTCTGATAATTTAATTGATAGTGGCTTTTTTCTTCCCAGAGTCATCTAAGAACCTCAAATTACATATTCAAGGTACAGAACACTAACTATAGACATTCAGATTGACATATGATCTGTTTAGAAAGAACTTAACATTTAAATATGAGATAATTAAGCCTCCTTTATGTTGGCTAGCTTTCACAGTGCTCAATGGTGCTGTGCAGCCTTAGAGGAGAGGACAGTTATCAAAAATTGTACCCAATGCTAAAATCTGTGCTACACCAGCAAATTACTAGGAATGATGGCACCAGTACAGTAGTATGATTATTAAGGGTATAATCTATCATTTTCTGATTGTTCTTGAGGCCTGCTCCACAAGAAAAGCATTCCTGCCTCATGTTGTCAACCTCAACACAGCCCGTTGAGGCTACTCAACTTAGCCATTACTAAAGGGGAACTTACTACTGTGGTTTTATTGAATGGACATGATGCGCTTGCAATACTGCATTCTGAATATTTATCCATATGCCCATAGACTAGTTCTACTCTCAGCTTTGATTGGAGAAACCTCCACTTTCAGTGCATCATGGTTACCAAACAGAATCATTTCTGATTAAAAAGTATTGACAGTAAATGACTATTGAGTGCTCAGTCCTAATTGGGACATCGATGTCACCCACTCCAAAGCTTAAGAAGCATCACAGAAGAGGAAGGAGGCAGAAAGAATGAAGGAGCCAGCGAATGGAGAAGAATGCACTGGAAAGTTGTCTTTAGGACATGTCATTACCATTGTACTCAGGAACTTTCAGCAGCTGTGACACCTGCACAAGACCTGCACAGAACTGGGTCTGCCAGCACTCTGTTACAGATAGCTGAAGGCTCATGGGGCTATGCAACTCTGATAGGTTAACTGTTGGACACAGTGGGAAGGGAAGATATTTCCTTCAGTGGCTACACCACTGGTAAGTTGCTCATGCTCCAGTAAATAACCTCCCACCCACTCTCACACAAACAAACCTAATTAATTATGAGTCACAAAAAGAAAAAAAGTCCAGGAAATGCCGGGCGGTGGTGGCTCACGCCTTTAATCCCAGCACTCGGGAGGCAGAGGCAAGCGGATCTCTGTGAGTTCGAGACCAGCCTGGTCTACAAGAGCTAGTTCCAGGACAGGCTCCAAAAACCACAGAGAAACCCTGTCTTAAAAAACAAACAAAAAAAAAAAGTCCAAGAAACCCATGACTTTGAAAAAGTTGAAAAAGGAAATTCAGTCAGAGAGGGACAAGAAGAGAAAATGGCAGGTCAATATAAATAAAACTACAGACACACACACACACACACACACACACACACACACACACACACACACATATATATTGTTTAAACCATATATATATATATATATATATATATATATATATGGTTTTAAATTAAATAATTTAATTTTGTCAATTAATTACTTAATTAAAAACCTAACTTCATGTACAATGCACAAATGATCTGAATAGACATTTAAACCAAGAAGACATGCAAATTGAAGTAGGGAAATAAAAAGATGATCAACTTCACCAATCAAATGATAAAGGTAAAACAAAATCATAATAAAGACTTCATGTCAGTTAAGCTGCCATTGCCAAAGTGAGACCAAAAGAAGAACAAAATACAAGCACTGTTCATGATATGGAGAAATTGTAAACTGCTGGTTGCTATGCAAGTGTCTGTCAACTGCTGTTTTCTATATAAAATGTTTTGGCAGCTATGGATGCAGTAACTAAAAATGGAATTATCATATTATTTAGCAATCTCACTACTTTGTACATATTTAAAAGATTTGAAAGCAAATTTTTGGGAAAAATTGCTTATAACTTTTTTGTTATTCATAGTGGACAGTGGCAGAAGCATAGTTAATGTCAACCAATGGATAAATTGAAGAAAAAATTGATATGTATATACTGTATCAGTTATTTTTTTCATTACTTTAACAAAATGGCTTTCTAAAGCAACTTAAATAAAGATTTGGTCTGACTCACAGTTTGAGAAGATTCTGTCCATCATGATAGGGAAGAAAGAGTCTGATGCAGTTGGTCACAAGACAGCTACAGTTAGAAAGCAGGATGCTGGTGCTGTTTTCTTCCTTTATTCCTTCTTTCCTTCTTTCTTTCCTTCCTTCCTTCCTTCCTTCCTCCCTCCCTCCCTCCCTCCCTTCCTTCCTACTTCCTTTCTTCCTTCCTCTTTCCTTCCTTCATCCTTTCTTTCTTACTTCCTTCTTTTATTCCTTTTTTCTTCCTTCTTTTCTTCCTTCCTTTCTTTTTTTTTTCTTCATTTATTTTTGATTCAGTCTATCATCCCAGTGCATGAATTGCTACCCTCCATTTTCAGGATGAATCTCTTTGAAACACCCTTGTAGATATTTTCAGAGGTATGCTTCCATGGTGATCCCCAATTTGGTGAAGTTTATAATGAAGAGTATAAGAACCAAGGGAAAACATTGATTTGCTTCAACATGAAAAACTTGGGCAGAATTATTCTTTGTAAAATAAGTCAGATGTAAGAAGACAAGTATTATTACTTGATTTATTTGAGTGATTTAAAATATTGAGAAGTCACAGAAAACAAAGTTAGATTGGTGGTGACCAGGGATGGGAGGACTAGTAGGACATGAGAAGCTGCTGCCTTTGTGGTGCAGAGATCATTTTGTAAGATGAAACTTTGGGGAAGTCTTTTCTATTGTAAGATTAGCACAACTAATACCTTAGAAATAGACCCCTGAAAATGGCTGATGTTAGATTTTGTAATGTCTGAACACAAAATTTTATCTCTGAAGCTATTGTAGAGTACTGGTAAAAGAATTTCTCAAGCCGGGCGGTGGTGGCGCACGCCTTTAATCCCAGCACTCAGGAGGCAGAAGCAGGCGGATGTCTGTGAGTTCGAGGCCAGCCTGGTCTACAAGAGCTAGTGCCAGGACAGGCTCCAAAGGTACAGAGAAACCATGTCTCGAAAAAAAAAAAAAAAGAATTTCTCAGAAAATTGTCTGAAAACAGAAAGTTAAAAAAAGGCAAAGAAGTAAAACTATTAAAAAACCAGCTGAATATTTTATCAAAGAAGAGGCATTTGAATTTCGTATTTAAAGAGGAAGAGCTCAAGTAGTAACTGTAGCAAGTCATTAAAGATAAAAAAAAAAAAAAAAACAGAAGTGGGTGGCTCTAGGCCCCTTGCTCACCTACAGAAATGCTATATTGGTTTGTCCCAGTAACAGCTCTGTGCCCAAGTAACATGTCCATGGCTTTCTTGGACATCATTCATGCCTACTGTGGGTCTATGGGTTTTGCCATGAAGGAGGTGACTTCTCCTTTATGACAATTTTTCAATTGTTGCACACATGTCTCATAGCTGTATCTAAAAATGTAACTGGAGACAGTCATGCCCCATTATCCTGCTGCAAACAGAATCTAAACTAGGGGCCACCAATCTTGCAACTGCACCATCAAGGTTGCATCAATGAAGACTTTGTCACAGGGTAGATTCTTGTTGTTCTGCTCCTTTTTGCAAACTGCCAGCAGGTTCCAATAGTCCCTGAATGACATAGGTTTATTTTTCCACTATCATGGATACTCAAGACAACTACATTATCAAATGGCAATTGGGCTAAAATATTGACATTCTTATTCAAACATAAGTTCTTATTATTTATGATGTGGTAACTGATGGGCTTATCCTTTAGTTATAGTGGACAACATAGACTTTAAATCCTTTCTCTCTTCACTCATATGTTTCTCACAACTAAGAGTAATAGTGCGTTTCCTTTTAACATATTGTTCAATATTTTCAATATTTTTTTCACCCAAGTATCTGACTTCAACTTTGAAAAAATCAGAAAGGCCCAAACGCAATCACTCCAGTGGTTTGCACTTCCCAACAAAGTGGGAATTTGTTCATCGTTCAACAGCATGATCTTCATTTCCTGTTATGGTCTCAGAACAGTGGTTTTTCCTGTCTCTGTTTTCTACAACATTCTGCCCTTGACCATGAAGTTACTCTTTCAGAAGACAGTTTCTCGTAAGACACTTTTTTTTTCATATCTCACAGTTTTTCCCTTTATTCTACACAAAACAATGGAGTCTTATTGCATCAAGCACTTCAAAAATCCTTGACCTCACTCACCACTCAATTTCCAAACTGTGTCCTTGGTTTTAGCAGGAGCACATGACCAGTCAGCATTAACTTTCTGCCATATTCAGCTCAAATACTATAACAAAATCTCACCAAATAGAAAACTTGAAGCTAATAGAAATTTATTGTTCACAATTCTGAATGTGGACAAATTTTACTTCAGAGTTTAAGCAGTTCAGAGTTTATGAAAGGCAATGGGTTACCTAGCCCTGAGTAGATTTACCTACTCTAATTATATTGCTCATGTGTTGAAAGCACTTGAGATTACTCTTTTAGCAAATTCTGAGTGCATAATGCATTATTATCAACGAGAGACACAGATGGCATATTAGTTACTTAGTTCTGACTCATCGTATAGCAAGGTTTTGTAAGCAAAGGTAAGAAAAAGCCCTGGGAGAAGAGGCAGAATATCAAGAAAACAGCATGAAATTTTTAGTGCCAGAATTTCTGCAAACAATCTTCAAACCGTATATCTCTTATACAAATAAGAAACAAACAGCAGCTTGGGGCTTTACACTGGGCACAAAGCTAAAGGATAAACTAATGTCTGTGAAAACAATTAGTTGTTTCTTCCTGGCCCAAAGCTAACAAAAGTTAAAAAGTAAATAAAGGTCTAGTGATGAAATCAGTTAGCTATATTCTATCTTAAACGTCATCCTGAAATTTGAAGCATGTAAAGAGCCTTTAATTGACTGCATCGTTAAAACCATTAAAACCAATGCAACCACCATGCAATTAGATTTTTTCTATGTTGGCTGGAATAGTTTTCAATTTTTACTTTTTTCTTCTGCATTTGGGCAAACAGCATTTATGCCCACGTAGATAAAGAAAAAAACTTCAACAGAGAGACACTTAGTGTGACAAGTCTTTTGCTCACTTCCTTGTCACAAGGCCTACTATCCTTCCCTGTTGTCCTTGTTTCCTTAAAAGATTCCATAGCTGTTCACCTCATTTCCTCTGAGTCATTTTAGAAAATGATCTAGAGGCCACATTCCTAGCCATGGTCAATTCCATTCAAGGAGCCAGCTGATTTTCTAGTTTTCTGGTAACAGACTGTATTTCTCAATCCTGTCTTCTTCCCTCCAGAACCATTTATAACTGTCAGTCTACCCCTTTTATGAGTCTAACCCTTTAGAATACGCATGCAAGAGAAGTCATGCAGCATTTCTCTCTATGGGTCTTTTTCATTTCATTGAGCTTTTCATCTTGCAAATTAATTTATGCTATTGATAATAATGACTCAAACCCAGCACCATGCACAGGCTACACAAAGTTTCTGACACGTGTTAAATGATAATCCTATCTTTAATGGAGGATTCTATTTACTATTTTCCATTTGGGCTATACTCATAAAACAAAAAACAATCTATACTGTTTTCACCTCATTTTTCATTTATTTTGAGAGTTGATAGTTTCTTGGCAATCTAGAGAATTCTGAAACAGATTCAAAATTACTGTATTTGAGAATTTCATATCTCAGCAGAAATTTATCAACAGAAATATATTCTCATCTTATTATGATAAGTCATTGATAGAAAATTATTTAACCCCCCTCTGTTTTCATTATTACCTTTCATTTTTCTGTTACATTTTCTCTCTTTCTGCTTTTCAGTTCATCTCCTTGCTTTATTTTCACTGATTTTGATGATAAAACCTTTTTAGCACACCCTTTTATCCACCTTGGGTTTTTTTGAGAAATGGTCTACCATTGCTATGGATCTCACCAATAAGTTAGATTGGCTGACCAGTGAATCCCAGGGATCCATCTATTTCTACCATCATAGCCATAGAGTAACTATCACTATTTGAAATTGTAATGGGAACAGGAGTGATCAAGTGTGGGAATATAGAGGGAAATACTTATAGAAATGGCTGGAATTGGGGGGAAATATGGAAATCTAGTACAATGGAAATTTCCAGAAATTAACAAGGGTGATTCTTTGGAAGACTCCTAGTAATGGGGAAATGGAGCCTAAATTGTAATCAGGCAAGGCTTCCGGTGGTGGGACTGTAACATCAACTCAGCTATTGAGCCATCAAACTATAATACATCCTGGCTGCAAGATATGATGGGATAATGGTGGTGCAATGGTGGACCAATGGCTGGTCCAACATGAAGACTATACTATGAGAAGGAGCCTGCAACTGATACTGCATGAATGGTCAGGAATCAGAGGCTGGATAGACCAGAGACCCCAGATAGAACGAAACATGACTGGCAAAAAAGTCGATGAAATTATTACTTCTAATGATATGCTCCTATAATTGCAGACTAGAGAACAGCATAATCATCACCAGAGAGGCTACAAGTAGCAACTGATAGGAGCAGAAGCAGAGACCCACAGCCAAACATTGGGCAGAGCTCAGGGAATGCCTTGCAAGAAGGGAGGAAATATTGTAGGAGCTACCGTGGTTGATGATACAATGAGAACAAGGCCCACAGAATTAACTAAGCAGGACTAATAGGGGCTGACAGAGGCTGAAGTCTACATTGTCTGTACTAAGTTCTCTGCATATACATTATACTTGTGAAGCTTTTGGTATTCTTGTAAAATTACTAACAGCGAGAGTGGAAGTTGTCTCTGATTCTTTAGCCTGTTGTGTATACCCTTTCTATCCTACTGGGTTGCCTCATTCAGCCTTGACATAATAGGGTGTGCCCAGTCTTACTGTAACTTCTTGCATTCTATTTGGTTGATAAACCTGGGAGGTCTGCTGTTTTCTGAAAGGAAACAGAGGAGGCAGAAGAGTGGATGTGAAACGGATAGGGGAGATGTGTGACTTGGATGAGTGGATGGAGGGGAAACAGTAGTAAGAATATAACATATGAGATAAAAAGGTTTTCTTTTTAAAAGAAAAAATCCAATTTATACCAATATTAAACTTGGCAATTCTTCTCATTAATTTAATTCTGTTTCCTGGAGAAAATTTCTAAGTAGATGGAGGTGACGGTGTTGTTGTGGATGTGTATATGTATATCTTGGTGATTATTACATGAGGAATAATCTGAAAGAAGCAACCTACACTACATATAAAATTTATGAAACTAAACCCAGTTAACTTACAAAGGAAGTAATCTTGTAGAAGTCATGGTCCTCAACAGCACAAAAAGTACTTTGAGGGCAGATATATGCATATTTATTTATATATAAGCTATATATAAACTATATGTTTATAAATATATAATTATATAAATACATTTATTCATATCTATAAAATTGTGAGGAAATTCTCCATCCAAATTCTGGGAATTTTTGTTTAAGAAACCCCAAATATTTCTTTTCCATATTATATCAAATAAAGGTTAAATTATTTAGTTACATAAATGAATGTGTATTTGGGAATGTATGCTACAGTAATGTATATATAGTGGTTACCTAAAAGATACCTTCAATCCATTATTTAGTGATTCATATCCCTCAGATTTGTGAGTTAGGGATGAAGGCATTTTTTAGAATCATATCTAAAACATAAAAATTTCCTTAATTTAAGATGCAACGGAGTAAGAGGAATAAAGTGTTTGAGCCATCACTGTAATCATCAAGTTTTATGTTATTGCTGAGTAGTTTCTGTGACATGATAGTGCATAGAAAACCTCCCACTCGAAGGGCTTGTGTGTCAAGAAGCCAGAATGCTCTAATGGTACTCATTTTAAAGCAAAGCATAGTTATTTATACTTAGTTTTGATGTGTTGTAAAGAAACATTTTGTGGAATTTACTAATAGCAGTTGTTTTTGGTGATTCTGGATATTGGTTGCACCAAATATCCCTAGCATATAACAGAAAACAAAGTGGACAAGTCACTGTCACTGAGAGTTAAATGTCCTTTCCAAGAGCTGAAACCACCTTTTCAACCAGACGGAAAAACCTTGATAAACTCAAACTCTACATATGTAACTGGAGATTTCTTTGCTGCCCATTAGTTCATGAATAATCACTTTGGTGCTTAATATTAGTAACAAACTCCTTGCCCTATAGCTCAGACTTATTTTCAACTAGCTCTTACATCTTAAATTAATGCTTTTCTATTAATCTAGATATTGCCAGATGGCTATGGCATTACCTTACATCTTTCTTCTCCTGAAGCTACTGGCATCTCCCAGATTCTACCTTCCTATTCCTTTTATTTTTTATCTTTGTTTAGACTTCCTGTCTAGATTTGCTATGCTAAGCCATTGGCCAAACCAACCTTATTTATCAAAAAAAACCCCACACATATATAGAAGGACATCCCACATAATATATGAAACATTATGGTGTAGGATGTAGGGGAAAAGGAATTGCTGAACTCAGCTGTTTCTGAGAGTTCTAAAATGAACTAATTCATATGAGGAAAATGCCCCATATTAGATGTACCTTAAGTGCTGAAAACTTGAAGATTTTGTTTGTTAAATTCTAACACCGTTTTCTTCTACTACAGCTCTGATACCCCAGAGGCTTGATGAGACTTTCTTTTCCCCTAAACTAGACACACTGAGTGGCCTGAGATGACAGTGTGCACTCTGACATAACCACCCTTCCTAATATGTAGCTGCCAAAGTCCTTTCTCTTCTGTCTGTTTCTGTAATAAAGACCTAAGATAACTACTCCAAAGGAAATAAAGTTTACTTGAAAGAGGTAGGGTTTTCAGTCCAGAATGGTATGGGTCTGTTCTTATGGATTGGTGGTGACACATGGCAGAGGGAATATGTGAGAGAGTAGAAGGCTGGAACATGAAGGAGACAGAAAAAAAGAGACCAGGGTAGCAAAATTTCTTTTATGGAGAGACCTTCTGTTGAACAGGTCCTCTTAAAGACCTCTACGTTTCTAAAGCCTCACGCTGGGGATCACATTTGCTTTTTCACATATGGGTCTTTGTTTAAACTATGACAACCCTCCAGCTTGTTCACCAATTCTTATTTAGATCTGCTTTTCTTAGTCTCATATCAATAAAGAAAACTGGTTTTTCCTTCATGATCACTGTTCTATCCAACATGCCATAGTCATGTCATCTAGGGCCTTTAATTTCCAATTCCAATTATCCTTTTCTTAAATTTATTTTTATTTCCCACAGATGCCAGAGGAGCTTCAGACACCTTGGAGCTGAACCATCTCTCCAGCCCCGCAATTTCTTTACTTTAGGGGACAACATTCTTTACTACCAACAGAATGTACACATGATTGTTCTAGGATGCATCATAGGTTCATATTACAGGGTTTTTAATAACTTTTTCTCATATTTAGAAGAATAATAGACCAGAGAATAGAAAGCATTATAGCCTATGATCCCAGGGGCAGTTAATACATTTATGGTATCAGATATTTTTCCTTCTCTAGAAGTATCTACTGTGAAGAGCCATTTTTCTGGGTTAGATCTATGTTCTTAGGAAAAAAAAGACAAAATATATTCCCCCAAACTATATAGAATATGTAAAGGAAGAAAAAATATTAGAAAATCTGTTTTCATGAATTTAATAGATTCATAGTTTATATTTATCTAAATTTTTACAATGAGAACCTTTATTATCTACATTTTATATAAAATATGCCTAAGACTTTATTTAAACAGTTGATGTCTAAGTTGGGAATATAGAGTATCTTCTTTTTCTTTTTTTTCTTAATTGAATATAACACAGGTTTCTTTATTTGGGAGCATGCTCACAGAAAGAGTAGAGATCCACAGTACTCTGGGTATGTGGGGAACTAGAATTGAATCCAGTAGCCAAGGGGCTCATGCATGCTCCTATTTCTGCATTTATAGTACATGAGACCATGCCCAAAGTGTGCTAGCATTCCAAAGGTCATTGGCTGAAGCAGTTCCTATAGCACTTCCCCTTTCGTCTAAATAAGAGAGTTCCAAGCCCAATACAAAACTATATACAATAATAACAAATATCATGTATAAAATTAGAGTTACAACCAGAATAAACAGTATCAAGCAAGGAACATATGCTAAATGTTTTAATAGTTATCCTATCCTAAGGAGTCTAAGTCTTATATTAGAAATGGCTTCACTAAGTCATGAGAGAAAAGTAACTATGATTATCTAATCTTCAACACCATCAAAGACCTGAGAATGAAAATAATATTACTTGAATAAATAGGAAGTACAATCAAGCAACTTTCAAAAGGTGCAAGAAATAACAGTGACTGGGCGATCATCCAAAATCTCATTTGCAACACTGGGGCAACCAACTTAGGCTAAGGCCTAGAGTAGCTGACAGACCATTTTCAGAGGCAGAAAAATTTAAAAATCATCTCACCCTGTCTTGGAAAGGTTGGCTGTCTTTTTCTTTGTATCCTGCTTGTCCAGTCTTGACACCATATGTAGTAGAAGGTTTCTGTCCCACCCAGTTCCTCAGCCATTTAGTCCCAAAGAACCACACAGAGGTCTACATTTATCATAAACTGATTGCTCTAATAACTCAGGCTTCTTATTTCCTCTTATAACTTATATTAGTCCATAATTCTTGTCAGTGTTAGCCACATGGCTTGGTACCTTTTATAAGTGAGCACTTCTCATAGTGCTTCCTCTGTATCTGGGTGATGACTGCAGACTGACATTTCCTCTTCCCAGAATTCTCCTGTTCTCATTGCCCTACCTCTACTTCCTGCCTGGTATCCCCACTATACTTTCTGCCTGGCTACTGGTCAATCAGCATTTTGTTAAAATACAAGTGACAAATCTTTACAAAGTACAAACTATTGTCCCACAGCACTCATGGATTTTTTTCAGTGGTCAAAGCAGGGGCAGTTCCTTGCCCACTGGCCAGTTTTGCTAATAAGAAAACGAGTTCCACGTGGAGTGTCTTCAGTGCCCAACATTTTCTCGGGAATAGATCTATGGAGTATCTTCTTGTAGAAAGCTTTCACTGTTCTGACTAATTTTGCAGAGACCTTGCATTGAACAGTTTTTCTCCATAGTGATTAAAAACAGTCATAGAGGGACTATGCAGTGAGGAGGCAGGGGCAAGCCTTTCCCCTCATAGAAATCACTCTGATGTCAACTTCACTCTTCTTAATAACACTCCTTATTCTAAGGTTTTGTTGATAAAAACTTGCATAGTCTGCTTGAAAAGTCCTATCCATTTCTAGTTTTCAACTCATTTTATAGATAAACCAGATGCAAATGTATAGTAAAATTTCCCAGAATCAAAGAGACAGAGAACAGATACAAATTCATGATTTGAGCTACCTGTTCATAATTAGAAGCAATTGTGATGATTTCTAAAAGAAATACAGTATCCCTGCATCCATCCTTTGGTTTCTTACATTCCTGAATACTCCTTAACAATGTCTCTGCTATTGTGTTTAGAAATGTCTATGTCATGGCATTTAGTGTCTGTAATCCAATTACCTGTATTTCATTTCCTTCTTTCAAATATAACTGTTGTTTATCTTACTGATGGGTAAAAGATTTTAATTAATTTGATTTTTTGAAGTTATCAGACTTCAGTAAAAATGCTGTATTTCTGCTAGAAGATTTTAATTTCATTAAAATAATTACAGCATCTAATGCATAAAAGTCTTGCTCTGCCTTGCTTTATAAGATGGGCTCTTTCTAAAAGTGCACTTTTATTTGGACCTATAAACTGTAAAAGATACTTAGTTCACCCAAACTTTCTGGCTGACACAAAATGGAATTCTCAACCCTTGAATTGCAATCTTGGAAGATAACAGGCTCCCTCCATGTGCTTTGTACTGTGATTGATTTTCAGATGCTCGTCAGCAATCTGCTTGGCACTTAATTGAAAAAAGAAGAAATCCTCCATCCCTTCAGCCTCTGCCTGGAACAAACATAGAGGATGAGTGTGCATACTCCTAGTTAGACAGAATCTAAGTGAATTCCTCAGCTGATGAGAGCAAGAGGTAATGACTGAACTTAGAAAGCTAGTTCCTCCGGACAGTAAAGAATGTACTTTATGTTACACCAAATATACTGGAAATGAAGTTTACAATAACCGATGATTTGATAAAATATGTAGGTACTTGTATTTGGTCGATTTTTCATTTCTACGGACACTTGGAAGCATACAAATATGGAACTGTACTTATGGCTACCCCCACAGAACATATATACTTCCACCATGTGCTTTGACCCCCTTTCTCATGAAGTAAAATATTCTAAACTAACAAGCAACCGTGAATGGACATGCTGCCTGAGATCCAAATTTGTTACATAGAGTTATACAGATTCACAAAAGTGACAGGAAAATGTATTGACTTTTTCTTTTTTCTGTGAATACATGACAGAGACCTAGCCAAACAACAATGATCAGGGAAAAGGCTATTTGTGTTGATCATAAAAATGCATAGTATTGTGAATTTTGCTGAATGGAACTATTCAACATCTGGATTGGGCATATTAGATCATTTGTGAAAACTAGACATTTGAACAAAGCTAGATATCTATACAGACAAACATTTTTTTAATATTTTTACTGCACATCAACATTTTACATCTTATCCAGGAATGGCCATCTTCAGAAGAAATGTGAAATTATAAATACTGCATAGATTCATGCAGATCACATATATTCTGTGCATTTTATGACTTTCATCGTAAAGTAAAAACAGCATAAGAAGTGAAAAATTGCAATAAATTTGACAAATCTCAGATATTTTATATTGAAATGTAACCCTATGTTAATACTGGGATCCAGGACAAAGTCAAAGGAAAGAGATGAATGAAGAAATAATATTATATCATGTAGCTGAGTCACGCAACATGAGGGCTCCATCATTGGTAAACCGTAGTACAAAGCACTCTTTCAGATTTATTAGATATTTCAGAGCTGATATAACTATTTATAACAACTATGTTGGCAGGAAAGTGCAATTCAAGGAAGACTGCTTTAAAAAGTAGCCCATTGATGGAGGAAGGTCATTGGTAATTATAATAAAGAAACTGCTTGGCCCTCATGGGTTAAAACATAGGTGGTAGGAGTTAACAGAACAGAATGCTGGGAGGAAGAGGAAGTGACATCAGAGGCCATGCTCCCCTCTCTGGGGCAGATGCAATGAACTCCGACCCAGGATGGACATAGACTAGAATGTTCCCGGTAAGTGCACCTAGGGGTGCTACACACATTATTAGAAATGGGCTAGTCCAGGTGTGAGAGTTAGCCGAGAAGAGGCTAGATATAATGGGCCAAGCAGTGTTTAAATGAATACAGTTTGTGTGTTGTTATTTCGGGTAAAGCTAGCCAGTGGCGGGAACTGGGTTGCAGAATGCAACCCGCAGCTCCTTACTACAGCCCATTATCAGAAGTGGTTTAGCAAATTTATTGGAAGGTCAAAAAGAGGAGGAGGAATGTTTACTTTTAGCACATATGTGCTTATGAGGAAAGACTTATATTGGTTATCAACAGATATTAATTCTTGTACCAGATGTCATGTTAACCTGTCTCAATTTCCCTTTTTGAACATAAAAAAAATGTTTATAGCTTCATCTGTACCTCTGGCACACCATGTTAATAAAACAGTTTGACACAGAATTATGTCCAAATTCATACATGGACATCAATTAATTCTGTGCCTAGAGCAGATGCAGTTTATCTCATTCTACCACTCTGCCTGGATGGTGATTTTCTCTGGAAGCATCATATTAGGTGACAACTCAGAGCTGAAACAGCTACTTGGTAGCTTTGAATAGTTTCCCAGGGTCATGAAAGCCATCTGTTGTGAACTGATCTTTCCACCCAACCAAGGAACAAACTCATGCAAAGCTTCTTCAAGGCTGACTGAAAGATAAAACTTCGTTATTGTGATAAGTTTGTGCAGATCTAGAGCCAAATTATTCTGGTCTATTTTTGAATCCCTCATACTTTGACTGTCATCCCTTGCTTACTTCCTTGCGGCACTACCTGAACAAACCACTGGCTTTCACCAAGGCAAAAGCTAAGAATGTCATAATATAAGATTCTGAGACCTGTAGTTGAGAATTCTCCACTTTTCTATATTCTCCTATGTGATGTTTCTTCAATATATTTGATATTTTCTTTTTTTTTTAATTTCTCTTGCTATAAAGGATCAACATCATGAAGGCATTTTGCATTAGATAGAGTAAGTTGAATCTTTTCCAAGCCATGCTCATTCCTATTTGGGTTAAGAATAAACTATCTCTAATTCACTTGGGATAAGAGGTATGATTTGAATTGCCACAAGATATACAGAATTCACAGACAGAGAGACAGGATAGCATCGTTATTTACAAAATTCACACTGTCATTCCCAAATACGTTGATTGTTTCTATTTTCTTTTGGTTATAACAAATGTTATAATCATGCCTTTAAAAAAGGGTGTGGTAAAGTCTAATGGCCTATTCAGGCTTA
The DNA here is from genome assembly GCF_018167655.1 of Microtus oregoni. Taxonomy (NCBI): domain Eukaryota; kingdom Metazoa; phylum Chordata; class Mammalia; order Rodentia; family Cricetidae; genus Microtus; species Microtus oregoni. The sequence goes on from NW_024543078.1 coordinate 27,784,440, forward strand.
TTTCTCAGTGGTTCTTTTTATCCCTCTACTAGAGACTTAATGAGAGAACTAACAATGTTGCTATGTGCTGCTCAACAAAATTAGTTCTCTTGTAGTGAAGCAGTACGTCCCCTTAAAAGGGCTGTCAAAATGACTTAGTATGTGGACATGGCCAGCAAGTAGTAGCTCACCAACAAACCACTTTATCTTATCTATATTTCCAGTCTCGGTCTTCACCATTTTTAGCCAGCTCTGCCTCCCAGGACCTCACTGATAATTAGGTTATCAAATGTAAATAAGTCTATTGGATACAAATATGAAGAGTGTGACTTCACAGGTAAGTTTGTGCAGCAAAGGTTTCTTTTGCCTTCATGTTAATCAGATAAGTGGAAGACATAAACTATTATTTGCCCGAGTTTGCATGATTGGTGGTTAGGAGAGCCAAGAGCAAACCAGGTGTTCACTCTAGGTGAGCAGTGGTTTACTACCATTGCTCAAGGTGGGGGACATTTGAAACAACAAAATTAAAGCACGCCAAATTATATCTAAAGTTCATCAAAATGCATGAGGGTGCATATTTTCTTATGTATTTAAGTTTAATTTTCATCTAAACCTTTCATTTTTGCTATAATTATATGGTACCAATATCCAGCTGGAGTTGAATTGATTGCAGAATGCAAGGCATAGGAAGCTCAGGACCTCATGCCCCCGTAATGCCCCTTTGGTCTACCATGCCATGCCTCCATTTCACAACAGCTTGTAGCTAAGTCATCAATAAGCTGGCATTAACTCTGTAAACTGATGAAGGTCACTGAAGCATGTCTATGACTAATGTCAAACAGAAAGCTCTTCGTCCTGGCCTCCTAGCAGGGTGTGTATACCTCAATGCCCTGTCTGTGAGCCACTGTTTAATGATGTAGAAGGATTGGAGTTTCTTCCCCAAGCTTTCATGCTGATGTCTACTCTGGCTTCCTTGGGACTGAGGCTTATCTGTTAGAATTAGAGGTAGAGATGCCGTGCCATTTGTTACCATAAGAAAACTGTGATCAAAAGCCCCTAACATAAGCAAAAAAGATAGCTTAGTGGAGTCAACATCTGGTAGATAATACTTAAATTCCTTGCAATCCTACTTTTACACCCTAGTAGGATAAAATCAATCTTCTCTTTAGTGGGAAAGATGAAATAAACAATAACTTTCTTGCTGTGAGTTTAAGTCTGAAGTTCTAAAAACTAATTCCTGTTTGTTTCTCACAGAGACAACTATAGCTTTTGTAGTGATTTGTGCCTTCAGACAAAATGAGTACATAATAGAGATTTGTCAATATTTTTCAGGAATACTTGAACAAAATAAGTACTAACTTGAGAATAAAGAATTAGTTAACTGTTTTTCTCTTTTTCCCTTCCTCCTCCTCCTCCTCCTCCTCCTCCTCCTCCTCCTCCTCCTTCTTCTCTCTCTCTCTCTCTCTCTCTCTCTCTGTTTGTGTGTGTGTGTGTGTGTGTGTTTGTGTATGTGTCTGTGTGTCTGTGTGTGTGCACAAATGCTCACAGAGGCCAGAAGAGTGTTTCAGGTCACCAGGGGGTAGAGTAACAGTCAACTGTGAGCTGAAGACCAGTACCAAACAGCTCCTCTAGAAAGGCAGTAAGCACTTTGAACCACTGAGACATCTCTCCAACACTGAAAGAGAGCTTCTTAATAAACACTTGAGGTAGATTTAAACATCTAAAATGTATTTTGATAAAAATAATGACATACAAGTAAAGCACAATTCAATCCTTAGCACAGATATAAAGAAATCAATCTTTAAGGTTATAAATAGTAATAACATGCCTTGAGATTTCTGTCCGGTGCTCCAATATGGGTCTCTGTCTCTGTCTCCTTTCATCGCCTGATGAAGGTTAATATTCAGGAGGATGCCTATATGTTTTTCTTTGGGTTCTCCTTATTTAGTTTCTCTGGGATCACTAATTAAGGCTCAATGTCCTTTTTTTTTATGGCTAGAAACCAAATATGAGTGAGGGAGGGAGGGGAAATTGATTGGGGGAGGGGGAGGGAAATGGGAAGCGGTGGTGGGGAAGAGACAGAAATCTTTAATAAATAAATAAATTAAAAAAATAGTAATAATATAATGACAACCAAAATTTTATGTCATATGTACATTTATATAATTAAGTGACTTGAATTAATTTGTGCTTTAAATCACATGGATATAAACTTTGTAACTTTAAATGACTGTAGATGACTAGGTATTTTCTCCATGGTGAGACTTCATCACTGAAGATCTATGCTAATTCTGGACAAATACCAATGGAGGATAGGTAGCACAATAGGCAACTTGCTTGTCTTTATTCAAAATGGATAGAGATACAAATAATTAAAAATAATTAGATAAAATACATATTATGGTTTTCTATTAAAAATCTTCAGATTTAGGAGATTACAATAAGGCAGACAGAAATAAAGCCTTGGACATAGGAAGAGACTCTGGATCAAATCCACAGTAAAACAAACAGCAGGAATAAAGATTTTACTAATGAGATATATTATTTGAGGAATATATACATATCTGTGTATATATGTATATCCTGAAGTTCATGTTTCAAAAACGAGCAAAGCAAATAGCTTTAAAATACAGCTATTGAAACTGATATAGCATAAATGTTAAGTGATGGCTAATATTCTTCAGAGAATAGATTCTATTTGAAGATCCTTGACCTCACTCACCTGAGACAATTGACCAGGTTCCTAGTATGTGGCATGGTTTCTCTTGTGTTGAATGGGCCTTAAAACCACTTAGACATATGAGAGTAACTACTGCACCTTTATGGATATCTTATTATGTTGGATTATTTATAAATTAATTACTTATAAATTAATTATTTCCACCCCTTGGCAGTGTGTCTAGTACTTTCTGGCACTATGGTAGATAGATGACAAAAGGATCCTTTCAACATAGATCTAGATCTAATAATCTAGGTCCTGTATCCTAAGTGTGCAAAGTCTTCAGGAATAGGAACTTACCTCCAACCTCTGAGAGGTAACTAAGGGCTAAAACAATAGTTTTTAATGTTTTAAGAATTACTTGATCTACCCTGACCAATGGCTAGAAAGGTTTCTCTTGCTGGATAATAAGGCTTTTGTTATTCTATAGTTCTTAAAAGAGAGCATTGTTAGCCAGAGTGTCACAATTTTATTTAAATATATTTATATGTAGGTGTAAGCATGTAAGCATTCACTTATGTGTATCATATACAATTATTAGCTATCACATCTAAACAAAGTTTCTCTTGGCTGGGCAATGGTAGTGCACACCTTTAATCCCAACACTCAGGAGGCAGAGGTAAGGTCCCTATGAGTTTGAGGCCAGTATGGTCTACAAAGCAAGTTCCAAGTCAGGCTCAAAAGCAACACAGAGAAACCCTGTCTTGAAAAACAAAACAAAACAAAACAACAACAACAAAATACCACCACCAACAAAGCTTCTCTCTTCAGCAAATTGAGACCATTCCAAAAATTCATAAGTAGACACAATACAAAGATCAATGGATAGTGGTGTTCCAAACTCCAATGGGTACATTTCACAACTCCTGCACCAATGGCTCAGGGAACATCAGAGAAGATGGGTACAGAAAGTTTGTATGAACCAGAATACTAGGAAGTCTGTTTCTCTTAGAAATAACTGCATGACCGCAGGGCGGTGGTGCCACACGCCTTTAATCCCAGCACTCGGGAGGCAGAGGCAAGCGGATCTCTGGGAGTTCGAGGCCAGACTGGTTCCGGGACAGGCACCAAAGCTACAGAGAAATCCTGTCTCGAAAAACAAAAAAAAAAAAACAAAAAAAAAACAAAAAAAAAAAACAAAAACAAACAAAAAAAAAACAAAAAAAAGAGAAAAAAAGAAAGAAAGAAAGAAAGAAATGCATGAACAAAACCTGAAAAAAATGACACTATCAATAAACATGCTAAAATCAGAAGGGGTAAAACCTCAAGGGGTCTCACCCCTAGATGAAGAACTACAGGTAACCCTTGGAATGCCCAGAAGGGGAAATATACCCTCTCCAAGGCTTGAGCTCCCTAATTGGTTCTCAAGTATGAAGTGGTGAGCCCTGAAATCTTATGCACACTAGCATAAAAACAAAAATGGATTCAGCAGGTTGCATTTATACATTTGTCCATATATGTGCATGCATGTGTGCATGTGTATGTATGTGTGTGTGTGTGTGTGTAAAACAATAACAATCAAAGTATCAAAGTAAAGGAAAAAGGGACAAGTGAGGAATAAGGAGAGACAGGAAAGAGCAAATAGATGGAAGGAAGTTATTTAATTATATTTTAATTAAAAATATAAAAAATAAAATAATATTCAAAACACTTTAAGCTTCAGTTAAAAGCTTAAAGTTTAAGCAACAGTTAGTTGAACTTTTATACCAATGAAGTACATTTCTCCAAACACTAGTTACTGAACCCTCACCATCTGAATCTTTTCAGACATTCTGGGAGAAACGGCTTATTAGTGTGACATCAACAATACCTCCCAAAACATGCAAAATAAGGGTTCACCTTGTGCATCTGTCGTTCTACAACTATTGAACCATAATGCAACCCATACAGGAAATAATATAAAGTTCATAATGTTTAAGTGACCATGGCCAGTGCTTCTTTATGAAAATTCTATCAGTTCAGTCATTTCCAATTTTACATGGAAATTTTACATGTGATTAATGTATGTAAAGAAATGTGAAATTATATAATTATCTCAAAAATGAAAGAAATGATAAAAATTGTTATAATACAATGAGCTATGTGAACACTGTTTTGTTTATATATCTAGGGACAGATAGTAATATATAAAATAAATCTGTAAATGATTTTTCTTAGAATAAGGTAAGGCAAAATTAAATTAATACAATTATAGAATGAGAATTTTATCGATTTTTATGCTTCAAGAAATTAAAAATATCTCTGCTGCTGGGGTTATAAGTAGGAAGTGGTCTCCTGTGCCCATGTGTTCTAGAGTACTTCCCACTTATTCTTCTACCAGGTTCAGTGTGTTCAGACTGATATTGAGGTCTTTAATCCATTTGGACTTGAGTTTTGTGTATGGTGATAGATATGGATCTATTTTCATTCTTCTACAGGTTGACATCCAGTTTTGCCAGCACAATTATTTGAAGATGCTTTTTTTTTCCATTGTATACTTTTAGCTCCTTTATCGAAAATCATGTGTTCATAGGTTTGTGGGTTAATGTCAGGGTCTTCTATTCGATTCCATTGGCCGACTTCTCTGTTTTTATGCGAATACCAAGTTGTTTTCAATACTGTAGCTCTGTAATAGAGTTTGAAGTCAGGGATGGTAATGCCTCCAGAAGATCTTTTATTGTATAAGATTGTTTTGGCTATCCTGGGTTTTTGTTTTTCCATAAAAAGTTGATTATTGTCATCTCCAGGTCTGTGAAGAATTTTGATGGGATTTTGATGGGGATTGCAATGAATCTATAGATTGCTTTTGGTAGAATTGCCATTTTTACTATGTTGATCCTCCCAATCCAAGACATTTGGGCCTCATTGAATAAATGGGACCTCCTGAGACTGAGAAGCTTCTGTAAAGCAAAGGACACTGTCACTAAGACAGGCAACCCACTGACTGGGAGAAGATCTTCACCAACCCTGCAACTGACAAAGGTCTGATCTCCAAAATATATAAATAACTAAAGAAACTAGACCGTAAAAGGCTAATAAACCCAATTATAAAATGGGGCACTGAGCTGAACAGACAATTCTCAACAGAAGAACTTCAAATGGCCAAAAGACACTTAAGGTCATGCTCAACTTCCTTAGCGATCAGGGAAATGCAAATCAAGACAACTTTAAGACACCATCTTACACCTGTCAGAATGGCTAAAATAAAAAACACCAAGGATAGCCTTTGCTGGAGAGGTTGTGGAGAAAGGGGTACACTCATTCATAGCTGGTGGGAATGAAAACTTGTGCAACCACTTTGGAAAGCAGTGTGGCAGTTTCTCAGGAAATTCAGGATCAACCTACCTCTGGACCTAGCAATACCACTCTTGGGAATATACCCAAGAGAGGCCTTATCATACAACAAAAGTATATGCTCTACTATGTTCATAGCAGCATTGTTTGTAATAGCCAGAACCTGGAAACAACCTAGATGCCCTTCAATGGAAGACTGGATGAAGAAAATATGGAATATATACATATTAGAGTACTACTCAGCAGTAAAAAACAATGACTTCTTGAGTTTTGCATGCAAATGGATGGAAATAGAAAACACTATCCTGAGTGAGGTAAGCCAGACCCAAAAAAAGGAACATGGGATGTACTCACTCATATTTGGTTTCTAGCCATAAACAAAAAACATTGAGCCTATAATTAGTAATCCTAGAGAAGCTAAATAAGGAGAACCCAAAGAAAAAATATAGGCATCCTCCTGAATATTAACCCTCATCAGGCTATGAAAGGAGACAGAGACAGAGACCCACATTGGAGCACCGGACTGAAATCTCAAGGTCCAAATCAGGAGCAGAAGGAGAGAGAGCACGAGCAAGAAACTCGGGACCGAGAGGGGTGCACCCACACACTGAGACAATGGGGATGTTCTATCGGGAACTCACCAAGGCCAGCTGGCCTGGGTCAGAAAAAGCCTGGGCTAAAACTGGACTCTCTGAACATAGCTGACAATGACGACTACTGAGAACTCAAGATCAATGGCAATGGGTTTTTGATACCACTGCACGTACTGGCTTTGTGGGAGCCTAGGCAGTTTGGATGCTCTCCTTACTAGACCTGGATAGAGGTGGGTGGTCCTTGGACTTCCCTCAGGGCAGGGAATCCTGATTGCTCCTTGGGTTGATGAGGGAGGGAGACTTGATTGGGGGAGGGGGAGGGAAATGGGAGGTGGTGGCGGGAATGAGACAGAAATATTTAATAAAAAAAAATTTAAAAAAAATTTAAAAAATGAGCTAGTTTCAGAAAAACCCTGCCTTGAAAAACCAAAAAAAAAGAAAGAAAAATTGTAGCTGTTTTGTTGATGTTATGAATGCTTCTAAGTAAATACAATTTTTTTATAAAAAAAGAAAGTAAAAATATTGAAAATATAAGTAGTGATTTCTTAACTGCAATTAGCCAAATGCACAGAATAATATATAAAGCGCTCATTCAAAGAAAGTAATGGAAACATTATGCAAACTGTAAATTCAGTGATATTTTATTTTGTGCTTGGACAATTTTTTCTTAAGCCTTACCTTAAGGTGATTATTAAGAAGTGTGGGTGACAGATTATGGCTCATATTCCTAGAGTCCCAAAGGATCAGTTTCAATAACTCAACAAGCTGTAACTGTTAACATCTCAACTATCAAGAGTCATGAACGCAGGATTGTCATTAAAGATGTATAAATTACAAATTGAAAATGAAATAGTAATTTGAGTATGTGCTATATTGGCTAAAATGAAAACTCATGGCATTCACTAAGGAATGCAACCAGACATTAGTAACATAAAGATGGAATGTAGAGAAAAGAAACAGGAGTGAAGGGGCTGGAGAGATGGCTCAGAGTTTAAGAGCATTGCCTGCTCTTCCAAAGGTCCTGAGTTCAATTCCCAGCAACCACATGGTGTCTCACAACCATCTGTAATGGGGTCTGGTGCCCTCTTCTGGCCTGCAGGCATACACACACACAGAATCAATATCAAATACATAATAAATAAATAAATAAATAAATAAATAAATATTTTATAAAAAAGAATCAGGAGTGAATAGAAGTTGAAATTTTCTGAGGCATAGAAATAAGTGAGAAAGGGAGTCTTAAAATTCTCAACCTAGCACCAAACACACAGTAAGCTCATAATGGGCACAACAGAGAATGAGAGAAAACAATGTCTAGAAAACATTGAGGAAAATAATGCCTAACATGGCCTATACTTGGTTTAAAAATATATTAAGTTATATTTCTGAAAGGTGTACCAATATTACAGTGCATAGATTCAAAGCAATCTACATCTAGAAATGGAAGAGCCACAATGTTGAAGCCAAAAGCAAAGGGATAATCGTTGAACGCAGCAAGAAGAAAGTGATATCACATTCAGGATGGTCTTTGGTGTAGAGTCACCTTAGCAGCAGTCGGGAAGTCCAGCTGTATGAAACTTCACTACGATAGATAGTTCATTAGCCAGTACTCCATGTATATCCAAATAATCTTAAAAAAATAAAGACAAAGATTGATGCTGTTACAAATAAAGAAATTAATGAAGTAGCTAGGTTTGTCACCAGGGCACCTACCATAGAAGAAATAATAAATGACAATAGGTAAACAAAACAGTGGTACGATTTTATTGTTGGAATTATACTATATAAAGATAAACACATTAAAGCAATATTTGAAACTTCTCATTTATTAGAAGTAGATTGTTTCAGTATGATGAGAATTTTGGTATATTATCCAGAGCAGCTGTTGAGAAAATATGAAGAAAATTTTAACTTCATACTAGAACATATTGACTTATCAAATAAAAATGTAAGAATAACAAATTAATACTTGACGTCAGAATTAGAGAAAAGGACTTTAAAACTAACATATGAATAACAAAATTAAATATTGAGTTAACAAATGTTCAATATAAAAGGATGGCTAGTCGATACAAAGCTGAGGTGTCAGATTAGATTAAAACTGAACACAAAGGCTTACAATTAAGAAACATTCTTTAGACACAAAGAAAGATATACTACAAAAGATACAATAGAAGAATTACATACCATGAAAGTAATAACAAAGGAGAGATAGAGAATGGTCATGTATATGAGAGAAATCAATTGTGAGTCAAGACATGTATTGCAATACTATATTTACAGGTTACAGGTCTATTTTATTATAGAGATTTCTTGCAATTAGCAGAAAGTGATGGAAAACAAACTAAAACACCAAACAATATCAATATAAACCAGAGAAGATTTGACAGGAGAAAAACATAATTATTATTAATAGCTTGAAGTTTCAAGATCATGATTAACATAAATAATAAAGCATTTAATCATAGAAATTGAAGAGTAGTTGCATCATACTGTTAATTGTCCAAACATGCCATATCATAACAGAAAATAGTATTCAAAAGAGCACTTAGGATGCCCAAAGTTCAATTCAGAGAAGGTTGACCATATTAACAGTATACAGGATATAATTACATGACTATTGCACCGACTTTTAAATATTTAGAAAATTCCAATATCGTTGATGCTTTCAATCAAATTCCTACTTGTCTAGAAAACAGGTATCAAACACTTTCAATGCACATTGGGCCGAAGAGTGTACAACTGAATCTCTGTATCAAATCTGATGCATTATAAATATTCTCACTTTTTTTTCATTGACACTTAATGTACCAGAAAAACCTAAGCAATAGAAAAAACAGTAAAAGTATATTTCATATAATTTTGATAGAAAAGTAAAGACTTGTTTCTTCAAAGATATAATCCTTGTTGTAATCTAAGTAATCAAAAGAAATGATTAAAACTAACAAACAGGAAAAGACAGTTTTTTAGACAGTAGATCAATATAAAAAACCAAATATATTTTGATTTATGAACTGTGACCAATAAAAACTTTAAACACACAACTATTTTGACTGCCTCTAAAAGAATAAGACACTAATACATAATTTTACTAGTTTTTTTTTAAACTAATTTCTAGAGAGTTTTTTTTTTTCATTTTTTGAGACGGGGTTTCTTTGTGTAGCTTTGGAACGTGTCCTGGAGCTAGTTCTTGTAGACCAATCTGGCCCTGAACTCACAGAGATCTGCCTGCCTCTGCCTCCCAATCCGTAATGCAAATTGATTTGTTCCTTACAGTGAAAGAACCCAATTTACATGTCATTATCACACAAGCTCTATAGCTATCATGCTACCATATAGATGGAGACCCAACACTTATTTTATAAAATAAAAGCAAACCCATAAGAAACCATATATTGTATGATTGTATTTTTTATCAAGTGTTCAGATAATAAAACCACAAACAAATCATTTATTGTGTGAAGTAAAGTATAAAAAGTTGAGAACAATAATAAGTGATTCCAATAGCTCTTATTGTTTAAAAAGTTTCCATATTGACTAACATTGAGAAAACACAGCATAGTAAATGCTCCCAAATTCAACAGTTCAGTGAATTGTGCTATGTATAAATCAGATTTCAGTAATACTATAAATATTTTAAGCACTAGAACAAACTGACAACTAGGAAATGAAATATTGTCTATATGAGTAGCCAAGCCTCCCTTCTCAGAATGGTGGGTCCCTTACAATTACTAGTCAGTATAAATAACTCTGATGTGTGGATGGGGAGGAGCAGAGAACCACTGTGTGCAGACTTCCCAGAGGATTCTGTGGCCAGTATGATAGACCAGCAGAGTTAAGTTCAAACTTCATTTGACAGATGATAGGTTTTATAGAGATTGAAAGGAAGTTCTGTTGGAGACTTTCATATTTTCCATCATACACTACTCTTCCTACATCATGATTCAATAACTTCTTATCCACTATTCATTATTCAGCCTGGTGTGACTCTAAACAGTAAACACATAAGGAAATTTCCCGAAGTTTTTTAGTATAGTATATTGGGACTTTCTCTTAATGATGGGTTTTTCTGAAAAACCTGAGGGCCAATATCTTTTATGTGTATTCACTATTATTTGTCTCAAAAAAGCCCATTACAACACAAAGATTTCTTTATTCCATGTATATAAATTTATCTGCCACTTATACTACATATTATTTAATACAGATTGTAAACTACAATATTCAATGTATTATAAATGATAATATATGATATACTGTTATAGTAGGCAGAACAATTTTGGCCCATATGTTTGAATGTTTGGTACCCAGTTGGTGGATTATTTGGGAAGAGTAGGTGTAGCCTTATTTGAAGATGTGTCACTGGGTCTTTGAGATTTCAAAATCCTACATCATTCCATCTCAGTAGCTCTCTTAATCTCTGTCTTTGGTTGTGTCTCAAAATATAAATTCTCAGCTACATCTTCAGTGCATTGTTTGCCTGTAGCTATGCTCCCCTCCATGATGGTCACAAATTGTCCAGCTGAAATTGAAAGCCCCCAATAAACTCTTTTTTTTCTATAAGCCATGTTGCTTTGTATAGGAATTGAAAAACTAAAACAATTATTAAGTATAACCTATGCATGATACATTACATTATACATTATATGTACTCATGTATATACATTGTATATGTATACATTACATGTATACAATATATATTATAGTGTATTGAATAAATTATCCTCATTGGAATATAAGTCTCATGCTTAGAAAATAAAAAGCTGATTTCATATTTTTGATACATTATTAGGAACTAGTAGTTAGCAACCTACAGTACAATGCAAGCTTCTTTTCTTTTACCAGACCAAAGGAAAAAAGTATCAGAATAGCTAAGTGCTTTGTGCAGGCAGGCATTTGTTCCTATTCAAACAGTGAGTGAACTTGTGGATTAGGCTATGTTGTTGTCTTACCAAGGCCACTCCAATCCTCTTGGCATGCCCACCAGCAAACATCCTCTCTGGAGAATGGAATTGTTTAGGCTCAAGGCAAGCAGCTGCAGGAGAAAGCTGATCTGTCATGTTTTCGGGCAAAATTATGTTTCTAGGCATCAGTCGGAGCATGCTGCGCTTTAAGATGTTTAGATTTATACAAGTTGCTTTTGAGGAAAACCTTTGTTCTTCAATAAAGTCTATAGTACATACTGAAAATGTTTTAGAATCATATTTTTTGTAACTTCCTTAAAGTTATAACCCAATACCTAAAATTCTCAGTTTAAATAGCAATGTAGACTCCCAAGTTCAAGCTTGAAGATCTTTGACTGATAAAAGCAAGATTTTTACTTTTTAAATGAAGATTTTGAAAAACATAACATAGTTCCATTTGTAGAATAATCTTAAGAGAAAACTTCTCCCCACAGAGGTATCACTGTTGTAACAGGAGCGGCGGGGCTGTGTCCCCAGTACCCAGGCCGCCTGGCTAGCTTATGCCCCCAAATAACAACACACAAACTGTATTCTTTTAAACACTGTTTGGCCCATTACCTCTAGCCCTTACAGGCTAATTCTCATATCCCAATCAACCCATCTCTAATACTCTGTGTAGCATCAGTCTTACTGGGAAAGATTCAGCATGTCTGACCTGGCAGCTTGCTTCATGGCATCTGCCCGGGAGAGGGGAGCATGGCCTCTGAGCTCACTTCCTCTTCCTCCCAGCATTCTGTTCTGTTTACTCCACCCACCTATGTTCTAAATTATGAGGCCAAGCAGTTTCTTTATTACTTAACCAATGAAATCAACAGATTGATATATGACACTCCCACATCAGTATCACCACCTTGAATGTTTCCACTGCCCGGTTCTAGTCAAGGTGAGCATGCCAGAATCACCACAGCAAGATTTTTCACAGCAATTTGAGGGAAAAAAATTCTTCTACTGTGTTCTACAACTTTGGTGACTGTTTCCTATCGGCATGCATTTTAAAGTCATTACTTTTCAATATTTGAGAATTTAAGTGGAGACATTGAAAAAACATTCTTTCCTCATTGAATATGTTTTGACATAGAGTGGTCTGAACAGGTTCTGGAATCTTATTAAGAATGAGGATTGTTTACTTGCATATGGCCTTATGGACCCACAAAAGTGAGACATTTGTTTTCTACTCATGTTGAGGTAGCATATCTCTTTGCTTGATATGGTGCTGCATACAATACTGGCTAAAGAAAAACCACAGATGCTGCTGAAACAAAGGTTCCAAGCATACAAATTGTATAAAATAATTGAAGGTCATAAGTTATTATAACAAGGATTTTGAACAGCCAAGAATCCACAAAGTAAAATAATATAAACACACATGCTAACACAGGTGCACGCACATGCACACACACATACACACACACACTTTCACAAACAGCTCACAAGATTATAGATAAAAACAGGTGCCATTACATGATATGTACAAACTGAGCAACATGAGGTGCAATAGTGTAATTGACTCTACAATGGTGTGGGAGAATTATCTGTATTCTGTCAATCATGTTATAAATAAACACTGATTGGCCAGGCAGAAAATATAGGCAGGAAAACCAGACAGGAAGTAGAAATGATATAATGAGAACAGGAGAATTCTGGGAAGGAGGAAGTTGATTCCTCCCACTCCTGTCCAGAAGCAGAAGGATGTGATCTGCCCCACTGAAAAAAGTTACTGAGCCACATGGCTAACATAGATCAGAAAAATGGGTTAATCACGGTGTAAGAGTTAGCCAGTGAGAGGCTAGAGCTAATGTGACAATCAACTTATAATTTATAGAGATCTCTGTGTGATTTTTCTTTGGGGCTAAACAGCTGGGAGTACCGAGCGGGACAGAAACCTCAATAAACAGGACCCCCGCTCATGTTACACTACAATCATTGGACTGAGGCTCAGAAAGTCAATGAGTCCATTCATATTCAGAGTGGAAAAGTCTTTGAAGTGTACGACCCCAAGACTGGGAACTTTGAGGTCTTATGGCAAGACAATATTGATGTCTTGTCCACCCCTCTTCCTTTTCATGGTCCTTGATGCAAGGCATGATGACCACATATATTGAGTCAGTATTTTCTTTTCATCTATGACTCTAGTGAAAGTTGCGTATGGAAGCAACCACACAGTCAAATACACAGCCAGAAATAATGTTTTCCCAGGCCAACTGGCCATCAGTTAATCTACTCAATTTGACACACGAAATTCACAACTGAAGGGAGCAAGCTGGGAGAAAGGTATCATTTCCTCTGGATGATACTATCTTGCTCTAATATTGCTGGCATGCACGTTTGTCGGGCATCGTTTCATACATTTGAATACTTTGCATTTATTTTGTTTATTTTTATTTATATAAATGTTTTAACTGTTTATATGTATGCGCATTGTATGTGTGCCTGGTACCTATGGAAGTCAGAAGAGGGTGTCAGATCTCCTGGAACCAGAGTTGCAGGTAGCTGTGGTTCATTACCTGGGTACTGGAAACTGAACCAGGGCCTTTGTAGGAACAATAACTGCTTTTTTTCTGCTGAACTACCTACCACTCCACTCTCTGATTGTTATTTAAAAATCATTTTTGAGAATTTCTTGCAGTATACTTTGATTTTATTTATCCATTTCCCAACTCTTTCTAGACACATTATGCCTTTGCTACCCATGTAAACTTGTGTCCTCTCTTCTTTCCCTTTTTTCAAATCCGGGACTCCAGTGCTACTATATGTACACAAATACTCATGGGAACAGTGCTATCTTCCAAGGTGTGGTGAAGCTACCAGAGCAGGAGTACATCTTTAAAGAAATTTTTATAATAAATAAAGTGGCTTTATACTCACATCCCACTTCCATGCTTGGATTTTGTCTAACTTAAGCTTACATAGGTCTTGTGTGTGTCATCACGGTTATTGTGATTTCATCTGTTGAATTGCCTTATTGTATTGGGAAAACTCTGGCTGTACATCTATCTCCAAGGTCTCTTGCAATGTTTCTTTTCTCTCTCCTGAAATGATCCCTGAGCCTTGAAAGGAAAGAGTGTGGAGCTGTGTTTGTTAATATGCATTTTGATAGAGCATTCAACATTATAAAACTTTAAAAGTAATACATTTATTTTGAACAATTGGGGACTTTTGATTTTAAACACAATATATTCTAAGAAAACTTAGAGAATGCTTCTAGCATGGTTAATTCAAATATTTAAGTTTCAAGTTTCATTTATATTTATGATCAATGTACATTTTCAAATTGCATTGATGCGTTTGACAACAAAAATATCATTAAATGAACTATTCATTTGGAAACTCATTTTACGTGAGGAGACTAGGAAATTTAAAAAGTAATTTATTTCTATTCAATAACTTATAAATTCTCCTTTCACTGTTTTGTTTCTATTTTGATTTTTTAGTAACTCTTGGGCTCATTTGCTTAACCATGATGGATATAATGCTGCTGACTTTTCCATTTACTTATTTATATAGTCTCAAAATGATTCAATTGTAAAACTATAAATTCCAATTCTTTTATCCAACAGTGTTTTTTATCTTATTTTTTTCTTTTCGAGATTGTAATGAACTTACAACATTTCTCCCTTCTAATTGTCCCATATAGCCCTCTGCTCTCCTTCAAATCATGACCTCATTTTTCATTAATTGTCATTGCCTGCATATATGAATATGGATATGCATATCTATTTGTAAATATATTCTGTTCATCCCACATAATGGTGCTTATATGAATGTTTTCAGGGCTGATCACTTGACATTATTGCTTTCTATCTGTCTTACATTAACCTTTCTGGTATTCAGCATTTGAACTTCCTTCTTTAGTACTATGTCTTCTAGCCCTACGTAATTCAAGGCTTCTCCTATGAGCACGTCTTAGGATAGATACATGCTGCTTTAGCCAGAGGGAAATTATACAAAATACAGATCAAAAAAATCAAAAATGAAGATCTTTAAATTCTGACTACTCTCATTTGAAATTATTTCAACGGCTTCTAGTAAGAACGTCTAGCTAGAATCTAAGATGAAAACAATCTGTTATCTGTTGATAGCTACTATAAATAATTCCAGAAACAAAGCAGCTGAACATTAGAAAGAACAATTACTGATTCTTCCTTGTGCGTGGCTGAATCTCGTTCTTAGTTCATCGACACTGTTCTCCAATCTCTGTTCTGCACTCTTTATTCTCTTTCGTCCCAGTATTTGAGAGGAAATACAATAGAGATTTGTCTATTTCATACAAATTTGTCCAAAATGAAAATACAATGTTCCACATTTACTGCTTGGTAAAACATATATTATGATCCAGCAGACACTATAGTGCTGAAAGATCCTGAGTTTTGGTGGCTCGATGCCATTTAGTTACAGAGGGGAAACATTTCAAACTACTTAACTTTTTTGTGTGAAAACTTTTTCAGTTGTTTAAGATAGTTTCATACATGCATACAATGTGCTTTGTATTCACAGTTTTTCAGTTTTTCCAGTTCAAGGTTTGGGGGGTAAAAAGGGTGTGATACTACCCCTTAACTTTATTAGTGATAAACTTGAGGTACACAATGGTATTTGGAGGTTCGATCCCAAGAAAAGTAACAATCGCAAAAAGAACTCTTCTGTCTCCTGAAACTCTACTCTGAAAACATCATCGTGATGCCTTGAGTGAATCAGTTCTCAGTCACTACGATAAATCATGTGAAAAGTTGATTTATAAAGAAAGTTCATTCTTGTCCATAGATTCACAGGCCTTTGTTCATAATTGTTTAGCATTATTGACACTGCATTTGGATGCAGTGGTTTCCTTTGCCATGGCCATGTCCTACCACATAACAGCTCCCCTCCTGACAGAGAAGTGAAAGGCAGAAAGGAAGTGAAAGGAACCAGTGTCCTCATTTCCTTTCAAAGACATAGCCCCAGTTACTTTCTTCCATTAGCCTCCAACTCTAGGAGACTCTTGCAACAAGTAATGTCATAGGCTGCAGACCAAATCTCCATTTATTTGGTCTCTTAGAAGGCATTGAATATCTGGACTGTAACAAACCATTGTTCATAAAATTAAAAAAAAAAAAAGCAAACACAATTCCATGGTTGGCAATGCCACTGACTTTTAAACATAAATTCAATGTTGAGAACTATGGCTTTACTAATGAAGAAATTTAGAGTGGAAAGAAAATTAATTCCATGAGCAGAATGAGCATATAACTTAAGTTTTGAACGCAAGCATTTTTAAGGTGGTCATAGGTCAATACTTAAAATACATTTTTTCAAATTTCTGTTTGCTGAAATTCAAACTTATCTAAGAAGTGTTCATAGAAAAACTTTTATAAAAGAATTTATAATTATAGGGCTTTTAAGCTTCAAGTCTCTCATGTATTTTATGCTATCTAAAGTAATTATATTGGCTATTGATATATCAAATAATTTTATGGAGGACTTAACATGGAATTCTACCAAATCTGAGAGTCATTTGAAAGAATGACTAAAGAATAAGGAAATCAAACTGAACATAATTAAAACAAGTTTTTTTTCAATATAACCTGAAATTTTCAAAATTATAAACATATACTAGGAGATAACAAGAAAATATTTGCTAAGGAAGATGGTCAGGTTAGGAGAGAACACATTTACCTTCAGTTGATAAGTATCTCCTATATTTAAGGTCTTAACAATAATGAAAATACTACAGAAAAATTGTTTTCAAAACCTGCATCTTTATGTAATCTAAGCAAACTTGCCCATGCCAAGCTCTAAAGCACAGAAGACCTCCCCCCAAGCCTATAAACATTTGCAATTCTCTGTAGAATGCCAACTGCAGCTAACATATGGTATTTCACTGAAGGAGTCCAAAATGACTGCCCACACAGATAAATTCACTTTCAGCTGTCTTGTTATTCTATTTTAATGATGTAGAGTTGGCTAATTCTTCTGGTACCAACCAGAAGGAAAGAAAAAGGTCCAGCTTCAAAAATCTCACTATAAGCCTATTCTTTTTGTTTTTATTTTGTGTTTGATAGTTTTGAGACTATAACAGTTAAGCCATCCCTTCCCGTTTCAAAGCCCTTAATCTATTTCAAATTCATAGCTCTTTTTTTCTTTAATATTTGTTGTTGTTGTGTGTATGTTTGTATTTTTAAATAAATTCAATACCCTCGATCTTTATAATGTTTGGAATATATAATGTTATAATTTATGTTTATAGGGATGACCATTGGATATTGAATAACTAGTACATTCTTAATGAAGAGGATCATAATATCATGTGAATGGATGTTGTACTGACATTAATTTTGGTCGGTTCTCATATATAATTTTCCTATTGGATATTGACCCTGTTTGAGTGAGTATGCCGAACAAACATCATCAGTAGACAGCTGGGATAAAATACCCACTCAAGAGAGATAAGAAACTCAATTATCCATTTGACATAAGAAAAAGCATGAATCTCTTTTTCTCAGACAGTAGATTCTTTTTTTTTGTTACCTATTATTTATTATAGCATTTTCACAATCTTAAAATTAATATAGTAAAATATCAATAAGATCTTAGAAACTCCAAAGTTACGCAGAGAAACCATTTCTCAAAAAAAAAAATAACTCATCTATGTGGGAAATACTCTTATATTCATATCACTAGGAAGAGTATTGTGATTTTGAGACAACTGCTGCTCAATGAGTTATATGCCACTGTAGTTTTCACAAACCAAAACAAGAAAATGATAAAACATATTTTGCAATGTGTTAGAAGAAATATAGTTGTTTATATAATGTGCACTATATGCTCATAAACAGACCTGCAACCAAGACTTTACTCTGCGGCCTGATGCTGACCTAGAATATGGGCATAGAGCATCGTTTGTAAATTCACTCAACTTCACAAAAGAACAACCCTGCAAATTGTCTGCTACAAGTTTCCCTCTTCTTTCTCTATTTTATTAATGATGACATCAGTCAATTTATCAAATTTGCTTAGCTAGCAATGAATTAAACTACATCTCTATGCTACTATAAATACACATGCATGTTTAGCTATGCATCCTCATTTGTCATGTATGCTATGTGAATGTTATTCATATAATATATATATATATATATCATAATATATTGTAGTTGCTTATTATTTATCTATATTATGTATTCTATTATCTATATACTGAACTATAATATATAATCATTTAGAATCCTAAGTAAACTTAATTCACTATATTTTCTTTAAGCTCCTTTTATATACACTTTGGAAAATTATCACTTAACCACAACTTTTGAAACAAGCTAAAGCATCTGAGTCTATATATTGTCCTATCGATACCATGGTGAAAGACACTGCATTTCTCTAATGGAAGCTCTATCAGCGGTTTACCTTGGTCCTATTCATGTCTACGAAACCCTCTAGAGTGTGTGACGTACAATAAGCATTCAATATTCAATTACCATGATTTAAGCAAATTTATATTTACTATTACATCTGTATTCCCTCTTTCACCACAGAGGGAAATTACAAATTGATAAATCAGTATGAGAAGTCAAAGCTGCCTTTTATAAAAATATAAATCATAGGAAGGTTTATGCTAAGCAGTCCCCAATAGGAAGTTACCACATAAGGGTATAATTCAACTCACACAGTGAAAGTATGTATAAAAGTCTCCTACAGACCCACCCCCTCTTTCAAGGGGATACTATCTGAGGTTACATTCATTACAAGACAAGGAAAATGAAAGAATTTCAGGTCCTGATGATAAGGTTAAAAAATGGTTAGTACAATACAAAAATATAAAATCTAATAATATTCAGACATGAAACATCCAGGAGATATTAGAAAGTATGAAAAAAACAAACTCAAAAACAATAGAGAAAGAGAAAGGAGAAGAAACTGAAGTCTAAAGCACAGAAAATGTTTAACAAAGTCAAAAAATAAAATTTCCCCATTCTAAATAAAGAAGTGTATATCAATGTACAAGAAGCATGCAAAATTCCACGTAGGTCAAGAAAAAATTCCTCATGATACGTAATAATGAAAGTAATAATGCACAGAACAAAGAAAAGATATTGAAAGCTGTAAAGAATGAAGATTAAGTCATATATAAAGGAAGGTCCATTAGAATAACACTGAATTTCTGAATGGATACTCTGAAAGCTAGAATGACTTGGGAAGCTATTTTCTAAACTATGAGAGACCTCATATTCAAGCCTAAAATATTTTATACCCAGAAAAATTATCAATCATAATCAATGGAGAAAGAAAAACATTCTATAGTAAATCAAAATTTATGCAATATCTATTTGTCAGTACAGTACTAAAGAAAGTATTAGTAGGAAAACTTCACTGTGAAACAATAACTGCATCCAAAGAAAAACAAATCTTAGAACAATCAATTATCCTAGAACTATAAGATATTCTAGAATAATAAATCAGAAGAGGGAGAAATGAATTATAACAAGAAAATAGCAGGAATCAATAAATACTACTCAATGAAAACTCTTACTATTAATGAACCAAATTCCCCCAATAAAAAGACTCAAACTAACAGATTGGATTAGAAAACAGAATCCATTTTGCTCTGACTCCAAGAAACACACCTTAAAATTAAGGTTAGACATAATTTCAAGGTAAAAGTATAGAAAAGCCTATTCCAATCAAATGGACCAATAAGACAAGCAAGTATAGCCATTTTAATATCTGAGAAAAAATCCAACTAAAGCAAATCAGAGGAGAGAGGAAAGTACTCTCTCTCTCTCTGTGTGTTTATTTTTGTGTGGACGACCTGTACATTAACAAGAGTTAGGTAATAAAGTCACTCTCTGACACTGTTTGAGGGTCAATATAGGAATTTAGTGGTAGAAGTAATTTTATTATGAATTTTGGTGCCCTTGTGTTTAATGCTTAAATACTTAAGGTTATATATTCTTCTTGGTACATTTTTCTTTATATATATATAACTCATCTGAAAGATCTAGGACTAAAAAAAATATAATAAAATACCAAGAGAGTAGATGACAAGAAATAATTATACTAAGGGACAAAATTCAATGAAATAGAAATGAAACAAAACAATAAAAAGTGCAAAGAATCAATGGAACAATGATTTTGTTCTTTAATAAAGTTAACAAGATTGACAAACCTTTAGCCCAATTAACTAAAGACAAAGAGAAAAATAATGGAAATTTGTAAAATCAGAGGTAAAAGGGGATTCATTAAAACAGACACTGGGAAAACTCAGAGAATCATAAGGATGTGCTTTATTCCAAAAACCAGAAAATTAAAAGAAATGGATATTTTGATATATGCAACATAAGAAAGTTAAATAAATATCAATCAAGCAGCTTAAACAGACTCATAAAACCTAATTCAATATAAGCAGTAATTCTCTCTGTCCCCCTTCAAAGAAGAATCATCAGTACTCCTAAATTATTCTATAAATGGAAACTGAAAACAATTTATGGTTATTTTAATCTAGCCACTATTACCATATCATTGTTTTCACAAGGACCCAACAACAGGAGAATATTATAAAGCAACATGCCTTTTGAACATAGATACAAAAATCCTTAATTCTTGAAAACTTAATGCATAAACACATCAAAAAGATTATCTTTATTGAAATACATTGAAATTGGGTTCATTCCATAGACACACAGATAGTTCAACATCTGTAAATGAACAAATATAATATAGCACAGAAACAGTATTAAAAACAATTTTTTTTAAAAAAATGATTATCTCTCTTGATGCGGAAAAGCCTTTGAAAAAATGTAACATCCTATCGTTATACAAGTCCTAGAGAAACCATGGGTGAAAGGGATATGCCCTAACATAATAAAGACAATTTATAATAATCCCATAGTCAGCTTTAACCTAATTGGATAAGAACTCAAAGCATTTTCATGAAAATGAGGAACAAAGCAAGGATGCCAACTCTTTCCATACCTATTAAATATAGTGCTTGATGGCTTGCTAGTGCAATAATACATCTGAAAAATATCAAGGAGGAAAAGTCAGAAAGGGAAGAGTGAAAGTATCTTTATTTGCAGATAATGTGATTCTATACATAAAAGCCTCAAAAACTCCACTAGGCAATTTATACATCTGATAAAGACTTAAAGCATCAGGATACAAAATTAACAGGCAAAAACCAGTGTCCTTCTTACAAATATATCACAGACATGCTGAGGATAAAATCAGGGAAACATTATCTTTTACAGCAGATTAAAATAGAATAAATTGTCTCATGATACTCTAACCATTCAAATAAAATATATGTATGTTGTAGAATATTATTTTAACTAAGAAAAGATGTATTTCATTTGTTTATGATATGGAATATTATTTTAACTGTGTAAAGGCCTGTTCTATTTGCCTATTTTACCTTTTTAACCACGTAAAGACGTGTTGCTTTTCTTTATGCTGAAATTGTTTAATTATGTAAGAATGTGTTGCATTTGTTTCACCTTGCCTGTCCAAGGCACCTGATTAGTCTAATAAAGAGATGTACAGGCTGTAGCTAGGCAGGATAAAGGATAGGTATGCCTAGGAGGCAAAGAAAATAAAGGAGCTAGTCAGAAATGAGCCTAAGCTAGCCTAAGCATTCATGATTGATAGTAAGTCTCTCTGTCATGACTTGGGTGCTTGTTGGTGACCTAAATGAAAAAGTATGCTATACTTGTATAAAGAAAAAAAATAAAATTAAAACATTCAGAAGAAAACTAGAGAAGCAACAAAGAATGGAAGGCTCTCTCATGCTTATAGATTAGTATGATGAATATTGAAAATGATCACCCTACCAACAGCAATATACAGCCTAGAAAGTCATGGGCATGGGAAAATGCCTTTCGGTATCTTCCTGCTAAAGGAACATATACATAAAATTACTTCTAAAGTTATCCGCATGGATCAGTGCCTTGCTCAAGCCATATCAGAGAAGTTTCTTCTTGCAGTAGATGGGAACTAACACAGAGACTTACAACTGGACAATGTACAGTGAGTGAGAGACTTTGGATCACACAGTCTAAAATGAGATGTTCTCGTTAAACCACTCCGCTCAAGGATTAGGGGTTTATGTGGAAGATGTGGTGACAAGATTGTGAAGACAATAGGTGAATTCAAGGGAATAGGGTTTTCCAAACACAACAGGACTGATACACATATAAATTTACAGAGATTGTGGCAGTATGGACAAGACCTGCACATGTTCAAGATAGATGGTGTCCCAGCACTGCAAGGGAACATAGACCAGGAGTCCCACCTACAACCTAGAAGCTGTCTTCAATAGGTACCCACTGACAAAAGGAAAATCAGTTATCTCCAGTGGAGTGTCACTGGGTGTATCAACCATAATATACATGGTTCTTAGAAATACTTTGACATAAAACAAAGCAGGCAAACACAAAACTTCAGTGGTATTTTTAACAGATTTTTTTTTTGGTTTATCTTGGTTTGGTTTGATATTTTTTATCTTATTGTTTTATTGCTTATTTGATTTTATTTTAAACTTTGAGGGTTTTGTGTTTTTGTTTGTATGTTTATTTAAGAGGAAGAAAATAGAAAATTGTATGGGTAAGGGTATGGGGAGGATCTATGAGGAACTGGGGGAGAGAAAAACGTGAGAAATATATTTTATAAATAGTGCAATAAAATGCTTTTGTTTAAGAAATATAAATACATCCTTTAATGGTGACATGTTAAATTAAAGCTCAGAAAAGATAATTAATTCATTTCAGTTCAGATACATCAGATGTATTAATGCATTGGTTGAAACACACACAACAGCCTCGAATGACAGAGTTAATAATCCTAAACACAGACTACAATGGAAAGCTTATTCTCATTTGCTAAGGATTGAATAATTGCATCTTCGTTTAAATCATGTCCACGCTGAAACTGCAGTGCGCTGATATTTGAGTGTGGAGCTTTAAGCAGTGTATCCATGAAGAATGCTCTCAGTGTCCCTTTTAGAAGATAGAAATTTGAGATTTTTGACCTTTGGTGACACAGCAGGTGACAGGCATTTGTAAACCAGGAGAAGGCTTCCTAAATCCCAAACTACCATGACTCTAACTTCATATTTCTGTCTCAAGACCTGAGAAAAATATTCTATGTTTGCGCTACAAAGTTTATGGAGTTCCACCTTAGCAAGAGAAGGGCAAACTGCATCATCCCTCATCTAAAATAAGTTGGATCAACAGAGTGTCATAGACATTGGCTATGTGTGATGGGTAAGCCTGATATTATTTTTCTTAAAAACAAAAATGCCTCACAGTAATTATCTGAACTTAAAATTTTGGGCTAAAACACACAGCTCAGCAGTTAAGAACACTCGCTGGTTTTGCAGAGAAATCAGAGCTCTGCTTCCAGTTTCGTAGGGATCCAACACAGTCATTTAAGTTCTATGAATTTCTGGCATACATGTTGTACACAGACATCTGTGTCGGCACTCAAACATAAGCTAAAAATAAATAAGCCTATTTGAGAAAGCTCTCCCAAATCACAAATTGTGGATTCACTCCTGCCACTATGGTAATTCAATGACGTAATATTAGAGGACTCACAAACCCTCAAATGGTGGGGGAAATGCGAAAGTTACAAAATAAACATAATCTCTCTTTCTTGCTCTCTCTGGCATTCTTTCTCTCTCTCACACACACTCACACTCACAGACACGTACACACAGACATGTACACACATGCAGAAGCACACATACACACACAAAATCAGGCAAGCAGGCAGGCAGGCAGGCAGGCAGGCTAAATAATATATAATATATACCAGTCATTTAGCAGAGCCTCTAAACAGTTGCATGTTCATACTCTTTCATGGAAAGAATTTAAAGTCTTAATTGTGAGTCCGAATCATTGCTATAATACACGGGAAGAGAGTATAAAAACATGCATAGTAATCTAATAAATTTTTGACTTATTCAGATTAAATTTTATATCATGGTATTATATCAATTATTTTTATTTGGAAGTTTTTATTGTTTCTGGAGGCATCGCTTAATTCATTTTTGAGATGAGTTTTGTTTTTAATACAGGATTTTATAAGTCCATGATAGCCTGAAATTAACTGCGCCCTATTCCACAAATCATATAAATATAGGTCTGCAGCTCAGGCAGGTCTCAGGCAATCTGTTCCAGTTTCCCAAGTGCTGGGACTAAAGAGATGAGTCACAATATCTAGTGATGCTGTTGTTTGGATTCATGTTCTCGCCTGTAGCACAGGCTGGCCTCAAACTCATATCCTTCTGAAATAATGTGTTGGCATAACAGATGTGTGACACCAAGACTCCCAGAATATTATTGAAGTTTATGAATCCAACATTTTGTACCCAAATTTGGAAACAGTGTATTACTGCATACTAATAGTTTTACATTAAGCTTATTGCCTTCACAAAACATAACTTTCAAAATCAATTATGTAATTCTATTATAGAAGAACATTTGTTAGGCTAACATTCTTTTCTATTGCTATAATAGTATTCTACAGAGAATTTTCAGTTTTTATTTTAACTCATTAGTATGTTAAATCCATCTGTTACACAATTGTCTTAAGGAATTTAGTGTCTTTAAATAACATTTAACTGTGATTAACAAAAAACTTATATTGATTTCACAATCTTTTGGTGCTAACAACAAAAAAGAGAAATCTTGCTACAAAGATATAAATAGGTAAGAAAATATGAAGCATAGGAACCTGATAAATAAATAATTATAATCTTGGCAGGAATAATGGCTGTACATTGTTCCCCCACAGTTTATGTTTAGGTAGAAATCCCCCCAACTTTAGTCTTTAGTCAGCCCTCTTCCATCACGACAGATGCCTTGCATGTACAGCTGCTTTGTGTGGTATCCAATTATATATAGAGAGGCAGACACGTGGAACTATCTAAAAACAAATAAATCTCTGTAGAAACCCAAAGGATCAAACACTTACAAATCATAGATACAGCCTTGCCCATTTTGGTATTCCAATTCAGTGCCTTAATACGGGTCTTACAGCCCTCAAATTCTAGGAGAAATGTATGACTTAAAAAATAAACTCTCTCTCTCTCTCTCTCTCTCTCTCTCTCTCTCTCTCTCTCTCTCTCACACACACACACACACACACACACACACACACACATGTACACCCACAGATCTACTTTAAGGCTAAATAGTGAGTCACAAATTTTCCAAGAAACATGTTTTCTGAGAATCTTTCAGTTGCAGCGTTTATATCTCTAAATCATCCCACACCTAGTCCTAGCTCTAAGAATCCCCACTGCTTCTCTGAGAGAATATTGCAGGAGAGATATCTAGTCTGTTTCTGAATCCTTCCAGCGCAGAATGAAGACTAGAAAAGAGAAATAGCCATATGTTTTCTGAACTGAGAATGCTGCACAGTATTTATACAGGATTAACAACACTCCTTCAATCAGGAGTATTGCTATGTTACGTGCTGGAACACACCATGGAATTTGCTTTCTTAGTGACAGATGTTTGACTTGATTTAAAATCATCATGAATATCATATATGAGTTCCCAGAGTGAACAGCATGTTATGAAATATGACATAATGTTGAAACCACAGTATTTTTGTCAGAGTCACTGGACAAGAGGAAAGCAGAATGATATAGTTCTTGGTTGACCCTGTAACATGAACATGTGTGGTGACACCCTTTAAATTATTTGTATTAAATTTGTTCTTTGTTATTCGTTCTTTAGTTGATGGGTATATAAGATGGTTCCATTCCCACCTTTTGTGAACAAGACAGTA
The DNA here is from genome assembly GCF_018167655.1 of Microtus oregoni. Classification (NCBI taxonomy): domain Eukaryota; kingdom Metazoa; phylum Chordata; class Mammalia; order Rodentia; family Cricetidae; genus Microtus; species Microtus oregoni. Next base: position 27,810,731 of record NW_024543078.1, read on the forward strand.
ACAAATGTCAATGTGCAAGTTTCTCTGTAGAAGGATGTCAAATACTTAGGGTAGATGTTTGGGTATATTGTTCCTATATAGGATGATGTATCCACAGATGTGTATTTCATCCCTGAACTATAAATAACATGCTTGAAAGTAAAAGGGTAGGGAGGTTTTGGGCCCTAGGGCAGAACTTTGCTATTATTATTTTTGCTAGATTTTCTTGCTATCAATTGCCTTCTACATCTTTATGTTTATACCCATAGACTATAGATGCTTTCAACTTTGGTGAAAAAATAATCATTTCTTTTTTGTAGAGATCATGAGACAAAGTGCTAAGAGAATGAAACTGACTGCTCAGAAACTAATTGGAATATTTTATCAACCCCCAACCCCTATACAAGGATCAGGAAACATCACAGGGAGGATAGACCATAAGAGATGGAGAATAGGGAAGAATGTTGTGAAATGTGGGGTATCCAGGGAGAGCTACAGCTTCTATCAGATGATGTTGCATTTGTTGAGAAAACAGGCTGTCTTAGCAGCGAGCATGGTGATGAAAACCACCCCAAGACCTTGGCTAAGTTAAAGAGTCCGTACACTTTTTTTTTTTTTTTTTTTTTTTTTAGCAACAGCAAAAGGCTAGTGAGATGACTCCGTAGGTAAAGAAATCCTGCTGCCCAACTTAATAACCTGAGGTCTATCCCTAAGATTCACACAATAGGAGAGAACTGAAAACTGAAAATTGTCCTCTGGCCTCCAAATGATCATTATGGCACACAGACACACACACACAAACACACACACATACACACACAATAGATAGATAAATGATAGATAGATACATACATACATACATACATACATACATGATAGATACATACATGATAGATAGACACATACATACGTGATAGATAGATAAATAGATAGATAGATAAATATGATAGATAGATAGATAGATAGATAGATAGATAGATAGATAGATAGATACTATAATATAGTAAAGAACTAGAAAGAGATCATAAGAGAAGGAGAATGATCATTGATATTTTTCTGGGTCATTAATTAGAACATGAAAATTTAGTGGGTCATATAAATGAATAAACCAATCATTGCACCAGAAGATGCACAGAGCATTAAAGCTATCAGACAATCATTTTGGAACAAACTCACAACAATGTTCATTAAACTTAAATCTATCTTACTTTCTCTTATACCATTCAAGTCAGATGTTAAAAAATTTGCTATGGTTCTACTCTGACTCTGATTTTTTTCTACTCTTTTTTTTCTTCTCAAGCCATGATGAGTATCACAGACCTGTTCAACCTTTAAATTCTCCTTCTTTTTAACGGTTTATGCATAAAGTTCCTCTAGTTACCTGTAGTAGAACATATTGAATGACTTGTTTCCAAACTGACCTCATAATTCTCCCTCAGTATGGTTTACCTTGACTGCCCACTTGACATAACCTGCCCCTCATTTTACCAATATTTCATTAACTTTCCTCCTAAGGACCAAAACTTTTATTGGTTTATGATATTATTGTAGCTTTAGTGTCCAAAAGTAACTTTTACTATACTTCATAAAAGCTCAAAATAGATTTATTGAATTGGTAAAAATTTAATTACAAAGGAGACATATGAGCTGATATTAACTGCATAATGATAAAATGAAAAGGTCTTTCTATGAGTTACTCATTAATGCAGAAAAGCATTGACCATGGATTTGACTTTGAGGTAAATTTTGATGCATTCCTTATAGGCCCTTATAATTCATACAAAACAAATGTATGAATTATACAAAACTTTAAAGTATATGTGCCATTGAAAAGTAGTCAAACACTGAATATGTTAATCTGCAAAACATAACATGGAAATAAATGGAGGATCATTGACATCCAAAAAGAAGAAATTATTAAAAAATTATCACTTTCCAGGTTCAAAATGTTGAAGATTAGGACATAGAACTTAGTAATGGCAAAAAATTTTAATGAGAAAGTTATCAACATTTTAGCTATAGCACAAAGTATAGTATAGTATTTTAGCGACAGCATAAAGTAAAGACAAGAAGATAGTAGGCTATGGATACTGAAAATGATGTAATTAAAACTTACAGTGGGGGCAGAGAAAAATTAAAGACTGTAGGAAAAGAATGAGGATGCAGTGCTAGGGGGTAGCCTATTTTAAAATGCCATTTCTGTTATCTCCATCAGGATAGTAAGAAGGCAATATCAGTAAGCAAAGGAAAACCCAGTTTTTGTTCAAATCAATAGCCATTAGAGGCACAACATATGCTTTACTATTGATGAAAGTAAGCTCTTCTCTTGAATATTGAATCTCACTAGCAAAAAGAAACTGAGCAGTATTTGTGGCTTGGTGTGCTTAACAGAAAAGTGGAAGAATTAAAATCAAAACTCAAAAGATATTGCTTAACCATGCAGCTGAAAATATCTTGGAAATAAGTAGGACAGTATGTAGACCAAGAAAGAATTCACTCAACTGTAATAAAGTTATGTTTAATGAAGATGTCCACACCCATTGTAATAGCAGTGGCTTTTTATGAAAGACATGTTCTAGTAAGAAACGTCAACCAATCCACAATACTAACTGAAAAAATGATGTGGAGATCAATGTGCTTAATATTAGTTCCATGTAACTACTTTTTCCAGTCATCACAGTTCATATATTCATATAAAATATTTTTATGAATTAATGGAGAGTTATTTATTTCTGTAGCAAAACTAGATATATTCTCTTTTTATTTTTTTACTAGATATATTCATGATGAATTATCACAGGCAAAAAAAAATATCGGTTCCCATTAATACAGGTCTAAATGAACAATTACCATGATATCTGTCATTCTTGTGACCACATTGGAAAAGATTTTGATGTAGGTGAGTGAAATGCTTTGAAAAATAAGCAAAGTAAAAACACAATAAAGAACTTCTGTATTGTAATTTTGAGGTGCTTAATTTTGTGGGTTTTTTTTTCTTCTGCTTTTAGGGAAGATGAATCATTCTGCCAGGTACTTAGAGTCAGCATATCTGATTAACAGTCTCCCTATGAAGATACACATTTGGAATACCAGGACTCAGGAGAATGAGGCAGGAAAATTGTCAGCCAGCAGCACTAAGAGTCACTGTTTCAAAAACACAAAAGGGAAAAGAAAAGCATATTCAGAAGACATGCTACCAGAAATAAATATTAGCTATGAAAATGTATTTACATAGTAAATGTGTGTGCTGGGTCCCTACTTGAGGAAATGAGTGCTTGTATAATGCCTTTATTAAACAAAATTTGGTATCACACCTATATGCTAATACATAAAAGAACCATTTGCAAGGCAGGGGATTGTTGACATACCCTGCTTCTGCTTGTGTCTCTTTACTCAGTTGTGAATATCATGTGAGTGTTTATTGAGAGTCATATATAATGGAATATCCTTGTCACATTTATTGGAGCAGTGAGTTTTTGTGCCTCTAGCAAATCATGGCATTTTTGAGAGACTATTTAGTTTGCACATATTCTATGACTTAAGGGGATTTGTTCTCTAAACTTCAGACATCATTGTACATCTGCTGTAGCTCTGTCATAATGGCTTAATAAGCTTTGACACACCTACAGAAATACCACATGCTAATTTTTATGGCAGCACAGATATTGAGTAGGTTGTCTTAGAATCCTAAATAATTTAAACTGTAACAAATGTCTGTATGGTTCACATTAAAAGTGGTTGAGTGCACACATATTTCATGCATTTTAAAATATTTAAAATCTAAATAATGCTCAGGTATCTGATCCCTTATCTCCCACACATATCAGAAACAGAGAATTCCTTTTTATGGACCCTGGCAATTTCTGTTCACAGATTTTGAACTCCTAAGCAGAAATTGCTAACTTTCCCCTTTTGACTGAAATCTCTTTTACAGCTGACAGAATTCATGTTGATGTAACCCCCAAAATAAATATTCTTGGCAAGAAATTTGGCACCTATAATCTTCAGTGTCCCCCTCTTTCAAAATGGCAACTCTAGTTAGAATATTATGAAAGTGTCTTTAGAATGCATGAGTTTAATTATATAAGGCAATTAGCAATGCACAGTGAAATGACTGAATGTTCACCATTATTTATACTCCAAATGACATCCAGCCACCTGCTCACTGTGTGGGTATGTCCATGTTGCTCTAAGTTTCAGCTGCTGATTGTCATGATGTGTCACTTATGTATGATGGTGTCATGTACGTGGTTCCATATGGATTTTTTTAAAAAAGGTGACAATGCCAACTCTTATATAAGTGTGCCTTTATCTATTCTACAGATGGTCCCTGGAAGATATTTTTCTAAACATCTACACAACAGACAAAAAAAAAAATCCAGTCCTTAAATTCTTTTCATCTTCCACTTTTGGAAACATTTTCTTTCCACAGTCAGAAAATCTGACTCCCGGAAACTACAGGGTACCCCAATCATCTCATAGCAATAAGGTGGAAAATGAAGAACAAAGCAGTACCGTGCAATGACACCACTGTTCCTTTCCTGCATAGCTGTTATTTTTTAGGTGTCTCAGGTGACCAGAGGGAGAAGAAGAACCTTGAACATCTGTGGAAATTTACTGCATAGGAGGAGGAAGTGAGACTATAATAATCTTTGCTTTGAGTCTTGATTATATTGCTCACATGTACCGCTAACTCTTAAGCTTCTAAAATACCTTCATTTTTCATATTTTCAACCTAGCAGCTATCTATTCTTTGGAAATTTATAGAGTATTTGTTTGGTTTCAATTTGGAAAATGAAGTTTGTACTTTTGGGAGAAAAGATTAACAACCCCATAAAGTAGCTGTCTGAAACTTTTGAGGATGATATAGGTATCTACCTATTCATGGTAAGGAATAAAGAAAACTCTTATAACAGAAGCATTACTTGATTTTCATTTCAATATTTTCCTATATTCACATAGCAAAAAGTATGTGAAATCCTCAAGAACTGTGAGAATATTATTTCCCTAACTATTGTGTATAGATAAAAGCTGACAAACTGCCTTTAATAAGTTAAGGTTTTTAAATACCGTTGAGGGTCTCTATTACTGAGTGTTAAACTATTTTACTGGCGAGCAAAGTAGCTCACTGTGTAAAGGTGTCTGCTGTAAAACCTGATGATCTAAATCCAATCCCAAACCCACAAGAGAGATTAAGAGCTGACTCCCCAAAGATGCCCACACAAGCAACATGCACATGTGCATACCCCACACCAAATTAATAAATAAAAATTCAATATTTAAAAAAACATACTTTTTCCAAGAGAATATTTCTAGATGATCCATTTACTTATTGAGCGGATTATGTTCAAAGAAACAATATTTTATGGTTTATTTATAACTAAAATTAGTACCACCTGGGGTATAGTGCTATAGTGCCACTGCCATTGGGGCTATGACATTCTGAGTAAATCGCACTGCCTGTCACCTGGGACCATGGTAACATCCAAGGCCAGGGCTGATGTCAAAGACTAAGACTGGGTGTGTGGTCCTGCAGCAGCTGTGGTCTGTGTTCATGTCTGTGGCACATGTTACCAAAGGGGGCCTTAGAAACCATGCATGTTGAAATCAGAAGGCCAGGCCGAGCTGGCTCAGTCCCTGACTGGCGCTTGGAAAACTGGCCCTGCCCCTCACTGGACACTGCAGCAAGAGTAGGGGTTCCTACACTTGATAGAGATGGTCCCACCCCTCGAGGGAGAACTGACCCTGATAACATGGGTGTAGGACAGCTGGCTCCGGCCCTCACCTGAGAGGGGTGTCCTCAGTGGCCTGGACTGACCGGTTGAACTACCACACAGGCCCACAACCCAGCCATGTGTTGGCCTACCCTAACATCTACCACATCCATGACCTGCTGGAGATCCTGAACGAACTGATCTTATGGAATGATACCTGTAATATCTCCATGTCTGGGTGGTAGTGGGATATCAGAGAGGAGTTTTGGTGAGGGTCCAGTAGTGATGGAGTAACAAAAACTAGGAACCTTGAATCAGACCAATCACTCATTGCAATGAACGTTTGCAAGTAAAGTTGATTGGACAAAAGGATCTACTGTGTGACAAGCATATAGTGGTTGTTTTTTACTCTTTGATTCTGCCCTTTGTGGGGCCCCACCATTCTGCTCCAAGTAAGTCACACACATGAGCTCGTATTCTTACTTATGAATGCCCAGCCTTAGCTTGCTTGTTTTGCTTTGGTTAGAATTTTTTAAAAAAATTTCTTTTGAGGGATGCTTCTGGGTAAGGGGAGAATATAACGGAACTAAGAAGTGAACAGAATTGTGGTACATGATGTGAAATTCCCAAATAATCAATAAAAATATGTAAATTTAGAAATTTAAAAAATTTAGAAATTTGAAAAAGAAGCTCTGAACAACAATTAGGAGGCCGTTGAGTACTCTCACTCAAATGGCCTGTGATCAATCTCGACCTCTTTAACTCGTTGTCACTTTGTGCCAATGAAGATTTCCTGGATCTTTTGCAAAAAAAAAAAAAATAGCTAAAATTAGATACCCAAAAATATGTGATATGAATACAGTATGTATATCATAGAGACTCAAATCCTAGTCTGCCATTAAAGTTGTCAGAAGTACTCCTGCATTCATTTGCTAAGGCTACAACAGCAAGGTATGCTAACAGACAGGGTACCTATTCATCAGAAGATTATTATGTTTCCGTTTCAGGATTTGAAACCAAGGTATCAGTAGGGTTGCTGTCATCTGAGCCCTCTCTATGTGTCACGTAGGTAGCCATCTTCATGTGGTGTTCTCACATAGCTTTTTCTTCAATGGGCATCTGAGTACCAATATATTGTTTTTATAATTTTTAATGTATTATTCTCTGACAAGCACACATACCTGAATAGTACATTCTGTTCACGCTTGTCTCTCAAGACTGTCTCATTTCCACCAACACACACCAACTTACCTTTTTGTTTTTATTTGTTTTGTTTTGATTTGATTTGGTTTTCTTTGTGGTCAGCTGACTTTAACCAGGGTCACTTATGTGGGCAAAGGCGTGAGGCTCACCTATTGCCACATCCATGAAGACAATAATTTCCTCTCCTCTAGTAGACATCTACTTCAATTATTTTCCCAGGATAGGGATGGTCCCATGAGCCCCTCCCTCGTCTATAGTTGATGTTACAGGCTCAGCCTCCTTTAGACCCTATGCAGGCAACCGTAACTATGATAAGTTCATAAATGTGATGACCATGCCATGCCATCAAGACAACGTGTCAGTTCTTGCCTCTTTATTTTTTCAGTCCTTACATCTTTTCCCTTTCGTCTTTCATGGGGCCCTAAAAACTTTTAGAAGATCATATGTAAAGATATCAATTTTAGTGAATTATATGAGTCTATCCATACAACCTAGTTGTAACTTGACCACCTTTATAGAAATTAAGTATTATAATACAGTCACCACTAGGAGGTACTGGGCATTGGACTATAACAAAGAAATTGTATATAGCACGAGCAAATAGTCCATGACAGGTACACATACGTAAAACTAAAAACCAAGGAGGCACAACATTCCTTGTTCAGTCCTCTTTATAATTTAGAGAATTAACAGGACTTCTTGTCCCTCAGTCACGTGACTCAGTCAAATTTCTCCACAGACCACATCCTCACTGTAGTTGGTTTATTGTCCAATCAGGCCGAGGACATAAATTCCCTGGCCTGATTTCTTGCTTGTCATTATGGGTCTTTACAGAGTTGTGCTGAAAAAATCTCCACCTCCTCATCATCCTGTCACCTGGTACATTCGTGGAAAAGCTGACATCAGCACATTGTAAGGTTACCCTTCTCCAAGATGCCTATAGTACGACAAAAAGGCAGAATATCTGAGGAGAGATGATGCAAGATTTTCATCTGATGAAGGCAGGGATTGGCTGCACAATTGGTCTCTTTGCAGGTTATTGCATTTTGTTCCTCTGTGCCAACTGCTAAATCCATAGCATATTATTAGAGAAAAGGTGACAGCTGGCCTGACTAACTGATGCAAGATGATTAAGCATATGATTAGCGGTTCAGCTGCCTCTCATGAATGATAGTTCTGTCAACTCTGTAGTCAGATGCATGCTGTGGTATTTACATATTAAAAGTTTGTTATTTTATTCTTAAAATGCAATACTTTCCTTAGGTTACATGGACTGACTTTTTTAATCTATTAAAACTCTTTTACTTTTCATAGCCATGCGAATATATAATTTATGCATCTTTGTATACATGGCTTCCATTTTAGTTATGATTTCCTGCAACTATAAACGACCTGTAGGTCTATGTCATAATGTGATTTATCTGTCTTATTTTGTCAAAGAAATAAATAAGAGACAGCAGTAATTTACTGGGAAGACTCTAGTCTTATAATCTGGTGTCTTAACTCGCTCTGCATAGATAAAATCCCAGAAGCATTCTTTAACTCATGCTCTAAGTTTACAGATAAGCTCTCAATACTCTTCATTTTCCTTTGAGTGAACAGGATCAAAGCCCAGATCAAATTTAGCCACTTTGGGTAGGTTTGAGCATGACTATGAATGCTGTATACTCTTTATCATTTTTTTTCTATTTTTCAGGATTTTATTTTATTTGTACGAACATTTATATACAAGAATATATAGGTAGCACACATATTTCTTTGCCTCAGAGACATGAATGAGAGGGTTCAGATCCTCTAAAACAGAGTAACAGACAGTTATGAGTTTCCAAGTGGGTGATGGAAATTGGACCATCTGCTATGCCATCTCTAGCCCAGCATTTGATTCCTATTATACTCACAGAAAAGAATTTTTCTTATCATTACTGTTGTTGTCATTATTTGTATTATTATACTTTTTTCTCAAGGAGACTTGGATACATTGTCCTCTTATGGAACTCAAAGTTCACTGAAACCATAAAGGACATTCCATAAATACTTGTTCATCATCTGATTAACACATGTGATTTTCCTAAAACCTTGTAGTTATTTTTTAACAATTCTATCATGAAAATGGATAATGAAGAGGTATTTTCATGAACCACAAAAAAGTGCCTGTGAACAGTTGTCAGTTACAAAATCCACAAAGAGCTGACCAAAACATCACTTGATTATAGGTGTTATATACATAAAAGTAAATTTCACGTTTTAAAGACATAGTGTTTCAGTTACTGTGAAGAGTCATAGGTGTATAACCAACTGAAATGTAAGGACTTGACCACACAACTAAGCATTCATATTTATGATTTAAAAATATCTCCAATATTCAAAGTTCAGATGTTAACCACTGAGCCTTTACATAGTACTCTAAGGATTTGATATCCTAATACTTTATAAACATGACCCTTGCTTAAAAATCTATGATATTCCAATACTAGAAATAGCAGGAAAATGATAATACAGTGAGAAGCATGAACCATCCTGTTATCAAATGGAGATTATCATTTATGCTATGTGAACTTTAGCTAACATGAACAATCTCATCCAATTTTATTGTTGTCTATGTGCATGTTTTTGTGTTTCTGTGTGTATGTGTGTGTACACATGCATATGTGTATGTATCTGTGTCTGTACACATGCATGTGTGTGTACACAATTGTGTGTGTGTGTGTGTGTGTGTGTGTGTGTGTGTGTGTGTGTGTGAAGGTACTCATGCATTTTTGTGAAGGCCAAAGGAGAGTCTGGAGTATCATCCCTTAGAAATTGTTTACTTCTCCCTTTTCTTTTCAGTGCCTATTACTGACCTGCATCTCACCATATAACTATGTTGGCAGACCAGTGAGCCTTGAAGTCTGCCTTTTATCTCTCTCAACATCACTCAGTGTGTGCCATAATATCTGGCTATTTCTATGTGTGTCCTGGGTAGCACACACATTGGTTTTTGTGCTTGCAAGACACAGGTTACTGACTAGGCCAACTTTCTAGGTTTATCAAGCCTTATTTTTCATCTGTTTTTCTCCTAAAATTTTTGAAAATATGTAAAAGTAGGTTGTATTCAAGATAGATTTGAGTGGTTTATAAATGATTTCTTCAGTGTCCTAAAAAATAGAAGGACTGATTGTGGGTGCACACATCATTAGGATTTGCTGACAAATGCAGAGGCAGGAGGATCACAAGTAGATAATAATAATAATAATAATAATAATAATAATAATAATAATAATAAAAGAAAAATAAAAGGATGATGAATTTATAATGTTAATGAACCAACATTTCCTGGTTCAAATTAGGATACAAGATACAACTGCAATTGGTAAAAAATGATAAAAATGAAATTTTAGCCAAACATAGTATATAGTGTCAGATACCAAAATTCTTTTTTTTTTACTTTCTTTCTTTTCCTAATTTAGTCTTTTGTCAATAAGCACCATTAAAAAAGAGCAAAAAACATAATATGGCTTACTTTTTGTCCAATATATAAAAGCATAAATGAGGATCTAACAAGTGTTTTGGGAGGGAATAGGTGTTAAACAGACCTCTGGCAAACGAACGGACAGACAGACAGGGACAGTGGCTCTAGATAGAGTAATGTATTCTTACTCAAACATTTAAGGTGACTGAATTCCTGTTTTCTGTCTCTCTCCAAGATGCCACCAAAGTAATCCTTTCAGTGAGATTTTCAAATGTCCCAGGGGCAAGGGACCAGGTGCTCCTACTGCCCTAAAAAGGCCAAACCAGCCAGTTCTGAGAAACATAATGTACTCACCTCATCCTCAAATGTACGGCTTCTGCTAGACCAAACAAACTCCATCTCCATCTGGGGGGGGGGGGTCCCTGCTTTACTTTGGGGAGGTTCTTTTGCTGTGTGTTTCTGCTTCAAGATGATTAAACATAACTTGAAAAAGACCCCAGAAGATAGGCGAACACAGAAGGGGGAAGCTCATGAAGCCTCAACCCAGGACAAAGGACTAATGAAAAGGAGGCCATGGATATAAAAGAGATCAGGTGGGAAGTGTGAGGGAGTGCTTGGAGGGAGAGAGGAGGGGATGATATAGTATAATTTCAAAAACTATCTGCAATATAAAGATCAGGAAAAGTTAGCTGTCTGCTGAGACCATGCTTTCCTTGCTTTTTGTTATTTAAATCATCAAAGAAAAAGAATCTGTGCCAGTAACCTGATTAGTCCTCCCTGTGTCAGCATCATGCATAGCCCTAGCAAGAGATGGAATTCATATGCACTCAATTTAGGAAAGTTTCAGCAAAGTAAAGAACCCAGTATGTAAAACGCCCAAACGTTGTGGAAAATAATGACAATTAAAGGATACATTTAAGAAGATATCCATGGTTAGATTTCTTTTCAACTTGATACAAGCTAGAGCCTTCTAAGAAAAATAAATCTCTGTTGAGAAAATGGCTCCATGGAACTGGCCTATAGACAAGCCTGTGAGGCACTTTCTTGATTGAAGATTGCTGTGGAAAGATCTAGCCCACCATGGCGAGAGCAACCCCAGAGCAGGTGGTTCGGCCCTGTATTAAAAAGCAAGGTGAGCAAGAAAGCTAGAAGGAGCAAACCTGTAAGTGACATACTTTCCAGGCATCTGTTTCAGTTCCTGCTTCCAGGTTCCTGTCTTGACTCCCTTTCAGAAAGGACTGAAAAGAAAAATAAACCCTTTTCACCCCAGATCACTTTTGCTCATGTTATCACAGAAATAGAAAAGCAGACTAATACTGCATGCACATTTAATATTGAGAAATAATCATAAAACTATGAGGATATGATATAAAAGAATGTGATGTAGGATTATAAATGAACAGATTTAAAAAAGAAATGAAAATAATTAAAAGACTTGAAAACAGATGTTCAAATTCTCCAATATTTCAAACCCAGAGGTCAGAGTGTTCTCCATCACATGTAAGGAAATGTTCTAGTATCCATGCGTGGCTAAAATGCTTTAGTTGGTGTGGCTTCTGATTATCATCTGAAATAGTTGCAACAAGGCCCATCTCTGTTTTTATGGCAGAAATAGAAAAACTGGCTACTTAAATATATTTTACTGATGCATGGTGGAGACATCTGTAATTTGGGGCCATTGGGATGTGAGGCAGAGGGATCACAAGTTAAAGGCAATCTTGTGCCGCATCATGAGACATTGTCTCTGCACCAAGCAAACAATAAAAACATAGCATATCAAGGAATATCACATTGAATGTCTTCTTAAGATAAGCTCCACAGTTACATTTTGAAGTAGTCACCTATATTTTGTGATTTAACATGCTAATATATAAAATATGCTAAATCCTGCAGTCAAGGAGACATTTACTTGATCTGTAGATCAAAATTCATTGGGGGTAACTCCTCAGGACATTTCTTGGGAGCAAGTTTGGAAAAACCCTCTAGGAGCTCCAACTAATGAAGGAACCTATGGTCATATGTTAACCTGTAGTCTACTGTCTGACGGACATTTAAGGGCTGATAATCAGATCTTGGGCAGTGACTAGAAGGTCTGGTTGATAGTGCAGGTCACATTGCTAAGGACACTGTCTCAGCTCTTTTTGCATCAGACCAAGAACTGTACCATACACCACTCACTTAGAGTTACTGTCCCAAAAGGACACCCAGACTCATAGAGTTAAGAGCACACTCTCTGCTTCTCATATTTTTCATTAGTCATAGTAAATAAGAAATTGTTATTATTTTCCATTTTGAGATGTTCTTTAAATATTTTAATGAATCCTATCTATAAAGATGTAGAACAACAAGCTGGGTATTTGTATGTGAATGTGAAATTTGAACACACAGAAACACAAAAGCAAACACACATGAAAATCAAGTTTCATTTATTCCAAATATTTAATTTTTAGATCTTAGTTTAAAATATAATGTTTACTAATACTTTGAAAACCAACAAAAGTAAAAATCAATTCGAGGACATTTTTTTTCTCTTTCCTGGAAAAAAGAAAAAGAGGAGACATAGTAGCTGTGTAAGCTTAGAGAGTATCTGAAAAGCAAGTCTCTAAACTTTGTAACTAAGAAACATTTTCTTTGTCTGGGAAACATTTATGAAGACCTAGAAACCAGTATACCTAGATCAAGACATATATACATATATCACTTACTGATATATGTATATATGTAATTAAATATTAAAGCAAATGAATATTCTAATAAAATGATTGTGTTTAATTATTTTTACATAGTCAAACCAAAGCTAAATTTCTGATGCTATAGGATGTTTAACCGTTTTTAGAATTGATGAATATTTTTTATTAGATTAAGTTTATTTTATATAATATGTTGATCATATTCCTTTCCTTCCTCCAATTCCTAGCAGATCCTCTTACCTCCCTACCTATCCAACTTCTTGTTTTTTCTCTTAAAAAAATTAAAACAATCAAATTAAAACCAAAAATTCCAAAGAAAAAACAAAAAGAAAACAAAATAAAATAAAGCACAAAAAAATATGAAGTCCATTCTGTGGTCCTAAAGGTGGAATGTGGTTATATATCCACTATCACTTTCCCTCTACAAATAACTTGTTATGTGAGACCTTGTGCTGCCTTTCCCTTCTTTGGACAGGTATTTCATTCCGCTTGGAATTGTGCATGTTTTGTAAAGTGCTATCCAGACTTCATGAGTCCAAATGCCTTACATTTTTGGAAAATATTGTTTTCTCCATGAAGAATTCACCACTTCTGTCTCTTACAGTCTTCCACATCCTCTTCAATATAGACCCCTGAACCTTGAGGGTAGGAGCTTAATAAAGATATCGCGTTTAGGGCTGAGTGGGCCAGAATCTCCTATATTCTGTATATGGTCTGGTTGTGGGTTTTGTTTTAATAACCATATACTTCAAAAATAACTTCTCTAATATTGATTGAGTGATGCACTGATATATGAATATAGAAATATCATAAGCTGTCATTTTATTGCTCATCGAGCAGCAAAATAGTACATTTTCCCTAGGACCCATAGTCTATATAGTCTCAGGTTCCTGGCAAATTTAGCACTGTCAAGCATGGGTTCTAGCTCATGGATAGAACCTTAAATCTAATTTAAGAAATGGTTGGATAACCTGTGTTTGCACCACTATTATACCAATGTATCTTGCTGTCGGGTTACTACTGTGGGTCACAGTTTTTATGGCTGGGGGATATTAGGGTTATTTTACTTTCAAGTAGTATATGTACTACCTTTCATACCACAAATGCTGGTCAGTATGACAGAAACTTCTGGTTGGTAATCAGTTAAATTTCTTGAGGGCAAATGTAAGTGGTGACTTTGGAACAGGGCTTTAGGGACAGGTAGTGGAAGATAAGAATAACATTGTTGATACTTTGAAATGTTTAGGGTGGTCTATAGGAACTCTTGGAAAATGCCTCAACAAAATAAACTCATTCTTCATGCTGGAGGTTTTACTTGGTACCACAGATATCTGGTTGAAGCTTTATTTATCCCATTATACAGAATTCAACTTAAACTCCTTCCCTATATGTTTGTATTTTAGCAAGCATTTACAGCTGTAGGCTTTTATATATATATATATATATATATATATATATATATATATATATATATCTTTAAAAAATGCCTTTAATGTTTGTTATACCTCCCCAAATTTTTTGCTTAAACCTACAAAAGTCATCAGTGCTGATGATATGTTTATATGTGTCTCTTGGTGTATGATATATATACCATACATCCACTGCATGTGGAAGTATATTTAGAGTTATTTTAGAAACTTTTGGAAATCCTGTCATAAATCCAATATAAAATCAATTTAATAAATTTTTTAAAAGTTAAATCAACAACATAACTTTGTTTTGTTGTTGTTGTTGTTGTTGTTGAAACAGAGTTGTTTTTTTTTCTTTTACCATACAATGGAACTTTATTAAACAGCAAAAATGAACAATAAGAATAAATCCTGATGTAAACAATGGACCAATGGACTTTGGTTAGTGATAGTGAGCTGTTATGGGGTCATCAATGATAATGAATGTATACTGATGCCAGATGCCAATGAGGGAAAAGAGGTGGGTAGAAGGGCATAGAGAAGTTCTCCACATTTCCTCATTTTTCTTCGAAAGGGAGGAAAGGAGAAGGGGTCCCTCTCCAGCTGTAGCTCTGCAAATTAAAATGCAGGCTGACTGCACTTAGAAAAGTTCCTCTGACTGAGTTAAAAACAAGCGTCTAAAACCCAGGATGTATGAAAATCAAGAGTAGGTCAAGCCATAAAATCAGATTTATAATTCTGTGAAAGAACAATAAAATTTAAATATAAAAGCTTAAGCTACTCATTAAAAAATGCTTTCTAAATTCATTTATTGTATGTGCATAACTGCTTTACCTGCATGCATTTATGTGCACGACATTCATGCCTGGTTCAGTTGTTTTTTATAGTTGTGGTTGTCCTGGAACTCACTTTGTTGACCAGGTTGGTTTTTAACTCATGTAAATCTGTCTGTTTCTATGTCCTGAGTATTGGTACTAGAAGCACACACCAACATGCCCAGATACTCAAACTTTTTAAGTCAATCGTTCTAATATAATACAATCTAAAGTTTGCTAATCTGATAACCACATTCTGATATTGATTGGCAAAAAAAAAAAATTAAGTCTTTTCCCCCATGTAATTAAACAACCTATGTTTCACTGACAACAGAAAAACTTGAATTCACAATTAAAACACCATGATTTTAAACCTACTCACACAATATATGTTGGCTTGTATGTTGTGATGGTATGCTCACTGCACGTTCAGAACTCAATTCTGAAAATTTTACATAATACTTCGTGGGTAAGTGCTACTAAAGATGGTTTGAATTCATTATGTGTTTTATTTTGAATTAACTTTTCATAACTGCATATTCAGTAGTGTCTTATTTCTATCATGTTTTCCATGTCCCCATACTCAGTTAAAAGACTTCATATGAGCTTGTATCAGACACTCTAAAGCTTTTGGCTTTAAATGTGCTGATTGACTCTCTTTTCTACATTTCCAGAACAAATGTGTATATGTAAAAATATTTCTGAAAGCCTGCTTCATATTGAAAATATTTGTGTATACAATTTTTAGTAATAGAAATAGAAAAGCACATGTATCAAATAGGTTGAAGCTCATTACTTCTCATTAATATTAAATATGAAATGCATTATTAGAAAAGACTACAAGTATTATATCCAACTGGAGAGATAGGTATATCTATTCTATTAGATGTATAAATATTCAGTGTTTCACATGTCACTTACCACAGTTGACCACAATTTAAATTTTTATATTTTTCATTAAGAAAATAATTTTTGTGTCTCATTTCTGGACATTATGTGGGCTATTTCTTCACAAGTTTCTTTTTCATTTATGCATTCAGAATAACACATACAGGCACACAGTCATATATATACATATATGTTTTAAATAATTTATTATTGCACTAAAGTACTCTCATGAAAAATTACAGGTATCTGGACTATATGTCCTTCCAAACATGGACTGCACAGAGCTCAACTACCAGATTTTTATGGATTACTTCAGCTAAACTTGTCGACATTCTTGACTTTATATGTATCCAATTTTTAAAGCAAAATACTGACTGAACAGATATCCAGGCCCTTTTAAAATGCATGAATCTATGAATTGAAATCAAGATAGGCTGAAGAAGATAAACTAAATCTCAGATAACTCATATTTTTCAAGTCCCTTAAGCTATCTCTTGGATGATGTATTTTGAAGTATCAAAATTGAAATAAAACATTTCCGTATCTTAAGCTTAAAATAAACAAAAGTGACAAATAGTTTATTTCACTACACGGTTCAAGGGATTCTGTTTAATGCTGCACTTCTAGGAATGTGTAGAATATTTAGTGTTCTGGAGGAGGAGACAATCTCTAGTTTCTTTCTGTTTTTTCCTCTCTCTCTTCCTTTCTATCTCTCTCTCTCTTTCTTCCTTCCTTCCTTTCTTTTTTGTTTTCTTGTTTTCTTCCTTCCTTCCATTATTCTTTCCTTCATTTCTTTCTCCCTTTCCTTTATTTTACATCTTTACTGCACTTTCACCTCCTTTCTTTCTTCCTTTTCTCTCAATCCACTTCTCTTCTGCCCCCTCTTCAATCCACTCATCCTCTGTTTCTCTTAAGAAAGGAGCAGACCTCCTGTGGGTGTCAACAAAGCAAGGCATACCAAGTTACAGTAGCACCTCCTCTTGTCTTTGTGCTGAGTAAGGCAACCCAATATGAGAGTTATCCTATTCTTGCTTCTGGGATGCTTCATCACCAGACTGACTCAGTGATGCCTCACTCATTGGACTGCTTGTGATGTTCTTTCTCTTTATGCTACAGAATATTCCTCAATTTGTAAGCCAATTATTGAAACACTCAGCTCACTGACCAGTATAAAGTACTTCCTTTGCCAGCACTACTGCTTCAGGTTATGTTCAGTGGGAACCTTCCTGAGTGTCTCTGGAAACATCCCTTTCCATCCCATTCCATCTTAACAATGTAATAGTTCTGTAAACATTAAAAGAGTTGCAATTTATTAATTAGCTTCCAATTGCCATGTAATCAACAAGCTATCAATTAGATCTCATATTAAAGCTATCCCTCACTGATATCCTGGGAGAAGAGGCCAGGCTGCCAGCTTTCTTACTTTACTGGGGTTATGTCCCAATTAACCTAATTGCTTTGGGCCCAGGTGGCAGAAATCATCATAGTGGGAGAGGGGAGTGTCATGGTTGTTGAGCCCTTGACTTCATGACAGTAGAGAAGTAAAGGAAAACAGAAGAAAGAACAGAATCCCAACATTGACAAATCACCTTTATGTATACATGATGTGGTATTCCCCTCTGTATGCCATGAGTATCATTGGTTAATAAAGAAACTGCTTTGGGCCTATGGAAGAGCTTTATGGGAACAGAGCTAAGGGGGGGTACTAAACTGAATGCTGGGAGAAAGAAGGCAGAGTCAGTGAGAAGCCATGGAGCTGCCACCAGAAACAGACACAAGCTAATTTTGCTTGTAGGCCATGACCTCATGGTGATTAATAGAGATGGGTTAAGTTAAAAAGTAAAGTTAGCCAATAAGAAGCTAGAGCTAATGTGCCAAGCAGTGATGTAGTTAACATAGTTCCTTTGTGATAATTTTGGAAGTGAGTAGCCAGGAACCAACAAGAAGACTCCATACAACATACACACTTCAATCATCTATTAGCCATCCCTTCCTAAAGGCTCTACTGTTTCCAAACATGATCCTCTAGAGACCAGGGACTAAGCCTTTATTATACGGTCTGTGAGGGACAATCATAACCCACACTACAGTTCTTACTCTCACCATAAACATGAGTTAGTGTCAAGATAGTTAAATAAGAAAGTACATTTTTTAAAAAAAATTAAAAGCAAAGAAGTAAAACTACCTAGAATCATGGAAATATGGTCTAAAATACAGGAAGTCTTAAGGGATTTACCCAGAAACTATCACAAGCAAAACACACATTCAGGAATGTAGAAGATAAGATATGTCAATGAAAATCATTTGAATTTTTATGGAATATGAAAATATATTTGAGAAAATTATTTTATATATAATCTTCAAAACAGCAAAATCCACATGATGAAATTTAACATGTGGAGTATAGGATTTTACATCAAATTTGTAAGAGGTTTCTGAAAAAGAGTAAGGAAGATTCTCAAGGAGAAGGAAGATGTCAGATAACTATCATCTGGAAAAGGTAAAAGGGCATCCTCACTAAATAATCTGAAGACAACATAATACCTATCAAAGCTCAGTCACCAATTTCTTTTCCCAGGAATCTACAAACTGCTCTAGAAATGCTTACAAAATAGAAAGGAAGTAGCAAATCAAAGCTCTTCTAAACATGAACATACAGATCTGGGGAACACTTAAAGTCCATGAATAAGTGCGTCTATCCACAGGCAGTTGATCTTCAGCAAACAGATCAAAGCTACACTTACTCTAGTATTTTAGAACTGGGTTTGCATGGATGCAAAGACCAAGTCCAAAGATTAAGTTAGAAGAAAGATCAGGAGAGCCCCATTAATTATTATCACTGAGATGAGAGTTTATATAGAGAGAGTTAAGTATTTTTATGAAGAGGAACCTCCTTCAGCCTGGACCATATTGGGTGTGGCCTTGGGTACCAAAAAGGTACAAGCCCATCTGCTCATGTTCTCTCTGTCTCTGTCTCTGTCTCTGTCTCTGTCTCTCTCTCTCTGTCTCTGTCTCTCTCTCTTTGTCTCTGTCTCTCTCTTTCCTCCTCCCATGTCTTACCTGGATGTTGGATTCCATTTCTGTTCCCTATTGTGTTCTGTAAGTTCCCCTTTAAATAAAGAACCCCTTATTCAGAACCCTATTCAGAACTAGTGTGAAATTACTTCATTTTACATGTTCTCCTTCATCTGGTGTGTTCTTCATTTATATAAAGTATAACTGCTGAATTTATTGAATTGTTAAATCCATTCTAATACTCCAACTAAAATTACTAAACTATATAAACAGGCCACAATGTACTAAAACAAATTCTAATTGAAATTACAAATTAAGCTCTGTATTTACTTTTAATTATCACTATCTTTTAAATTTAACAAATAAATAAAATATGTATTTTATAACTGCCTCCAATTGTCTCAAATAAATTTCTTTCTTTTTTGTTCTTTCTTACTACCTTTTGTTTGTCTATTTCTATTTCTCTTACTAGCTTGTGAACTTTGACTATGAAACTTATCTTTGCATCATTTATATTCTACAGTTATACAAGTGATATCTTTTTCTTCTTTCTTACTGCCAGATATGAATTTATTGTTCTTTTGAATTGAAAATTCTCGACAATAATCACTTTTTCCATCTTGTACATCAAACGGAAAGTAGAGGGGTGTGGACAAATGAAAGAAACAGGGACATCTTTCATGGGAGGGCCAATTTTTTCTTATGGGAAAATAAAGACAGAGAGGAAAAAGTATGTCCAAGGATAAACATGTGAATGAGCAGAAAAGGAAAATAGGATAAACCACTCTGCATTTCATTTTGGTGTTTTGTCTTTCTAGATTTTGTTTGTTTTGTTTTCCGGACAGCCATATAACTATTTCATGAAATAAATAGCTAATTCCAGGCTCCGTTTGATGAGATGACTAATTTCATTGCAGGATGTGGAGATATAAAGCCAATAAAAAATTTAGGCCAGTGACAAAACCCATCAGAGAGTCAGGACATTACATTTATTTTGCAGTTGCTTCCCATGAAAAATCAATTTCTTTTTCTTCAAGTTTACTTCTATGTACTCAGTAACTTATGTATAGTATAGAAGCATAAAATACTTAAAGTTATAAGGAAATATAAAAGTAGTTGGCAAGGGTTTTGAACATTGTACTATGCAACAGAGAGAAGATAATGGAAGGGAAGTTCTAGACCGTGTGGTCTTGTTGACGTAAAATAACTAATCTGCAACACTTAAACAATTGTGTGTCTTTCTAAATGTTGTAATATAAACAAACAACTGGAGAAGTAACTTCAAAACACAACCATGTACTAAACCAAGTTGTGATGACTATTTTTGGTGTC
The DNA here is from genome assembly GCF_018167655.1 of Microtus oregoni. Lineage (NCBI taxonomy): Eukaryota > Metazoa > Chordata > Mammalia > Rodentia > Cricetidae > Microtus > Microtus oregoni. The sequence goes on from NW_024543078.1 coordinate 27,831,224, forward strand.
AATTTTACTACATCTGAAATTTACTAACACCCAAGCAACAGGATATATGTGTGAGGAATTTTTCTTATTAAAATCATTTAAAATGGAAGGCCCTACATTTAATTCAAATCTTTTTGGGGAAGGGAAATCAATCTTGCACCAGAATATTTTTGTTTGGTAGATTCATTTTTAATCTGGGCCACACCTTCTGGTGGCGGCCTATATAAACAATGTGGAAAAAGAAAGCTTTGGTTCTTTGCTTGCTTTACATTTGCTTTGGTAACAAGATCATTCCATCACTGGTATCAGAGTCTACTAAAGGATTCTAGCATATCCAGAAGACCGTCTAAGACCTCCAGCCTCATACACTGGACAACTATATATTGGTAGACAAACACTGGCAAGTTAGTGGGTTTACAGCCTGTAAGTCACTCTATAATAAATTCCCCACACAAATATGTACACACATAGTTTGGGAGATTCATTATATATAATATACTATATAATAGATAAAACTATTTATATATGTTGAATATATAATATACTTTTATTCATTATATCAACCTGTCACCTAGAGAACACTATCTAATACACTAGAAGAATAATCCCGAGCTCTATTTGAAGATCATATTAAACAGATTCAGAGAACTCGTTCACAGTATAAAATTCTGTAGTAGAAGCCAAGGTCAAAGTATGTTCTTCTACCATGAAAATTTTCCCAATTTTTTTCTGTGCCATAATTATAATTTATGTAATAAACCAATCAATCCTCTCAGCATACATTTATGTCAAGCATATCTAATATGTGATTATGGGTGCATGAAAAATGTTTCATAAATAGCAATAGACGACCAAAAATGAAAACGAAACACCAAGTGTTCTGTGATAATAATCCACTCTTTCTAATATAACCATTATTCTTCTTATGCTTATGAATTCAGCCAACGGTTGTATGGCTATAAGATTCTCCCATAGGTCAGACTTCCTTTCAGGGAATGTGGCAGAGATTTGCTGCAAATGCTTCCCAGGCAGTGAAAGCAGAGTGGAACCAAACTGATTGGGATGATGGCAGAAATTCTAAAGAGGCATGAGTGCTCCATCTTTAACTATCAGACTATTGGAAGATTGAATGCCCATGAGATTGCAATTTCCCCAATAATCTCCTGTTGGGAGAAGAATGGGCTGTAAGATTGAAGACTTTCAAAAAGAAATTTGTCAGCCAGAAGAGGAATTTGTCTCCTGAAAAAAGAGCCCAATGTGTCAGAGAAACTTGCAGGATTTTTGGAGCTGAGACTGTGGTGGACTGGGGACCACAACGTGATGGGATGTTTCATCATACACATCTTCTGTTTTCTGTTTATACCTTAACTTCATGTCAGGTCATCAAAGCCTGACTTAGGTGAGGGTGTCAGCTGATCTTTGTCTCTCTTCCCAGTGGTGCCCCATAAAATAAATCTCACCCTTATACTTTTGACTTTTAATATGGCTGTAGTGATATTTCATTTGTATCCTAATAAGTAAAGCAGGCCCATCAAAGAGTGAAACAGCCACCCTGGTCAGCTTTACAGACCAGGCAGATGTGACACACTTTTCACCCCAGTACCCATACTAGCTTACCATAAAAACTGGGTGGTAGTATTGCATGCCTTTAATCCCAGTCCTGGAGAAGAATATAAAATGGGAAGAGACAGTTCTCATTCAGTCTCATTCTGACATTCCTGGAGGAAAGATGCTATTTTGGACTGAGGTAAGAGTCAGCAGCTGTCTGTTTTTGCTTTTCTGACCTTCAGATTGAACCCCAATATCTCTGGGTTTTTATTATTTGTATCACAAATAGTGCCCAACATGGGGCAGCCACATCCAAATAAATCCTGAGAAAACTTGGGAAGGGACTCTAGACACAAAAGAACAAAGTCAAGTATGGCTTCTTGGTAGCAGTATTTTTCTCAGGTGGACTCTGTTAGATGCAAGCAGAGGTGAGGCTCCTTTTAGAAAGGCTTCCACACTCAATGTTAGCAGCAAAAACACATGGCAGCTCTTTTGAAGAGGCTCTTCCCATAAACATTTAAATGGTGTTTATGAACAGCTGGCAGCATTCTTCTTGGAGGCGACAGGGACCTAGAAAATCCAAAAAGTGATGGCAATAAACATGGCTCCTGCCGATACTTCCACTATGAAGCTAGACTCTCGGGAAGTCAAGGAATGGGGTAGAACCAACTGCCAAATCCACTGCTATAATTCTAGCTATGCAGCTTCTTAGTGTGCTCAGGGAAAAAAAAAATAGATGTTTACAGTAAAGACAGATTCAGACATTCAGACAAAAAAAAGTGCCTCTAAACAGTTTACAGTGTGTTTAAAAATATACATAGTCTTATAAGAAAAAAAGAAAAAGAATAGAGAATGTCCAAAGGAAATAAACTAGCTGGACATGATGACACATGCCTTTATTCCCAGCACTAGGAAGGCAGAGGCAGGCAGATATTTGTGAATACAAATCCAGCCTGGTCTACAGAGTGAGATGGAGGACAGCCAAAGATACACAGAGAAACCTGTTTCAAAAAAAAATTAAAAATAAAAGAAATAGAGTAAAGAAAAAGTCATGTAAAGATGGAAAATATACAGAAAATTTGGATACTGTATGTTATTATGTTCACTTTGAACTGTTTGACTATTGAGGAAGGAGCAACAGCTGCTAAAAATCATTTGAATATAAATGCTGCTAGATTAATCCAACCTGTATGTTTTGAAAATGCCTTAACTTTAAAATTTAAGTCAAAAGATATGTTATTTGGAGAAGAGTCTTTTATTTTATTTTCACAGGAAATAAAAGGCTGTGGATTAATTCTGGGTCAAGAAAAAGAAGGTTTGATCAAGTAAGACCTCATGAAAAATCTAAGATAAAAGCAAATGGCCCAAATGATCCAACATTTTAGAGCAACTCCGTATTTTCCTTTGGGTTCTACACCCAGAACAGCTTTAAGACTGCTAGCTGAGTTGATTCATCCCATAAAATATTCCAATCAGGACTTAACCAAAATCCTAATTTTTTTCTTTGGGTCCCCATAGGATTATTAGTACCCCCAATCTGCAGGAAGTAGCCTAGGAAACTACACCCTCATTACCAAAACATGGATTATAGATGTTTGTCTTTGTTGAGAGTGTTGGCTATAAGCTATTATAGATAATGGAAAGGAAAAATGATAAAGAAAAAAATTAGATTCAGGGTTCTTGTTTTGAAAAGAAAAAAGAGGGATATAGACATGATAAGATAAAAAGGTAGATTATTGATTCTACTTTTAGAAAGAAATTACTAGTTTAAAATGTTTTACATTTGATTGAACTTTTGTATATTGTATATAAATTTTGTATATTGATAGAAACTTTAGTTTAATTTTTTTAAAACATACTCTGCATACATTTCTAATCTTGATCAAGGTATTGTACCTATACAGTTGTTTAACAATGTCATGCAAATTTCTAGTCTTTGAAAGTTTTTATTATCACCTACTTAGGATAATAAGGAAATGCAGGTTAATAGTTAATCACTGAATAAAATTGAAATTGTAGTCATATTAGGTATAGTTTAAGGTCAGACAAAGATATATTTTAGAGAGATCTACAGAATATGGCATTTAAGATGTTTTAATAACCAAGTTAATTTTTTGTTTTTGATAATGTGACATGTTTACTCTTGGTAGCACCAATCTACTTCAGAGAAGATAATGGGCATTGAAGAAACTCCCACATGCAGTTTACTTTCTTTTTGACCAAAATAATTGTTGGGCAAGAAAATGCCCTTGCCTCAACTGCTTACAGTATGCTGTCCTAATTGGACTAGCAGGACACAAATGACAGTAACTGCCAAACATTATCAAGACAAGGAGGGATAGCTCTTCAGAATATCCTGCTTCACAGAAAATTCTGTCAAATATGCTATGCCTGTAGTTCAAAGATATATGGCCCCAAATTGCAAAGAAACTTAAGGTAACTGTCCAGGCATCCAGTTGTTTCTGTCATTTCTCACATTTTTGGAAGCTGCTTGCTCACACTTCCTGCTTTGCCAGTTAATATTATTTTCTTCGTGGGTTTCTGACGCAGTTGAAGACTAGATGGCTATAGTTTTCCTTGTTTACCAGGTGCAGAAAACAAGTTATGATAGAAAGTAAATTAGGTACAAAACTTTGGCCTTACCAAGATAGGATAGATATAATTTTCTGAATTTGTCAAATGTAAATGGACTTGATATTGCTGATGTACTTATTGTCTGTATATATTGTCTATAGTTATTGTACTTATTGTATACAGTTTTTCTTATATTAGTTATTGCCTTCTTTTTTATTTTAGACAAAAGAAGAAATGTAGTGATATTTCATTTGTATTTTAATAAGTAAATCTTGTCCAAAGATCAGAGAGTAAAGTAGCCATCCTGGCCAGTCTTACAGACCAAGCAGTTCTGACACACACCTTTAATCCCAGTAACCACACTAGTTTGCCAGAGAAACTGGTTGATAGTGTTGCATGCCTTTAGTCCTAGCCCTAGAGAGGAATATAAAACAGGAGGAGACAGCTCTCAGACACAGTCTCTTTCTGAAATTCCTGGAGGCAGGATGCCATTTTGGACTGAGGAAGAGGTAAGAGTCTGTGAGTGGCTGTTTTGATTTTCTGACCTTCAGGTTAAACCCCAATATCCATCTCTGGGTTTTTTTTATAATGCATGCCACAATGTGGCACCTTTTTAACTTTTGACTATTAATTGACTTATTTTGGATGGGTTGCTGAACTTAACATGTTGGGCACAGGCTATGACAGATAAGTCTGTGGTAACAATAGTCTTCATGTGGACAAGGCCTCTAAGGTTTCTCTCAAGTCCTATTAGCTCCAAGAAGAGACAGAGGCAAGTTGGAATGTACTTAGCAGGTATTGTTTGCTTTGTTTGGTAAAGATAGCCATCAAAAAGAAACAAAAGTTTAAATAACTGATTTTTAAAAATGGACCACTGCCTAGGGCCATATCTCAGTCAATGGTTCCAGAGTGGCAAGGAGCTGGGTGACATTTATGACTTCTGTTACTACCACAGGCTCTGCAGATGCCCAGGCTCTGCTCAACCACCTGAAACCACGCTGTTGCACTTGGGGAAGATAACCCTACCCCTCAGCACAGGTGTGCACCTCATGGAGGCAGCACACTAGAGCTGACTTTATGGTTAGGGAGGAAGATAAGTGGACCCTGGGGGTGTAACAGCAGAAGAGCTAACCTGCCCCCTCTTATCTTCTATGTGGGTAATGGGTGAGAAAATGATTCCCTCCCTCTTTATCCCTTGCTGCCTGTGGCAGGCCAGAGAGCTGGCCCTGGAGTTAAGAGAGTGAGAGAAGTAGTCCTGCCTCTCACAATCTGCAGCACACATGAGCACACTAGAGTTGACCCTGTTGTTGGGGGAGGGGATGCGGGTGAGCCTACTCTGAGGTCAGGAGAGCAGAAGAGCAAACCTGACCCCTGTACACCTCCTACAGCAATCTGGAAAGAGGACTCTACCTACATCTTGTCTGGGCAAAATAGTAGAGCTGGTCCTGATGATGTGAGTGTGGGTGACCTGGATCTGAGCACCTGAGCAGGAAAACTGGCCCTGCTCCTTGTGGCAGTCCAAATTGGTGACCTAGTCAAGGCAGAACTCGGGAGCTCACATGAGTTGTGATGAAAAGGGAAAGCTGGAGGGCTGACCAACTCAGCTACCTACCATCCAGGCTCAAAACCAGGGCTATAAGTTACCCCCCCTCCCCAACTACATCCATCCCAAGTTACCCCCCCTCCCCAACTACATCCATCCCATCTAAGAACTGTTGGAGCATGCGAAGGGGACAAACTACAGATCTAAAACAGCAGGATGATGTTTTTCTGTCAGCACAAGGGCACCACCTGAATCTACTGTTCTTTCAGCCAATAATTGTGACTCTACAGTTATTGGCCCATTTTAGAGGCAATGACAGAAGGAAATATTACTTCCTGTTGAATCTGCCTCTTGCCCCTGCCACCAAATGTTATTTTAAAGTAAATCTCTATAGTTCTGTTTAGCAATAAGACTTGGGAGTCAGAGGCTGGGATAAAAACCTGCCAGTTCAGAGAAGTTGAGGAGAAACTCCTTCCCTCTTTGCCAGCATCTCAGAAAGAGAGTGACCTTCAACTCCTCCAAACCTATAAAAACCGCCACACTCAAAGTCTCTCCCTACTACTTCCTGATTGTCCCTCTACCAATCTTCCAGATTCCTTATGACTCTCTATGTTCACTTTGTAAAGTAATTTCTGGCTCTGTCTCCGGACCCAACGTTGATTTTATTTAATTAGCTCAACCTCCAGGGTTCACTTTGTAATTGAATATCCAGCAACAGCAGGATCTCAGTGACAAGGGGCAACAACATGATATCCAAGAGGAGCCCGAGTGAGAACCCATTATCACTGGCTTGACAAGAGCCAGAGGCCTCCAGTTGAATCAATGATTCATGGCAAAGAACACTTGTAAATAAAGATGAATAGATGAACTGACTAAAGGGTAAACTGTGTGACTCAAAGGGACACACTGTAGCTTCCATGACAAGATTCTTTGTTTTATTGTTGTTGGTTTTTTTGTTTTGTTTTGTTTTGCTTTGTTTTTGTTTCTGCTTGGTTTTATTTCTTTGTATTGTTTGGCTTTAGGGTTTTTTTTTTTTTAATTTCCATTTGTTATGGGGGGAGGTTGCAAGCGCAGAAGGTAGATGCAAGAGGACATGGAGATAAGGGGGACCAGAATTCATGATGTGAAATCCACAATGAATCAAAGAAAGTTAGAAATGTAGATTTTTTACTTAAAAATTATTACAGTACAACTTTGACCCTTACTAATCAAAGCTCTGTACAAGATAAAAGCCATTAGATGAAGATCCATCTTCTTTTACATTTAAACATCTCTTTAAAACCGTCTCAACATTAAAACTGTCTCAAACATTATTTATATTAAATTTGAGGGAAGTCCAATTTTGCCTATAAAACAGTTTTGAATATGCTGATGTGAGAAGAAACATGTCCATTATAATGAATTTAGAATATGCAAAGAAAGTAATCCTAACTATTCCCAATTCTTTGAAGGCAGAGATAATTTCCTCCAATATTTCTGTATTTTAGATTAGCAATACTTTGTAACCTGGCATTAGCATTAAAAATCTATTTCCTTTGAATATATGCATTTTATGAAATACATTTCTAGTCTGGTCGCATATGATAAAGTTTTAAAATCTCTTAGACTTACTACTTCTTTACCAGCATTAAATATTGTTAGGATTTCTTAATCTCTCTGCACTTTCCTTTTTATCTCAGTAAAACAAGACTAGCTATCTTTAACCCCACAATGGATCTCAGTAGGACAAATTTGAGCTTCCAGGAAAATAATGTTTCTGCCTCATATATACAGGGATATATTATTGCCAATCAGATAAAAATTACTCCAGTATTTAGGTACATGGCAAAGACTTGGCTCTCTCCTTCATGTGCTATAGGCACAGCCTTAAAGATGCAACACAGGTTGCAATCTAGGTGTCAGTATTCTACATTCTGCCTTCCCAGGTTTCAGTGTTTGTAAAGTGGAAACTCTCCCATGAGATGTCTAAATATATCCTATAAACATGAATATCATCAAATGATTCCATGTGGTTACAGTTCCAAGATTATTGGCCAAACATTATTCCTGCTATTTCTGTGAAGGTGGGTTTTAGATGACATTGACAACTAAAATTGTTTTGAATGAAGCACATTTATCTCTGCACCATGGGTGTGGCCCATCTAATCACCCTAAGGACTAAAGCAGACTGATTGCCCCTGAGTAAGAGGACATGCTGCCTGATCAAATGTACAAGTATATCAATTATCAATTTCATCAATATTTATCTCTATCTATCTATCAATCATCTATCTATCAATCATCTATCTATCTATCTATCTATCTATCTATCTATCTATCTCTATCTCTATCTCTCATTCCTAGCTCCACATTGGTTCTGTTTACCTGGAGATGCCTTTTTCATACAATGACTGAACCAATCTGCCTTCCTTGAATGCAAAAAGCTCAGTCTATTTTCATTCATCTACATGTAGCTTCAGTTTCACCAGAAACATTTGTTACAAGAGTCTGTCCTTTCTCCAATATTTATTGTCAGTTTCTTTGGTAAAAATCAGAGAGTTATAAAAGTGATGTTCGTATGTGGGTCCTTAATTTTATTCTGTTGTGTAATGTATCTCTTTTTGAGCCAGCACTATAGTTCCATTTTATGACTTGAGATCTTAGATGGTGATATCTGCAGAAACTTATTCTTTAGGATTGTTTTAGTTAAACTGAGTCTTTTTTGCTTCCATAGAATGTTTAAGTCTATTTTTCAGTTTCTGTGAAAAGAAAAATTTGGTGATTTAGTGGAGATCATGGTGAATCTATAGATTGGTTTTGGTAGGATAGCTAGTTTCAAATACTAATTCTATAAATCATTGAGCAAGAGGAGGGGACTCTTTCTAACTTATTTGCATCTTCTTTGTGTGTATTGTGTGTGTTTATATATCTTAAGATTTTTTACTAATTGAGTCCTTTATTTCCTTAGCTAGATTTTTCCAAGATATTTTATTTTGTTTTTGAGGCTACTAAGAATAATTATTCACCCAATATTTTTATCCTTAGGTTTCTAATTTGTATATAGGAAGGCTACAGAGTTTTATGCGCTAAATTTTTATCCTGTTAATTTATTGAATATGTTCATTCACTATAGACTTTTCTGGTGGTTTCTTTTAGGGTATTTTTAACTATACAATTATGATTTTTCCCTTTTTATTTTGTTTCTTCTTTATATCTTTTGCTTGCTTACTGTTCTAGCTAAAATTCTTCTATATTGAACAGGAAAAGGAAAGAATGGCCATCCTTGTCTTGTTTCTGATTTTAGTGGAAATGCTGTGGATTTTTCTCTGTTTAGCAAGATTTTGGCTTATAGGTTTTATAAGACTTTTATTACAAAATGATGATGTGGGATTTCCCTCTGTTTGCTGTGAATATTGTTGGTTTATTAAAAAAAAACAGCTTTGGAACTTAGCAGAGCTATAGGGGAACAGAGCTAGGTGGGAAAACCTAAACTGAATGCTGGGAGTAAGGAGTTGGAGTCAGAGAGAAGCCATGTAACCTTGCCAGAGACAGATGCCAGGAACTTTACCTGGTAAGCCATAGTCACATGGCAATACACAGATGAGTAGAAATGGGTTAAATTAAGATGTAAGATTTAGCAAATAGGAAGCTAGACTTAATGAGCCATGAAGTGATTTAATTAATACAGTTTCTGTGTGATTATTTCATGTCTGAGCAGCTGGGAACAAATTAGCAGTCTCCTACAACAAAGTGATGCCATATATTTCTTTGTTTTTATAGCCATATTCCCAACATGGAGAGGAGAAGAGAAAACTTACACACACACACACACACACACACACACACACACACACACACAGCTTACTCAAGGTGCTATTGGTAATTCATAGCTGCTGGGGAGAGGGATATATGTTTTCTTCAAGAATATACTCCATTAAAACTTTACTATGTGACAGAAGATGGCTAAATATAAATGGAAGAATATATAGGCACCACCAATTATATTTAATGGGTGAAAAATAAATAAAAGGGGATATCCATAAAGTTGTGTGAATAGTTGTGGACATTAAGGATTGCTCTGGGAGTGTTAGAGTTAAAAAAAATAAAACAAAGTATTGTGGGGGGTTTTGTCCTGCCCAGTTCCCGGAATCATTAAGTCCCAAAGAAATCACACAGAAATCTACATTAGTTATAACTGATTGGCCCATAAGCTCAGGCTTCTTATTAGCTCTTATTAACCCATTATTTTTATTTATGTTAGCATCATGGCTTGGTATCTTTTTCAGCAGCACAGTCACATCTTGTTTCTTCTGTGGATGAGACAAGACTGTGTCCTCTTCCCAGAATTCTCCTGTTCTCCTTGACCTGCCTCTACTTCCTGTTTGCTTGTCCCACCTATACTTCCTGCCTGGCTACTGGCCTAACAGCATTTATTTACAATATGATTGACAGAATACAGACAATTCTCCCACACCAATAAAGGAAAAAGAGATATAAAACAAAACTGACTTCTAACATCCTGGTTGTGATGGTTCAATCGCTTTCACTGAGGACTACCCCTAGGAAACTAGGATTGCTTAAGCCATGCTAAAGTGATGAGAATGACCAATAGTTTTTATTGATATTTTGTATATTTCTTTTACAGAATTCATATCTCCAGTGCAGCACCTTAGAGGTCATAGGTCTAAGAGTCATAAGTTTGCTCTTTTCTAAATTATATAGAAAGATTAACTTTCTCTTTACCCATTTCTTTCTTGTGTGAGCATACTTTTTTTTATAGTTTGGGATTTTCCCATAACATTTTGTGCCTTCTTACTCTTTCTGTAAATCTTCCTTCCCCACTATGTGGCTAACTTCCATGCCTGCTTAAGTGGCTCCACTTTTTCTTTTCCTCCTCCAATCTCTGTAGAAGCTGAGATTTTGCGGTTTGCTTACCCTGAGATTTCTCTTTTGAGCTCTAATAAAGTTGTCTCTCTAATTCAATTTGAGTCCATCTCTCAATTATTTTATTAGTGAGACTAAGAACCTCAAAGGGATCCTTGATGTGGGGTTCCCCTCTGTATGGTATGAATATGTTAATTGCCTTTTGCTAATAAAAAAGCTGCTTTCAGTCAATGGCTTAACAGAATATAGCCAGGCTGGAAGAAATATATATATATATAGAGAGAGAGAGTAGACAGTCAGAGAGGAGCCATGAAGCTGACACAGGAGACAGATGCTGAACACAGGATAAAACCTTACCAGTAGGACACAACCACATGGCAACATACAAATTAATAAAAATAGGTTAATTTAAGATGTAAGAGGTAGCTAGAAATACACTTAAGCTATTGGTCAAAGATATTGTAATTAATATAGTTTCTATGTAATTATTTCAGGTTTGGCAGACTGAGAACAAACAAGCAGCCTTTGCCTACAGACCCTGACTTTTCCTGTATCAAAAACAGTTGAGGAAGCAAGTGAATATAATCAAAAGCACATTGTACAAATTTATAAGAAGGTAACATTGTTTTTAAATATGAAAAACATGAAATTCAACTAAAAAAGCTCATATCAGATCATCATTTTAAACACTCATCTTGTTTACAGTTATGGGATGTCTGTTTATGATACCGGCATAATTTATAACTCCAGGAGGTAAAAAAGATATGTTAGGCTAGATACTACAAAGTCCTCTTTTTGGTAAGTGCATTTTCATTAAACATAAGCATATTTCTCTAAAGCAGGTGTTCTGAGTGTTAAAATGTATTTAGCATCAAGAAGATAGTCAACATTGTGGGAAATAATAAGTATGAATCCTTTCTTTCAAATACAGTAAAACTTGCATTTTATTTTTATTCCATTACCTTTTAAGACTTATGAAAATGTTGATTTTAATACTACCCAATCAAATAAAAAGTGAGGTGGCACCACAGATAATAGGAGGTGGTTGGTTACTACCTGAGTTAGAAATATAAATCAAACACACTACTGTGCCTATTCTTTCTTTCTCTTCAGAGGATGATGTCTTGACCAAGAGTAAATTTTGCCTTGTCCAGACACCAGCTGGTGCAGAGGTCTTTCTTTGGTACCTCAAACAACTTCTCCACAGAACCACTGCAGAACTCCCTTATCATGTCTGCATAGGAAGCACTGACAGGTGCTAACAGCAAAACTAATATGCATAAGCTTCAGTCAATTATCTGGCCATTAAGGCTGGTTGTATTTCTATACTCCATGGATACATTTTTAATTTTTCAATCAACAAACTTTGTATGTTTTTATTACTGAAATTGTTAAACCTGAAGAGCTCTGTCATTTATTAGCACTTAGGATTTCTACTTTGCAAATATGAGGCATCTATTTTTTTTTTTTTTTTTTTTTTTTTTTTTTTTTTTTTTTTTTTTTTTTTTACCAGTGAAAGCCATTCCATCAAAGGAAATAGGGTCACTTCTACAGAGTGACACCACATTACACTACAAGGTGTGTGGTCATCAGGCATTAACTCTGTTTTTCCTGCCACTTGCTCCCCCCTCTCTTTCCATGCTCTTTTCTTTTTCCTTTCCTTTTTTTTTTTTTCGCTTTTCTATTTCCTTGGAGTATTGGGGATGGACCCAAGGACCTTGGACATGCCACTTGGGGGCCAGTGCTCTGTCACTCAGCTCTGCTTCCAGCATAATATTTCTTTCATGGTGCTGCTCCTTTTGTGTGGCTGTTGTTCTTGGACAGCCCAGTCATATCTGCTCAGTGAACAAAGTATACTGGAATGCAGAATATCTTTGTTACAAAGAAATGCTGTGAGCACCAAACTCACAGTTTCATAGTTTGTGTTAGATTTAGAAGGAATGTATTCTCAACACTTTCAAATAAATTGTTGTATGTAGTTATTGAGAAACTTGTATTCCCATGCCATAGAATTACTTCTTTAAAATGGTATCAAAGTATCAAAAATGTCATTTTTCTGGAGTGTAAATGCTAAAGTTTAACATTTAAAGTTTTTATTTGTACAAAGATTTTATATCAGAAACAGTTCTTACTATTTGGGTTACCAAAAATTCAGGAATATGATTACTGATTATTTGGCTTCACAATAAAACTCTCTCTATATGAAATATACTGCTTTCTCAGATCCCTGGAGGATGTTTGGTAGGAAGTTAAGTTTGTCCGGTCCCCACAGCCCCAACTAGTCAGAATGGCAGAATGCAGGTGGAACACTCAATCTCCTGAGTGCTCTTTGTCACCTCACGTTGACTACTGGAATTTATGGAAGGGTGGTATAGATTTGAAGAGAAAGTAATAAGAAGAAATTCTTTACTGGGCACTGCTTCAGGTATAAAGGAGAAGGAACTAACTAAATGAGTATTAAAAGAAGTACAAGGAAAAGTACCCCAGATTTATGGTATCAGATGAAAGGGAATTAGTGGGTTATTGCAAGGACCTTTGATGAAGAGACCCTTTCAAACTATAGTTCCCTAAGATGGACAATATTATGTGTCTTTCCAAGTTGTTGAGAAAGGAAACTGTAGAGGAATGGTGGGTGTTAAGGTAGTAAGGTCATTGTCAGCATTTAATTAAATGATGAGTCAAAAGGACCATCAGAAGAATTGGGGTAGAAAAATCAAAAAACAACACTGAAATGGGGACAGATTTGTGGCATCATATTTTAGGGTATAAAGCCAAACTCTCGATAAGCAGATGACTCCTAGTCTGCTTGAAATAGTAGCAGAGTTTTGTGCCTGTCAAGCAACAATCACAATGCAAGAGAGTTGTGCGGGCTTTGTTGGAAATCTGTTCTTGGTAGCAAAACATCTTTTCATCTGTAATAATGAAAAAGAAAAAAAATGAAATCAGAATAGCCAAGATTACGAGTAGAACAGTTTTCCACAGAAATTACAAACACAAGAGGAGCTTGAGGACAATTCTCTCCATCAATATTTGGTATTCAAACAACTAACCCAGGGAGATAGTCCCTAAATTATAAAGCATGAGAATAAATGTAGTGCAGAAAGAGGATTGGTGTCTAGAAAGAATTTCTCTCTAATACCAGAAGGACGTTTCTCCCACTTACATAGCAGGAAGGAACTTCCTCTCATGGCATGGAGGATATGGTGGAGAGTGGGTTGCAAAAGACATGCAATGTCTTCGCTGTCTTCCATTTGGATTACACTTCACCACATCTCCAAGGGTTCTTGTTTATCAGTATCCTGCTGTGAACAGTATGTTTTAAATTATACTTTAGTGAGTGAGATCAATTCCTCCCACAACATCGTCTTTCCTCTTGTACAACCAGAGCATCCATGAAGATGCTTCCTCTCCTGCCTTTCTGTCCACTGTAGCCATCTTTCAATCATCTCGCTAAGTGGTAATTTTTCCAGAACTCCTTCAAAAACTTAAAACTAACCAAGATTAGGAGTTAACTTTTGCTCTATCTATTTACTTAGTGGTTAAACATGGTGGTACACTTCTTCTACCACTGACGCAGGGCAGGAACACCACAGATAAACATATCTCTATGGGGACACTGGCAGTGCCCTTTCTATTGGCATAAGATTTTTCTACAGCAGTCGTCTGGCATCATCTACATAAGTTAAAGAGCTTCTAACAACATAAACCTCCCACTTCTCTAAGGTAAAGCATTATTTCTAAGGCTTAAACTCCATCTGAGTTTTTCAAAAACATTATGCAGAATGTGCCTTGCAAATCTTCGTTTGTTACTCACTTTTGCCATCCCTTCTCATCCCATGCAACATTTGTTTGATACATAATGAGATTTTTGGATGCTCATACTTTCTACTTTAAGTTGATCTTGAACCACCACTAGCAGTGCTGATGTTAATCACTCTCACCCTGCCTCCATCTAAGTAATGTTATGTAGTGTTTGCCTGTCATTTTTGTCTGAACTATAAAAAAGATTTAATCTTGGCCTCAAGGAGTCTAAACATAAATTTGAGATTTTAAAATCATGTTAGCAATTGCTACTGTATTATTCATAATTTTCCAGAATCAATAGGAAATGCAGATTTTTTTTAATTTGTGTTCATGTGCATATGTATAATTTTTAAAAATAACTGAGAGATTTATTGTACAAAATTAGTTCAATGTGAAAAAACAATCTGGGATCCCTTCTCCCAATGGAGTAGACACTCTAAAACCCAATACTTAACAATGAGAACAGCCAATAGTGTATTCCAGTCCAAGGCTGGCACCAAATCTCTTACTTATTTTCAATAGCTGTGACAAAACACTATGACAAAAGGAACTTATAAAGGAAACGTTTAATTTGGCACTCATGGTTCCAGAGGTTTAGAGTCTATGGTCATCATGTAGAGGAACATGGTAGCAGGCAGGCGTGGTGTTAGAACAGTAACTGAAAGCTCACTTCTTGATCCACAAGCACTAGGCAAAGAGAAAGAAATAATGGGGATATATTTTGCAGCCTTAAAGCCCACCACCCCCAGTGACACACCTTTTCCAACAAGGCCACACTTCCTAATCCTTCCAAAACAATTTCACCAACTGGGACCAAGCATTTAATATATGAACTTATGGGAGGGTCATTCCCACTGAAACCACACAGAGTTTGAAGTTCAAGGCAAGACACAAACTGATGTCCTGTTCAAAGATTGAAAAAATTATGTTTTATTTCAGGACACTCAGCTTTTCATCCTATTCAAGCTTCTGTCCTTACTGTGTACTGTCTACACACCTTGGAGAGGGCAAATCTTACACAGTTTGTCTTCAATAATAAACCTTGACACATATGAGTTCTCTCCTGTTGGGAGCATAAAGGTCTTTGCACCCACAGGTCACTAGGGAAAACATAAATATCAAGCACACATGGTTGTCTTTTCAAGGTAAAAAATGTATAACCTGCTTTTCCACCCAGAAGACTTGAATTGGGGATGATATATAGCCTGATAATTTTCATTATCTGAAGGGCCAGGTCATATCATTTTCCCACAAGTAGTACTGGAGAAACCAGCCTAAGTGACCTTTGCATTATCTGTATGGCTGGGAAATATCCCAGGCGCTCACAACCAAAATCCTGATGGCTAATTGCCAAAAGTGACCTCTACACTATCTTCATGACCAAGACTATGTCAGCTCCTTCTCTAGACCTTTAAACTAATGCATGTAGTCTATTAATAGAGCCCATCTTCTTGGTTTAATGTAATTATACGTCTTTCTGAAGTGGGTATTGTATTACACAGAGAAACTTTTTTTTCCCCAAACAGTACTGTACTTATATATGCTAACAATAAATTGCTTGGGACCATACTACAAAAATTTGACCAACATAGACTAAGTCATGCTGAACTGAGTTTTTTTCTTGTCTCTCACTGATACTTAGTCTGATAAAGACCCCCACATTCCACAGAAGTACCCAGGTAATATTTGAACAAATTTGTAGGAACTCTGGACTCCAATAAGTTAACAAATGAAGAAATCACCATCACAAACATTTTAGAGTGTAAATGTTAGATCTCAGACATACTCATTTATACAAAAAAAAAAAAACATACTGAGTGCCTGGATACTGACAGCTACAGGCTACATGGATCAGTCTGGAAATGCTCTCTCTCTCTCTTTCTTTCTATTTCTCTTTCTCTGTCTTTCTGTCTCTCTATGTCTCTCTGTCTCTCTGTCTCTCTCTCTCTCTCTCTCTCTCTCTCTCTCTTTCTCTCATTTTTCAAATAGGATTTCTCTGTGTAGCCTGGACGGTCTTGGAACTAGCTCTGTAGACCAGGCTGTTCTTGAACTCATAGAAATTCAATTATCTCTGTCTCTGCAGTTCTGGGATTAATGGCATTTGCCAACTGCCTTGGAAAATCTTTATATTTCTGAGTCACTTTGCTTCTTGCTTCCAGACCATTCTGCTGTCCTTGTAGTAGAGAGATTTTCAATTCATCAACAAAAATCAAGACAATCTACTTCCCATAGCCAAGAGGATAACTATATGTTTTTCCTTGGGTTCACCTTCTTACTTAACTTCTTTAGGTTCATCAATTGTAGACTCCGTGACCCTTATTTATGGCTAGAAACCAATTATGAGTGAGTACATCCCATGTTCATCTCTTTGGATCTGGGTTACCTCACTCAGTATAGTGTTTTCTATTTCCATGCAAAATTTGAGACGTCATTGTTTTTTACCACAGCGTAGTACTCTAATGTGTATATATTCCACACTTTCTTCATCTATTCTTCCATTGAAGGGCATCTAGGTTGTTTCCAGGTTTTGGCTATTACAAATAATACTGCTATGAACATAGTTGAACAAATGCTCTTGTCATATGATAGGGCATCTCTTGGGTATATTCCCAGGAGTGGTATTGCTGGGTCCAGGGGTAGGTTGATCCCGAATTTCCTGAGAAACAGAAACACTGATTTCCAAAGTGGTTGCACAAGATTGCATTCCCACCAGCAATGGATGGGGGTACCCCTTACTCCACAGCCTCTCCAGCAAAGGCTATCATTGGTATTTTTGATTTTCAGCCAATCTGACAGGTGTAAGATGATATCTCAAAGTTGTTTTGATTTGCATTTCCCTGATCGCTAAGGAAGTTGAGCATGACCTTAAGTGTCTTTTGGCCATTTGAACTTCTTCTGTTGAGAATTCTCTGTTCAGTTCAGTGACCCATTTTTTAATTTGGTTAATTAGCCTTTTAAAGTCTAGTTTCCTGAGTTCTCTATATATTTTGGAGATCAGACCTTTGATGTTGCAGGGTTGGTGAAGATCTTCTCCCAGTCAGTAGGTTGCCTTTTTGTCTTAGTGACAGTGTCCAGGGAGAAAATTGGGATCTTGCTGGTGGGGTGGGATGGGGGTAAGGGGAGATGGGGAGAGAAAAGGGAAAAGGGGAGGATGGGGGGAACTTGGGGAAAAAGGAGGATTGGGATAAAGGAAGGTTGGATAGGGGAGCACGGAAGCACAATTCTTAGTTAAGGGAGCCACCTTAGGGTTGGAAAGAGACTTGAACCTAGAGTGGCTCCCAGGTGCCCAAGCCGAGGTCCCCAGTTAGTTCCTTGGGCAGCTGAAGATAGGGAACCCGAAATGATCCTATCCTATAGCAATACTGACGAATATCTTGCATACCACCATAGAACCTTCATCTGGTGATGGATGGAGATAGAGACAGAGACCCACACTGGAGCACTGGACTGAGCTCCCAAGGTCCCAATGAGGAGCAGAAGGAGGGAGAACATGAGCAAGGAAGTCGGGACGACGAGGGGTGCACCCACCCACTGAGACAGTGGGGCTGATCTATTGGGAGCTCACATAGGCCAGCTGGACTGTGACTGAAAAAGCATGGGATAAAACTGGACTCTCTGAACATGGCTAACAATGAGGGCTGATGAGTAGCCAAGGACAATTGCATGGGGTTTTTTTTTTTTGTTTGTTTGTTTTTTTTTTTTGAAATATTTATTTATTTATTATGTATACAATATTCTCTCTGTGTGTATGCCTGCAGGCCAGAAGAGGGCACCAGACCCCATTACAGATGGTTGTGAGCCACCATGTGGTGGCATGGGGTTTTGATCCTACTTAATGTGCTGGCTTTGTGAGAGCCTAGCCAGTTTGGATGTTCACCTTCCTAGATATGGACGGAGCGGGGAGGACCTTGGACTTTCCACAGGGCAGGCAGGGAACCCTGACTGCTCTTTGTACTGGAGAGGGAGGGGGAGAGGAGTAGGGTGGGAGGAGGGGGAGAAGGGTGAGAGGAGGGGGAGGGAAATTGGAAGCTGGGAGGAGGCAGAAACTTGTTTTTTTTCCTTTTCTCAATAAAAAAAAAAAAAAAGACAATCCCAGGAACAGACCCCTTCCTCTACCTACTTTCAGCTTTTTGTGACTGACATACATGGATAAAAATGTGAAGCCCAGTTTTCTCTTATGGAATTGTTCCATCAGTAGAATTTATATCCCATGACCTCAGTGAGAACAGGTTTGGCCCTTCCACCCCTTCTCTAACACTCCCGATGAATCTGTTAATTATACCTTGAGAAAAGGTTGAAACCATTGCCACATGATTTAGGAAGATGTAGGCTATAATTTTTTTCATAAAATACTTACTAATGAAGGTAACTTCTTTCTGCTTCTATCATAGAAATCATAAAATTTTCTTTAGGCTACTTGGTCAAATACCTTGTAATTGAATTTCTGATAATTACTTAGACCTTTTCCTAATAAATTGTAACTGTGCTGAATTTCCATTTGCAACTTAGTTTTATTTCTAATTTTATTAGGTCAACTGAGGACCTGAAAATATTTTTTTTTTAATTTATTTATTTATTAAGGATTTCTGCCTCCTCCCCGCAACCGCTTCCCATTTCCCTCCCCCTCCTCCGATCAAGTCCTTCTCCCTCATCTGCTGGAAGAGCAATCAGGGTTCCCTGACCTGTGGGAAGCCCAAGGACCGCCCACCTCTATCCAGGTCTCCTAAGGTGAGCATCCAAACTGCCTAGGCTCCCCCAAAGCCAGTTTGATCCTACTGAAAATGTTTTTATTTGATTATTTTCATTTTCTTTTACAAGATTTGTTATATCAATGGCTCAGTTTATGGAACTGTGAACATATGCTATGTGTCACAATCCCATGGGCATGAGAAGCCCTGCACTCTGAGAGGGTTAGAGATGCCTGGTGCTCCCAAGTAGATCAAGGACCACAAATCAGAGCTTACTTCTTCTTTGCTCTCTCTTACTTCCAGAGTTACTAAATGTGCAGAGTGACTATCCTCACATAATCCCATTTAAGATAGGTGCAATTACCAATTATAGCATTATAAATGTCAGAATATTTCCCTTTGCACTCTGGTTCATTCTCCACTCTTTACACACATTCTTTTAGAATTGCTTTGGCCTTATAACAATGTGGAAACTAGTTGAGTCTAGAATGTTAAAAGGTGCAAAGGACATTAAAATTTATCCAATTTTATACCTCATTTCACAGTTTGTTGCAGGCATAAAAAATCTGTCACAGATGGAATTAAGTTTCTAAATTTATTCTTGGGGAAATTATGGAAATACAGTTTTGTTTTCATAAAGTGAGTGGCCACAGGTTTACATACAAATAAGGATATGCATTTTTATGTAACCTTCTATTGATTTACAGTTGTTGGTTTTTGACTGAATTATAATGATAGAAATAGACCTCCAAAGCTAATGTACAGTTTAATGTACAGATAAAATTTAACGTGGTTCAGACGAGTGTTCAGGGAAGCTTTTATTGGCAGGACACAAGTCTTGAGTAAAGACAGCGTTTACCCAGCAGATGGGGCACATGGTGGACTGTGTGCTATAGAGCCGAGCTCAAACTACCAAGTGAACAGTGCAGACCTAACACACGTGCAGGGAGCAAACAACTGGTCTCATAGTGCTTTAGGTTGCTCATATTCTGAGAACATAGAAAAGCTAATAAGTTCAAGGTACCTATAAATTATTATGAAAGATGGAGTGATAGCCCAGCAGTTAAGGATGGCATTCTGCTCTTGTAGAAGAATATGAGTTGGTTCCCAGGACCATCCTTGAGCAATAACTCCATCTCCAGAGCACGTAGTGCACTGTCCTGGAGTCCATGGTGAATTACACTCACATTCAAAACCCAACCACTCTTAAGCGTATACACATAAATAAAAATATCTAAAAACAGTATTAGGAAATTTCAAAGGTAGATAATTGGCATAGTAGATGAAAGACAAAGTGTGAAATGAGCTTTGTGAAGGGAGAACTGTCCATGATTGTTGGAGTGTAGAGAGAGGAAGGGAAATGATAGAGATGAATAGATGAATGACTCGTATGGGGAGCTGATGTTAGGTGTCATGGGGCCTACTCTTCAATAAAATCAAACATAGAAGCCTTGAGTGACGTCTATGTCTTGCAGTTATATAATAATACAAAGCTATAGTTATAGCAAGCAATGTTGGTTTACCTTAGCAGAAGGTTCTTTTATTTTTATTTTTTTTTGACTTGGGGGTACTTTTATTGAAATTTTTTTCAAGAATTTTATATGTGAGTACTGTATTACATCATTTCAATCTCTCCTCTTTCCCCTCCAATTCCCCATCCCCCACCACCACCACTTTCTCTCAAATTCACACCCTCTTCTTCTTTAATTATCATTTGGATAAGAGAGCCAAAATATCCTTGATTTTTAAAAAAATAGGAGGATATGAAATTGGGAGGAAGACAGGGCAGGGACACAGAAGTAGTTGGAGGGAAATAGTGCTTGGTCGATTTGATAAAATTACATTGTGTAAGTGGATGAAATTTTCAAAGAACAAATACAAAATATTTTTAAAATTCACGTTTCTTCTCACTTTTACAGAAAAAAGTCACAGGCCTGAGAAGTCTTAGCCACTAAAATACTTGCCATGTAAGTGTGAAGATCGTTCAGGTCATCAATCCATTACATAACATGAATGATTTGGCAGTACATGCCAATAAACCTAGCACTGAGAAGGTAGATCAGGAAGATCCCTGGAATTTACTAGCCAGATAATCCTGACAAATTAGTAAGTCATAGGTTCAGTAAGAGTGACTGTCTCAAGAGAAAAAGTTAAAGAACAAACTAAAAAGGTACCATACATCCACTTATGCCTTCCACATTCACATCTATGTATGCACATACATAATGGAAAACACATGTATACTTATGCTAGAGAGAGGAAGAAGTAGCAGGAAGAAAAGGAGGAGAAACAGAAGCGGAAGCAGAAGAAGAAGAAGAAGAAGAAGAAGAAGAAGAAGAAGAAGAAGAAGAAGAACCAAAGTGAATTTTACAGTACCTTTTAATAAGTTGAGTAATTACAGACTCTGTCACTCAAGAATCTTTGTAAAACTTTTAGTTGCCCAAACAGAAATGAATTGATAAAGTGTTAATTTCAGGTATGTTTCACTATTCTAGAAAAACACTCTGATTTTATCTCAAATTTTACTTCATTAAAGACCTTTAACCTCATTAGGTCACTAGGGGAAATGAAGGAGTAAAGTATCTCTGATCTCTCTGAAATAGAAGCAGGAGAAATAGAGACAGCATAATAAGTAATCTATGCAATGCAGCCCCTTGCATATAAGTTAATATTAACCTCTCATTAAATATCTGGTTTGTCTGTTTGATAAAGAGATACCATCTTACTGAAGATGGAAAGTGACTCAGGAGGGATCTGTACTTTTCTCTTATTAATAGTAAAGCACTTCAAGGTTTTTTATTAGGACCACCTGAATAATTTTGATGTGTGGACTACCATATAGCTACATTCCATTTTAGGTTTCAATTCTAAGGTAGCTGTTAGTCATCCATACTTCCTCTTGTTTATCTCTGTTTCCTCTACTCAATGACTGCCATGGTGTAAGCATCTCTTAAAGGGGCACCATACAATTTGGAGTAAATTATAAATCACTTTAGCTTTCTTAGTTCCTTGTCAATTAGAAAAACCTAATCTTTTTCATTGAATTTGTTAAGTTTGAATGTTTAATCTGTGGACCTTTGATATTATTTTAATTTAATTTTAAGTTTTAATTAAAAAAGAATGAATGTGATTCCTTTTTAAATAATAAATACACAGTACCAGTGTTTAAGAAAACAAGAACTATTTAGGATGAAAATTTACAAAAGTACTGTAGCTTTAATTTTGTTGAGCTTACCAAGTCTAGAATATTCTACATGCTGCTAATGTATTACATAGAAATGCAAATAGTGAACAGTTTACCACAGCTCTATAATCAATTTTATTTCCTCTCTTTCTTCTTTTTAAAGGTTTTTTTTTTCTTTGCAACTGCAATTTCCCTCCCCCCTCCTCTTCCAATCTCTTTCCCCACTTCCCTTCTGCCCTCCCCATCCATTCCTCCTCTGTTTCTCTTTTGAAAAAGGCAGGCTTCCTATGTATAACAAACAAACTTCAAGTTGCAGTAATTCTAGGAAACTGCTTTCCTATTAATGCTGGGCAAGGGAACCCAGTATGAGGAAAAGGGTCCAAAAAGAAATCAAAACAGTCCATGAGAGCCCCTGCTCCCACTGTGAGGAGTCATACAAGAAGATCAAGCTATACAATTGTAACATATACACAGAGGGCCTAGGTCAGTCCCATGCAGGCTCTCTGGTTGTCAGTTCAGTTAAGCCCCTATGAGCCCAAGTTAGTTGATTTTGTGGAGTTTTTTGTTCTGTCCTTGACCCCTCTGGCTCCTACAATCCTCCCTCCCCCTCTTGCGCAGGATTCCCCAAGATCTGTGAAGTGTCTGGCTGTGGGTCTCTACATCTGTTTACATCAGTTGCTGCATGAAGTGTCTCTGCTGACAATTGAGTGAAACACCAATCTATGAGTATAGCAGTATATCATTAGGAATAATTTCATATCCAGGCCCTGGGGCTTGGCACTGCAGGAAGTATCAGGAGGTGGGCTCCCTCCTGTGCTGTGGGTCTCAACCTGGACAAATATGGTCAAATGTTTCTTGTTCAGTCCATTTTTCCCAAATACCCAACAGCACTTCCCAAATTACCATACAGAGACTTATATTAATTATTAATGCTTAGCCAATATCTTAGGCTTATTACTAACTACCTCTTACACTTGAATTAACTAATATTTCTATTTACACTCTGCCCTGTGGCAGTACCCTTATTAGAATAGCACATTCATCTGCTAATTCTGCATCTGTCTGGTGATTCCTGAATCTACCCTTTTTCCTATCATCCTTAGTTTGGTCACCCTGCCAATATTTCCTGCCCAGTAACTGGCCAATAAGCATTTTATTAAACCAGTTTGAGTGACAAACCTTTACAGTGTACAAACGAATCATTCAATAGCAGATCAGTCATTGGATGCCAATAAGCATTTTATTAAACCAATTTGAGTGACAAACCTTTACAGTGTACAAACGAATCATTCAATAGCAGATCAGTCATTGGATGGCCATTCCCACAATTTCTGGGGCACTTTTACTTACCTCTTTTCTAAATAGGAAATTTATTAAAATGGCTTCTCTTTTATGTATTTAAGTTGTAATAATCAGCAGTCAATATCATTTACATGTAACTCAATGCAAAGATTTTAAGAGAAAAATAGGTGAGTAGAAAACAACTTCATATCCACATTGACATCAGTTAATCTATTTCTCATTAAATGACAACTTGATAATGAATTCAAAGTAGGTGTCACTGAAAATATTTTGAAAGGCACAGATATTATTATGTTTAAAGTTATCACAGAAAGTTCTAATAAGCAAAAATAATTTGAAGATATAACTAATAATGTAAATTGGACAAGGATTTTCTAATTTTCTCTCTGTGTATAGAAGAGAATTTCTGTTGCGAGTACTCAGCAGGTTATAGTGTAAAATGACTTGGTGAATAGCTTGATTCAGTGGATGGTGATTGACAGAAACAGGTGGATAAGAATGTGCAGCCTGTGCCCATTCAGTCAAATCCATGATTCTTGCACTGCAAATCAGTGGTGACTCACTACCTAAAATCTGAAATTCCAGTTTGGAGTTTTGTCACGAGAAATGTGTGCTCTGTCAACACTGATGAAAATCAGAATGAAAAGAG
This sequence comes from Microtus oregoni, assembly GCF_018167655.1. NCBI lineage: Eukaryota > Metazoa > Chordata > Mammalia > Rodentia > Cricetidae > Microtus > Microtus oregoni. The sequence continues at coordinate 27,855,358 of NW_024543078.1, forward strand.
GAAACATTACTGATTTAGTCACCAAACGTTAAAAGATTAAAAACAACTCCAAAAGATAAAGGAATGAAAAATGTATCAATTAAAACTAATACAAAAGAGAGACAGAAAAACACACTAGAAGAGGCTGACAAAGTGTATAAATTTTTTTCTAATTTTTTAACTACAAATATCTGAGAATGACTTGGAAATTGTACAGAAGAAAATGGATAAAGAATGAAGGAAGAAAGATATGATGTAGAATTCACCCAATAAGCACAGCTTCAGTGTGGGTACTAAAGTAGCTATAAGATTCTGTGAACCAAATTGTCCTTGTAGATGCAAAAACTTGAAGGAAAAAAGCTTTAATTTCTAGCATTGTATTTAAAAAAATAAATAAATACCCAAGAAGAAAAATTAATGTTAATCTAAAATAACCAGGAATGTTGCTGAATCTCTAAAGTAAACTCTTCTCAGGGAATTTATAATGCTCATAAAACCTTCCTTAGTTCTATCAAATAGTCAAGTAAATAGCCATTTCACATACATTATAAAAAAATCTTAGAAAACCCATTCACAATCTAGTACTGAAATAACCCAGGGGGATCAGTTCTGAAAAGAATATTAGCAAAACAAAATTTCTAGAAGAAATTGTCAAAGTCACTTCTGAGTTGAAATACTGCATATGCAGTATTCATATATCTTTATATTTCAAAAGTTGGAGATGAATTATCTAAGGTATTATAGTAATTATTTTCAAAATAAAATGATTTTATGTAGGCATAGTCCTGATATCAGTGTAACAGACAAAGATAAAAAAGAATTGTTTAAGTGGCAATGACCTTTTCAGTGCAGTATGTAGCTTGTATTCATATTAGGTAGCTATTAAATGTTTCTTAGCAAATCAAAAAACTATATGTGTGATTTCTCCTACAAAAAAAAGGATTCTGTGTTGTCCAGATAGTAAAATAATATGAAAATAGCAAAAAAAAATGCAGATTGTTAAACAACAACAATTAGTCACTAGTAATGGTAGTATAATTGTTGTCACCATGCATATACAAAAATAATTATTACCTAATGAATCTATTTAGTTGTCTATAATTGAAAATGTAACCATGGAACATTCTTACAATGCCAAGGACACAGTGAATAAAATACCCACCACAATGAGTACCTTGTTAATGCTATAACAAATAATAAAGATATATTATGCTGTTTTAAAAAAGATTACCACCTATTTTCTAAAATACCATAATATATCTTTATTATTTGAATTAGATAAGATACTAAACACAACAGCAGCAGTAAAATTCAGAGTAGAGTTAAGTGACCATGGTCATGGAGTGAGGTGTGAATTTAAGAAATAACTCCCTCAATTGAACACATATTTGTACAAAATGCGAAAAATATAAGGAAACAAACAAAACAAAACAAGAGTAGTCTGGAAAAAGTGTGTCAAACAGAAACAAATCAACTACAGGTCCCTACTCAAGTTGAGCCAACAGCTATTGCAAGTAAAAATGTAAACCTCAATGACGATCGAGCAGGAAAATCAGAGGCTGCAATGATCAGAAGTACAAGGACCGTGCACCTGCATGGAACTTCCCAGATCTTTTGGAAATTTCTGTTTCTCTAGAGTGCAAAAAGGAAGCATGGGAGGAATTTGAGTTGGCAAAGGAGTTCATCTAACATCATAGTGAAAGGATCAATAAAGGAGGTAACAGGAAGGAGGAACAGAAAACTTTAAAGGAATAAAACAAAGGGAATGGTTGCCTGGGGTTTTGGTAACCACAGATAAGTGGAGAAAGGTATTAAGATTGGAGCCAATGCAATTTCTTGATACATTATGTATGTCTATTAAAAAAAAAAGGACTGGATTCAATTGTAACCATGCTGTAGTAATCTGACTTTGAAATTTGGTATACATCAAGCAATTAGATTTTCACGCAGGGAAAACAAATACAAAGTAACACAATATGATTTCATATAAACAAGTCGAAACTAACAACTAGATAATTACTAAACATGAATATAAAGACACTTAAGGGACTAGAACAGTGTTTCAGATGATAAAGTCATTGTCATGTAATTGAGGAGTAGAGTTTTGGTCTCTAACACTTATGTAGCAAGCTGGTGGCAAGCTGGAATCCCAGTGCTAGAGAGATGAAGACAAGAATACTGGAAAGCACTACCCAGTTAGTCTTCCTGAATTAGCAAACTTTAGATTCAGTGAAGAATTTGTCTTCAAAAATGGAGAGTGATGAAGGAAGACACACAAAGCTGACTTCCTGCTTCCATATGTGTGTGTGCACGCACACACACATACATACACACACACACACACCAACAGAGACAGACAGGCAGACAGACAGACAGACAGAGAGAGAGAGAGAGAAAGAAGAAGGCAGAGAGAAATTCAAGTTACAAATTTTATAGGAAATGTAGTTTAGATGGTCAGTTAAAAGAAAACTTAAGGATAAATGCACAGGGAGATTAATTTTTTTAAAGGAAAAGTTTCAAAAAATTAATCTATTCAAAGTTGTTTCAGTGAAAATCACTAGAGACTTTGAGAAAATAGAACTTAAGACTGATTTTAAATTATACCAAAAACAATAACTCAGCCAATTGATCCGGAAGGTGGGGAAGAATCATGTGGCTACACAAATCCAGAGCGTTATTTAATGGATAAACTTCAGTTCCAAATAAATAAATAAGTTATTGGAATATAGGAGTGAGCATGAAAGGAAAAGAAAGAATAATGTGGAAGTTGATTTATGCTAAAGTTAGCACTAAATTTGGAAGGAAGCAAGAGTGCTGAGCAAGTTGTCGGTGACGTTTTCCAGTGTGGATTTTAACAGACCCTGGATGGACTGTCCTTTCAAGTGATAGCAAGTAGTTTAGGGAGTTATTAGTATCACGAACAGACAGACAGACAGTTGTTAGCATGATGGGGATTCTAATGACCATTTACACCCACAAGGCAGAGTCAGAGCCCTTATAAGTCTCAGAGAAAGGGAGAGGGGGGAAGGCCATGTCATGTGAATTTTGAGAGCCAGGCCTTTTTTGACTCCCGGGTTGCAGAAAGAGGATTCCTAGGAAAGAATGTGTGATTACTAAGATGAAGGGGGAGTTTTGCTCAAGTTTACCCCTTACACAGCTGATGAATATGTTCCCTCTGGTGGTTCTCTGAGGTTATAGAGTCCGGCAATCTGAGCCTGTAAACTTCCTGGGGGAAGTTAGAAAGCACCTGATACTAAGAATCAAGGACCCTGGGGACTATTAAGGGTTAGAGATTCCTTTGCAGTGGCTGTGTTGGTGGGGCGGGGGGGGGGGGGGGGGGGGATTGTGGTTGAAATGCAAAATGAAATTACAATAAATAAATAACAAAAATAACAGCCTTCTATAATTACATGGCCTAATTAGCTAAAAAATCAACATTCAGAGCAATCAGCTTTTAATATGAGAAAAGAGTTAAGGCTTGTGGTACTTTGAATTTAATTGGCCCAAGAAAAGCGATATCTTGATAGAGCAAGACCCAGCAGCAAGCCAGTAAGCAGGACCACTCCATGGCCTCTGCATCAGCTCTTTCCTCCAAGATTCTGCGCTGTATTAGTTCCTATTCTGACTTCCTTCAATGATGAGCAGTGCGGTAAGCCCTATAAACCCGTTCCTCCCCAGCTTGCTTTTTGGTCATGGTGTTTCATTACAGCAATAGAAATCCTAACAAGAACACACCCACAGTAGCAATCACATCAATATCCTTTAATGTTGATTCACTTCCCAGATGAGACACCTGCATTGTCCCCGTGCCTGTCAATATCTGTTACTGATAGGTCTGTGGCAAAGCAGCCGCTTGAGTCTAACACCAGGCTCTTGTAAATGCCTGCATCCTGCGTAGTGTGAACTGAGAGACCCTCCCCTCAATCTCTAATCCTACCCCAAACAGAAACAAACAAACAAAGACACAATAAAAATGAAACTTATGAGGTGCATCCCAGAAAAGCGACCCTATAAAGCATAAGTAATTAGTATCTAAGATACAAAATAGCTCTGAAATTTAAGAATCAAAGAATAAAATAGTAGCAAGCATGATCAGGCATTTTACACAACATGTTTTATGACAATATGTAAACAAAACTCACTCAGCCATTGGTTTATAGTCATAAAAATTATAAAAGAGTATTTTAGATGACAGGGATTTTAAATCTTATGAAAGGGTGATGAAAATGCAAAAACTCTATTTGGAAATGTCCTTCTTTTTCACAAAGCTCAGAGGCCTGCATTTATATTTTAAAACCCGAAGAAATTTAGCCCTTAGGCATTCATTTCCAATGAAGGTTTCACAACAGTGACAAGCAGACTCTTTGGGATGGAAAATTCTGGAATGGCTGCTGCATGCTGTTGGATAGTTAGCAATACATTTGTGTTTTCTCACTAGATGTGAATAACATTCTCCAGGTGATAATCTGTAATGTCTCCAGAAACAGTCAAATATCAAGATAAACTCCCCCCCGCCCCAGTGAAAGTCAAAGTTCTATAAATACTTCAAAATAGTAACTATGACGTGATGACAAAGTTGTTTCTAGGCACGGCATTACCTAGACAACCTCTATAACTAGCCAATTATCTTTTATAGATTAAATAAGTAATTTCCTTTTTGGTCACAATGTATAAAGCTATCCAAAGATTTAAAAGTCAACTATCATCAAACATCACATTGTTAAGGTTTAGGAAAATAATAGTATGTGAAGAAATTCGTAGAATATTTTCTATATTTTTCTACTGATTGTATATTATTACAATATATAACTTTAAATGTAAAAATTTGTCATTATGATTTAGTGCTTATAATATCAGTGGTATTCAATATTTATAATTAAAAAACATACTTCAACTATTGCTACACTATTTACAATTATAAAAAAAGAAATGTACTAAAATTTACTTATATTTTTACAGAAACATAATAGCACAAATATATGGAGGTGAGCTTGATTTGCACAATTGATGTGCATGTTAATTAGATGCTTCCCTTTCCTCTACTCAAATCCAAGATCAGAAAGGGCAAGCACTGTGACTCTCTGTGAAATCAAAGCATTGTACTATGTTTAAATCTGAATATGAGCAGGCACATACAGAGGCAAGGACAGACAGATAGCGTCAATGTGGTCTCAGCAGACAGAGTCACTGACAAAGGAGCCGTCAATCATTAGTTTTAAAGAATACCATTCAAGGACTATAAAGTTTAAAAAGCTCTTCAAGATATTTCCAGATCACCTAAGCCACAGCAAACTATTTGAGATCTTGTAGCAGACAAAAATCTTCCAATAAGTGCTGTCATGCCATATTAGCACAGTAAAAGACATAGATAATCAACATCTGTGATGGAAGAGAGAATACTGGATGATAAGCAAATGTTATCTGAGGCATTGGCTAAAGGCCACAAAGCTATCAAATTTATATCATAATGTTTCTATGATATCATAGTAATTTAGGAAAAAGTTTATTTTACTTTTTCAAAATTCTGATTGAAAAAACCCTTCTGCTATAATGTAGTTATTTTGGTTGTGTAATTTAATGTTTACTTGAGATTAATAAAATTATCCATTAATGTTATTACTTACTAAAGATAACAATGTGTATTTAGCTAAATAAATCATTGTACATAAATTAAAGCACAAGTTTGCATAATATAACACATGAAATCAAGTTGTGTATTTTAAGAAAGAAAGTGATTAAGGTTTCTTCTAGGAACTATAGAAACTATATCTAGGTGATAGTTCATTCTAGGGGGACCACTTACCATGAAGTTGCAAAAACAGCTGTTGTTTTGTTTTGTTTTCTGAGACTGTGGTGCTGGGACAGAAGCCAGGGCCAGACAGAAGCCAGGGCCCCACAGAGCTAATCCACACTCCAGCCCTGTAGGCTCTCACTGCAGTCCAAGCTGCCCTTGGACCATAGATCTTTGTGTTTCAACTCCAGTCAGTCTGAATCACAGCCATGAAACCCTGTTCAAGCAATAGAATAATTCCTTCTTTGCTTGTTAGGCACTGAGGTGCTGCCATGTGTCTTCAAGTATTTTTGCACTGACTTATAAGAGATGGAATCTGTTCCCAGAAGTTGCTTTGGATTTTCAGGGAACAAAGTCATACAATTTCTAATGTACTTATTTCAAAATCAAGCTTTCTTGGATCATTTTATATTTTGCCAAATATATTTATTACCAAAAAAAAAAAAAGGATTTCATCATGAATTCTTAGCACTAAAAGCAAATGAAGCACTTGATTAAAATTTCTTTACGAATCTTCATACTGGCACCTGTGTGGTCTGATCACATCATGAGATATGACCAGAATTCATTGATACAATTCTTCCAGACAGGGAAGTTAACACTCTAATAAAGTGAAAGATGTACAAGAAGGATAGAGAGAATGCTGTCATTCAATAAAAATAAAAGACAAAGAAAGAAGAAAGGGAGAGAGAGAAAGAGAAAGACAGACAGAGAGACAGAACCACGAAAGAAAGAAAGAAAGAAAGAAAGAAAGAAAGAAAGAAAGGATGGTGGTACTTTCTTTAGGAAATATAAACAGATGTGTCTCAGTCAGTAGGCACTGTGTGGGAGTGGCTGCTGAGCCCATGCTCTATTAGCCTGAAGCTCATACCATCACATGAGCAGCTTGGCACAAGGAAGCTGCCAGCAGCCCTGGAGGCTCAATCTCAGAGCTATTAGAAAGCAATCAGGAACATGATTAGCCCTCACTCAGAGCCAAGCTTGGGCTCCAGATGCTTGTCAAATTCTGATTCTTCTAAAATAGAATTGCTCTCTGCATCATCTTATCAGGCCAGCTCTATCCTATGACCTCTATGCTTAAGGAGCTGGTTCAGTAGCACACTGAATAAGAAGAATGTCTTATGTAACAACTGTTTCATGTGTTACATAACATATTTTATCATTTCTGTGTTTTAAGGAAAATTGACAATCTGTACCTTTATTTATATATTCATTTTATATCATCGTTACCAAATAAAGAGGAGATGACCTAAAAGAGAAAAGGGTTATTTATTTTAACCAACAATCTCAGAGCTCAATCTACTGCTACTTGGCCTTCAGGGTTTGTGAGAACATCACCATATCAGTGGGAGAATATAACACCAGCATTGAGCAATGTCAGCACATTCCAGGTAGAAAGCAAGAAGTGAGCTGGGGACAGAGAGCAGGTAACCTTTTTAGGCCCATTTCCTCTAGCTACTCTCCACTTTTCCCAGTATCTGTTACCTCATGAAGTAACCACTAGCTGAGGACTGACCATTCAACATGCAAGTCTTATGGGACAAATTTCACATTCAAATGATAACCACCTAAGCTTTGTAGAATCACTCATATTCAAAGTTGCATTTGTCACCTCCGGTCTATAGGACAAGCCTATTAAGGATCATGAATATGGCATGCTGTGCACAGGACTCATGGCTTCTGCTTATATTTTATTATCTTCCAAATAAGAGCAATTGCAAATACTTTTTATGTTTCTTATGTTCTTATAGTTCTTTTTGGTTTTATTTTATTTTATTTTTTTTTGTTTGTTTGTTTTTTGCTTGTTTTGCTTTTTGGTCTTTCTGAGACATGATTTCTCTGTAGCTTTGGAACCTGTAATGGAACTAGCTCTTCTAAACCAGGGTGGCCTTGAACTCATAGAGATCCACCTACCTCTGCCTCCTTAGTGCTGATATTAAAGGTAAGAGCCGCCACCACCTAGCTGTTCTTACGTTTCTTTTGTTCTTTGTTCTATGGCCAAGATTAAGCCATATTTGACTCTGCATAGACTACTAAAACAGTATGACACCAAACAATCAACCACATGTAACCTTAATGAGGTGAAGTGAGGTTAACAGACTTTAGAAAAGACAATGTCTGAGCTACTATTGAATGCCAGTCTGAATGATATGACGTCATATTCCTGACTTTGACTGACAGCTCTCCAGAAGTGATCTCGCAAAAGGTCCCTTGTTCTATTGAATATTCTCCTGTGCACAGAAGCACCCTCAACTGCCTTGTGGCCATCACTGACTTCTTTATGTCCTAGAGAATCACACAGATACATCTATGCCTCACTCCTGAACTCACTAAGGAGTTTGCTCTCTGGTATATTATCAGTGATTCATTAACCTCCTAAAGATTTTTGTGTGTGTGTGTGTGTGAGAGTTCAGAAGAAAGTAAAGAAAGGTATAAAAATGCTGCTCTACCTCTAGGTGACAGATCCTTTCAGTCATATATATGCATGATCATTGTCCACAGTGTTCTCAACTGTTGTAGTAGGCTGCTTGTTCAGTTACAGCTGTTCAACCCTGAAATAATCACACAGAAACATTATTATTTGCAATACCATTTGGCCAATAGCAAGAAAGGGGAGGTGATGTGGGATTCCCCTCTTTATGTTGTGAATACCATTGGTTAAAAAAAAAAAAAAGCTGCTTTGTACCTATAGCAGAGCAGGGCAGAATAGAGCTGGGTGGGGAAAACTAAACTGAATGCTGAGAGAAGGAAAGTGAAATCAGAGAGAAGCCATGTAGCTCCACTGGAGACAGATGCTGGAACTCGACTTAGTAAGCCACATCCTCATGGCAATACTCAGATTAATAGAGATGGATTATTTTAAGATAAGAGTTAATCAGAAATATGCTTAAGCTATTGGACAAACAGTATTAAAAATAATATGGTTTTTGTGTGATCATTTGGGGCTGAGCAGTTGGAAACAAACAAGCAACCTCCTATAAGACTACACAGCTCTTCACAATGATTCAATTGTAATTTTCATGAAATTTTGCTTCTGCCCTGGGATTCTGTTGTTACAGTATTTTCCAGCTAAGTGTATTACACAATAGAAAGGAAAGCAGTGATTTATACTTATATATCTGGATACATTCTAACCCACTTAATGTAATTTCTTTTGAAGCAGACAATTCAACATAAAAATCATACGTCTACATGCTAGGCTGTTTTCTTGAGATAGTGTCTTATTCTTTTGTTCTGTGAGTCAGGCATCCCAAGAGCTCATTATATAGCCCAAGAGCATGAAGGATGTTTGTTTACATCAGAATAAGTAATAAGCAGTACAAGCAGTGTTTTGGATGATCTGAATGTAAGGCATCTGCTTCAGACAACATGCAAAAACATGGTCTGTTATGTACTAAATCATTTCTCTTTCTTGAGAACCAGACAGTGAAGGGCACAGAAAGATGTGTGCAGAAGTTTTGGCTCTAATGCTTTAGACAACATTCCAAATTGATGTCACTGTTTTAATGTGTATCAATGAGAAGTTCCTTTAAGTAACTATGGAAGTCATACAAATGGGAATTTTCTATCATCTAAGAAGGGACTGAAGTATATCGCATATGTCATCATCTCATTGAATTTGTTAAACAAACTTAGAAGATACTTGTTTGTTAGCCAAGTGCAATGAGATAAAGGCAGTTGATCAGGATCACAAACTAGTGGCTACTGAGTAGCACTCAGCTGTAACACAGTTATCAATTCAAAAACCTTAACTCTTAACCCATTTATAATGTAATGTTACAAGGAATTTAAAATTACCCTGGTCCATAACATAATAGGACATTTTGAAAAATGGCAACTATTTCTGATAATATTAAACCATTCATTACATCTATTTATCTCTCTACTGGAAGAGAAAACCTGTAGGACACAGGCCTCACTCATCCACATGCCATTACCTTTCCAGTGCTGGCAACCATGACTGATTCACATTTTAATGAAAGCTAAAATGGTGTGTGGGTTGAATTTATGAGTGAAAAAAGAGGGCCATGCTACATTCTGGCAGGTGTCAATGAGTCTGGTTACCATTAAGCATAGACTTTGCAAAAAAAAAAATCCACAAGAGATCAGAATTATATCATCCAATATTATTTCTACCACTCAAACCAAGAATCAAAGCTTATACCCAACTTTTATATATAAATGAAATCTAAATTGTTTAAAATGTGTTAATGGTCTTTAAATTGTACTGTAAGTATTGACTGATAGGAGTTGTAAAAAGGTCATAGTAAATCAGATATAAATTTTTCTAAAAAAGTATCCCAAGGGCTTATATTTATCACTGAAAACATTTTTATATATGTAAAAATATTCTTTATTTTATTCTGAAATATTTCTTAGTTTTTAAATAATTTTCTTATTTATTTTTACATAATTTCTTTAAAGATTTGTTTGATTCTTATTCTTTTCAACAATAAAAGTTTTAGATTAAAAATATTAATTCCCTTTCCTAGTTTATGAGTATATATTTTATTTTCATTAGAACTAGTTTTTATTACTATTATTGATGTTTTTTTCATTACTTTTCTTTCTTGTATATGTCTCTGGTATCTCTGGTAAGGATTTAGTTTTTAGTTTTTATGTATTTTCTATTGTTGTTTTGCTTTGGATTTTGTTGTTGTTGTTGTTATTGTTGCTTTTTTTGTTGTTGTTGTTTTTTGAGACAGGGTTTCTCTGTAGCTTTGGAGCCTGTCCTGGAACTAGCTCTTGTAGACCAGACTGACCTCGAACTCACAGAGATCCTCCTGCCTCTGCCACCTGAGTGCTGAGAATAAGGGCATGTGCTGCCACCACCCAGTTTAGGATTTAACTTTAAAAGAACTGAAAAATGTCATTTAAAATAAAATCTCTCCCACAAAGCCAGTGCAGTCACGTACTGGCTTTGTGGGAGCCTAGGAAGTTGGGATGCTCACCTTACTAGATCTGGATGGAGGTGGGTGGTCCTTGGACTTCCCACAGGTCAGGGAACCCTGATTGCTATTTGGGCTGTTGAGAGAGGGGGACTTGATTGGGGGAGGGGGAGGGAAATGGGAGGTGGTGGCAGGGAGGAAGCAGAAATCTTTAATAAATAAATAAATTTAAAAAAAATAAAAAATAAAATCTCTCAAACCTAGTTAAAGTACAGAAGAATTTAAATAGTAAAAAAGTTATAAGATGAGGGAAATGATATTAAAATCTACATGATAAAAATAATATAACATATCACTTATAAAATTATTTTTGAAAAATAGAAGTTAAGTTAAAGAATAAAATTTAAAAATAACGAGTTTTCTTCCAAAGAGATAAAGGAAGCATTTGGAACATCCCCACCACCATCTTTTTTGCACAGAAATCCATGTACACATTTTGGAAACCACACTCTAAACATATCTATCTCCTCCATTATCATTTGACTTCATGACATGAGATCTGATTCCAACTTTAAAAATTGAGTAAAAATGATACATCTATTATCACTACTCGTGTTTATTATATTAATATATGGATATGTTTGTTTTGTAGGCTAGCTTCTGTTGATATGCATTTCTGTATCTGTAAATTGTGCTATTATAATTCTTCATAGATTTATGACCTATATGTAATTTTGAAAATCATTTTTCCTCAGGATAAATTTGGATAAGTAGAATTGTTAACTCAGTGAGTTTAGACGGATTTGGTTCTTTTTATACATGTAGTGAACTATCTCAGACGCATTCTTGGTAAATCACAAGCTCACAGAATTTTAGAGTGGAAGATCTTACTACGTTGAACTGTTTGTTATTCTGTCTGCTTTAGTCTCTTGTCGTAGGAGCTGCAGGCTGCGTTCCTGCCGCCCCAGCTCCTGGTTGTCTGGCTAGCTTATGCCCCAAAATAACAACACACAAACTGTATTCTTTTAAACACTGCTTGGCCCATTAACTCTAGCCCTTACAGGCTAATTCTCATATCCCGATCAACCCATCTCTAATAATCTGTGTAGCATCAGTCTTACTGGGAATATTCTAGCCTACGTCCATCCCGGGTCGGAGTTCATTGCGTCTGCCCGGGAGAGGGGAGCATGGTCTCTGCTCCAGAAAGCAGAGCTGTCGAGTCTGAGCTTAATTCCTCTTCCTCCCAGCATTCTGTGCTGTTTACTCAACCCACCTATGTTCTAACCAATAACATGGTACAAGGCAGTTTCTTTATTAGCCAATGACCTTCCTCCATCAGTCTCCAATAACAAGCAGGTAGGAATGTCGGTGCTTCTATAACATGCACATACTAAAATCCTAGCTCCTGAAGCTATGATGATGAGATGTGGTCATGGGGAAGTCACAAAGTCATGAGAGCTCTGCCCCCATGAGTAAAATCACTGCCCTTGTGAATCAGCTTGCTACATTACTTGGCCATCTGAGGTTACGGAAAGAAGGCCACTCTTGTGAAAGAAGCCACTTTCTCTGGAAACTAGTCACATTGTTATGTTGTGAGATGGTTTGAATGAAAATGTCCCCCAAAGCTGCTTATATGTGAAAGCTTAGTTCTCAGTTAGCAGACTGCTTAGAAAAATTTAGAGGTGTATGTAGCCTTGTTGAAAAAAGAGTGTCTTTGAACGAGGACTTTGAGGTTTAAAAAGTCTAAACCAGATCTAATTTCTTTTTCTCTCCTCTCCTCCTCTTCTCTCTTCTCTCTCTCTCTCTCTCTCTCTCTCTCTCTCTCTCTCTCTCTCTCTCACATACACACACATACACACACACACACACACATGCACAGAGGTGTGTGTGTGTGTGTGTGTGTGTGCACGCATGTGTATCTTGTCACCTGTCTCCTCTCTCTTTTTCTGTCTGATGCCCAAGGATCAGGATTTAAAGTTCTCAGCTACTTTTCCAGCACCAACCAGGTCTGTGTTCCACCAGGCTCTGTAACTGTAAGCAAGTCCACACTTAAATTCTTCTTTTATAAGAATTTCCTTGGTCAAGATGTCTTTTTATAACAATAGAAGTATAATAAGGGGAATTTAATTGTCTTGATCCTCAATGCCTTCAACACTGCCTGAGATTAACTTTCAAGGTTTATACTTGATCTCTTTTAGTGTATTTCATCATTGTAGCCTGAATGGACTAAACAAAATATTAGGATTTGTCAGAAAAAAAAGTCAGCTGTGTTTAGTCAGACTCATGACAGTCATGGTATTGTGTTCCCTTGGGCATGTATTAATGGAATTTTTAAAAAGTAACTGACATGAACTTATGCTGATTGGCACAAGATAAATGTATTTTAATATAGGCATTTTTTTTATCCAGTTGTCAACCCTTGGTGATATTCTCTGGGATAATGTTTTTATCGAATCCCACAAAAATGTTCTGTAGTAAATTCAAGCGCAAGCCCTGCTTTAACATCTTTGACTAGACAAACTTCAGAGACATCCTTCAGAGAATGAACCACTAGAAGTAGGTACAAGCAATGATCTGTGTGAATTGGTGACATATTTGACTGTGCATGCAGCCTTTCAAACTTGAGCATTCACCAGAATCCTCTACAGAGTCTGTCTCAAACAAAGTCATGAAAACCCCAGCAATTTCTGGGCTCACTTTCATAATTATGTATTCAACAGACATTGGCTAGAAAAAGTGTGATTTTAGCATACTCTCAGGTAGTGGGGATACTGCCCATTAATCACTTTCTCTGAGGACCCTAGTGCTAAGCCTGATTGTTCCTACATTACATAGGCATCTTGACAATCTCCCAGGTTGTTCACTACTAACATCCGGGGCCTTCCTTGTGGCACAGTTCAAACCATCATCCCTGTCTCTGACTTTTTCTTTGTTTTTGTTTTGACATTTTAATGAGGCTCTGAAAGAACAGACAGATGACTGTGTTCATGATACTTTCAAACATAAAGGCATTTGTCACTGAATTTCACCTTTGCCTAAACTCATTAAGTTCCACCTTATCATTAATCTTATCTAAGAGAATATCAACAGAAGTTAATAATTGACTTACAGCAAAATTGATTGGTCAGGACTTAATATTCTTATAAGGAATATACTACTATTACTTACTAAGAAGTTAAAAAAATGACAACTAAGGGAAAGAGAATTAATTTGGCCCCACACTCCAGTGTTTTACAGTTGGTTTAACCAAACATTCCCAATGTATCATGGTTGGTTTGATTACAGTCCTGATGATTTAAGGTTGAATTCATCAAGTACCCAAGCCATTTTCCTTATGAAACTTCTAATTTTAATTCAACAACAACCTATATTCTTGATACTGTCATACTTAGAGTTTCCACCAAGTCCATTGTTAAAATATTTAATAGATATCTCTTTATTATGTTGTATATAAAAACAAATAACTATACTCCTCAAGTATTTTATTAATACTCAGATAAATATTTTCATATAATAAATTTCTAATCAATAGTGTGAGTGAGACTGAGACAGACACATACAGAGGAAGAATATATTAGTATTTTTTCCAGAGATGAACCTTGTGATGAGTTGTTAAATCCTAAGTGGTCAGTCATAGATACATACACATATGAGCAACACAAAATGGATGCAGTAGACTGTGTATGTGTGTGGGAGAGAGAGTATGTATTGCATGCATGGTGTGTGTGTGTGTGTGTGTGTGTGTGTGTGTGTGTGACAATAACAATTAAGGAAGCAGTCATGAATTTGAGAGAGAGCGAGAGAAAGAGAAAGTTTGGAGGGAAATGGGAGGAGTGGGTAGAAATTAGATGGAGTGAAAATGATGTAAATACAGCACTAATATGAAATTCTCACCAAACAAAGGAATATTAAATATAAAACTCATAAAAGTCATATTCAAATTTTTGATTCTAGAAATTCAGACATAAGAACATAAGCCTAATATTTTGACTGTGAATATTTGTTGTAGTATTTTATTGATGAAGGTATACGGAGGGCAAGTAATATGCCCTGAAATCCTTATTGTTTAGAAGATTTCCTATAAGTCCCAGTGAGATTCTGTTATAGGTAACTCAGAAACCCCTTTGTTCTAATTAAAGTGAAATATACAGTGAGGTCAATGATGCAAAGAAACCATGTCATTTGCAAGCCCCCAACCATCATTCTTAATGCTCACAAAGGATTTTTTTATTATTCTCAAAGTTGAAAGAAAAAGGGGGTGATATTTGTGAATCGAGTTACCCGGATAACTTCGTCTCAATTATATAAGCTCTGTTAGGATATTCTTTTACCACATTTTTCACTATTTAAATTTGTTCTTTGATGATTTAATACACGTATATATTGCATTCTGATTATTTTGGAGAAAGCAAGATATTCTAGTATAGAGTATAATAAAAGCCAAAACCATATGGTTATTTTATGTCTCAAACATTCCATTCCTAAACATTCCTCAAGTGAGCAGTAACTCTGTCCATGAAAGGAATTGTATGAATAATATAATGGCTTTATTTGTAGTACACCAAGCTTTGTAAACAGCTAAAGCATTTATGAAGTGGTAAGATGACAAATTTTAGCACATCTAGTACTGTGCTGCCTAGACACAAAAACATGAAAGCACTCACGCTCCTGCTATTATCACAACTGAACCAAAATAAAAATGAGTTAAAATATAAAGTCTACCATAGCTACAACTACATCTTACTTGTATCAGCTGTATCTAAGAGAGACATAAATTTAAATATAATAGTGGGTTCTTTGTACAGAAGTTCAAGAAAGATACAGACAGGTCTTGGGGTAGACTTGAAAATGGTTATATGGAATCTATTCAAGATGCAAGATGCCATGTGCTCAGGGTGGTTTAACAAGCATACAGACACAGGGTGTAATTGGAGGCTGCTCATTTGTTTCCTGGCTGCCCAAACCCAAATAATCACACAGAAATTATATTAATCAAAACACTGTTTGACCAATGTTTCAGACATACTGCAGCTATCTCTTACATCTTAAATTAACACATTTCTATTAATCTGTGTATCACCATGGGACTGTGGCCTACAGGTAAGTTTCATTCTTCTCCTTTGGCAATTACATGGTGTCTTTCTGACTGCCCACTTTCTTTATATATCTCTTCCAGCCTGGCTATAATCTGCCCTGCCATAGGCCAAAATAGCTTTATTCATTAACCAATAGGAGCAACACATATATGGAAGAACATCCCACATAGGAGAAGAAGGAGAAAGAATTAACAAAATTTCACTGTGAACAGAGTCACGGAAGTAAAGAAAGAAATTGCTCATGCAAAGAATGTAATCGCTTTTGGTCTATATGGTGAGTTAAGGCAATTGCAGAATATATGAATGAAAACATTAAGCAGGAAGTAGGATGTGAAGCAGTAATGAGAAACTCTGCAAAACCGATGAAAATGAAGATTTAATTATAAGCCTATGTGTTATTTAGAAAGGAACACAGTTAAAAGAGTCTCTTGTTAAGGATGTAGGAGAAAAAATATCCGTGGAAGAAATATATGAAAAAAATTAAAAATAAAAGGCATAAGATAATGGCTATTACTTTTGTTGTTGCTGTTGTTGTTGTTGAGTGATTATGGAGAATGCCGATTTGGTAAAATGCTTGAGGACGTGAATGTAATCCCCAGAATGTGCAGGTAATTCTACAGAATGCCCTGGAGCTTACTTTATAGGCATCACAGCCTAAGCATTGAGCTTCAAGCCAGTAGAAAATTTTCTCAAAAAACAGTATGTATAGCATCTGAGGGACAACAGCCAAGATCATCTGAGTAGTCCTTATGATCACTAAGTTTACTGTGTTCCATAGCCTAAGATGTACATTTATTGAAACTAAGTGATATAAGATACATTAGACACAGTCTTACGTGTGGGTTCTTATTGTGATTTGCCTGGAAGAGTCAGCGGCAATATCTCACCTAAGTACTGCTTCCTTGAACCATTTTTATTATCAAATGTCTAACATCTGGTTTCTCAAAGATAAAATATTTGTATGGATGTGCATCCATATCTTTTTTGAGGTTGAGGATTTGATACCAGACATAGTCAGCATAAAAACTCACCAGGCAGGCAGTGTGCTGGCCAGGTTCCTCTTTCCTGTAACAAACCCTGTGTTTTAGACAAACACACAGAATTTTACCATGCAATATCCAGGAAGCAGTCATCTGTATCCCTTTCCCTTTTTTATCTGAAAAGTCTTGTACTTCTAAAATTTCAGAATGTCAAAATTTTTAGCTCAATGCTTACCCAGCCAGAACCACTGCAGACCAGATGTCAAAGCCTTGCGGTCTCTATGGGCAAGTTGATCAACATGACAGACCTGGATGCTGTTTCTGTGAGCAAACTTCACGTGTGACAGCAGAAAGTATGTATGCATCTGGACCCCAATGTCTTTCACATCCATAGAAAATGTGTTTCACCAACTATGCTTAATTTGGATCTTATTTTTAATGGTAATTTACTGTAACCTAAAAAATATATGTTAGAGGTATTTACTAAGCTCTACAAACTATGTATATGTGGTTTTATTCTTCAGCTCTTTAAGGAATATGGTTTATTCTAAGTTTTAGGGAAGAAAGTTATAGTCAGAGAAATCAACACTTAGAACCACTCTGCTTTGTTAATTAGACATTTTGCTGCCCCAAATCATTGATTAAGTAGTCTTTTTTCTTGAATTTTACTGTTCAAATTTACTTCTTGCTGTTATTTTATTTTCTATCCCTTAAGAAAGCATTGTTCTTTTAGTACCTGATACTTATGCAACATGGTGAAAGTTGCTGAAAATTTGTATACTATTATTGGGGATGGTTTCTCTCATCCTAAAGAAGTTATTGCCATCAGATATCTATGACTATGACATCTGTAACTCTCTATCTAAAAGAGAAAAAGAGAAAAGACAATAGAAGAGGAGGAGAAAAATACAAACAACTAAGTCTTCAAAAATGTACAAATTATAACAGATTATCGACATGAAATACTACATAGCCATACAAAGGACCAGGATGCAGTCAGGTGTAACAACTGATATGCAACTGGACAGCATTGGAATAAACGAATGAAGCCAGGCATAGAAAGACAAATGGCACATGCCACTTTCAATAAATTAATGTTGTGTAAGTATGAGTTGGGATAATGGTTACAAGAGACAGAGAAAGGCAAGAAAGAGTGAGAGCAAGAAGCAATTAAGACAGTTTTTTAGGAAATAAGAGTCCTGAAGGGAAAGAAGAATCTGAGCATGGCAGAGTGAACAGACGAGATGGATGCTTTGTTGGTCTATGTTTGGAGATTTCACCATGAAGTCATGGTGTTTTGTGCAATTAATATTTGAGGAAGAAATTAAAAGTGTACCACATGAAAAATGGAAGAGAATATATTAATAACGTGAGTTAGATGAAGTGTTTTTTTTTGTTTTGTTTTGTTTGTTTATTTATTATTTATTTATTTATTCATTTATTAAAGATTTCTGCCTCCTCCCCGCCACTGCCTCCCATTTCCCTCCCCCTCCCCCAGTCAAGTCCCCCTCCCTCTTCAGCCTAAATAGCAATTAGGGTTCCCTGCCCTGTGGGAAGTCCAAGGACCACCCACCTCCATCCAGGTCTAGTAAGGTGAGCATCCAAACTGCCTAGGCTCTCACAAAGCCAGTACGTGCAGTAGGATCAAAACCCAGTGCCATTGTTCTTGACTTCTCAGCAGTCCTCATTGTCCGCTATGTTCAGCGAATCCAGTTTTATCCCATGCTTTTTCAGACCCAGGCCAGCTGGCCTTGCTGAGTTCCCAATAGAACATCCCCATTGTCTCAGTGTGTGGGTGCACCCCTCGCGGTCCTGAGTTCTTTTAAAACAAGGAAAAGAAAGAAAAAACTAGGTTTTCGCAAGAGAGTTTGTTGTTGCCATAGTGTGAAAATGCATTCCTATCTAATATTATTAGTTCAAATCCAGATTGGTAAAGGAGAGTCAGACTCAACCTGTGAAATGCTAGTAAGTGAGATGCTGATATCTCGTCTGTGTCTAGAAAATTAAACTGCCATTTGTACACTCATGGACGACATGAAGAATGTGTGAACTTTCCCCTGCCAGTCTTCCCAAGTCCACCTATTGCGAGCCTGGCTATGAACACTTTTTCTCCATGTAGCCACTGCATCAAACAGATGGTTTCTCAGTCACAGCCAGTGAATTCTTAGTGATGGCTCACACGGTTGGGCTTGTCATCATAGCAAATACTTATAAGCTAAGTCAAACACCATAGCTTCAACAAAGAAAATGGTAAATTACCAAATTTATTAGGGGAAATGTTAATAAATATGGATTACACAGTCATAATGCAAAAATGCTAATGGGATTCATGAAGAGATTTAATGTGGAAAAATTAGCTCATGTATGCTAGAGTATGTCCTGACATACAGCATATACTCAACAATGCCTGCTTCCCTGCTTAGCCACTTGGTGCATATGTGGTACAGTAATAAAGAGCAGGTACACAGCACTGTGAACATTACTTTCCTGGAGGTACACAGCACTGATAATTTTTCTTTCTTTGGAAAGCTATGGAACCAACGCTTCTTTTGCTACTTTCTTATACTCATTCATGTAATATGCACACTTGCCAACAACATCTGTGTTGTTAGGTGTTAAATGTCGCATAAATGGCATAGGCAGGATCTTTTTATTTTGTTTATTTACTCTCAAACTATGATGTTCTTCTGATTTATTATTGCTGACATATGAAGTAGTTGTGTCCAAACCTACTTTTCTCTCTAGCTTTGTCTTTTGAGACTTTTGACAGTTCATACATTTCTTTCCATTTTAATAGATACATGAGTGTTCTGCAAACTCGTTGTCATGACTTGTGTTTCCTGTAATGAAGTCATTAATCGGTTGAGTGTTTCCCTATACTGTGTACTGGTAAAGAAAATTCTTGAATCATAGATTTCAGAATTTCAATCTCTTTGAAAATACCATTTTACCAAAGGAAGCATGTCAATTTTCATTTCAAAGAAAGTCTGTACTAGAGCTTATTTCCTGTTATTTTGGAAACATTTCATACTTCAACTTTTAATTTTGGTTCTTGTAAATGTATCTAGGTTTCTTTGGTACATGTGACTATCTAGGTTTTTTATAATTTTTTTATATCGTTATGAACCCTTTAATATTATTGTATTATTGAAAGGTTTAATTTTTCTGCTCTGTGAATTGTCTGTTTTTCTTACTTTATGTTTTTATGTTTATTTTATGGTTTGTGTGTATACAAAATCACACCAAAATATTGCAGAAATTAACATAAACCATGATAATAAGATGTAATAAAATGATATATTTTCTCATTGCTGATCATTTGTAAAAAAGTTATTTATTTTTAAATAATTAGAGTAATGTTTCACTTTCTCCTGAGCTGTACACAACTTCCATGAAACCAATTTTAAATGTCTTCATCCAAACATAATAATGCATATTTTTATGGATCTTGATATTTAGCAGCTCTTCCACAATTAACTTCCCTCATTACAGCTAACACATGAAATGTAAATGTTCATAATTTCCTATTTACATTTCTATATTAACAAATATATGTCTTATTTTGTGTATGGCCATTTGAGATAATATTTGATGATTTGCATATAGTTAACATGTTTACTCTTTTTTTGCATGATCCATTGAATGATATTCTTCTCAGTTTCTAATAACCAGTATTTTGATGTAGCCTTATAGGAAAACATGATGTTTGAGGAATATCTGCAATTTCTATGTTTCCTAAAATGACACTTAAAATGACCTGTAAGACAACAGCATCATTTTTAATATCTTCTAATTAAGTCTCACAAAAGCAGTCTGAGGTTTTTCACTAAAATGTATTATCTTGTTAAAAGTTTACACTTTTAAACCAAAAGTATTTTACTCCATTTTTTAAAAATATGCCTCAATTTGTGTTTTTAAAAATTCAGTTTAGGCAGCACGGGTCATAGATATCAATGCAGACCCTAACTTCAACTATGGTAGAAGCATGGACAGAGACATGATTTTCAGTGACTGCCCTAGCCAGATATCAGCATGGCCCTGGGTCACTTATCCGTAGGCTGCAGCTTAGGCTGGCTGCCACCTTGACCCTGAGAGGTACTATAGGTCACTCAGATCAGCATTGCCTGTACTTCAAGGTGGTCCTCAGAATCAGCATGACCTCAAATAGCTGCTCAGAACCTGGGCATCTGCATGGCCTACGAAAGACAGGAAAATCAACACAGACCCTAGCTAAGGTAGGGTCACAGATCCAGACATGACCCTCAGCAGCAGATTGGGTCCAGAATTCTCCATGGCCCTGAATGGCAGTATAGATTACTCAGATCAGAATGGCTCCTGAGGTGGCATGGCCCTAGGGTACCAGCATGGCCACATGTGGCAGACTAGACTCTAAGCATCCTCATTGCCTTTGATGGTCAGCACAGACCACAGTTGCGGCCAGACCACTGACCCAGACATGGCCTTGGCAGCATCCCCAGCTCAGATATCACCATGACCCCAGATGGCAAGCAGGCTACACACATTAACCTGTTCCCCATACCTTCTCTTCAGACCTGCCTCTATCCACAGACACAAATAGTCCCCCCTCTTCTCGTTTTCACAGTGCCCATCATATGTTTGTCCACTGTGATGGTGCCTATCGACTCCTTAAGACCATGGTTTCTCCAACCCACCTGTAGCAAGCAACCTCAGATGGGTGTGTGGGTTTCCTTTATCAGCCTAGTCCTAATGGTATGTGGCAGGTCCACGGTTTGGAAAGGCAGAAAAGAAAGAGGAATGAATTGGCTTTATTTTGTTTGCTTATTTTCTTCTTCTTCTTCTTCTTCTTCTTCTTCTTCTTCTTCTTCTTCTTCTATTAATTTTGCTTGTTTTGTTCTTTGTTTGTTATTAAATTAATATTCTTATTTGTGTTCTTTATTTTTATTATTTCTATTTAAGTTTTATTTGGGGGGTCACTACAAGGGTGAAGTGTAGATACAAAGGCACTGTGAAAGTAATGGAGTTGGGGTACCTGAGGTAAAATTCCCAAAGAATCAATTAATAAATTACATTTTAAGAAAAGAAAATTCCATCTAAGGGGCTGGAGAAACAATCAGTGGTAAAAGCATTTACAGTTCTTACAGATGACAAACTTGCTGTTCCAACCACCAAAATGGTGGATCACAATGGCTTTGATACTGGCACAAGAGTCTTCTGCTCTTTGTGGGCACTGCACATATATGCCGTACTTATATGCATGCAGGTAAAACAGTCATACAACAAAATGAAAATAAATGCTAAAAGATCAATTATAAAGTTTTATTAGATTGATAACTTGTTCATACAACCAAAATTTTTATATGATGTTTTAAACTCTTCTGATGGTCCTCCTACTTTAATAAAATTAATTTTAGAGCATGCTTGTTGCTGTTCTTGGGCTAATTCAAAACTAATTCAGAATGTTTTTTATATATCCGTTATCTTAGTTGACTTGAATTATCAACTTTACACAGTCTGGGATGCCTGAGAAGAGAGTAATTGAGCAATGTCTTTATCAAGTTGTTCTGCAGACATGACTATGAGGAATTTTCTTTAGTATTATTTGGTTTGTGAGGGTTTAGCCACTGCTGGCAGTGCTGTTCACTTGGCAGATGCTCCAGGGATATATAAGAAAGCTCAGTAAACCAGCAGGCACCAAGCAAACGATATCCCTTCCTCCACAGTTTCTATTTCAACATCCTGCTTGAATTGCTGCCTTGACTTCAAACGAAGATGGATTGCTATCTGGTAACAAGTGTAAGACAAATAAAATGTTGTTTTTGGTCATAGTGGTTTATCCCAGCAGCATAAAGAAAACCAGAACAGTGGAAGGTCAGTCGTTCCCTTTATTTCAATTATTTACAGCTCTTAATGTGTGTTTCAAAAGCAGTGGTGAAAATGTTTAAGATGCCATGCTTGTTGTGTTTTTCTGGTCCTACAGTTTCCTGCTAGTGTTATTGCTGTAGTGTTGACAAGATGTTCCCTAGTTCCAGGATACTACATAGTAATTTATATATACTGATCCAAAGTGCAAAACAAGAAACACTCACTTCATATATTCTCAACTGTGGCTCTGGGATTTTATATCTTTAACATACTATTGAATTACCAAAAACTTTAAGGTTATTTTTTTAACCTACTATCTTTAAGTCATTTGGGATATATATATATATTCAACATATGAATTCATTTAGTGTGTATATATATATATATATAAAGAGAGAGAAAGTTTTTCACAGTATACAGTGTATTTAATTTTTAAAATCAAAATTTATGTAGTTCAATTGTAATGGTAAAAACAGCACAGATCTCTGAGACCTCAGGGGGTTGTTGGCAGGGCAGGCAGTCCCAAAAGGAGCCATGGATAGGCACGCCATGCAGAGAAAGTGGGTATCTATTTAGTGTGTTATGGAGGGGAAAGGGAAAAGGGGATAGGGGAGAAGGGGGAAGAGCAGAGAGAGGCAAAGAAAGAGAAAGAGAAACAGAGAGGGAGAGAGTAGAGGAGAAGCTCCCTCTTTGGGAGAGAGACAGAAAAGAGAGAGAGAGAGAGCTCAGGCTGGAAGCAGAAGGAAGTGCCACTTGCCTTGGTGAACAAGGAAGGGAGTGAAAGGGGCTTGTCTCTTAAAGGTACAGGACAGACCATTACATTAGTCATATAAATGTGACCCTGAGAGCCATCCTTGACTCAGAAAAGAAAAGAAAAGAAAAGAAGAGGAAGAAACAAAAAATAAAAAACATTTTGATCTCTGTCAAGACTCCTCTATCTCTGACTTTCCTTTCTTCCTTGGTCATTGGGACACTATTGTTGTCTAATTTGTTAATTTTTATAAAGATTTTATATTTGTATTTTTATAAAGATTTATTGATTTGCTGATGCAATAGAATTCTCCTGTTGATGTCACTGCTCTTTCTCTGCTTAATGAGCACACTTTGACTTCATTTTCTTATCAGAATAATTGCTTTGTTCTATTATCTATACATCAGAAGCTTGTCATCAAATCTTCACAATGGGCCTATGACAAAATATCTGATTATAAATCCTTTATTTCAAAATTTGTTTTGTAGTCTTAAAATGCATTACATGATCCTAGGGTATTTTTCAGTAGAGTTGCTTTGGGTGCAGCTAATAATATATCTAAGAGATTTCTGTCATATCAAAATATTTCACACTTTGTAAATCCTTTCATTCATTTGCTTAACGTTGCCTCTTATGTCCTTCTTAGTTGTTT
The DNA here is from genome assembly GCF_018167655.1 of Microtus oregoni. Lineage (NCBI taxonomy): Eukaryota > Metazoa > Chordata > Mammalia > Rodentia > Cricetidae > Microtus > Microtus oregoni. The sequence continues at coordinate 27,879,340 of NW_024543078.1, forward strand.
CTGACCTTCCTTTATAAATCACCATTTTTCAGGAAGGCATTCCACTTCTATAGTCCTCCAGTAAGTATTTAGTGGAGAAAAATTTTCTGAATCCCAGTTTGCCTGATGACTGCCTTCAGCAGGTCTCAACACTGTCAGAGAAACTCAAGAGTAAGGGAGAGTGGTTCTTAAACAATTGCTTTTGAATTCTTTGATAATACTCACTGAAAACTCATCAATTTCTGGCTGGCCAGAAGTCTGCTTACACTGTTTTTTACCATCAAATTTTGTTTAAGTTTGAAAACCATCCATCTTTTCTTTTTCCTTATTTCTAAGACATTTTTCTTCCTTTTTATGTTCTGTAGTTTCTCTGCTGTTGGAGCCCACAAGACTATACAGTGAATGCATAGCTGATAGACCAATAGGCAGATCCACGGGAAGTGTGTGTGTGCACATTCAAATGGAATAACCAATTTTGCAGTGCTGTGGAAAAAAAAATCTATCTTTTGGAAAAGTCTCTGTCATAACTGTGGAAACCTTGTGAAGCTATGATTCTTCCCTTCAAAATGGGATTCATTCCCAAAACACCTCAGCAGTGTGACTTCTGCATGGTCAGTGGAGTGACCTTGCTCCATCCCCCCATACCATGAGGCCTTGGAGCAATGGCATTCACTCTTTGTTCTAGCAGTCAAATTTACATAGAGTCAAACCCTCAAAATTACCTGCTATTAGAATACATAGAAATGTCTATATAAGACAGGCACTGAGCAAAAAGGCAGCATGCCCCAATTTGCTAACAAACAGATCTGTGTTTCCCCAAAGCTGGTTATGACAAAAAAGATTTTATGAGAATGAGTGAGTGCAGGATTCAGAGTTCAGAGATGCTTAGTAATTTTATCTAATGGTTTGGAATGTCAGGTACTTCTTGAATGCTGGCTCTTTCTGGGGCAGGTAACCTGCTCTGGAGTACTGCTTTGTCAGGTTCTACCTGCCCATTTTGTGACTTTAATATGCATATTATCATTGTCCTTGCCTATAGAATTTTCCAGCTATATCTGTAAAAACTAGAAACTGCATGGAGATCACCCCATCTTCTTTTTATTCTGCTCCTTATTCCTTTTCTCCCCACTACTTCTACTTCTTCCCCTGACTCTCTTTTCTTCTCCTTACTCTTCTTCTTCTTCGTGCCCTTCATGTCACTTTTTCCCACCTCATAAAAAGAATAAAGAACATGCAGAGGTAATGTACTTGAGTTATTTTTTACCCTCAGATCCTTGCCTGCCTTAGACATCTGATTCTGAGCCCTGAGGGTGTACTGAGGATGTTACTCAAGGCCCTGATACTCTCCTAGGATTAAATTTAGTTTAATTAGCCTTTCTTTGTACATTTCTCAATATTTGTTGTGCATACATTTTATTGGACACCAGAAAAGACTCTTTTTGTCTATTTTGAGTATGTTGTGTCACAAACTTAGAAAGACATGTTTGTATCTTCACACATGCCAGCATTTATTTAATAACAATAAATTTCCACTGTAACATGGTCTGAAATGAAATGGCAACAATTTGACAGATGCTGCTACTTTCCTTACTAACCTGGTGAATATAGCTCCTTTTTTCTCCAGTTTTATTACTAACCTTTACTCTAAGGTCAAATATAGACACAACATAGTAAATTTTTCTCTGCATGTGTGACTGTAGACTACAAGATGCCTGGAAAGGATTTAAGGGAAAAGTGTTTCAAAGCTTTTCAAACATTCTGAGAGCCTGAAGCTGGGAATCTGACATTGCAATCTTGTATTGAGGAGTAAATTAATTGAACAAAGTCCGGAGAGAAAGCTGTAGAAGCTGTGACTGCTGCATTCAGCTGCACAGTAGTCCCAGGTTTGACAATGAAGTAGAGAACTGAGTCCAGCTGCAGAGGCGAAAGGGGAATGTAGATAGAATTTTCAGATGGGCCTGATGATATACTTAAGGTTTCAGTTTCTTGGAAGCCAGTATCCTGTGAAGAAATCATTTTAAAGATTTTTATTCTTAGTGAAATCTTTAACATGGTATGGCTTCCTTTGTCCTGGAAATGATGTAAAAAGAGATAGAAAAGGACAAAGAACCTAACTCTGTTCTTTATGCCCTACGTCATTACTAGGAGATATGTGAGTCGTTTATATTTTTCTGGCCTTCCTTTAATTGCCCTCTTAATGTAGAAAGCTTAAAGAAACCTAAAATCCAAAGAACTCAGCCTCTACTTCATTCTCTGTAACTTATACCTTATTCTCATAAACCAGTATTTTATGTGGTTAGTATACAAGGAATATGATTCTAGAATATTTTAAATATTTCTGTTTACTGCTGTTAAGATTAAGAATTTCATATGTTTCTGCAAAGGATTCAGGATCTTACAGCCTTGCTGTGGGAACTGCGGGCTTCATTCCACCACCCAGCTCCCACCACCGGCTAGCTTTACCCAAAATAACAGCACTCAAATTGTATTCTTTTAAACACTGCTTGGCCCATTATATTTAGCCTCTTCTTGGTTAACTTTCACACCTCATAGGTTAAAACATAGGTGGGACAGAACAGAATGCTGGGAGGAAGAGGAAGTGAGCTCAGAGGCCTGGCTCCCCTCTCCCTGGCAGATGCGATGAAACTCCGACCCAGGATGGACGTAGGCTAGAATCTTTCCAGTAAGTGCACCTTCGGGCGCTACACACATTATTAGAAATGGGCTAGTCCAGGTGCAAGAGTTAGCCAAGCAGTGTTTAAAAGAATACAATTTGTGTGTTGTTATTTTGAGGCTTAAGCTAGCCAGGCGACCAGGAGCTGGGGTGGCAGGAATGCAACCCGCAGCTACCACAACACAGCCTTTCTCCCCTCAGCTTTCCTTGAACCAAATCACCCCCAGAACCTTCCATTCAGAGTCCAAGAAACCTTAAATGTGGACACATAGCAATCATGCTGAATTCTCCTATCCAGTGTTTCATGGCCCAAAGGTCAACTCCTTTACCTCTATTGCATAGTACTGGTCACATTTCAGCTAATCATACTTCTTCATGGTGCAGGACCTTGAGATCTCTCAGAAAATGTTAAGTGTAGACACCCTTATTTTTCAGACCCCATGATGCTTCACTGTGTGTCTACTGATCTCCTGCCATAGGACTATTTGAACTAATGCCTTCCTTTCTCAAATCCCCTTCCTGCTTCCCCCCTGATGTCAATTTTACAGAATCTATAAACACCCAGTAAATGGGCTCCTGGGGATGCCCATATTTTTTAACTATGTCAACTGATGTGGGAAGACATCAGAATTATGAGCAAGACTACCACATATCCCTCTTTAGTTTCTGATCATGGATATGATGTAACCAGCTGCTTCAGCCTCCTCCCCTTTTTAATTCTCCACAGGATGGACTTCATAAGTCAGAATAAGCCCTTTTTCCTCTTAGTTGCTTTTGTTGGAGTATTTTTATCACAGCTATAAGTAAAAGAAAATAGACAAAATGTTGTTACTGCGAAGTGGAGTTGCTTTTGTTGGAGTATTTTATCACAGCTACAAGTAAAAGAAAATAGTCAAAATGTTGTTACTGTGAAGTGGGCTATTGCTGTAACAAATGCCATCATGGAGTTCTTAGGCCTTTGTAGCTATTTTGTGGTTGTAATTGGAAGATATTGGAACTTTGAACTAGAAATGCCCTTGAATGCTATAAGCAGAGCTAAACCATCCATTCTTCAGGGAGCTTAGGAGACAAGAACATTGAGAAATGTAGACAGTGAAGGTTGACTCATGAGCATCAGAAGACAACAGGACTCTATCAGAAAGTGAGAGCATTACCATTAGTGGACCAAGAATCTAGTTTTACTCTGTGTTCTTAGAAGTTGAACTTGAAAATAATGGAATACTTTGTTTGTCAGAGGGCATTTCGAGCCAGAAAAGAATCTAAGCTCAGGATCACTGAGAAGAGGCATGTACATGACCAGGATAAAAGGAAAATATTCTGAGGTCAACTCCACCCATCAGAAGTTACATTCTATCAAGAAGAAGGAAGAAGGCCTAAACTGAGGGGTTTCCTACTCCTTGAAGGCAACTGTCCAAGTAAGTGTTTCCTTAAAGTCGACTTAAGAAACAGAAGAGCTGTAGTCAAGGGCCAAGAGGGACTATGCCTTTGCAGGGCTCCCTGGACTATCTACAGCAGAGAAAATGAGCTCAGCATTAGCATGCATTCATTTCCCTGTGTTCGTTGCTGTCACTAACTGCTTACTTCTGTGAGTTTCGTCCTTTTGAGTTGTAAATAGTGAATTGCATTGCTTCTTCTTTTATTTTCAATGTGACCTGAGGGATACTCTCAAGACTTCTCCTAAGATAAAGTCAACCAAAAAAGTGACATTGAAGGTCACGCTATGATTGACCACTGGCTGACTCCCTCCACAACCTATCTTTATCTTGCTTTTATAGTGTAGCTATTCCTGGTTAGATATAAGGTTAGAAACTCACCTAAATTTTACATTACTAAAGGCTACTTTCACAGAATATTGACTTTTGTGGAATCATTCTAAATAAGTCCAGTTATCCTTTGTAAGAGGCCTCTCAGTTTTGTTTGGATGAATGGCATTTATAATATGAAAATGAGTTAAAGATTTCATGAGAACTGAGAACACTTTTCTCATCTTACAAGCAGTTTCTAAAAAAAGAGATCAATATTCAATGAAAATAACATACTGCTCTTTGTATAATTATTCTTAGTGTAACACTTGTCAAATTTTTATTGCTCACAATAATTGGTTAGTTTTCATATTCTGACTTTAGAAAACGTATATTTTTACTGACATTAAATGTGATCTTGGGAATATTTAGCATATAATTCATCAAGATCTAGACCAGTAACAAGCAGGATTTTATATTCTACAGAATTAATGCTTGTAGCTGAATTGAATTTCAACACACACACACACACACACACACACACACACACACACACACACTCACAGTCTTGAATGCATCAGTGTTTATTTTTAGTGTGTGGTAGAACTGCAGTGGGGCTGTGTTTGGATTAGAACCCCCAAATTTGCATGGAAAAACAACTTTGCACCTGCAGGCTTCCCTAGAGTAATTTAATGTTACCGTTTTTGACAAGATAATTCCATCTTGACTTGAATTGAGTTTGCGGGAGCTACAGGGAGAAAATAAATGGAACATATATTGGTATATATTTAACTGAACTTAGTACATATCTCCCAAACCCCAGGTTTGAATAGAACACGATGAGACACAGAATGCAAATCTTGCTTTTGTTTGGTTTCCCTTGCCAAGTCTTTATCTGTTCAGTAAGTTTTCATGAGTACAGCTGTGATGTCACTTATCTTCTAGTTACCTGTCTCTCTGTTTCCCCAAATCAGGCCACATCCCCAAACCAGCCTATAGCCAAGCATTTGCAGCTTAGAACAAAGAACTAACACACAGTTACTAAATAAAAAAGAGCACTCATCTCAGCAAAAAAAGGCTCTCCCCTTGCAATTGCAAGATCAATTTATGGACTAACCTTGTTCCTTTCCCCCATGGCAAATGGTGCAGGCCAGGTTAAATCACATAGTGTGGAATTTTCCACTGTCACCTATTAAAGATATCTGCAAGGATCTTCTTGTGTCAACTACATCCTCAACCTGCTCTCTGTTTCTAAATAACCATGAGCTTGTATATGTGTTGAGGTAGTTTAGGTTACTTCGTAAAAAAAGACTTGCATGTAGGGCAACCATTGCATAAAGACACACTTTCAACTTAGGACAAGAAGGAAACATTACACCATTGTTCCTAAGTGCTCTGTGCAATAGTAGCACTGTGGAATATGGGTGGTAATTTATAATTTCTTTCTTCAATCAAAACATGTGACAGAAAGATAGGGAGAATAAGAGGCAGATGCAGAGAGAGACATGCAGAGACAGAGACAGAGACAGAGACAGAGAGAGGCTAAACTTCAGTGCCAAGGTACCAAGAGCAGAATCACCATTTGTTATTCTGACTCAGGCTTAGTAATTTTCACAAGTTGGAAATTTATTTTGCCTTACTCTTACGTGTATTTGCAAAGCATTCAATAGACACTCAATACCTTTAGGAAAGCTACAGAAATTTTAGAGAAAACTTTTACAGCATTGAATTCCAATTGTTTTTGTTCAGGAGCTGCCCTCCACTAACGTAAGTGAGCAGAAGTGTGGTCTCTGTTGCTATGGAGGGTCTTCATTTTTTTACTTGTAGAGACTGATTCCTAATACATCAACCCTACTATTCTGTGCTGATTGGGGAGAATCTTCTGGCTTGTGTTAATTTCGTTGGTTAAATAAAGAGACTGCCTTGGCCCTTTAAGAGGACAAAAATTAGATAGGCAGAGTAAACAGAACAGAATGCTGGGAGAAAGAAGCTGAGTCTAGGAGTCGCCATGATTCTCCCACTCCAGACAGATGCAGGTTAAGATCTTTCCTGGTAAGCCAGCTCGTGGAACTACACAGATTATTAGAAATGGGTTAGATCGATATGTAAGAGCTAGCCAATAAGAAACTGAAACTAATGGGCCAGGTAGTGTTTAAAAGAATGCAGTTTCTGTGTAATTATTTCAGGTATAAAGCTAGCCGTTCGGGCAGCTGGGTGGCGGGACACAGCCCCGGTGCTCCTATTTCAACAGAGTGGCGCCCAGCATGGTAATGAACTCCACGTAAAACCTGAGAAAGCTTAATTTTAATCAGAGAAAAAAACAGAGTTTAACACAGCTTTTGGCTGTTAATTGGTGGCATGCTGTAGAGAGATTTCCTGATTCGGCATCAGCAGCAGAAAAAACGCTGTGTCATTTTAAAGCACGGCTTCCTGGGACTGTGCCGCCAGTGCAAACTCTGGCTTTAAAGCATTTCAAGGGCTTTTATGGGACTGGATGTTTGGGTTACCACTTGGGATCGGAAGGAGAGTGCTCTGAGACCTTGCCAATGGCTCAGGGCTCCCCGCTTGCACCTGGGCAGATGGCAGAATCAGGCTTAGGCAGGCGGAAGAGCATGGCGGATTCCTGCTGCCATACAGAGATGTGTTTTCAGACTGCATAGTGCTCTGTGTGTCATTTTTGGCTGTAACTTGGATGAAAAGATTTTCTGTGCAGCACCCTCAGTCTCAGAATTAAACTGCTGACTGTGGCTCCAATGTGGACTTACTGTGTGCCTGGAACTGTGTGCAGCTCAGGGGCACCAGATGGATCTGAGGCAGGAGCAGCTGCTCCATGCTAAACTGTGCTGACCTCAGGCAGGAACTACTGTATTTACTGTAATAACAGTGCAGTTAAGGTTTGGACTGGGCAGGACACAGGCAGTACTGTATTACTTGTACATGGTGCAACTTAAGTTTTTAAGAAGTGCTTAACAATTTAAGAAATGATCCTGGATAGTAAAAAAATTACAGATTCACAATAAAACAGATTCAGACACTGTTGGATGAATGTACGTAGAGTGGGATAGAGAAGAAAAAGAATATAAAGAATAAAGTTAATGTCTTAAAAAAAGGGTAAAGTCTTTAAAGAGACAGAGCACAGATAGTTAAGAGATTAAAAGAAATAAAGAAAAATAAGCCACGTAAAAATGGAAAATTCATAGGGAGTCTGGATTATGTACATTGTGTTTTCTTTAAAATTTTTGACTGTGAAGGAGCCAAGTACAGAGAGACATTTCATTACATGGGCTGCCAAGCTAAACCAGAATGGATATAGGGGTATTACAATTTCAAAATTTGGGTCTAAGGATATGATGCTTTGAAGAGGGTCTTCTTTTGTTTTCAGAGAGGACCAGACCCTGTGGATTGATTCTATCCCGATATGGTATGATAGACCATGACCTCCTGAAAAGTTGCTGAGAACACCCTCAAAAAATTACTCCACTCAATTGCCAACTGAGATGAACCTGACACACAGGTTATTCCCTAAACGATCTGATTAACAGCGCCCCCATTCAGCAGGAAGCAGTTTGGAGAGAAAAACCTGTGCCATGTTCCCAAAATATTGTTTATAAATGTTCTTTTACATTTAAAGGGGGAAATGATATAGGTATGAATAATTTGCATTGGTATGGATTTTAAGGTCAATTTTGTTATATGTATTTGTATTTCTGATCTTGATTAAGGTATTGTGATTGTGTAGTTCATTTAAATGTAATGTATAATAGGAAATATAGGTTGCTAATGGATAATCATCGATAATAGTAAAGCTTGTAGTCATGTTAGTTAGATTTTCTAGATATATAGAGATATATTTCAGAAAGGCCTTCTTCATATCTCTCAAAGGCTGCAGAATATGGCATTTAAAATATTTTAATAACTTAGGACTTTTCATGACAATGAGACATGTCTGTTCCTGGCGACAACTATCTAATTCGAGAGGAAGATGGGCATTGAAGAGTATCCTTATGGAGTTTGATAGCCATTTGGGCAAGAAACTGCTCTTGCCTGGACTGTTGCATAAAATGGACACAGAGAACCTGCAGAGAGAGGACCGCTGAACTTGCCTAAAGGTGAGACAGTCTTTTGGGGTTCATGACTCATGAAAGAGTCTGCGAGACATTCTGCAGAACACAGCAGATAGTGACTGAACTGTCTTTGAAATTTCCTGCTTCATGGAAATGTCTGCTGGATACTATGGGCCTGAAGGCTGAAGATGGATGCCCCAACAGTACAGAGGAACTTTGGGTGACTGTACAGGTAGCGAGATGTCTCTGTCATTTCTAGTATTTGGATTTCTTATTTGCTTAGGTAATATTATATCCTTCTGGAGTCTTTGATGGAGTTGAAGAATGCTTAGTTTTAGTTATAGTTTCCCTTAGCTATGATAAAAGATAAAATAGATATAAATATTGTAACTGTAATTCTTGCTTGATAACTGTTTTGTTATATGTAATCTTACTATGTTAAAATGAAAGCCTTTCTGTTTTGTTTAAACAGAAAAAGGGGAAATGATGGGGGAGAGTCTTCTGGCTTGTGTTAATTTTGTTGGTTAAATAAAGAGACTGCCCTGGCCCTTTAAGAGAACAAAAATTAGATAGGCAGAGTAAACAGAACAGAATGCTGGGAGAAAGAAGCTGAGTCTAGGAGTCACCATGATTCTCCCACTCCAGACAGATGCAGGTTAAGATCTTTCCTGGTAAGCCAGCTCGTAGAACTACACAGATTATTAGAAATGGGTTAGATCGATATGTAAGAGCTAGCCAATAAGAAACTGAAACTAATGGGCTAGGTAGTTTTTAAAAGAATACAGTTTCCATGTAATTATTTCAGGTATAATGCTAGCCGTGTGGGTGGCTGGGTGGCGGGACACAGCACCGCTGCTCCTATTTCTACACTGTGCTGTGATTTTTCTTTCAAATAGACAATCTTTGTGGCAATTACTATAAGGTAAATAGGCAATCTGTATTGTTTTATATTTTCTCTAGCTATCTAATTTTGAATTGTACTATTGTACTAGATTTTGCTAGGAGACATCATCTAAGTAAGATTAAGGAGATGAGAAAAATATTATCCTCAGATACCCAAAAGATATTCCATTTTAATTTTCTTTACTTTCCCACAGTGCTATACAAATTTAGTTATGATTAAACTGGGTCAAATCAGTTCTACTTTAAGAGTTGGGAGTGTGCAGGCTAAAGATTTATCTAGCAACTGATAGTCATTTCAGAGAAGAGTTATTTGAATATTCACATACTAGATATATTATTGTCTCTTTAAACTTTAAAATTACATGAGCGAACTTTCACCCTCCAGAGAGCAGAACATTAGCTCCGGAATGGATAATGGTTTTTTTGTATGGATTTGTATTCAAATTTAGCTTTTTTTAGAATCACAATATTATGAGTTTTGATAAAATTTCTGTAATTATTTTAATCAGTTCTTCCAAAGATTATAAGCTTACATTCTTCCAGCATCTAGCTCCCTGGGACAATCCTTCACACTACAGGATGTCTTCATGATTATAGTAGTAGTGATATTATAAGGTCCAAGAATCACTGAAAGGATGATTCTAAAAAATAATGAGTTTGATACACGAAATTCAAATTTGCAAAATATTAATTGACACTAAATTCACAACAATAAAGGAAGATAAAAAATTTAGAACAGGACTTTGTGGCTCACACTTCTCATTCTAGCACAGGAGAGGCTGAAGCAAAAGGATCATGTATTAAATAATGACCTGAGCTACAGAGTAAAATCTTGAATCTAAAGTTAACAAACAAAATATAATGGAAATTCTAGTTCAACCAAATCTGTAGTCCTTCTACATATGTCCACTGGTGGTCAGTGTCTAGCCCTGGTGTTTCTAGGTTTTTACCATCTTCTTCAAACAACTGAAATGAAGCATTCATGTACTGCAAAGTATGAAGGAAAGTTTACTCAAAAGCAAAGACATAGTACAGATATGTTACAAGTGAACTCCTGAGTGAAAGAATGTTCAAGGTACCAGTTACTGTTCAGAGCATATTTTCATGAGGCTGGAGGGAAGGTTTATATAATCCATGCATATTGGTCAAAACTGAAAACCAATGACATTATACTCCCTATTAAGCAAATGTGTCTGTAGACAGAAGGTTTTGTCCTATCTGGTCCTATAATTCATCAGTCACAAAGAAATACACAGAGACTTATATTTATCATAAGCTGTTTGGCCTATTATCACCTAGCTCATACAACTTAAATTATCCCATGTTTCTTGTCTATATTTAGCTACATGGCTTATTTTTTTTTTCAGTGAGGCATTCTCATCTTGCTTCCTTTGCATCTGTCTGGTTACCAAATCTCTGACTTGCCTCTTCTCAGAATTTTTCCCTATTCTCAGAATTATAGGTTACCCAACCTATAATTCATGCCTGGATACTGGCCAGTGTTTTATTAAACCAATATGAGTGACAAATCTTTACAGTGTACAAGAGCATTATCACATAACATTTCCCCCTTTTTTTTCTTTTCAAAACAAAAAACCTTGAATCTAATCTCCTTTGTTTAGCACTTCTACTGACCATTATCCATAACTGCTTCTAACTAACATGCTAAACAAAGACAAATATCCATAAATCATTTTGGGGGAACATGGGCATAGTTTTATAGACTACTTTCTGCTGATTAGGGGTGCTGTAATCTTATGGGCACCAAAGAAAATTTAAGATTATGGTAAAGTACTGAATGGAGTATTCTGTGAGGCTGGATACTCTCAGTCAGAAGCCTTGACAATGTTTTGGATAGAGAACTCAGAGAAAACTATCACAGAGGTGCTCTGAAACATTAGATGATCTGGACCACCTGTTCCCATTAGAAATTTTTCAGGAGGTCTTCCTCAATCAAATCTTATTTTTCTTAATCAAGAATGAATCCACCACCTCTCATTTTCTGTAGAAATTAAAGCAGAACCTCTTTCCCAAACTAACATATTTTTGACTAAAATTTTAAAGTCAAGGCATTTTCAAAATATAAAGGTTGGATTAATCCAGCAGCATTTATAATCAAATGTCTCTCAGCAGCTGTTGCTCCTTCCTCAGCCATCAAACAATTCAAAAACAACACAATAACATACAGCATCCAGACTCTCTGTATATATTTTTATCTTTACATGGCTTATTTTCTTACTCTATTTCTTTTTAAAGGACTTTCTCTATTGTTTTTCTGTCCTCTCCCAAGCCTATGTATGTTTTTAAGCACACTTTAAAACATTTAGATTTTTTTCCCCATCAGATTCGGTCTTGACTTTGTATCTCTGTTTTTTTCTGACCACCTGAATCTTCAACCTGCTAAGCAACATGACTGGGATTAAAGTGAAAGCTTTGCCAGCTGGCTCTGCTCATTCCTTGGCTTCCTGAGAATCTAGCTTCTTGGTGCAAGTACGGGCAGGAGTCATGTGTATTGCCAGAATTCTACAGAGCTTCTCGGTCAATGCCACCATGAAGAAACATATTGTTTGTTTCTCATGAATACCTTTCAGTTTTTTTTTTCATCAGGGCCTCTTTAAAGATCAGCCATGTGGTTTTTGTCACTAATGCTGTGTCAAGAAGTCTCTCTTAAAGGAGCAGTGACTCTGCTCACAATCAGCAAACAAGGTTATTAGAGTAAAAATGGTTACCAAGAAGCCGTATGTACCTCTGCTCTTGTTTTTTTCTGGCTTTTTGTGGAAATTCTTGCCAAACTTTTGGTCGCTGTTTGTAGGCAAAAGTTTCTGTCCTTCCTGGTCCCACAGCTGTTCAGTTCCAAAGAAATACACAGAGGCCTTATTAATTACTAACTGCTTATTATTATTAGCTCATGCTTATTATTAACTAGCTCTTACAACTTAAATTAACCCATAATACGTGTCTATGTTTACTCACATGTTTTGGTACCTTTTCTCAGTGAGGCATTGTCATATTGTTTCTGCCGGGTGACTGACTCTATTCCTTTCTTTTTCTCAGAATTCTTCTAGTCTGGTTGCTCTCCCTGTATTTCCAGTATAGCTACAGGCCAATCAGTCTTTTATTAAACCAATATGAGTGAAAAATCTTTACAGTGATCAAGAGCATTTTCCCACAAAAACATAGAAAGCTTTTGTGACAGATAACATCTCCCCCCATCCCCACCTCTCCAAAAAAAGGGAAGCAGCTTCAACAGGAAGCCATTAAAGAGAATTCTAGCAAAATTGTGATAATGATCCTGATGTGTACCTTCACAATTGATGGCTTCTAACAGGTAGGGGGTGGAAGGCTAATTTTTCTTTAAGGGACTGGCCTCTGGGACTATGGCTGTGCTTCACTGAGTTTATGGACAAAACAAATTGTACTTGCCTTTTAGGGGAGTGTGTCACAATGAGGGTGCAGACTTGGGAGGATCATGTAGTAATTGTGATATGGCTGCATTGTGTAAAATTCCCAAATAATCAATAAAAGTATCATGTTGAAGAAAAAAAATAACAGAGTAGATCTCAGAGTCAAGAAGATTGGTTGTAAGCAGCAAAACTAGTATTGCAGATAAGAGTTGTGAAAGTGAACATCATCTAGAAAGTTTTGTTGAGCTCAGAAGCCATCAAAGACAAGTAACCAACTCTTACAAGGTCAAATAGAAAAACACAGAACTACTGGTATACTGATTGTTGCCAACAGCAGTGTTAATGCTTCCAGAATATAAGATAACAGATTTATATTGCTACAAGCTATATTTGTTTATAAAGGCAAGAATCTCAAATCACAATCATAGTATAACATGATGTATAGAGAATATTCATGACTTTAAAAATTAAGACATAGGCCTAGAGAGATGGCTCAGAGTTTAAGAGCACTGACTGCTCTTTCAAAGGCCTTGAGTTAAATTCCCAGAAACCATATGGTGGCTCGTAACCATCTATAATGAAATCTGGTGCCCTCTTATGGCCTGCTAGCATACACTCAGGCAGAACACTTTACATAATAAATACACCTTAAATACATGAGGACATATTCTATTTTATTCTACATTGGTGTTACTCAACATTGGATAACCATGGAAACAGGACTGGGTCTTAACATATTAAAATAAATCTTATCCATCTTGATCAGGGGTTGAGCAATACCATGTGTTACTAGTCTCATTCTTTGATTAAAACACTCGACAAGAAGCAAACCTAAAGCAGAATGGGTTATTTTGGCTAACAGAGCAAGGTACAGTCTCTCCTAGCAGGATATCGTGGTAACAGGAACTTGGTGTATCTAGTCATTTGGTGTCTGTGATTCTAGATCTTGTCAAGTTAAAAGTCACTTTTAAACAATAGAATGAATAAAATGTAAGTTTATTTAAGTCAGTTATAATCTTTTAAGAGAAGACACCAGAGCAGTGTGAAAATGGCATTAATATGGTAGAGGGAAGACGAAGTACAGCCCGTGGGAAAGCAGAGATACCAACACCCTTTGTGAAAAATGGTCTTTAGCCAGTAAAAATAACACTGTGCAAAACGAAGCCCCTAACCAGGAAAATAATACATAGTATGGTAATAGCATAAGTGGTGGAAATATCAGATCTGAAATAAGCAGAGAGGTGAAGTCAGCTGTCAGAATAAAGGCAAGAAAGAATTTGGCTGTGGAATAGTCAAGAATGACTTATTTATTTATGGACCTGATAGTAAATTGCTGGTGGGAATGTATGCTGGCACATCCCGTTTGGATGTCAGTGTGGCGATTTCTCAGAAAATCAGGAAAAACTTCCTCAAGTCCCAGTAATAACCTTTTTGGGAATATATCCAAAGGATGCTCAATCATGCCACAAGGACATGTGCTCAACTATGTTCATAGCAGCATTATTTGTGATAGCCAGAACCTGGAAATAACCTAAATACCCACCAACTGAAGGATGGATAAGGAAAATGTGGTACATTTACTCAATGGGGTACCACACATTTCAATATAAATTCATTGCAATAAATCACCTGAGAAACAGAATGTAAACATATCATAGTTTTTATATTGCCTGAAGGATTTTGCGAGGGTTTTATTTGGACGTAAGCTTAGAATTTTTACTGACTGATATTCTCTTCTTCAGATTAGTTTTAAGACAAGAAGTCAATTTGTGTCTTTCTGATGGTACTTAGCAGCAGTGTTAGCTTACAAATGTCTATGTATCTTTCAGGATACAGAAGGAAAATGGAACTGCCACAAATCAAAGATGTTTGTATATTAGCCTATCTGCAGTGGTTGTGGTTATTTCCCCATTGTGGGTAAGCCAGGAAGGAGGGTTGAGTTAAGGTCTCACAAAATTGCCAAATCCATCAAAATAAAGTGTATTTTGAAAGGTGTTGATGTTTCATGTAACAAAAAATAAAAAGCCTTTTCGTTGATCTTGACACCATGTGAAATACTCCAAAGGATAAAACATAGGTCACTAAGGGAGGAATGCATTACTCCCCAAAACAAGATCTCTGGCATATGGTCAGAAAAAGAGAAGGAATTCTGCTTTAGAATTGTTTTTCACTGGTTTTTATGGGATGGATATAGATGCAGGTAAATAGTATAGATACAGATGACATGTCTGACTACAACAAGCCAATAAAGATTTTTTTTTTTGTCAACTGAATTAAGTCATCAGCATCATCTTTCAGATTAAGCTAATCTTAGAAAGGATTAAAGGAAATTTGTAGAAATTCAACTTCTTTAAGAGGAAACAAACCAGTGAATACTAATAACCAGCAAAATATTGATGCTTAAAATTCATTATGCATTTCTATGTCTATATCGTTACCATATCCGCAACATTTTTATAATCTTCTCATTAACATGTCGTATCTATATACCAGGCTTGTATTCTGAAATGGGCTTGTGTCCTATTTGAATTGTTGATAGGACTTAATATAAATTATTCGTGATGAGACTGAGTATGGTTTATCAAGTACCACATACCTCCTGGCTGTAAATATTTGCTCTGGAAAAAATGCAAGCCAGTTTTAAAAATCAAAGAGTTGCAACATCAGTGAGATTGCTTTTGGGCCTGCATCCATAAGCAAGCCCTTCCTCTGCAGACAGGCAATTTCAAGCCATCAGGAAGTCTTCATTTGCCTGCCAGGTAGGAGAGCCATCTTTGCTGGTGGGAGTGTCAGGGTCAGAGGAGCAACAGGTAGCAATTGAAGTTCAGGTGTTGCCTGCCAGGAGGAAAATCCCTGATGGGTGAATCTCAGATAAGAAAGGCCCTGAGACCACAGACTCCAGAATGTCTTTTGTTTCTGCTTTACCTTTGCATGTTTGCCACTGCCATCACCCTCTGGTGTCTGGCATAGTGTGAATGGGTGTGGGGAGATCAGCACTGCCTATAATGTAGTGTGTTTATCTCGTGGAAAGATCACTTTATATTGGGTATTTTTACCTATGAATTATTATGAAGATGATTTCTTCTTAATCTGTACTGTCTAATTGATGATAATAACGGCAGTTTAAATAGAATTTTGAGGAAAATAAAACAAGGAAGTGTTAAACAGCTAGAACACATGAGTTTCTATTGAAGAGCCACATAGACTGTGGTTTAGCTTAATGATTAAGAAAAACAATTGATGTTTTCTAGTTCCATCCATTTTTTCTGCAAAATTCAAGATGTCGTTATCTTTTTCTCTGTGTGGTACCCCATTGAGTAAATGTACCACATTTTCCTTATCCATACTTCAGTTGGTGGGTATTTAGGTTATTTCCAGGTTCTGGCTATCACAAATAATGCTGCTATGAACATAGTTGAGCACATGTCCTTGTGGCATGATTGAGCATCCTTTGGATATATTCCCAAAAAGGTTATTACTGGGACTTGAGGAGGTTTTTCCTGATTTTCTGAGAAATCGCCACACTGACATCCAAACGGGATGTGCCAGCATACATTCCCACCAGCAATGCAGATGTGTTCCCTTTATCCCACAACCTCTCCAGCATAAGTTGTCATCAGTGTTTTAAATCTTGGCGATTAGCCGGGCGGTGGTGGCGCATGCCTTTAATCCCAGCACTCGGGAGGCAGAGGTAGGCGGATCTCTGTGAGTTGGAGACCAGCCTGGTCTACAGAGCTAGTTCCAGGAGAGGCTCCAAAGCCACAGAGAAACCCTGTCTCGAAAAAAAAAAAAAAAAAAAAAAACCTTGGCGATTCTTTGAGGCGAAAAACCGAAGAAGACAATCCAAAGTTTTATAAAGGCACATAGTTGAATGAGGAACTCTTTAATGTCATGGAACAAATACAAAGCAGCCAAATTATTACTAACTGATGTGCTTTCCTTGCTAGGTTTTGTTAGTGATCAAAGATGATGATTAATTCCTTATAGCCATTTCTGCCCTCAATTTCTGACATAAAAATTTTCTGATGAATAATTATGTACCCTAAAGATTTAAAGTAGAGCTGACCGATTACCTTTCATATATACAACTTCAAATTTGTGATTCTTCTAAGATTCCTCATAAAATTACATTTCAATATAAATAATAAAGTGATTGGTCCTGTCTTTGTAACTGCAAAGCACATTCTGGCAGTAAAAAATATCTTTCTTGCTTACACACTCTTAATCTATAACCAGTTTTTTGGGTATGAATGTACATGGTTTCTTGAGATAATTTGTTTTTCACCTGTAATATGTGAAATGCTTAATCATGTAGAGATGTGGAAAACACACTGATTTTTATTTGTATTCATTGCAATAAATCACCTGAGAAACAGAATGTAAACATATTATAGTTTTTATATTGCCTGAAGGATTTTGCGAGGGTATATAAGTTGTAGGAAGAATAAATAGAGTTAAAATGAGTAAGAAGGAGAACATCAAGAAAGAGTTAGAAGTAGTAAAGAGGAAATCATCAAGAATAAAGACAGGATTAAAAAAAAATCAAGAATGAGAGAAGAACATCACCAAGAAGACAAACAGTAAAAAATATGAAAGAAAAATAAAGAAAAGGTCTGAGGGAAACCATCAAGAGAGTGAGTGCCTTTTTCACTAACCCTCTCAGATAAAAAGTCATAGTTCGTTGGTACTGTCATCTTCTGAACTAAAGGGTTGCTTCAGAACCATTAGTGCAATCAGAAGCATGTGGCATTCTCCCAGCACTGCATTTGTTTGCACTTGCTAATGTGGTTGAAAGAGTGTGAATAAATACAATACAGGCAAACACTCAAATTCATTTAGCAGCAGAGTTTTCCAGAGTTGGCTTAGCCAGGGTCTTTATTTCACTATTTCAAAAGGATATTCATATTAATAAGCAACTGTGATAATTTTCATGGAAAGAATACAATAGGGAAGAAAAAATAAAATTCTTACAATACCAAATGCCTAAGATACAAACTGTCATAAGTGGTTCAGAACTCTTGGACCATTATGGTTCTGCCACATCCCCACTATATACTCAGCAATATTGGTGCTTTCCATTTAGAAATTCAGAAAGCAATTTGTTTTTAGTATTTCTTCTCATTCAGAGGTAGAAGCTCCCATGCTGTCTACCATAGCATGCCTCTGTGCTCTTTGATATGGGGGAATAAGGAAGAAAATAGTAAATTCCAGGTTACCTATTATCTATCTTTCCATTTGGTAATGGGGATTTTAAGGATGAAAGTAATAAAACATTTCCCTTTACCAATGGAGAGAGTCTCTCCTTTTTAACACATGAGGACATTGTTTTGCTTTTAACACGTATTTGGTATGAAGTTTTCCAAGACAGATAAGCAGTTAACAAAATTCTTTGCTATGAAAAATGCAGTTATCCATTCGACATGTGGTTCTCTAGCATTTTTGCTCAGAGGAAAATAAGATACCTTTTCTCTCTCTTAATCTCTCTCTCTCTCTGTCTCTCTCTCACACACCACAAACACACACACACACACACACACACACACACATTTATCCCATCCCCACTAAAACACATACAAAATAAAAAAAAAGCAGAATCAACAAAATCAAAGGTAAAGATTATACTTATTTAAGGAAGTTATTTTTGTTGTTGTCTTTTTTTTCTTTGGTCAGATTTTAAGTGCCCATTCCTTGACATTTTGACATCCAGATTAATTTGCTACAATGTAGCTTCTGTAAAATAGAGAGACCAACTGGCAGTTTTCCAATGACTGTACTGGTAACTCCACAGAACAGCTTTTATTTTTGTTTCTCTTAAGATACAGTCTCTAGTGAATTTTGTATATGAAGTGTAGACGATACCCTCTAAAGAGGTCAAAGCATTAGCAAAACATAGTATTTTTGCCAATGCCATATTTCAGTATACCAGGTACTTCCAAAATGTTAGTGTTAAGAACAGATGCTTACTTATATGTGTGTTTTTGAAGCCAATATCAGCTTTTCAAACATCTTGTAGCACTTATCAGGAATGTAACATGGGCGTACTCTCTCAGAACCAGATGCTTGAAGCTTTTCTTGGAAAGTACAAGGGAATGCAGAAAATTCCCATGGTGAGCAGACCTTAGTAAAACAGAACAAGTCTCATGAGGAAAATGGATTTCTTCACAGAAAGCAAAGTCACAGCAATATAATGAAGAAAATGTCTACCTGGTCTCTCTCTCACACTCTTTTTTTTAATCATATAAAACCATGCTTCTGCAGTAATTACAGATATTAAAATGTAGAACAAGCTTCAAGGACGTTATATTTTAAAAGATTATGTATCAATTTGAATAAGAATTCACTCCTCTAATTTTAAACTGCACGTGCTGTTGTGTTAAAACAGACAAAGCAAGACACTGGTGAAGTAGATTAGATATAAAGAACTAGAAGTTCTAATGAAATGTACAGAGGGAAGATAGCCAAATCATTACACTCTAAGTTTCTTGACATATCCCATTTCTTAATATTTATTAAACTGCATGACTTGAATAAAATCGTTCAATGTCAGTCTGTGTTTTTCTTGTTAAAACAGTTCAAAACTACCCCTCACAAACTTACCTGAGAAATCAGTGAGAAAGTTTGTATAAAATAATATAATTCTTAACTGTTAATTAACAAATTGTTAGTCCTAAATATATACATGTTTATATTTGCATGTCTGTATGTATACATAGATATGCATGTATGTTTGACTTCCACACACATAGTATATACATATGCACAATCCACAGAGAATATATTCCAGTCATCCATAGCATGGGATTTGAATATTTTCTCTACAGGTTTCCAATTGTTTTTCAAAACTGGTTTTTCTATGTTCTGATTTTTCATTTATGGGAGGAAATACTCTTCTCTCCTTATAAGATTGCTATAAGGATGAGGAGCACTAACAATGGCATATGCAGAAAAATAATTAGAAAGTCAGTTTATTTTTTTCTAAGTTTTAATATATCAGTAGATTGATGTAGAAATTATAAGTTTATATCATTTTCTATATTTTGAACCTCTATCATTTTCCTGAAAATAAAAATTACTTAATTTGACTCTATTTTTAGTTTTATAAAAGATGTGCCTGGGGATTAATTGTTTCTTCTTGTATTTAAGGGGCAAACTCCTTCCTTTGCATAGACCGTAAACCCAAAATTTAGAAAGCAAGCATAAAATGCTATTAACTTATGCTTTACTTTCTTACATATCCTGGAGCTCCCTGTATGCTCAGCCTAATATTTCAATTTTCTACATTCTACCAAATGTGAAGTAACATGCAAATGCCTTGACCTTATTTTAGTATAACTAAGAAAACATGACAAATAAAACACATTCTTTGGAAGCATTGGAGATAAATGCCATTTCATGGCCTAGCAAACCCCTCAGGTGGACCTCGGCACAGATGCTTCTGTCTACTGTGTATGTTGCAGTTCAATTAATCCATAGGTATGCTCATGGGATATGTTTTTAACATTAAAAACAAAAATGGCTGTAATATTTAGTAATAATACTTTCAACTCTAAATTTTGCATATAAAAGTTATAATAAATTTGCATGTAAAATTTTAAAAACAACAAGCCTGATAATAGAATATGGATAACACTCTCTATTAATATTTTGCTTTAAATAGCAGCATAATCAATGTTATAATATAAAAATATAGCATTAGAAAGTATACAATAACAGATTACACAACTACACAAGGGATTGTAATAAAGTGAAAATGAAATCAAAACAGAGTAAATAGGCAAATTTTCAAACTTTTTTTCAGAAATCAGTTTTCCAATTAAATATAAATGTATACTAATGCCAATATGCTGAATCTGAAAAGTAGAAAGATGTTATACCATGACCATGTCAAGGAAGACTTAATTTTAAAGCAAGTGATTGTAATAAAAAATGAGCTTATTATACTATCTATTCACAATACCAAACTTGAAATTCAAATGAAAGTTAAATAACTAATACAGAACTAGAAACACTGATATAACAATTAACATGATGGGAACATAAAATTCAGAAGTATATAGATTATAAGACAATTTTGAATATGACAACAACTTGATGCTATTCCTAAATAAAGAGCTGAATTTACAAGCAAGTAGACTTTTCATTCTTGTTGGTGTACTGGGGACATTTGAAAAGAATTACCATATTCTTGGAAAGTACACAAGTTTCAGCTAAAGCAAAAGCAATAAAATAATAGAACATTTATTTTTGACTTCTATAAAATGAAAGCAGAAATTAATGTCATAAAAAGAACTAATCTTTTCTAAACATATGCAAGATGATCTTTACCAGTCTTCTTAACTCACAGGTAAATTAGAATGCCACAAACTATACATAATAATTTTGGTAAATTGCAATGAATATAAAATATTAAAATTTGTGAAACTTGTAGTGGTGTTTTGAGAGAAAGTATTGATTTAAAGATATGTAAAATACCAAAAAAGGATTTAAATTAATAACTTTGTTTTCATCTCAAAATGCTATCAAAAAATACTAAACTCATTTAACAGAAACACATAAAACAGTATTTAGCAAAACAGAAAATATTAAGAAAAATAGAAACATTATATGTAATATAAAATATCTAAAAATAAAAAGCTTTTGTTATTTGATTAGATGAACCAAAAGAGAAGGTTTTAGCAACATGAAGAGAACAAGACAAAAAACAATGACCAATGTCAAAAAAAAGTCTAAGATCAAATGTTAAAACAGTACAAAAATAGCAGGATTCTATGAAAAACTTTATCCCATTTTAGACAAAATTGATGAATTCATTTTATTTGTCTTTCTGGTTCTCGTTTACCTCACTCAATATGTTTTCTTTTCTAGATACATCCAAACTATCATTGTTTTTTACTTCTGAGTATTACTCTACTATGTAAATGTACCACATTTTTTTTAAACTCCATTCTTCAGTTGAGGAATGTAGAAGTTCACACCTACAAGGTCAGCTAGGGTTCCTGGATAGGCGATCCTCAAGGCCAAAGAAAAGTCAGAAGAAACAGAAGACAGGATAGAATTGGGAGGTCTGCCTGATCGAGCTGAAGTAGCCACACAGTCCAGAGTTTATTTCAGAATTTGCTTAATATACAAAAACAGAACAAAGCACAGCACAGACGGTCAGTCAGTATCTAACCACAGGACCATTCCTGTCCTTGAGTGAGCAGCCTCCTCTCCAACATGTGCTTGCTGCTCGCAAGCAGCCTTACTTTCTCCCTTTTTTATGCATTATTATTATTATTATTATTATTACAAATTTTCACCTCCTCCCCTCCTCCCATTTTTCTCCCCTTCCCCCACTTCTCCTCCCCTTCCCTCTCTTGATGCCCCTGAAGTTTGTTGTCAGCAGTATACTGTCTACTAGATGGAGTGTTCTTTTCTCACAGGCTATATCAGAAGTCTCTCATAGTCCTCAAGATTATAAGAAAAATACAGCAAGCAAGCTTGAACTCAAATGACTTCTTTAATTCAGAAATGACTCCAGATGGAAACTGAGTCACACATGGGGACCCACAAGTCCCCCTTTTTTATTATATGTTAAGGACCTCTCAGAGCTCCTCAGAAGCCTGTATCTTTTTTGGGAGTTCCATACTGCATCCTAGTCTTACCAGTCACGGAAAAATGGACTTTAGAGATCTTAGGTTGAAAAGAGGCAGAGGGGTGTTGGGGTGAGTTTCTGGCCCCACGGCGCCAGCCTGGGACAGGGAGCTCAGAGGTTCCTTGGCCCCCTATCCTTCTTGGGCTCTCTGCAGGGCCTCTACTCCCTGCATACTGCCTCTTTCTTCCTAGCCCACGAAGCTTCCATCCAGAACCCTCCCCACTTCGACCCCACCGCCCTCTTTCGGCACATAACATCACCCAGCCCAGCCTGTCTGGGCACTGGGTCCGAATCCTTGGGGCACCCAAGCAGGCGGGAGTTCCATTGTTTCTATGGCCTGCCTGCACCAAACATGGTAGGCGCTTTGTTTGCGAGCTGCCCAACCAGCTCGGAGACCTGATCTCTCGGCGCCAGGAGAGCCAACATTGGGGAGAGCCAGCGTTGGGTAGGCAAGGAGACCTGATCCAGTAAAAGAAGATCCATAAGGGAGCACTTGGAAGAAGAGATGGGCAGACGCCAAGGCAAGAATTCGCCCAACAAGCTGCAAAGCAACATGAAGCCACCAGACCAGCGACCTCACAATGGGAGGACATGAACACCTTAATCAAGAAGAAGTAGAAAAGATTGACTTCATGAAAGTGATTGACGCCCTTAAACAGCATGTAAAAAACCTCCTTATAGAAATGGATGAGAAATATAACAGAAAGTTTGAAGAATTGAATAAATCAGTGCATGATACCCTAGAAAACCAAGGAAAAACAATCAAACAGATAATGGAAACAGTTCAAGACTTGAAAACTGAAATGGAGGCAAAGAAGAAAACACAAACAGAGGGCCGGCTGGACATGGAAAATTTAAGTAAACAAAGAGAGTCTACAGAAACAAGCATAACCAACAGAATACAAGAGTTAGAAGAAAGAATCTCAGATTCTGAAGATACCATAGAGAAAATAAACACACTGATCAAAGAAAACAGCAAGTCCAACAAACTCACATCACAAAACATTCAGGAAATATGGGACACAATAAAAAGACCAAACCTAAGAATAATAGGAGTAGAAGAAGGAGAAGAAGTGCAGCTCAATGGTCCAGAAAATATATTTAATAAAATTATAGAAGAAAACTTTCCCAACCTAAAGAAAGATATACCTATGAAGGTTCAAGAAGCATACAGAACACCAAATAGGCTGGATCAAAAAAAAATCCCCTCGCCATATAATTATCAAAACACAAAGCATACAGAATAAGGAAAGAATATTAAGAGCTGCAAAGGAAAAAGGCCAAATTACTTATAAAGGTAAACCTATCAGACTTACACCTGACTTCTCTATGAAAGCCAGAAGGTCCTGGATAGATGTACTGCAGAAACTAGACCATGGATGCAAGCCCAGATTACTATACCCAGCCAAGCTTTCGTTCACTATAAATGGAGAAAATAAAATTTTCCAGGATAAAAACAAATTTAAACAATACGCAGCCACAAATCCAGCGTTACAGAAAGTAATAGAATGAAAATCACTAACCAAGGAATCCAACAATGACCACAATAACTCAGACACCTAGAGACCCTTCACCAACACAAATCAAAGAAGGGAAACACACAAACTCTACGACTAAAAAAATGACCGGAGTTAACAACCACTGGTCATTAATATCACTTAATGTCAATGGACTCAACTCACCGATAAAAAGGCACAGGCTAAGAGATTAGATATGAAAACAGGATCCAACATTCTGCTGTTTACAAGAAACACACCTCAACCACAAAGACAGGCACCTACTCAGAGTAAAGGGTTGGGAAAAGGCTTATCAAGTAAATCGACCTAAGAAACAAGCAGGTGTGGCCATACTAATCTCTAACAAAGTTGACATCAAACTTAAATCAATCAGAAGAGATGGAGAGGGGCATTTTATACTTATAACAGGAACAGTTCATCAGGATGAAGTCTCAATCCTGAACATCAATGCGCCTAATATAAAAGCACCCACGTACATAAAAGAAACATTGCTAAAACTCAAGGTAGCCATAAACCGCACACACTAATAGTAGGAGACTTCAACACTCCTCTCTCACCAATGGACAGGTCAATCAGACTGAAACCTAACAGAGAAATAAGAGAATTAATGGAGGTAATGAATCAAATGGACTTAACAGACATCTATAGAACATTTCACCCAAATAGGAAAGAATATACCTTCTTCTCTGCAGCTCATGGAACCTTCTCAAATATCGACCACAAAGTCGGTAACAAAGCAAACATCCACAGTTACAAAAAAATATTAGTAACTACCTGTGTCTTATCAGATCACCATGGACTAAAGTTAGAATTCAACAACAGTGCTACCACCAGAAAGCCTACAAATTCATGGAAACTGAACAGTCAACTACTGAACCATACTTGGATTAAGGAAGAAATTAAGAAAGAAATTAAAGTCTTCCTGGAATTCAATGAAAATAAAGAAACAACATACTTAAACTTATGGGACACTATGAAAGCAGTCCTAAGAGGAAAGTTCATAGCACTAAGTGCCCACTTAAAGAAAACAGAGAAAGCTCACATTGGAGACTTAACAGCCCACCTGAAAGCTCTAGAAAAAAAAAGAAGCAGACTCACCTAGGAGGAGTAGAAGACTGGAAATAATCAAACTGAGGGCTGAAATCAACAAAATAGAAACACAGAAAACAATACAAAGAAACAATGAAACAAAAAGCTGGTTCCTGGAGAAAATCAACAAGATTGACAAACCCCTATCCAAACTAATCAAACAGCAGAGAGAGAATTTGCAAATTAATAAAATCAGAAATGAAAAGGGGGACATAACCACAGACATAGAGGAAATTCAGAGAATCATTAGATCTTACTACAAAAGACTATATGCCACAAAACTGGAAAATGTAGAGGAAATGGACAATATTTTAGATAAATACCATTTACCAAAGTTAAACCAGGACCAGGTGAATAATCTAAATAGATCTGTTAGTCGCAAAGAATTAGAAGAGGTTATCAAAAACCTCCCTACCAAAAAAAGCCCAGGACCAGATGGTTTCAATGCGGAATTCTACCAGAACTTCCAAGAAGACCTAATACCTATACTCCTTAATGTATTTCACAATATAGAAACAGAAGAGGCATTGCCAAATTCCTTTTATGAAGCGACAGTTGCTCTAATACCAAAACCGCACAAAGACTCAACCAAGAAAGAGAATTATAGACCAATCTCACTCATGAACATAGATGCAAAAATCCTCAACAAAATACTGGCAAACCGATTCCAGGAACACATTAGAAAAATTATCCATTATGATCAAGTAGTCTTCATTCCAGGGATGCAGGGCTGGTTCAACATACGAAAATCAATCAATGTAATCCATCATATAAATAAACTGAAAGAAAAAAAAACATATGATCATTTCATTAGATTTTGAAAAAGCATTTGACAAAATTCAACACCCCTTTATGATAAACGTATTGGAGAGATTAGGGATACAAGGGTCATACCTAAATATAATATAAGCTATATACAGCAAGCCGACAGCTAACATCAAATTAAATGGAGAGAAACTCAAAGCCAACCCACTAAACTCAGGAACACAACAAGGTTGTCCACTCTCTCCAAACCTCTTCAATATAGTGCTTGAAGTTCTAGCAATAGCAATAAGACAACATAAGGGGATCAAGGGGATTCGAATTGGAAAGGAAGAAGTTAAACTTTCGTTATTTGCAGGCAATTTAATAGTGTACATAAGCGACCCCCAAAACTCCACCAAAGAACTTTTACAGCTGATAAACACCTTTAGTATTGTGGCAGGATACAAGATCAACTCCAAAAAATCAGTCACCCTCTTATACACAAAGGATATGGAAGCAGAGAAGGAAATCAGAGAAGCATCACCTTTCACGATAGCCACAAACAGCATAAAATATCTTGGGGTAACTCTAACAAAGGAAGTGAAAGATCTATTTGACAAGAACTTAAGGCATTGAATAAAGAAACTGGGGAGTATACCAGAAAATGGAAGGACCTCCCTTGTTCTTGGATTGGGAGGATCAACATAGTAAAAATGGCAATTCTACTAAAGGCAATTTATGGATTCAATGCAATCCCCATCAAGGACCCATCAAAATTCTTCACAGATCTTGAGAGGACAATAATCAACTTTATATGGAAAAACAAAAAACCCAGGATAGCCAAAACAATCATATACAATAAAGGATTGTCTGGGGGCATTACCATCCCTGACTTCAAACTCTATTACAGAGCTACAGTGATGAAAACAGTGTGGTACTGGCATAAAAACAGAGAAGTCGACCAATGGAATTGTATAGAAGACCCGAATTTTAACCCATAAACCTATGAACACCTCATTTTTGATAAAGGAGCCAAAAGTATACAATGGAAGAAAGAAATCATCTTCAACAAATGGTGCTGACATAACTGGATGTCAACCTGTAGAAGAATGAAAATAGACCCATATCTATCACCATGCACAAAACTCAAGTCCAAATGGATTAAAGACCTCACTATCAGTCACAACACACTGAACCTGATAGAAGAGAAAGTGGGAAGTACCCTACAACAGATGGGCACAGGAGATCGCTTCCTATGTGTAACCCCAACAGCACAGACATTAAGGGCAACATTGAATAAATGGGACCTACCAAAACTGAGAAGCTTCTGTAAAGCAAAGGACACTGTCACCAAGACAAAAAGGCAACCTACTGACTGGGAGAAGATCTTCACCAACCCCGCAACAGACAAAGGTCTGATCTCCAAAATATATAGAGAACTCAGAAAACTAGACTTTAAAAGGCTAATTAACCCAATTAAAAAATGGGTCACTGAACTGAACAGAGAATTCTCAGCAGAGGAAGTTCAAATGGCCAAAAGACACTTAAGGTCATGCTCAACTTCTTTAGCGATCAGGGAAATGCAAATCAAAACAACTTTGAGATATCATCTTACACCTGTCAGAATGGCTAAAATCAAAAACTCCAATGAGAGCCTTTGCTGGAGAGGCTATGGAGGAAGGGGTATACTCATCCATTGCTGGTGGGAATGCAATCTTGTGCAGCCACTTTTGAAATCTGTGTTTCGGTTTCTCAGGAAATTCGGGATCAACCTACCCCTGGACCCAGCAATACCACTCCTGGGAATATACCCAAGAGATGCCCTATCATATGACAAGAGCATTTGTTCAACTATGTTCATAGCAGTATTATTTGCAATAGCCAGAAACTGGAAAAGACCTAGATGCCCTTCAATGGAAAAATGGGTGAAGAAAGTGTGGAATATCTACACATTAGAGTACTATGCTGTGGTAAAAAACAATGACTTCTCGAATTTTGCATGCAAATGGATGGAAATAGAAAACACTATCCTGAGTGAAGTAACCCAGACCCAAAAAGATCAATATGGGATGTACTCATTCATAATTGGTTTCTCGCCATAAATAAGGGTCACGGAGTCTACAATTGGTGATCCTAAAGAAGCTAAGTAAGAAGGTGAACCAATGGAAAAACATATAGTTGTCCTCTTGGCTATGGGAAGTAGACAAAATTGCCGGAGAGAAAATTGGGATCTTTGGGGTGGGGTGGGATGGCCGTAAGGGGAGATAGGGAGAGAAAAGGGAGAAGGGGAGGAGGGGGAACTTGGGGAAAAAGGAGGATTGGGATAAAGGAAGGTTGGATAGGGGAGCACGGAAGCACAATTCTTAGTTAAGGGAGACACCTTAGGGTTGGAAAGAGACTTGAACCTAGAGTGGCTCCCAGGTGCCCAAGCTGAGGTCCCCAGTTAGTTCCTTGGGCAGCTGAGGACAGGGAACCTGAAATGACCCTATCCTAGAGCAATACTGACGAATATCTTGCATATCATCATAGAACCTTCATCTGGAGATGGATGGAGATAGAGACAGAGACCCACACTGGAGCACTGGACTGACCTCCCAAGGTCCCAATGAGGAGCAGAAGGAGGGAGAACATGAGCACAGAAGTCGGGACGACGAGGGGTGCACCCACCTACTGAGACAGTGGAGCTGATCTATTGGGAGCTCACCAAGGCCAGCTGGACTGTGACTGAAAAAGCATATGATAAAACTGGACTCTCTGAACATGGCAAACAATGAGGGCTGATGAGAAGCCAAGGACAATGGCAAGGGGTTTTGATCCTACTACATGTGCTGGCTTTGTGGGAGCCTAGCCAGTTTGGATGTTCACCTTCCTAGATATGGACAGAGGTCGGAGGATCTAGGACTTACCACTGGGCAGGGAACCCTGACTGCTCTTTGGACTGGAGAGGGAGGGGGAGAAGTGTGGGGGGAGGGGGAAAAGAGTAGGAGGAGGGGGAGAAGGGTGGGAGGAGGGGGAGGGAAATGGGAGGCTGGGAAGAGGTGGAAACTTGTTTTTTTTTTCTCCTTTTCTCAATAAAAAAAAAGTTAAAAAAAAAAGAAAGAAAAGAGGCAGAGCAAACTCACCCCTCTTTGACTGCAAATCTTTGGTGTCAAGTTTTTAGGGAAGTGTGAGGAGTTTTACTCCATGAAGTTCCAAGCCCACTTTCTACAGTGAGTTTATAATTAGCTTGAAAAGTATAGGTAAACAAATTATACCCAAAAGAACCTAAGCTCCAATAACTGCAATATTACTAACAAGTGAAATTAAAGCTGATCATGATGGAACTGTCTTTTTAAATTGTTCCAGAATATGTTCAATTGCTTTGGATGCATTAAAATCCAATTTAGCCTTTTTCAATTTCAAAATCTCTTGATGTAATTTAGACAAATCTAAAGATTCATTAGAATCATGCCAGATTACCCCACAATTTGCTTTAACTCTTTTCTACCCAGAAACACTTTTATTATACACAAAAAATGTAACACAATTCTATTCATAGTTATATGACATTTCAACTGTACTCTGATTTTTAAGCTTTGGAGCTTATCCCCTAAAGATTGTAACACATCATACAAAGCATTCAATTTATATTCCATTTTTATATCTATGTCTTCTTGTGCCTCCAGTGTCATAGAAACAATCTTAGACAATTGATTAACAAATCCAGCATTTTGAATAGACTGGGACAAAGCCACTGAAGCAACTGCAGTAGTAAGCATAACAAAAAGAGCAGAAATTCCCTCTACAACTTATCCAATAGCATGTTTTTTGTCTACCTAAAGGTGTTTTAATTTCTTTAATTACTTGTAACTCTTTGTCATTAAACCATGATTATTTACATGTGCAGGCAACTTTACAAAAGAAGGTTAACACCAGTTCATGGGTATGATTATTCACTTGAGAAATACAATTCGTCAAAATACAATCAGGGCATGATGTATTAAACATCATGCCATTTATGGAGATTTTTTCCTCTCCCACCAAACGAACATAAGGCTTTTTGACATTAACCAAAACAGTTTCAAACCAAAACAGTTTCTTTCAGGGAGAAAACAGTTTTTGAAATACTGGATTGCCCGGTCACTTTTTCATTTTCAATGGCAGCAGCATGTTTCCAAATATAAGTTTGTGAAAATTTTGTGCTGAAATACCAAATTCCAGCTGGCAGTCCTTGAACCCAAGATTATACTGTAGGCAAAGGATAAGATTTGCTATAGTCTTCTTGATTTCCAGACCAGTCAGGAATGTACTGTAGCTAGGTGGTGGTGACACACACCTTTAATCCCAGCACAGGCAAAAGGCAAAAGGCAAAGACAGGCAGATCTTTGTGAGTTCAAGGCCAGCCTGGTATACAAGGGCAATTTCGAGAACAGGCACCAAAGCTACAAAGAAACCCTGTCTTGAAAAGCAAACAAACAAACAAAAACAACAACAAAAAGAATGTACTGTGATGTCCCTGTTATGTTGTACTTTAATGGGATAACACCAGTACATTGTCTCCACAACAAAGGTTCATTAGACTCTCGCAGTTCCTTGTGCACGGAGGAAATCTTTGAAGGAGTGAAGTACCATTTACCCAATTACCTTGAGAAAGCAATCACTTTGTAAAATAAGTACATTGTTTTTCATGTCCCATAATTAATTTTGGAAACACTCCAAGACATCCCCTCAAAGCAATATTCTTTGCTAAACATACAGGAATTCCTTTACCATGCCCAACATGAGAAAATTTTCAAGTAATCAGGAACTCTTGTATGGCAGGTTGATCTAAAAGATGTATACCTTTGACTGGAACTACAATCTCCTATCTGTCCCAAACAGCAGGATGTAAAATAGGTGAATCAGGAATATAAGTCCAATCAGTTTCACTCTGGGCTTTTTTGGATTATTATTAGGAACATCATAATCAGTATTTTTCTGTTGCTTTCATGCCAATATTTATTCATGGTAGATTGATAACAGACATCCAATATTAAAATTTCAAATTTTTGAAATAAAACACATATAAGCTGACTGTGGGTATAACCCTAACTCCCCCTTTTTATTACATTTCGAATTAAGACTCCCATGTGTTCTTTCAAAACATTTTTGCCCCTGTATCATCATCTCAAATCTTTATGATGAGCTTGTTTTAGAGGCTGATATTGAGATTTTAGCATTATTAGTTTAATGGCACTCAAATAGAAATTATGATTTATTGAAGGCATCAATGACCAAAATCCCTATGATGACTGACAGAATTTTTTATCTAATATTTCAGGGGGGTGACAAGGACAATATATTTATTTTTGTAATTAATTTTTGATAACCTTGGGGCATTGTTTTTAGGGCCCTGGAAGGCTAGAATGTTGACTAGTCAAAAGCAATGAGGGAACGTAGAAGAATCTGGTTCATTGACAAGCTGAAAAGACAGCAATCACATTGACTAGATTGATCCACATCAGGTTTCAGCATGTTTAGGACTCAAAGTCATTTGGAGCAGGTTGTTATCAGCAATTGATGCTTGGATGTGTTTCTCAGCCATGTGGAAACCTGATGAAACTGATATAAACTGGAAAGAGAAGTTAAATTCATGGACTCATTTGAAACCCGTATACTCATATTTTTAATAATTAAGAAGGGGGAAGAGTCCCCAAACAAGGAGAGATTAAAAAAATACCATAGTCATTTTGACTGTGAGAATTGGATTTAAGGTATATAATTTTTAAAAACGTTTTGAAGTTTGTATGAATCTCCATTTTATTGAAGGACATAAAATTTTCCAATATATCAGCATTATTAGTCTGTACTGATCCATATTGTGGCAGAAGGAGGTAACAGATGTCTGTAAAACAGCAGGATTAGTCTCACATCCTTGAGTCCTAACAAAAACTAGAGATTTGGATTAAATAGCATCTATGCCTATATTCAGAAAACAACCAAAAGATATTTAAAATCTTGAGCTTGTAACCCAAACAGTAAGCAATCATTGCTCTATTAGCTTGTCAGAACTCTATTAGTGTTAAACTCTGAACTTTGAAATCCTAGTATAATAACATTATGGAAGGTAAAAAAATTCTTGTAACAATTTTTAAATATATCTTAAGCCATTTTTAAATAACTTTTATCTATATTTTTTTAGAATATCCTCTCAGACCTATATAATCCCCAAGCTTTTATGCCTTTAAATCCTTCCAGCCTGCATTGATGTTTTTAGGTTTTTTTTTTCTTTTACTTTTTTGACCCTCAGATTTAATACAGAATCATAACATAAGCATTTTGTCCTATAGCTAACCATCATAGGAGCAGTTAGACTGCAGTTTTCATTTTCTGACCATAAATATGATGTTGAAGTTTTTAAGAAACAGGCTTGAAGTTCTCTATGGATGACAGAATAGCTAAGAGCTTTAGCACTGTTATTTTTTAGGAGACCGATCACACAGAACCCTATAACTCAGAGGGTTGCACAATGATGATTAGTTATTAAGTTATATTTAGGACCTCAGTCTTTTTTTTTACCTTTAAAGAATATGATCCCAGAAGATCTTCACCAACCCCACAACTGACAAAGGTCTGATCTCCAAAAATATATAAAGAACTCAAGAAACTAGACCTTAAAAGGCTAATCAACCCAATTATAAAATGGGGCACTGAGCTGAACAATTTTCAACAGAAGAAGTTCAAATGGCCAAAAGACACTTAAGGTCATGCTCAACTTCCTTAGCGAACAGGGAAATGCAAATCAAGACAACTTTAAGATACCATCTTACACCTGTCAAAATGGCTAAAATAAAAAACACCAATGATAGCCTTTGCTGGAGAGGCTGTGGAGGAAGGGGTACACTCATCCATTGCTGGTGGGAATGCAAACTTGTGCAACCACTTTGGAAAGCAGTGTGGCGGTTTCTTAGGAAATTCGGGATCAACCTACCTTTGGACCCAGCAATACCACTCTTGGGAATATACCCAAGAGATACCCTATCATACAACAAAAGTATTTGCTCAACTATGTTCATAGCAGCATTGTTTGTAATAGCCAGAAACTGGAAACAACCTAGATGCCCTTCAATGGAAGAATGGATGCAGAAAGTATGGAATATATACATATTAGAGTACTACTCAGCAGTAAAAAACAATGACTTCTCGAATTTTGCATGCAAATGGATGGAAATAGAAAACACTATCCTGAGTGAGGTAAGCCAGACCCAAAAAGAGGAACATGGGATGTTCTCACTCATATTTGGTTTCTAGCCATAAATAAAGGACATTGAGACTATAATTCATGATCCTAGAGAAGCTAAATAAGAAGGGGAACCCAAAGAAAAAATATAGGCATCCTCCTGAATATTAACCTTCATCAGGCGATGAAAGGAGACAGAGACAGAGACCCACATTGGAGCACCGGACTGAAATCTCAAGGTCCAAATCAGGAGCAGATGGAGAGAGAGCACGAGCAAGGAACTCAGGACCGCGAGGGGTGCACCCACACACTGAGACAATGGGGATGTTCTATTGGGAACTCACCAAGGCCAGCTGGCCTGGGTCTGAAAAAGCATGGGATAAAACTGGACTCACCGAACATAGCGGACAATGAGGACTACTGAGAACTCAAGATCAATGACAATGGGTTTTTGATCCTACTGCACGTACTGGCTTTGTGGGAGCCTAGGCAGATTGGATGCTCACCTTACTAGACCTGGATGGAGGTGGGTGGTCCTTGGACTCCCCAAGGGCAGGGAACCCTGATTGCTCTTTCGGCTGAAGAGGGAGTGGGACTTGACCGGGGGAGGGAGAGAGAAATGGGAGGCGGTGGCGGGGAGGAGGCAGAAATCTTTAATAAATAATTAATAATAATAATAAAAAATAAATAAAAATAAATAAAATTACCCCCAAAAATGATATGATCCCATAATTAATGTAACTATTCTTTAGTGAAGAATCACCAGTCTTATTAATGTAGAAAATCAATCAGAATTAGCAAAGCATCATTAAATACTTCACATTTTTATAGCTTCCCCATAAACTCAGCATTGTATATAGATGATTATTTTTGTCATTTTAGTCTCTTGTTTGCCTGCTTGTCCAACAGGCAAAATGCAAATCTTCATTAATGTCTTTTCTCATGCATTCTTCCAGTAGTCCAGAACATTGCATAGATACATTTTAAACAAGAACCAAAATATATGATATATATGTATGTATCATAATAAGAATAATTTAGTTTTGAATTAACATATAAAAACCTGTACCAATGAGAAACTTTTGAAACTAGCAGCAGTTTTTTGGTCTTAATTAATAATAATTTGTACCCAATTTTTCTTAAAGATGATAAGTATTTGTAACCCCTGGGATCCAAATGATTAAAACCCACAAATATTTCTGTTCCTATGAAAACAAAAGCGTAGTTTTCCCCAAACATAATCCACCTTTTCCTTTTTATTTTAAAAATCAATGCTTTTCAAAGTACACAGGTCGGTATAACTCAATATTTTTTTCAAGCAACATTAAGATAGAGACGTGTTAAGATGAGAAACTGCTGGCGAGCAGAAGAGACCTTGAGTGTTATCACAGTGAAGAAGAACTCGGCCTAGGAAAAAAAAATTTGGAGCAGTGCTGGTGGGCACAGAGTGTCCTTGACTACCAGTATCCTGAAAAAATATTAACTTCGGCTACAATCAAAGACTCTCTGTTTCACATCCGTGCAGGTTTTCTACTGCAAGCAGTCAATTCTCTGCCTCCCCCCACCCCCGTTCACATGCATATACCTCCCTATAGTATCTCTGCCCACCAGAGCATGCACATGCACCCAGTGTCCTGTGCAGGAGCTACTGGCTGGCTGTGAGCCAACAAACAATAGAGGAAGGTGGCCCTTGCCATGCCTCACCTTAGAGAGAAGTTTTTCTTTTAGGACCCAAAGTCCTGGAACTGATCCAATAAAAATGTACAGGAGCATAGAGGCAGAGGCTGCCTGCCTCATCTCTTCCAAGACAACAAAGAAGGTCAATAGACAAAAACAGACAGTAATGACAGACAAACTGAACCACTTAAACTTTTCAAAGACATGTTCACATAAAACAGCAACAAAATAACTGTCAAAACACAGACCAAGAACAAGCACACTTACTCATTCACACACACCTTTTTAAATCTCTAGATTCTCACTACCTTCTGCAAGAACCCAGGGGCACACATCCTTTACAGATTGCAAAAACTGAAGCAATGGCTGTTTTCCTTCCTTAATACCCCTAACTTTAAAGTATCTACAAGTAAATGTACAAATAGCTCTTTGCTGTTTTCTTGGCCCATATTTAATTTTTTTACACTTATATACAAGTTACTTTTTAAGTTACTTTTATTTTCACAATTATTTATCTTACACTTATACTCAAGTTACTTTTTACTTGCTTTTTACACTGCGCAGCAAACCTCTTTTTTTTTTGTATTTACACCATGTGACTGCTTAGTTTTTGTATTTACACTGGCGACTCCTCAGTTTTTTTTTATATTTACACTGCATTACTGCTTAGTTGTTTTTTTTTTTTATTTACACCATGCAATTGCTGAGTTTTTGTATTTACACTGCACGACTGCTTAGGTTTTATATTTACATCATATAACTGATGATACTTTCCAGGATATATTTATCACACCTCTGAGAGCCCTTGGAATCTTGGGTGTCCTGCGAAGACT
The DNA here is from genome assembly GCF_018167655.1 of Microtus oregoni. Lineage (NCBI taxonomy): Eukaryota > Metazoa > Chordata > Mammalia > Rodentia > Cricetidae > Microtus > Microtus oregoni. The sequence continues at coordinate 27,914,798 of NW_024543078.1, forward strand.
CCCTCTCCCAGAGGACTCCTACAAGGTCAGCTAGGGTTCCTGGATAGGGGATCCTCAAGGCCAAAGAAAAGTCAAAAGAAACCAAAAACAGGATAGAATTGGGAGGTCTTCCTGGTCATACTGAAGCAGCCAAACAGCTCATAGTTGTATATTCAGAACTTGCTTGTATACAAAAACAGAACAAAGCACAGCACAGACAGTATCTAACTACAAGAACATTTCTGTCCTTGAGTGAGCAGCCTCCTCTCCAACATGTGCTTGCTGCTCAGAAACAGCTTTACTTTCTATCTTGATGTTTTTGAGGTTTGTGTCAACAGTATACTATCTACTAAATAGAGTATTCTTTTCTAACAGGCTACATCAGAAGACTCTCATAGCCCTCAAGGTTATAAGAAAAAAGTAGAGCAGACAAGCTTAAACTTAAATGACTTCTTTAATTCAGAAATGACTCCAGATAAAAACTGAGTCACATGTGGGCTCCCACAGAGGGAAATCTTGGTTGTTTCCAGCTCTGGCTATTACAAATAATGCTGCTATGAACATAGTTGAGCACATGTCCTTGTGACATAAATAAGCTTTCTTTGGGTATATACCCAAAAGTGGTATTGCTGAGTCTTGAGGAAGATTGTTTCCTAAGTTTCTGAGAAATTGTAAAGGACACAGTCAACGAAACAAAATGGCAGCCTACAGAATGGGAAAAAAATGCTTTACCAACCCCATATCAAACTGAGGGCTGATCTCCAAAATGTACACGTAACTCAAGAAATTTGTCATGAAAAGAACAAATAATCACTCCCCAATGGGTTACAGACCTAAATAGAGAACTCTCAGCAGATGAATCTCAAATGGTTGAAAGACACCTAAAGAAATGCTGAACAGCTTCAGTCATCACAGAAAAGCAAATCAAAACAATTTTTGAGATTGCATTTTACACCTGTCAGAATGGCCAAGATCAAAAACACTGATGACAACTTATTTTAGAGAGGATGTTAAGTAAGAGAAACACTCCTCCACTGTTAGTGGGTGTGTAAATTATACAGTCACTTTGGAAATCAGTGTTAAAACTTGTAAGTATGAAACGGTCTAGACCTGAAGCTACACCAATATTACAATAGTGAAAACTTTTTCCTTTAGTTTGTGAAGAAAGCATGATTTCTACTGTTGCAGAGTGTTGATACAAGGAAATGCTCAATTGCAGATACTTTCCACAGATTATTCTATCATGCATGTGGAAAAATAAGAATATAAAAATCTACAAAGTATTATATATAATAAGTAATTTTATGTTAACCTGATAACTTCAGAACAATATTCTGGAGAAGTTTGTATGTTAGCTGCAGAAAACTGAACAAGTCTATTTTAAATAGTAGTCACAGCAGTATAAAAAACCTGCTGCTACTGATAAATAAATCCAATATATCCTTTCTAAGATCACTACTGAAGACCAGGAAACATCACCTAGAAAAGATAAATACTAAAATAACTGCAGCACATTCATGCTCACAAAATGCAGTACTGAAATTCAAGTCTGGCATGCACCTATCAGTTCACATTGATTATTAGTCAAACCCCATGGGTTGATTCTCTAAAATACATGAAAATGGGATGATGCCCAGGAAGCAAAGCCACAGAAGAAATTGGTCTAAAGATAAACGTGTGCCCATCACTACTCACTGCAGAGGCAAAGTATTGAATTCAGCTTGATGGTTGGTGCAAAGTGACCAGTGAAACAGAATAAGTGATGCCAAGATGAACCCATTATTGTTTGATTTCCCAATTTAGGGCAGACACTTCACTGAATTTCAATGCAATCTTTAAAGTGCTGAGTCCCTCGAAAAAGTACCAGCCATGATTTTGAATCCAAGCATACAAAATTATCAAGTAGAGATAAATCATAGACCTCAGCCCATGAAATTGTAAAAGAAATCATAGAAAAATTGCTTCAAGAACTGGAAAAAATATGACATTTGAAACAGGTTTTTAAATATAAGCAAACAAATATTAAAACTTGTAAACAGAGACTGTTGTTTCTTCCTAGCAGCCCAGACCTGAATAATCACACAAAAACTAGTCATTTTCCTAACTATCTCTTACATCTTCAATTAATTCATTTCTATTATTTTGTATTTAAACATGAGGTTTGTGGTTTGTTACATCTTGCTTTTTGAGAGTCTACATAGTACCTGCCTCTTTTGGCAGCTAAATGGCTTCGCCCTTACTCTGCCTTCTTTTTCCCAGCATTCAGTTTATTTTTTCCTGCCTATATCTATCTATTCTGCCCTGTCATGGGCCAAATAAGCTTCCTTATTATACAATTGTAATAAAACATATTCACAGCATATAGAGGAGAATTCAACATCAAAAATTGTAAAATTTACTGAACTGAAATTAAGACTCTTTCAACAAATGCTATTAAAAAAACAATAATATAGTAATGACTGATAGAACATGTGACTCATGCATATTTGATTTAACTGACTCATATCCAGTACTCCTACAAATAAAATGCTTAAATATACAACATCCAATTAAAACAAATAAAATAAAACCCATAGGCTAGAGAGTGTTTGGCAGTTAAGATCATGAACTGTCTCTGTAGGGAATCCAAATTCAATTCCTCATACCCATGTCAGGCAGCTGACATGTCAGAGGTGTCTGTGCCTTCAGCTCCTGTGGACCTCTGATCTCTGTGCACATATGCATATATCCACATACGACATACATCATTAAAAATTTTTTAAAGCAAGCAAAATAAATGAATAAATAAAGACTTGAATAGCCACTTCACAAATATTGAAAATGTCTACATATTGAATGAACAAAGGAAAAGATGTTCCTGAGAGTTAGTTCTTAGAGAAGAGCAAATGCCACAAGGGAAGTGTAGTCCATCACTACATGGCCAGGCCCTTATCAAGTGTTTATTATGTGTTCAGTTCTTGAGCCATTCTTGCCTTTTGAATAGAGTTAAACCTGGAAAATATCTTACATTATCTGGATCAAATGTGGATGAAAAGATATTTTTATGTAGTAAGTTTGTAACTAAGTACTAAATTTGTGTCTGTTTGTATCTATCATTTAGATAGATGCATGCTAGAAGATGTTATTTTTATCTTTGACTCTGCTTACAAAAAAGAAAAAAGAGGTTTTCCTTTCGGTTAAAAATTAATCAGATAAAGTAAGGGACAGTATTTGCTTTGGAATACCATGCCATTACACATTGTTTATTTTTTTTTTCTAAACTAGTATTCTATCACCTAACCACCAGGAGTTACTTTATAATAAAACAGGAGATAATTAGCAATTAAAGGATATTTTGAGACAGACAGCCAAGCAGAATTATTTAAGTGGTTTCCTTAACTAATCCTCATTATTGATATTAACAAGTAAATCAAATTCTTCTGAAAATCAGATATAATTATTAAATTGCTGTAATTTCATAAGAGAAGAGATTTAATCTAAAATTTCAACCTATGAAAAATTCAGGAGCTGCTACTTCTCAAATATAATTTACTGGAGAGGTAAAAGTTAAAATATAATTAAGCATCCAAACAAGACTGAACATTTATTTAAAAGGAGAGCCTGAGCATCTAAGGCAGGGGAATCATAGTTTGAGACCAACTGGAGTACGCACCAAGGCCCTGGCTCAAAACAAACAAAACTTCGAACCAACGCGAAATACTGTGACAAAACAGCTAGCTATCTCTTGGAGTCACAGAACACTGTCGTCTAGTTCGCGCATCTTCTTAAACATGTGTTGTTTATAATGAGGAAAATGTCTAATTAAAAAGAAGAGAGTGTCTTCCTCATTAATTTTATTGATAATTCCTAACTGAGTGTTTTAGGGGAGTGATATTATTTGACAGACCACTGCAACTGGTGGTACTGAGTGGACGGTCATGAAGCCTGTAAATAAATCAGCAAATCCTAGAATGATAGAAAAACCTTAGCCGGGCAGTGGTGGCACACGCCTTTAATCCCAGCACTTGGGAGGCAGAGGCAGGTGGATCTCTGTGAGTTCGAGACCAGCCTGGTCTACAAGAGCTAGTTCCAGGACAGGCTCCAAAACCACAGAGAAACCCTGTCTCGAAAAACCAAAAAAAAAAAAACAAACAAAACAAAAAAACAAAAAAAAAAAACTTAATTCCTAATTAAAGACTTTCTATTGTTTTTGTTTGTTTGTTTTATTTTTCAAGACAGGGTTTCTCTGTAGCTTTGGAGCCTGTCCTGGAACTAGTTTTTGTAGACCCTCCCAGGCACTGGGATTAAAGTCATGCACCACCACCACTGCCCAACTAACGGAGGTTTCTTTTTTATTATCATTCCTATTTAATCTTATATGCAAGGAAAAGCATACTGTGTTCTTCAGAAGAGCAGATCAAGGGTTGTGAGTCATTTGGAAGGAAGAAGAGCAGTAAACATTACAAACTTCATCTCCCTTTAAAGAGCTTCCCAGACAGTTTTTCGTCCTAAACTCAATCTGGTGGGGACTGGAGAGATGGCTCAGCAGTTCAGCTCTTCTTTCTCTTCCAGAGGATTCAAGTTTGGTTCCCAGTAACCATGTAAGGTAGCTTATGTGGCTTATAACTCCAGCTACAGGTAACATGGCTTGCTCTTCTAGCTTAAGTGGGCAACTGCATACACTTTAAGTAGACTACATGCCTACACACACACACACACACACACACACACACACACACACACACACTGTAGTGATTTAAAATAAAACGAATCTGAAAGAGCCATAAAAGATTTCTGGAAAGACATTTACTGGAAACACTAAGTAATTTCATGTTATAAAAGATGTGCCAAAGGAAGTTCTATAGCTTTACACTGTGAAATTACATTACAATATTGATCTTCCTATAACAATAATTGAGGTTACCTTATCAATTTGGGTCTCGGTTTTGAGCAAGGTCATGTAGAAGTTCCATCTGGATTGTGACTCAGGTTCTATTTCTCCATTCTTCAACAAACTCCACTGTCTTTGTTGGGACAGTTTGAAAAACAAAGGAAATATCCCTCATAGACAAGAAGCATTTTGGGGAAAAAGCCACACTGGATTCCCCAACTGGTCTTTTTCTTGTGAAGATGAACTAACAAAGAAGCAGTCCTATAATCAAGTCAAAAGGGGACAGGATGCTGTGATGGTCATAATTTGTTGTACTTAAAATCATTACTATCATCTGTTGAGCAATTTTGTTATGTTACTTACCAGAAATAGATATATGAACATGTATCATCTGTCAGTACAGAGATGAAGCATCTTCTATTGAGGCCACAAACAAGAGCAGAAATCCGTGTCTTTGCTTGGAAGATTCCAGTTTAATCAACTGACTAATAAAAATCAAAATACTTGAGTTTTCTTGCAGTTCCATATTTTTTATTAAGGGATATAACTTTCTGAAACAGATGTACACAGAAGCCTAATTGAACTTCCTAAGTCACTTGGTGCATTTGTATGTGTGTGAGTGGGAGGTGTATGTGTGTGGGTGAAACACACTACATAGGTAACTATTTTTCTTTATTCCATGAACTTTAAATGCTTTTATGATATATTGAAACAACATTTAAAGGACTATTATTATCTCCGTGTTCCCAATTAGTATTCTCTATGTGAAAATGCTGAAGAAGCTGATGGAACTGGGTCTGGGTTTTTCACACTGATTTGGCACTAAATCAATTTCTCTTTGGTAGTTGACATTGTGATACCACTTGTAAGCAAAAACAAATGAAATGTAAATAAAAAATATGTAGCTTTTGTAATAAGTCTGCGATTGACTGAAATATGATTGCTTTCTTGTGTGACATCCATCATGCAGGATTACATTGCTTGTATTTACCACAGTATGAATTCCATTTATGACATTTGTCTCCAGGAATCAGTACTTTCCCAGTGACCAAATCCCCTTTGGAGGTTTGAATGGGAATTTCCTCCATAGCCTTTGGTATTTGCATATTTGTTCCTCAGTTTGTAACACTAATTTGGAAGCCTTGTTGAAGAAAATATGTTAGAAGAAAGTATGGAAGCAGACTTTGAGGCTTCAAAAGTCAGACACCATTACAAATTGGTCATTTGGCTACCTGTTTAGTTTTGAGATGTGAGCTCTCAGCTGTTCTAGCTACCATGATTCTGTGCCTGGGTGGTGACAGGTATCTTTCTAGAACCTTAAGCCAAAATAAATACTTCTTCATATAAGTTGCCTTGGTCAGGGTGTTTAATCCAAAAAATTGGAAAATAAATATTATGTTCTAATAATGTAGTCACATAGGTATTAAGGACATTTACTAGTTTTATTGCCTCATTGCTAAGGTGAGAGAGAGCTTTTTTATGTTCAAGTTGTTCATTCATGAATATCTTTCTGATTTGACCTCTATTAGTTTCCAAAGAGTATGTGTGCTTCTGATTTTCTGTCTCAGATCTCCAGTCTCTCTCTTATCTTGTAACTCATGGTGGAGATTAGGTACAGCTGATGAGCATCTGTGGCAGCACTGAATGCAATTTAGTTCCCCCAAGAACAGCCACAGAACCTAGCTGCCAGGAATCCAATGCTAAGTACCGTGTTTCTATGCTAGGGAGTTTTCCAGTTAATTATTCATTTAGATGTTAAATCTTTATTTTATAATTATCTGTACATTTCCCCCATGACAGGCATTATAACCCATTACCACATATATGAGTTAATTTATTCTTCTGAAAAATTTTTGAGAGGGGCATTCTGAGAAATGTGGGCATTAATTTCTTACAAGCACTTGGAGTGAATCTGGAGTCATCTTGGACTTATCAATTTTTCTATACAAATTGAGAATATATAATGTATAATAATATATATATAATATATAATTGTTTGTCAACATTTATTAAAATATATCCATAAAGTTATATATTCAAACAGAGGGTCTTCAGTAGTATACACAGTCTGCATAGTAAATCCATTATTGTCCGCATCAAATCAAGCCTATCATACTAATAAACACCAAGAGATGATAAAACTCAGGACTTTATCGCATAAACTCAAATTAAATTGTAATATGCTCATGAAATTCTTTAACAAGTAAAACATTTTGTTATTTCAAACATTTAAATTTCAGTGCCAATATTAAATAGTTCTTTGAGAGTTATACATTTAAATTCCTGATATAATTAACAAGTCCTTTGATGCATCATTCAATCTGAATTATCCTACAATAGGAACATTTCAAGTTCATCCGATTGTTTTCATTAACTTTGTTAATGACCCTGCCCCCTAAATTTCTGCAGAGAAAGCAGTCACGATGATCAGTGACATCACTGTGATCTCCCCAAAGTGATTTTATGAGGATTTGGTAGATTTCTACTTTCAAATATCTTAATTTTTGCTGAACAAAAAGTATTTTATAAACATATCATTTCTAATCATAAAGCTTATTAGAATTTTTCTGGCCTTTATTGAAATTGCAATAAATCCACTCTGACAAGCTATTTGCATAATCTGCTTGGTTTAAGTTTTCAAATATTATAGTAATACTATTTGTACCAGTTTTATCTACAGAAGGACAAGGTTGTTTGTCCTTTGATATATTTCTAAGCATTGCCTAAAAATGTTGAAATTCCTTGGTCTAAAAATTTAACGTTGTTTATAGGTATTGAATACAAATATTTCTTCTTCTCTAAACTTTTCCCATGATAAATGTGATCTGCAATAAGAAAGAGACAGTCTAAGGATAGTTTTCAAATAAAAGCTGGGTATAGTAGGGAGACAACTTTGAAAGCTCATTCGTGGTCTACAGTATTTAAAATCACAATTAAATGGAATTTATCATTCAAAAAATAGAAGCAATTCTAGCATATTGCATTTATCAACACATTAAGTCTATTGCTGTTTCTATTAAACATGTTAGTTTTAAATTTCTATGGAATTCATGGCTATACATGGTAAGTTACTTTTAAAATAACCATTTATTAGGTAATTTAACCAGGCTAGGAAAATAATACATTTGGGGATGTTTGCCCTATGGCTAGCATGATTTTAAATTTCAAGCAGAGATTAGTTTCTAAGAGAAACTCTTGAAAATTTAACGCAGTAGGTATGACTAATCAAACAGATAGCTTTTCTGCTTTTGGAAAAAGTCTATTATTCATCTTTCTGAGATGCGAAATTACCTACTTCATTCCTAGAGGATGCCCTTTTGCTGAATCCAAGGTGTGAAAAGGTCCTTGAATTTCAACCAGCAAGAAGTTCTCCACAAACCATTAGCCCATGAAATAAGTCAGGAAGGCTGGGAGAGCTCCAGCAAATGGAGGAGAAGGAGGATGCAAAGATTGAATGGGACCTGAGCCCAGCTGAGCGAGCACAGACAAGGCTAAACATAAGACCTGGTTCCGTAGCTACCTAAGGTAAAAGAATGATGTTGTAACTGGGATAACAAGGAAAAGTATTGCTTGGATCCCTCAACCAATCACACTATGGAAATGATGAACCACAGGAAACTGTAATTCTACCCAGAATCACATTGTGGGAGAAGGAAAGTCCTGGCACCAGCCATAGGTTACAGTTCTCACCCCAAAAGGAGACTTCACACAGCCTGCTAAGTCACCTTGCTATATCTGACTGGAGACGAGAAAAAAGACAGGTCCCTCGTGGACTACGCAAATGTGCCTGGACTTCTGTTTAAACTTCTATCCTACTTCAGTACCCAGAACTATGTACTGTGTGTAATACTAAATCTCGTTGTCCCTCTTCCCAGTGTGACGATATCTAATAAAATTTTTTGTGCTTTTAAATATTTATTTGCTATTTTAATTGGCCTCTGGAGGACAAGTAGCTGAACTTAACTTCTTGAGCTACAGATTACAAAATCAAGTTCGGTAGCAAAAGTGCTGCTAAGAAATCAGTCATTAAAACTCGTGAACACCAAAATAAAAATGTATATTGTTTGGTATGTAAAAATAATGACTACTACTCAGAGTAATTCATTGAAAGATGAAGAACCAAAATAAAATTAGAATATATTATAAAATATTATGAATTACTATAAATTATTATAAATAAAATATTAAAAGTATTATAAAATAACTCATCAAATTTGAAACTTTATTTAAGACCAATTAAATATAACATAAATTAAACATAATTCATCTTCACTGAAATATTAACAATTTATAAGTAAAACACAACTCTAACATTTACCTGGTGTGCTTTTGTCAGTGGCAATATTGACTCTGACTCTGAAAGAATCTTGCAAATATGTAAAGGTATTATTAGAAATGAAAGGTTTCAGGATCAAAGTAAAGAACAATAGAAATTAAACTATAAATTCTTTCTCGGAATAATACTTGTATGTTTATGAAGCTGATGAATATATATATATATATATATATATATATATATATATATATATACACACACACATCTATACAAATGAACATATTCTATATACATTGAAAGACTCTAAATGCATTTGTAAGCCCCCTCAACCCTAAGACATTTTTCTAAAACCTTACACTCACTCTGTCTTGGAAATGGGACAGTCGCCCCCACATACATGCTGGACTGCTTATCCTCCTGTGTCCTTGAGAATAATCTCCAAACATAACTTCATTCTTGGAATTGAGGCAAAGACAACCCACAGATGTTGACTCAGTTCCTGATGTATTGATTTAGTCACTAGAACGAGGTCAGGATGGACTACAGATGCTCTCTCTTATCACCTGACCATACAGCTATTCTCCTGCCCTGGAAGAGACCAATCACTGCTACTAATCCTTTGAATAAGCCAATAAGTTGGAAAACAATCTACAGGTTCCCCCTTGTGTCTATGGCTTTTTGCTTTAAAAGACGGACTGTAACAACTATCGGATGTCCTTCATATCCCGAACGTGAAGGGCCCTGTCATGACAGAATAAAAATCCTCTTGCTTTTGCATCAATTGAGGCTGTGTGAGTGGTGTCTGGAGCAACTCCTCCCTGATGTTTGGACATCTAGTCTAACAACATATGTTTGTATATACACACAAAGTTAAAATTTCACATTGTTAAATTAGAATTAAGAAAAGGGGCATGCAGTTTTTATAGTAATACTACTCTGAGGATCATCATAGTATATACACATGTAATTCCAGAACTCCAGGAGCATGATATTAATATCATCCTGAACTACAAAACAAAACATTGTCTCTACACTTGTGTGTATGTATGACTATATAAGTTTGTATATGTGTATATGCATATGTATGTATGTGGTTGTGCATGTTGTAAGAAACTTCATGGTTTTCCTTTTCACTGTAAAATGTCTCTTCAAACACACAGGAATGTTTCTCCAATATGAGCATAAGCTCCATTTTGAATCTGCCAAAGGTTTCCACCTCTCTTAGTGCTTTGGCTTGCTCCAGTCTGTCTCTTGAGACACTGCTGTAGACTACATATTCGGTGACAAAAATCTCACAGTTTCCTTTACATATACCTTATCATTTGATTGCTTCATGAAATTATAAGGTTCTATTTTGTCACATTCTCAGTGCATAACCTTCTTTATGAAGTCAATATATTTGGTTCTGTTTCGCTTAATTAATTCAAGCATCTTACTACCAAGCTCTAATGTTTAGATGGAGAGAATAGCAGTGCTGTAAGACCTGGTGTCTCTTAATATTCTGAAAACAACACAAGGAAATCTGTGACATTTTAGGGTGCTTTGTATTTATTCCTGACCACTGAGGTTATGGGCCCTCAGTTGTCCAAGATTTGTAAACCCAAAAGTAAATGTATGCCAATTTATGACTTAAGTTTTTTTTATTTAAATTTATTTATTTATTAAGGATTTCTGCCTCGTCCCCGCAACCGCTTCCCATTTCCCTCCCCCTCCCCCGATCAAGTCCCCCTCCCTCATCTGCTCGAAGAGCAATCAGGGTTCCCTGACCTGTGGGAAGCCCAAGGACTGCCCACCTCTATCCAGGTCTCGTAAGGTGAGCATCCAAACTGCCTAGGCTCCCACAAAGCCAGTACGTGCAGTAGGATCAAAAACCCACTGCAATTGTTCTCAGGAAATTCGGGATCAACCTACCCCTGGATCCAGCAATACCACTCTTGGGAATATACCCAAGAGAGTCCCTATCATACAACAAAAGTATATGCTCAACTATGTTCATGGCAGCATTGTTTGTAATAGCCAGAACCTGGAAACAACCTAGATGCCCTTCAACGGAAGAATGGATGCAGAAAGTATGGAATATATACATATTAGAGTATTACTCAGCAGTAAAAAACAAGGACTTCTTGAATTTTGCATACAAATGACTTAAGTTTTAATTTACTAACATTATAACTCTCAGGAAACTCATAATAAAAGGTACTGGTAATTTTAGAATTAGACACCTGTATGCTCTATTATTTATATGGTGGGATGTTTTAATATCTTTTTGTCCATATTCCTACCAGATGATGATCCTTAGATCTCAAGTTTGACTTTCTTCATGTTTCTCTCTGATCAGGCCATGGAGACTTTTGATTTCTCAATAGATAATGTCATCGCTGAAGTAGCTATAGAAAATGAATCTTTCAGCTTCCATCAACCCTTGTGATTAAAGAATCAGAGGCTCAGATAGTGAAGTTGAGACAATCAAAAGAAAAAAATTTGCAAGATATGATAAGAGGAAGTAGACTCTCACTCAAGAGTCTAGTGGAAACCCCTCACCAGCAGTGTCAAGAATACCAAAGTGATTAGTAATATCTCTGAAGGGTTATTAACCCAGAAAAAATATTGTTTCTGTATAAAGATTCTTCAAACAAGAATGTTAAAATAATAATTATTCAATCTTAAGGCCTAAATGTACAAGCTCTTTCTTCATTCTAGTGGTAAACATCCCATTTTCAGTGCCTTGTGAGATACTCCATTTACTTTAAAAGACATATTTTAAAACCTTATGTAACTGTTATAGCTTGTAACTCAAGTTTAGCAAAATGTAATTATTTTTAAGGACCTCTAGAGCCAATCTACAATTTGACTTATAAAAATATACTTTTAATTGTATAGGAGTTCATTGAGGTGTATAGACTTTGGATATGGCTAATCTTGGTGTGTAATGTTTTTGCTTAATTGCAAGATGTAATAAATATTATTTTAAAATATGGGAAAATTCTTATCAATACTAAGCTTTAACATGAGAGCCATTAAAATGCTATAAACAGCTCTTGCTAAAATGGTCAAATGTAATTTGCCTTGGAGAAACTTACTCCTACACTCAAACTTAAGAAGGAATGCTGCCAATTAGTTTCCTTTCTCTGTGTGTCCTGCCTGTGTTCTTATACAACCTAGGATCACTGCTTACAGGTGGTACCACCCACAGTAGTGTTAAACCCTTATAAGTGAATCACTAACCAAGAAAATGCTCCATAGACCAACCAGAGGGAGGTAATCGTTCAGTTGAGATACTGTCTTCCCAGGTGACACTAGCTTGTTTCAAGTTGACAAAAAATAACTAGCGCAGATGGTCATACATTTAATTTTGAGACATAGTTATCAAGCCTGGGGGAAGTCTCAAAACATTGTTGAAAGCTGTTATAGTTTGTAAATATTCTGATTTCTTAGGAATAGCATCTAATTTGCATCTCTGGGTGAGAATTTTCAAAACCATGGGTTGTCTCTTCAGTAAATCTAGGGTCACCTCCAAGGTAGGAACTGACAACAATAACCCCCTTGGATAAGAGACATCTTCTTGAATGCTTTCTACTACACAAATTTGGTTAAAATGAGATACTGGATATGAATTAGGGTAAAGAACAAAGCTCCAGTGTTGAAAAGAATATTATTATTATTTTTTTTTCCAAGACATGGTTTCTCTGTAGCTTTGGAACCTGTCCTGGAACTCCCTTTGTAGACCAGGCTGGCCTCAAACTCACAGAGATCCGCCTGCCTCTGCCTCCCGAGTGCTGGGATTAAAGGCGTGCGCCACCACCGCCCGGTGAATATTATTATTTTTAAAGGGTGTATTGTAAGCAGTGGACTTTATACAATGCGCAGTACATATTGGAGAGAAATTCAGTATAAACAAAGGAAGAATTTGTTTCCTGTGTATGCTAGGTGGCTTTATATTTTGGTTCACAGTTTTTAATTCTTATCTACCGAGTATGTCTTTACCCATTACCCATAATGCATCTGATTTTATTTATATTCATGCACAATTATTATGCATAAATATAAGGTACCATATGTCCTTATCAATAACAAATATGATTTTAATCATATGTACACCCTATTACATATAGACAACAGGCAGCCTATGTTCTTAACCCTAATACATCTCATTTTAATCATATGCAAAAACAATAATCATGTGTAGACATAAAGAAGCAAATAGGAGATTCTCCATAAAAGTTAACATAGAAGATACAATTTGTCTTATACATACAAACCAGATTGGTTTTCCTTCCTTGTTGCTGGTTGTATTTGGAATGTACTTGAAAATAATCTGGTAAAATACAGTGATGCTTAAAGGCAGAAGAAGCTTGTTCCATTTTTCAGAGAAAAGCATTTTTTCATCTTGATGGGGGTTCTTACGTCGAAAACAGATAGCTAGCCATATTGTTTTGAACACACATTATTTTATGTGTTCAAAATATCTGCAAATGAGTGTCCTAAGCTGTCAACTGTGTTATAGAAAGAGGGTGGACAATCCCAAACAGAGGGGTCCCAGGTTACTAAAGTATTCCCTCTGCTTTCTTCAGTGTCAAGAGTTACCCGGTGACCCTTAAGGGCTGTCTGTAGCTGGTTGTGTAAGCTTATCACCAGGGAAATTTGGACACTGTCAGGCTTTAAGAACAATTGTATTAGGAACTGAGGGCTCATATTCTCTTCAAAGTATGGAACATCATCCTTTATGATGATTTCTGACTTATAAAAACTTAAAATGGAAGAAAGGGAGAGGAGGAGAGAAAAATATATTCTTCAATAAAAATATAATTGTTTTTAAAAAAAGAAAAAAAGAAAAAGAAATTACCTTAGAATAAAAGTTTAGAAAATGATATTCTAAGCAAATGGATCTAAAAAGAAAATTGGTATAGTTTGTTAATATGCAATGAAATAGACTTCAAATCAAAACTAATTAAAACAGATGAGGAAAAATACTACATCCTATTACAGGAAAATTTCACCAACATGACACTGCCATTCTTTTTTTTTTTTTTTTTTTTTGAGACAGGGTTTCCTTGTAGCTTTGGATCCTGTCCTGGAACTAGCTCTTGTAGACCAGGCTGGCCTCAAATTTACAGAGATCCACCTGCCTCAGCCTCCCGAATGCTAGGATTAAAGGCATGTGCCAACACTGCCCAAAAGACATCTATGCCTCCACCTCAAGGGCACTCACTTTTGTGAAAGAAACACTAGGACAGCTTAAAACACATATTGGCCCTCCTACCCTGACACTGGGGACTTCAACACTCCACTCTCATCAATGAATAGATCATACAGATAATAACTAGAAACTACAGACATTATAAAACAAGAGGATCTAACAGATATCTGCAGAATATTAAACCCCCAAACAAAATAGCATACCTTCTTCTCAATAGCACATGGAACTCTCTCCAAAGCTAAATATATATTTGGATACAAAGCAAGTTTGAACAGATATAAGAAGATCGAAATAACTCCATGCATCCTATCATACCGCAATGGATTAAAGTTAGATTTAAACAGCAACAGTACCAAGGATATGTTAAGATAGATGCTCATATTTACTATAAATTTTTACTGTAAGTTTCTTATCCTTGAACTTTAACTTCCTCCCTATTTATAAATCTTTTACCCCTTTTCTGTACCTCTTTCTTCTGTAATTTAAATGACATGAATATATATATATATATATATGTATACACACACACACACACACACATATATATATATATATATCTTTATCACATTGCTCATTTGCTCTGTATAAAATGACAGTCTCTAGCAGCACATTTACTCACTGTTTTTGCTTCCTTATTCACATGGTTGTAAGCACATCTGTTGAAACTTTTAAATAAATTCGTTAGACTTATAATACACATTTTTATAATATTTATCCAACAAACTTAATTAACTATAACAGCACAGTGTTTTGAAAGACATAAACACGGATCTATTAGTCATATTCTAATTCTTTATTACTTCTTTTCTTTAAGTGTTAGCCTTTCAATTATTTTTAAGTTTTCTTCCTGATTTTCCTAGATGCTGATGATCTAGAGCTATATTTCATATACCTCTTTGTAAATCAATTTTTGATTCTTCATAGGTGGTGGAATGGGAGCATATGTGGAGGGAATGGGAGGAGCAGAGAGAATGGGAACTTGCATTGGTATGTATAATGAAAAAGATAGTTTGTTTTCATTTTTAAAAATTAAAAAAAAACCGTAATCAGATAGTCTTGGTTTAGAAATAACATTAAGTATATTTTTAATTGGAGTCAAATGTTAACATCATTGAAATATGTCAATCTACCAGTTTAAATGTGATGCAACCTACCTTTTTGAGAACTTGATGTAATGTAATTATGGAATAATTCATTAAATAAGGTTTGAAAAAAATTTCAAAGAGACAAAATACTTAAGAAAACATCGCAGAGTCTATTCTTGAGTTCAAAGCTATGTTAATACTGATTACTTCAAGAACAAAAATTATAACTCTTGAATCTGTAGTGTTATATTGATTATTTTTGCATGACTCTCACCAAAATATCCTACACAATGACTTAAAGAAAGAAACAACTATTTTACTTATAATTCACACTTCTTAGTTTTTGACTGTAGAAGGAGGCTGCTTATTCTTCTTGGCTACCCAGAACTAAAATAACCACACAGAAACTACATTAATTAAAACACGGCTGGGCCCATTAGCTCTAGCTTCTTATTGGCTAACTCTTACATCGTAATTTAACCAATTTCTATTAATTTGTATACCACCATGATGTCCTGGCCTACCAGCAATGTTTCAGCATGTCTATCTCCAGCGGTGGATCTATGGCGTCTTTCTTACTCCAACCTTCTTTCTCCTAGCATTCAGTATAGCTTTCCCTGATTACCTAAGTTCTGCCTTGCTATAGGTCCAAAGAAGTTTCTTTACTCATTAATGGTAATCACAGCACACAGAGGGGACTCCCACATCATTTGACCCCATTGATTATGGTCCCCTGTGTTAAAGTGGAATATGATACTATCAAGATAGTCTGGTAGCGGAGCTGAGCACAAGAGTGAGAACTGAGGACTTAGTGCAACCTTCAAAGCTTGGTCCCAGTGTCCTATTTGACCAGCTATGTCTCTCTGTCCTAAAATTTCCACTCTTATCCAAAATAACACTACAATCCATAGAAAAGACAATTAAAACACACATAGTGGGGGGATATTCCATAGTCAAATCATAACAAATAACAACTGCCTTTCAGTATTTTACTAGGAGCAATTAAATTAGTGAAAATAAATGCAACACGGATGTCCAGTTCATAAACTACATGTTCATGGTCCCTCTCTGCAGTGATCTGCAGGGTTGTTTTTGCTAACAGATTCTTATAAAACAGTATTTTCTCTCTTTGCTTTGTTTTTTTTTCTGACTCAAAATTTGTGGGAAAATGTGAAATTTTTAAAGGTGTTTTTAAAATAAGGTAGATGCAAAGAAAACCACTGAGTGCAGGTGTGGTACTACTACACTCACCATACAGCATCTGGGCGCTGACTGGCTTTTCATAAAACATCTGGACAGTGGCTAGCTCCTCATTCACACAGTGTTCTGGTCATGAAAGCAGTCAGCAACTATGTTAAAAACTGGCAAAAATGTATATACTTACAACATCTAGCTCTAGGAATTATAAAATTCAAAAGTGTTAAATAAGCCAAAATTTCTTGACAGAGTAGACAATGGACATATAATTAAATGTGCTTGATAAATGTGAGTGGGTCTATGGATCAGCCGCTTTCCACAAGATAATGGATTAGAGAAGATAATGTCCTCAGCTGTAGGACTTCAGATGCAGACAGTCAATAAAGCACCCCAACTCCATGTCACAGAGGTAATTCCTTGTAAATAGTTTCAGAATTCAAAGACTTTCTGTGTGAGTTGATTAATTACCAGCTCTATTTTGTGAATTCTCCAATCTGCAGACACAGCCGTCATAAAACAAAGCATTTCCACAAAATGCATTGATCCCCAGGGTTGATCTGCCATGAAGAGATTGAAAAGCACAATCTTCAGTTCACTCTGTGGATCTCTTCTTAGTTCCAGATAAATTCAGCCAAGGTTAATCTCCATTTACACTAGAAGCCAAGAAAACATATCTCTTACATGTTTTCCCAATTTCTATTTACTCTGGTGCTTCTGTGCATACAGTCTATACAAAGAACCACTAGGATTAGATAAATCAAGCCCAAACATGTGGGAAAGGTGGGAAAGATCGATAAAATCAGTTATTTCACTCATCTGCACAATACGGGCTACTAATCTGTGTTGTATACATCTCTCTCTCTCTCTCTCTCTCTCTCTCTCTCTCTCTCTCTCACACACACACACACACACACACACAAACACACACACACATCTGGCCAAGTCTGGCTCTGTTCTGCAGAATATAACCAAACACGTGAACCTTCTGTCTCAGACTTCAGAGTTCTTGGATTACAGTGAGCAACACTGGGTCCAGCTTACAAAGTGTCTTAATAGCAATGCCTGTAGGTAGGTTTTGGAATGAACTGATCTCTGCATACCAATATATACAAGATCATCATATTCTGACCTATGATACCATGTAGCACACAGGTAATAGCCATGTTTCAGTTCCTCTTCTTATCACTGTGGACGTGAAGTAAGTACTTGATGAAGGAATGGCTGATTGTACTCACTGTTTCTGAGTTTCTCCTCCACAGATATTTGGCTTCATGCTCGTGAACATGGTTACTGGAGTGTGATGAGGGAAAGGTTTTACTACAGGAGCAAAAGGGCAAGGGAGAGACATGGAGTTGTCAAGGAAAACACTCACTCCCAAAGGAGTACTCCAATGGCCTATATATTCTAGGTAACCCCATCTCTTGGGGAGCATCCTCTCAATGTAGAAGTCATTAAAGGAATTCCCCTTCCCTTCCATGAAACAGCCTTTCCCCAGAACATCAAATTTGATGAAATATTCTGTGTTCTATGTTGACATCCACACAACTTTGCTCTCACATTGATGATTTAAAAAGAGAAAAAAAAATGATATGTAACGTGTACAGTATCTGCTTTTTCATTGCACTGAGTAATATTTCTTCATAATCACAGTGAATATATTTTGTAAGAAAGAAAAACTTGAATAATACATAACAAAATATGACAGGAGAATGAATAAATAAACTCTGGTATGTTTTTAAAATAGAAAACCAGTTAGCAATGGGAATAAATGAATGATTGATTGTTATGCACAGTGGCATGAGTGGATCTCTCAAATAAAATGTGGAGTGCAAGACACGAAGGAAAGCAGACAACATAATTACATTCTGTATGTTTTTGTTCATATTAAGGTGGCAAATATGCATAAGCAATCTATGATTTCAGAAGTCAGGGGAGATGGCACCCTTGTAGGCAGTAATGTGACTTGGTGAACTTCTTGTCTTCTCCATTTGGAAGCTAAAGGTGTACCTGTGGACTATGTGGAAACCATTTGCTATGAGCTTGAATGGTGAAATTAAATCATTCATTTAAAATACGATTAATAGTAAACACCAGAGAGTGACAGAGAAATGACAATAAGGATAACTTCAAGTTGTCAGATATAAAAAAAAAACATGTTTTAAAAAGCAAACAGTCATACCCCACCAAAAACACTTCCTCTCTCGTATGGAGTACTACTTGAAATGAGTTATGAAAATAATTAGAGATGTTGCACTACTGCAAATCACTGAAAGCAATAGAAAAATAATGTTTAAGTAGCAAAAGGAAGGGTGAAGAAGAATTCACAGTGGCCAAACCATTGTTACTGGAGTGTTTATCTAAAAAGGGACTCCTTACATCCAGTATTTATAATTTAAATGTTTAATGACGTATAGGACATAAAGATTGGGCAAAAGTGATGAAACAATGAGGTTCATATTGTTTGGACAACATAGAGATATTTATTAACGTTAGACTACATGGTTAATATCTGTTAAATACATGGGACCTAAGTAGTAGAAACATGATTATTTGTGAATGCAGCAAAATGGAAAAGTAGCTAAGGAAAAACCTGACTATAATTATTTGTCAGGAAATCAGAGATAAGACAAAAGCTTACTTTTAAAAAGTAAAAGCAAAACATACAAATCAAAAATATAGAAATAAGTCCTAAGCATAAATGTTCCTAATTATTAAGACAGCCTACTTGAGGACACAAATTGTCAATTTGAATGGGTGATATAAGTTCCCTTCAAAGAATTTGAATATGTGTCAGAAATGTTGGAAAAGTAATAAACATCAAATAAATGCAAAAGAAAGAAAGCATATAGATGTTCTGTCTGACAGAATACACGGAGAAATTATATTGAGTCTGAAGGGAAAAATTTTAAAAATTCATTACTATGCTAAACATATAACTCAAAATTTATAACACAGTTATTCAAAATATATTATGCACATAAATTACAGTCTCAAAATATGTAATTTAAGGGAACTTGCAATCAGATTGATAAAATTTAACATATAACATAAGACTGTATATTATTCTAGAATAAATCAAAAGATCAGCAACAAGATCAGTTCTTCAAAGGGTGCATACAGTTCCTACATTAGAATTTGATGATAATCATCATTAAGGAATGCTTGCAATGTACACAGAACACTGCTATGTGCTTTGAGCTTTCAATTTCAACTATTATCCTCATATTGTTATGAGAACTGTTATTGTTGCCAGTATTTACATATAATAAATATGAGTCATTGAGTCCAAATGATTAAGATAGAGTACTGACCGTTTAGTCTTAAAAACTATCCGTGATAAACCTAATTGATTGAAATCAAGCCTCCTCAGAGACCATGAAGTAGTGGTATTCTATTGACAACTATTGAAAGCAGTATGTAAACTGCTTCCTAAGTACTCAGCCATATGCAAGTCTGTGTGGCTTGATGATAGAGCTGATACCCAGGTGAAAAGGGTTATGATACACCAACATAAAATGAGCTTTAAATATCTACCAGTGGCACAAATTTACACACACACATGCATGCACGTATGCATGTACTTAATGTATTCTGCCAAAAGGAAAGGTACATATAAAGGATGAGCCAACATGATAGCAAAGGTAAAGCTATAGAAATAAAAGTCACAGGACTAGTATAGAATTCTGTCTCAAAATAATTCTGAACATAAATTTGCATTAAAGAGATAATTTGCAAGATAAACAAATATGAGAGAAAGAACATTATTTCCTTTTTATATAATTTCACATAATATATGCCAGTCCCTCTCGGTGGTTAGCTAATCCTTTTACCCCTCCTTTGGTGGAATGCTAAACTGGCAAGTTACTTCCAAAACAATAGAGGGGGAAGCAGGAGGCTGGTCTTCAGAAATCTAGCAAATCTCTCTTTTGCCAAGACCAGTGACCACATGTGTTGCATGTCCTACTACTGTTGTACATTACTAAGATCAGACACCACTCTCAGAAGCCATAACGGCCCTAAACATGAGAAGACAATCAGTCGGTCTCAACTGAAAGGCAGTTTACAAGATACCGGAGTTGAATTCAACCAAAGTATTGAGGTGGCCAAAAGTGAAAGAGAACTGAGAAAAAGGAGAATCATGTAATGATTAGTGTGATGTGGAGTCTGACATTGGGTCACAATCCAGAAAAAAAAAAAAGAGCGAAAATCAGGTCAAATACAAATAGAATGCAGAATTAAGTTTTCAATAATGTCTTTAAATTATTTTGTCTCAGTTTTGCAATAGGTTTCTAAACAAAAGCTGTTAATAGCAAAGCAAGCTGAGTGGGGCATTGGAGATGTCTCCATCCTACCGACATACTCCATACCGACAAAATCAATACTTTAAATACTAAATCATGATAATGTTCCTTATATAAGAAATAATGAAATGTTACATATCCAAGAGAATAGAGTATTTTCAAACACGCACAACTGCCAAGCAATAGAGAAATTGTAAAAAAAAATATAGATGATATCTCATAAATATGAAGAAAACACTATTAAATTCTTGAGAAACAAAAAAAATCAAGGGTAAAAATATCAGTAAAATAACAAAACTAAGTTAAAGTATCAGTGGAAAACAACAAATCCCACTGGATAGAATATTTTTAAAATCTTACAAAGCAATAACATAGGAAATCTAACGTATAGGAAATGAGCAGAGGATATTAAGTACAAAAATAAGTAAAGTGTGGTTTAATCAAAAAGAAACTACCTTACCTGACTAGGAGTCTTTTAATTGAAGTTTAAATGGGCTGTATTTTATTTGTTAACTGGAAAATAGCAAAGGACATACAAGTGTGGTATGACTGTAGGGGTTTGGGCGTATCTATTCTGTTTGATACATGTTTTAATGAAATTACTCTTTTTGGAACTAAAATGTCTGCACTGACTGTCATGATGGCCACTCCCTTAACAATTATCAGTGACCACATTTAAGTAGATCTACTGGGTCTCTTACCAAAGTGCTCAGAGAAATAGAAGAGTATTGTTTTATTTACTATTCTTGTCATTCAAAAACAACATGTGAGCTGGACTTCAGCTCGGTGGCAGGATTCGTTCTCAGGCTGAGAACAGCTTTGGGTTCTATTCCTAGTACTACAAATTAATAGTGATGATAAATATAAAAGAGAAAAGAAAAGAGAGATGCAAAAAAGGAGGATGAGAAGAAGAATAAGGAAGAGGAGAAGTAATCAGTATCAAAGGGATGTGGAAAATATTAAATGCTCTTGCTATGTCCTTATAAATAAGCGCATAGTCTATGGAATGTACACACATCAAGTAAAAAATCACTAATCAGTGTATAAAATACTAAATATATATGCTATTAAATAGTAAAACTATTTGTGAAGTAGTGTAATTTTATTGATAAACTAATTAGCAAAAGCATTTAAATCCCCAAAAGACACCAAAGTAAATAATAATTGATCTCTATGATCAATAATAATGATCTCTATGATCAATTCAGTTTGTTTTCAATTTAGTATTGGAAAATTTCACATGTGTGTAAAGTTTTAAGAATTTAGTACTGTGTTATATTCCATCTGACTCACTCCCTTTTGTTTTCACAGACTTTGCCTGTCTGTGAATCAGAATGGTCAATTACAATAGAAAGACAAAATTAGAATAGGACATTCCATCTTGACTTCACATAGAACATAAACTACTTCCTTTCTACACTTTAGTCTTTAAGTTAATAAACACAATAACCAGCTCCCACCATTGTAAAAGCCAAATATATGTAAATACTACTTGTATCCTTTAAAAGATTTAAAGGAAATATCTTTAAATTCTCAAATGGTGTATTATTTATTGCAAACAAACAATTTAAATATACTTTTCTTTGAGTTATGGATCAGTAAGAGTTGGTATAAAATGCAACCAACTATGATATTCATTCTGTTTATAAAATATGTTTGTACGTTTATAGATGAAAACAAGACTTTGGTTTTCAGAAGTATTTGCTGGTCTATGATTTATTTTAAGAGCTTTTTTGATTCTATTATTTTACTGTTCATAAAACATCAGGGCTTTTCTCACCCTTTATGTATTGGTTCTCTGCTAGCAGGTGATGGATTATGTTGGTTGCTAAGGTCAAACTCTTGTCCATAAGATCATTCCCTGCTGAATGGTAAGATTTACAATAATCTTGAAATCCATACTACTCAACAATGCACATGCGAGTATCATTTTTTGATATGGGTCACAAAATGATAATGACAGTCATAGTATCAACAATTGAGAGTATAGAAAAAAAAACAGTTGTGGTAAAAGTGGTCTTGTCAACACATGGGTCCTAGAAATCAAAGATTTACTTTATAGAGTTAACATTTCCAGTGTTACGGAATATATTATCTCTACCTGTCATTCTCTATTGTGCAATACTTGTATGCTATAGATATCAACCAGGAGTTGTTTTTGACAAGCTGGTACACGATAAAACAAAGCAAACAAAGCAAACTCACAACTTTCACTTTAAGGGGATGACAAACAGTTCATTCTGGAGCCATTTTCAATAACTATGTCCTGGAAACACATATTTTGGAAACCCCAGATTTTCTGTTCCAACACAGAGACAATTTCATGAAGCTGTATAGTTTTAAAGAGCAAAGAACGCTATGAATCAGGTCATATTTAAAACTTCATATTGTCTCCTTCTGAGACACAACTTTAGCAAGACAGGTGAAGCTTGTCTATAGGCCCAAGATAATAGCTGATGACATTCTTAGCCTTTGGGTTAGTGAAAGCCAGAGGTTCTGCTTAAGTTAATAGATTGTGAAGGCTTTTTTATCTACTAGTCAGAGGATACTAGTGAAAAAGGTAGACAGACACAGCTTCCTTTCAGAGGTTCTAGTTTACACAGGTTTAACAATTGTTCAGTTGTTGATAATGATTATAATTTCCAGAAATGAAGCCACAATGGAGCTGGAGAACATGGCTTGAATTTCAACAGTCCTAACTGTGGCTCTGGTGACCTTGAGCAAAATATCACATCACAGGGCCTGTTTCTCCTATACCCATGTCAATGTGGAGACTTGGTTCATAACTGTTATTGTTCTTTAGAGATATTATTGTGTGGGATCCATGCACAGTAAATTAATTCAATGAATATGTGTGAAAAATGGAAGTAGCTAACAGTTATTGGCTAATAAATATTCTTCAGCTTTCTGTAGTGACAGACTTCAAACATTTGTCTGCCTAGACAGAAAGAATTATTCTTTAGACTATAGCTGCATATAAATGCACAATCTTTTTATCTGTCTATCTTCCATCTAGTCATCACTATCACATGCCAATCAATTTCATAAATCTAATCCATCATATTTTGAAGCAAAAACTTTACAAACAAAGACAGCCTTACCATTTATGAAAAAATAATGATAAGCTTAAATATAATTTGTCTTGATTAAAGGGACACTTAGTTGCTCCCAGCTAAGCTAATTTTATCACCTTCTAGTTTGAAATAGGTTCAATTTGGAGAGCCTGCTTTCCAGAAGCAAGGTTTGAGCTCAGTTTTATACATATGTGTTTACTCTTTCTCAGTCTCCAACATTTTATAATGAACACACATAGGCAGGCACACACACACACACACACACACACACACACACACACACAGAGAGAGAGAGAGAGAGAGAGAGAGAGAGAGAGAGAGAGAGAGAGAGTCAGTCAAATAATCCTAATTAACTCTATTTATATGGAATAGATTTTGTAATACGTGGCCTTGGATTTCTTTTCCTGATAACAAACTCATTTTTACTCATCACTCTCAGAACTTTTCCATCCACTTCTCCATCCTGGTGTGGGAACTACTTCTGTATATGTGTTGCTTTTATTGGTTAATGAATAAAGAAGCTGCTTTTGACCCATGGCTTAACAGAGTATAGCCAGGATGGAAAAGATATATAGTGAGAATAGGTGGAGTCAAGGAAAAGCCGTTTATCCGTAGCCAGAGACAGATGCCTCAGTGGGGGAAAACTGAAACTTTGCCGGTATAGGCCATGACCTCGTGGTGATGCACAGATTAATGGAGATGGGTTAGTTTGGGATATAAGAGCTAGCTAAAATTATGCTCAAGCTATTGACCAAACAGTATTACAAATAATGTAGCTTCTGTATAATTATTTTGAGTCAGAGTGGTTGGGAAACGAACTTATGTGGATATAGTCGACCACACTGGCGCCAAATTATTGGAGGAAGCTGGCAGGTCATTCCAGGCTGCCCAGACCATGCAAATCTGCTTGAAAGTTTACTGTATACCAGACACGTTTATATTCCTGAGTCTTCAGGGATGAACAAGTTAACTCAATATAAGTCTAGACCACATTGGTTAGCCAGTATGGCAATAAATCTGACAAAATATGAGTTGGTATAGGTCAAGTATGTTGAAAAAGAGGAGATAATAATTCTTAGATAATTACTAATTGAAATAAAGAATCTAATGGTTGTTTTTCAAAAACATGTAAGAGTTGGGAATGAACAATGAAAATCAGATAGTTAAATGTTTATGAAAATCTATGTCAATCATATCCTTTGGAAAAGTGTTATAAAGAGTTAGTAGTTGTGATTAGCTCAAAAAATGAATCATAAAAAATATATTTTGATTGGCAACTGAATCCTTTTCAGAACAGGATTTTCATTCATTACTGTGATCAAATTGGTGGGATACCATTTACAGTCTTCTTAGGAAAGACTTAGAGAAAATAAGCAAATGAATATCCTCAACTCAGTCTCTGATGTTACAGCCTGCAGTGAGCTGTCTCCATTTTCTTCACTTCTGCCCTATCCTCTTGCTTTTTGCAAAAGCTATTAAAAGTAGGAAGCCTCTTTTAAAATATAGTTTTTTTGAAGTAGTACTCATATGTGTAATCACATGTCATGGGAGATTGGGGCCTGAGAATAAGAAGTTCAAATAACAGTCTCCACTATTTGCTGAGTTTGAGATCATCCTGGACTATACAAGACCCCCCTGGAAAAAACAGAACAAAACAAATGAGAGAGAGAGAGAGAGAGAGAGAGAGAGAGAGAGAGAGAGAACAGCCTCTGCTATATACTGAGTTTTGAGATTGACCTGGACTATACAAGGCCCTTTCTGGATAACAGAACAAAATAAATGAGAGAGAAACTGAGTGTTTAAAGTTAGATAAAGTTCATTAAGACATGAATTGAAAGTGTCTAATTCACATACAACCATTACATCAGTAGTAATTCATGATAGAAGTTCCTATTTAATGACAAATTTATATTAAGATAGATATTTTTTCTCCACACTGCCTCTGTAATTTACCCATTCTTCTTAAGCCAGATTCACCACAGTAATTTTAATGAGGTCCAAATATAGAGTGTTGAGAGTTACCCACTTAAGAGCGAATCTCTCTACTTGTCATCAGCATAATGTAGTTAATAAAGAAAATATAAGAAGCAATATTCTAGTTTCACATGTCATTCTCGCTTGCCATATTACATGTTAAGGATTCAGGACACAAGGACTATGACTCCCCAAATTTGGTCTCACCCTAAGCCCAAATTTGAGATTTGAAACCATACTATTTTCACGTAAAAACAAAAATATGATCAGAACCTTCATTTGGCTTCAGAGCCTCATGCCTTAATTGTAGAAGCAAGTCATGACATTTCCTGCTTACTTTCGGATCCAGTCCCCCAGTGTCTGCTGTCATTAGCACCTCTAGAGTATGGTTCAGGTAAGATGCCTTTTGACAAGCCTCCTCTCCCTCCTGCTTGCTTTGTGCTTTGTTCCTGCAGTGAATGATAATGGACGATACACTCTCTGTCTGTCTTTCTCCTATATGACTGGATATTTCAAATTTTGGGGATAGAACTCTTCCATTCCTTTCAAGGACACCTATTTTTACATCGCCTCAAATATTGGTTTTAGCCAGAATCACATGAAGTTTGCTCTTTGGGCTGTGTCCTGAATCACTGGCACAACACACAGTCATACAAAATTGTCAAATGCTTTCCATTAGGCTCCTGAATATTTGAGCAGGTTAACTAGTAAGCCCTTGAAGAGGAAGTAAATCAAATGAAATGTCAGAGTCTTCTCAATTGCTATGATTGATTTATGTACTTCAGTGTCTCTCAGATTAGAATGGTACTGTCACTGGGCATGAATAATAAGCCGCCGACTCCTGTGCTGCAACATCCTTTCTCAGGTGGCACATCTGGGATTCCATTAGTTCCTGTTGCACTGAATTACACAGAACACAGAGAAATTGCTACTTAAAATCCCATTCATAATGCAAATGTCACTTTAACACTGTGTTTCAGTTGCTGTTTGTCTTTAATACCCTTCCTAGTCATTCTGTACCTGGAAAAGACACAAATGACAAGGCAAGGGAGGGCATGCTTTTACCATGGACAAGTATAAAGGCAGATTCTCTGTGACTTCCTTGACCTTGAGAAAACAGTTAAGATCTTCAGAAAAGTGTATTCTAGAGATTCAGATGTGGTAAGGTTCTTGAAAAGTACCAACTGTTACAAACAAACAAAAATGAAAAGGATAAAGTTGTACCTCACCCATTTCAGGCATTTAGATGGATTAAATGTTGCATGACACCATACTGATCCCTGGAACTCAGAGATTTCACTGTATTTGACATAAAATTTTTTCTAGATTTAACTTAATTAATAATTTTGAAGATGGAAAGTTATCCTGTGTCATCAAAGAGGATTCTAACTCTAATGGCAAATGTTCCTATGAGTTACAGATATCCTAAAAGGGCTATAGAGTTTAGAGATATAGCAACAACCTAATAAATAGTAGGTGCCATAGGAAAAAGAGATAGTTGGTTCCATAGCCTCAAGAGAAAGGAGGCTGGGTACTCCACCAAAATTTAACAGCATGCTTCCAACTTTAACAACTATTAAAAAATGTTTATTTTAGAAATTATGTGTTTGAGTATTCTCAGGATTATTATAGGATGTGTTGAAATTATTATTAGAAATATATTTAAGCATCAGTATTGAGTTTAAACTGTTTAATATTTCATTTTTCTTTAAATATCTGAATATAATACTTTATAAAGAACTTAATAAAGTATTACAGTGGTCAATATTCAAGAACTTTTTTCTTATTTTATTATACATATATATGGATGTGTGCAAAATGTAACTACAAATGTTCTAAAGACACTCATAAATATGTAATTTGAGTTTGGTGTTAAAGCAATGTGCCTTACCCTCTCCGAGGAGTAGATGGAAGGGTAGGTAGAGGGAATGTGAGGAAAGGAAGGAGTGGGAACTGGGATTGGTTTGAAAAATGAAAAGAGGTAGTTTGTTTTCTTTTTATAAAAAATAATAATAAAAATACCTAGGAAAACTGCCATGAGTGCAGGAAAAGAAAAAGTAAAGAAAAATGACTTCTCTCTCTTTATCCATAAAATAAACTTTGTTATTCTGTGATCAAAAAGCAATGAGAACAAGAAACAGAATGCTTGCTGTGGTTAACTCATGGACCATGCTTTGTGTTGTACGCTACAAGCACTTTGTGCTTATAAAATATTTTCAATCTACAAAATTATCTGCAAAATGTTACTCTCTCCACTTTTATATCAGAAGGTAGGTCCTCCAGAAATTTCTAACATTAAGAAATGCTTAATTTTGAGTGTCAAGTATATGAAGGAACAGATGCTTAGACTTTGGCTGGCTGGCATCAAGGTGGTGTGTGCGGCATTCCCAAGCATACATCTGTGTTTTTTCTGTCTCTAGGAAACACCTGCAGGAAGAACCAAGAAGATCTAAGGACAGTTATTTGTGCCCAGAATGACAGAAGGAACTGAATTATATTTGCACTCCCAGAAAAGTTGGGATCTGTAATATAGTTCTACATCCCAAGTTCAAGGATGTCATGAACCATGGCTCCCAAGGTGGAAGGAAAGAACAGAATTCCACAAATTGTCCTCTCACTTCAAATGTGCTCCGTGTCTTACTCCCACCTCCTACCATACTGTACAAAAAAAAAATAAGTAAAAAATAAAATAATTTTTGACAAAATAAAAAGGAATAATTTTAAAATCACAGATAAGGAGAAGAAAAATAAGACAATCCATGAATGGGATTCTCCACAGAAGTAAAGTGGGATCCTGGGATGAGGAGAGAACCCGAGAACCCAGGGGATTGTCTACAGGAGTGAATTGGGAACGCAGGAAATGCTTTGTAGGGATGGAGTAGGATCTGGACCCTAGACAGAGTGACGATTTTATTCAGATTCCACATGATTTATTTCCCTTACCCTTCATATGTTCTACATAATAGAGATACAATACCTGATTTATTTGATTACTTTTTCCTTCCAGGAAAACAGTTAAACAATTTGTGATTACTAGACCATTTAAAAAGGCCAAAGAAACCATATTTTTCATATTCATTGAATAATTTTTAGGAAAAATAAAGGAAATTATTTACACATAAGAGGAGTGATCTCTTTCTTGCATTTATTTATATTTGTTGGTCCTTTTGTTTGTTTATGTCCTGTGGTGCTGAAGATGAAACGCAGGAGCTCACATGCAATTGCCTCTCTCCTTAAGTTACATTCCTGCTCAGAATCATTCACTAAGAGAAGATAAACCGTCTCCTCTTCCACCTCGGCAGAGACCACTCACTGGTTATGAAAACTTGGCTATTGCTCAGTAGTTAATTAGTGCTGAGTTTTGAACTTGTGCTTCCAAATGAAAACAAAATGAACACGCACATTCCCTGCTGTATGCTGAAAACACAGAACACAGGATAATTTAACTACTTAGCAGACAGCTAAGAGGATGCTCCCACTGCCATCCCTTCTCCAGAATCAGCAAGGAGAAGGCCCTGCATTCAACAACCCAACTTCATTTTCCTTCAGTCTTTGCGCTTGTGCTAACCTGTCTTAAAATACCCTCATAACTGAATTCTGGGTCCTTAAATAACTCATTGTGAACTCCCCTTCCTTACTTATGAGTCAGCTAAGTAGGTCTGGACTGCTCTCTGCATACTGTTAATGCTGTGGTGCCCTAAATATGTTCACATGCATTTCAGCCTAGGATATTACATCCAATGTGCAATGATTAGTATGTCATCTCGACAGGCTCTAGGATCACTGACAAGACAAGCTTCCAGTGAAGGATTACCTAGATTAGGTTGGCCTGCTGGCATGACTCTGGGCATTCTCAGTTATGTTTAGTGAAGTAAGAGGACCCATGCTGTAGTGGAAGTAGTGGAAGCAAGGAGGTCTGAGGGAAAGCTGTTTCGTTTTTTGCCTGCTTGTTTTAGCCTGCCTGCCTGTCATTGTTGGTGACTGCTCGGCTGACACACTTGCTGACATCAGAACCCCACTATAGTGGCATTTGATTTGTAGTTTCATAAATAAAGCTAGCCTGAAGCTTAAAGAGTAAAGTAACCCCACTGGTCAGCCTTGCAGACCAGGCAGTGTTAACACACACCTTTAATCCCAGTGGCCACACTAGTTGCCATAGAAACCGGGCAGTCCATACCTTTAATCCCAGTGGTGCATGCCATTAATCCCAGCCCTAGAGAGGATTATACAATGGGAGGAGACTACTCTCAGTTTCATTCTGAGGTTCTTTGAGGCTGGATCACCATTTTCAGACTGTAAATGAGGTAAGAGCCAGCGGTTGGCTGTTTTTGTATTTTCTGACCTTCCGTTTGAACCCAAATTTCTGACACTGAGATTTTATTAATTGTGTTTCACCCCCACTTTCTTTAGACTGGTTTGTATTGAAGACCAGGTGGTCTTCAGGAATCTTCCTGGTCTATGATACCAGATTAGAACTATCAAGGAATCCAGCATTTTAAATTGAGTAGCTTCCAGATTCTCAAACTCTCCAGTATGGGCTACATTATTGAACTACCCAGATTTTCTCATTTAAGCCAATCTAATAAATCTCCTTTTACTATAAATTTTTATATCAGGTTTTTTTAATCCTATCGAAAAGCCTGACTTACATGCTATGTCAATAACCATCTGTTCCCCATTGCCCACCAGAGAGATACAGTTTAATATCTTCATTAGAGCAAACAAAGCAAAAACTGTTTGTGAACATTTGAGGTTTATACAGTCACCCAAAGAAACTTAATGTGTGAGGAGCAAAGCCAATGATAATTCATGCTTGGTACTCACCTGATAGTACTTCTTTTGCCCACTCCATATTGGGAAAGAACGTCAGTAACCATCACACTCTAAAATGCTAAAACTAGAGTCACTGTCTACTTATTATCCATTATTCTGTTTCATTTCTATGTAACTTAAGATAAAATGCACTTCTATTTGCCTCCTTGCTTCTACATTTGTTATTCTACACTAATATCCTACTCTGCTGCAAACCATTGTATATACTCTGTATGGTGTAGCTAACTCTGCTTCAGCTATATTTGTGTGCCTGTTGCTGTCTATATGCATTCTTTCTCCACAGCATTTGGAGTGCTCTTTTCCCTTTCAGGATAGGTAAACTTTGATGAAACATTCTAGCTATGCTCACAGTCTTCAACAGATTCCCTGAAGTCTTTTTAAGATCTTTCTGTCCAGCATGGAGTGGCCTATTTCCTTTGCTACCTGCATCTCAGATCTGCATTTGCTGGCAGATCATTTCTGGCAGCCCATCATCAGTACAGTGCTACTATCAGACAGATCTCCACTCAATATCCCTTTGAAAAGAGGCCACTGGAGATTCACCATCTGGGTGGATTTCCCTGTTGTGCACTCTCACTGCACTTATGTTCTGATCACGTGTCCCTTCAAGATGTTCCTTATGACATATGTCCTTTCCATTTAATACTATTATGCACCCATATTCTCACGAAGTTATTTATTTATTTACCTTGAGACAGAGTCCCAGCATGTAACTCTTGCTGGTCAGGAACTTACAGATGTCCACCTGCCTCTGCCACCTAACCCATCTCTCAGTAACTTGTAGGAATATAGTAAAAGGTTCTACATAACGTTCTCAGTGTCTAAGGAAATTAAATATTTATTCAGTAATTATTCTAAAGAAATGTATTCCATGATAATCCTTGCAAATAAACCAATACTTTGTTTGCATTCCTCTATGTTCAGCTCAAATGCCAGCCTCTTCATCATGCTTGTAGGACCTCCCATGCCTTCATTTTGTGCATAATTAATGACTTCACACTACATTCTCCTGTTAATGTTTGTTGGCACTGGTCTTAAGTTATCAGAGAAGAGAAAGACAATCATTACTATTTAGAATTAAAGGTAGAAGTGGCTTCATGCATGCTCTCATGGTATTTACTTGGTTACATTTCTCATCTTTTTCTCTGCATGACTCACTCTTTTCATTCCTTCTGCTGTCTCTATCATACTTATATCATAACACACACATATGGTTTGATATATATATATATAATTATGGAATATCTATCTATACATATATACACACATAATATTCCACATATACATATAATCACAAAGACAAAATAAAATACAATTCACATTTTAAAACAGAACACTTTTAACACAAATTAAACTCTAGTGAACTAGAATTTGGGCTTTGTAAATGGACAAAAGCAAGTGTTACATACGTTAAACAGCTATAGGGAATATAGTTTTAATACATGATCACATAGTGAATTTCTATGGAGATATAGAAACTATGACAGTAATCCCAGCACTAAGCAGGCTGAGGCAGGATGTCTGGTCTACAAACAAACCAACCAGCCAAGAAACAAAAAGAAAGAAAAACAAAGAAAAAACTACTAGAAAGGACAGGAAAAAGAGGAATAAGACTGTGTGTGCAAATCCCATGGAGCATTTACATTCAAGATAAGAAAGGCATTTTATATACTTTCAAATATTAACATGATATTCCACCAATACAGAGCCTCAGTAGCCTATGAAAGGAGCTCCTCTTAGCTGATGAAGAAGCATGACTATGCACATTGCAAACATATATATGCAAGACAAGCTATGCAAGGCATTGGACTTCAACGCTGCCACTAACTTCTGAGGTTACGAATATGGGAAAGACAAAAGAAACAAGACAAATCTGTGCTCAATAGACAACACAGTGATACCTGTGATCCCTGTGAGAAACTATGAAAGCAGAAAGCAGAGCACCCTGGAGGAAAATATGCTCCAGGCTCATCATCTTCAGCTCAAACCAAATTTTGATATTTGTAAGATCTCAGAGAAAGTAGAACTTGGTTTCTGATTCACTTTAGAAAGGGATTAGAAAACAATTGAAAGTTTCGCAATTACCACATCATAAAAGGGAGTTTGCTCAGGAGGAAGCTGACTGATTGATGAGATTCTAAAAAAGGAATCAGCTTTTTTTCTATGATCATAACAGGATACAATATTTTTTTAGAATTCCATACATGAGTACTATATTTACCATTGCTACTTTCTCCTCCAACTCTTCCTCTGCCCCCTTGACTCTTTCAAAACCCATAACTTCTATGGTAACTATTCTTTCTCTCTCTCTCTCTCTCTCTCTCTCTCTCTCTCTCTCTCTATCTATATATATATATATGTATATGTACATATACATGTATATTTATATTACACACATATACACACACATTCTACTGAGTTTACTCAATGTTGTTTGTAACATAATGCATGTGTTTAGTACTTATTACCTGAGATGAGATAACTGAATAATGTATCAGAATGTTCCTCTAGAAAACTGATTCCCTCCTTCTCAGCAGCCATTGACGGCCTGTAGTTCATCATCTAGGTTGAGTTTTGTGAAGCGTCCCTCATTCATGTTGATACATAAACTGTTGTTGTTATTTTAAAACTTGTTTAGGCAATCATATTGTTAAGATTTCATGAGGAAGCTTCTTTCTCATATCTTAAAGGCACTATCTTTTAACAAGCATCCAGGTCCACTAGGCAGTGGAATATTGAAGTCAATATTCAGAATATTTGGGAAATATACAATTTATTGAATACCTGGAAAGATGTGGACAGTTTTGTCAGTAAGGAAGTTAGTCATAGTGCAGTAATGATTAAACCGTATTGGTGAAGATCACCATGTCTGAAATGCCTAAATATCATGTATAGAGCTGAGTAAAGCATTATACCTTTATCTCAAAAACTGATCTGACATTGAAGAATGTCAGATTGTCAAGAAGTTCAAGAACTGTGAATCTCTAAAGAAATCTCTATCAACTGGCCAAGCAACCAAGAGTGGGAAGGTAGACCAGGTAGCATAACAAAGCAGATATTGTCACAGGCGTCTAAATATTTTACTTCTATCTAAACATTTTATATAGCAGTTTTTCAAATGCAAATTATAATAATATCTCTCATTCTATTATTTTAATTTTGTTTTTTCTAAAATATGATGGAATCAATGTAGGCTAAATTCCCCTTGGAGTTGATTCTTGATTCTTAGAATTTCACTGGTTTCAGGAGAGTTCACATTAACATGGAGCTACAGGCTTGTGATAATATAGTTCTATCTGTATTTGTGCATTCTAACTTTCCTTGTTAATAGAAAAGACTGGCTGTAAAATGCACATTCAATGTATAATATGATATGATATATATATACTTACTATATCAAAATAATTAAGTCATGTTTTACCAGCATAGTTAGCTTTTCATTATATACATAAGACTTTTGTTTTTGGCTAAAATTTAAAAATATGCATCTTTAATAATTTATAATTGATAAAATTCCTATTCCTAAAATATAAATGTTTAAATCTATATATTAAGTTTAATCTTTGTCTTTATATTGAATGGTTGATCCTTTCTGAGTCAGTTTACTCCCATGTAGAATCATTTGGTTCTGGTTCAAAGTAGGCTGACACCTGATAATAAAGGTTTTTACTGTAGACTTTATGAAATAATTGAAATTAATTAATGCAAGATCCACCAATAGCAACAATAATACCTCTCAAGTGACAGTTTACCAGTGGGGGAAAAAATCTCTCATTTACCAACATTGTATTTAGATGCTCAGCTTAATTTTGACCTCGGTGTAAAAGGAACCCACTTCCTGTTCTCTATTGAAATCATAAACATCACAATAAAGCAGGTTGTGAATTGCTGCTTGTTGACTAAGCAGGGAAACAAGCTACAGTATAGACTGATGCTATATTATGTAACTGATGTTATATTCTGGCTGGCTCTATGTTCTTTTCTTGCTGTAGGAATCCTTTATGCCAAATGTGTATGGTAATAGTATTCAGCAAAAATAATCCAAAACCCTGGTAACTACTTAGAGCAACAGTGACTGAGTACCCATTAGTGACACTAAGTTAATGGCAAACAAATGCTATGAAGTCAAAGCCTGAAATTAACTGAATGCTGTGATTACTTCATCTGTTGGTCAGTTTATTGGCCAACATCCAAGAGACTGAGGCAAGAGAACGAGAAATTTAAGGTCAGCCTAGGCTACATAGCAAGGCACTATACAGCAAAGTAATGAATGCTAAAACTAGAGGCTGATAAAGGGGAGGATACTCCTCTCCTGGAAGGACAATTTGAATAAGCAGAGACCACCCTACATAGATCCTAGAGCCACCTCTCTTTGATACATTATGATCTGCTATTTCCAGGCATGGAGGTGGAAGCTATCTTTATACTAAATGTTTGAGAGTTGTTGTAGTAGGATTTCTGTTGCTGTTAAGAGACACCATGTCCAATGCAACTCTTATAAAGGAAAACATTTAATTAAAGTAGCATCTTACAGTTTCAGCATTTTAGTCTATTATCATCATGGAAGAGAGCATAGCGGTGTGCATGTAGAAATGGTGCTATAGAAGGAGCATTGATGATATGATTGTTGATATGCAGTCAACAGGAAGTAGACTGAGATACTGGGTAGTATCTTGAGCATGTGTGAGACATGAAAGCCTGTCCCGGCAGTGATACACTTCCTCCAATTAGGCCATACGTACTTCAGTGGGGTCACACCTCCTAGTAGTGCCACTTTCTTTCAAACTTCCATATTCTACTCCCTAACCCCCAAAGGCTTGTAGCAATATCGGAATATAAATCGGTAAAAAGTCTAACTTCAAAGGTCCCCATATTCTTTAACAGTCTCAAGCTCATTTAAAAATGCAAAGTTCAAAGTCATTTCTGAGATTCATACAATCTCTTAACTACAGTCACCCATAAATTCACAATCAAGAAGCTAATCATATACTTCCACCATAAAATGGCACAGGATATACATTACCATCTCAGGACACAGGAAAGGGAGCATAACAAGCAAATACTGGACCAAAGCCAGATCACAAACCAGCTAATCAGACTCCAAGCTTTGCTTCTCCATGTCTGATGTCAAAGCATTCTTCAGATCGCCAACTCCTTTCAGGTTTGTTGAATGCAAAACACTTCCAATTTTGGGCTGCTTCCCCCTTTCTGTTAGCATCTTTTGTAGGCAGATATAGCTATGGATGGCACTGTCTCCATATCTTGCTGTCTCTAAGGCAATCTAGGCTTCAACCTCACAGTTCCACACAATGGCATCTCTACACTTCCATTCAAGGACAACCCTGACACATGCCTGGCCTCAGTTGCTTTTCATAGTATTGGGAGCAAATTTTATAACCCCCTTTTCCATCCTTAACTCTAGAACCACATGAACAAAGTTGCCAAGTTCTGCTGTTTACTGAGGCTGGCATATTCTGCCCCCCCCCCCCCAGCCCCCTGGTTCAATTGCATCTTCACCAGATTTCTGTCCTTCACTGCCTAAGGTTTGCTGTCCTGAAACTGGATCTCTAGACCAGGTTGGCTTGAAACTCAGAAATATGCCAACCTCTGCTTTCTGATTGCTGAAATATTTTTTATTGATTTTAATTGAGCTCTACATTTTTCTCTGATCCACTCCCTGTCTCTTCCCTCCCCTCTAACCTTCTCCCAAGGTCCCCATGCTCCCAATTTACTCAGAAGATCTTGTCTTTTTCTATTACCCATGTAGTTTAGATCTATGTGAGTCTCTTTTAGGGTCCTCATTGGTGTCTAGGTTCTCTGGGATTGTGATTTGTGAGCTGTTTTTCTTTGCTTTATGCTTAAAAACCACTCATGGGTGAGTATATGTGATAATTGTCTTTCTGGATCTGGGTTATCTCACTCAAAATGATGGTTCTATCCATTTTCCTGCAAAATTCAAGATGTCACTAGTTTTTTTTTCCTGTTGTGTAGTACTCCATTGTTTAAATGTACCAACTGCTGGAATTAAAGGTATGCATCACCACACACAATTCTAAGATTTTTTAAAGTTCCTTTCACAACTTGGAAACTGCAGTTGAGTGGGATCTTGCTCTGAGGCCTCCACTCCGTTTATTTCATTCCTTAATCGTTCTATCTCCTTGGCCACAGAAATTAGCATTTTTCCACTGCCTGTTACTCTTTTTTTTCTCCTCAAAATTTACATTTTGTAATTTACTGTGCTCAGCTTGCTTCGGTTCATTATAAATCTGCATTAGCACTGCTACTAATGACCACACAACAGAGCCTGTACTAGGCTATTTTGATGATTCTTCTGCCAAGGAATTAATCTAAAAACTCATCACTTTAGCAGACTTTTCAGACAAGGGCAAAAGGCAGCCACTGTCTTCACCAATGTATCACAAGAATGATCTCTAGGCAGGGCACTAAAATTCTTTTCTTCTAAAACATCTTGAGTAACCCTCTCACAATTCAAGTAGCTCTTAGCACTACTGTTTTCCATGCTTTTACTAGTATGGCCCTTTAAACAGTCCTTAAAGCCTTCTACTACTTCCCAAACCCAAAATACCAAAGTCCAAATTCCTCCCAATAATACATAATCAGGGCTATCACAAGAATACCTCAGTCCCTGGTACCAACCTCTATCTTATTTAGGATTTCTGTTGCTCTAAAAAGATACCATGACCACAGCAACTCTTTTAAAGCAAAAGTTAATTTGGGTGACCACTTAGAGTTTCAGAGGGTTAGTCCACGATGATGATGACAGCGAGCAGAGCAGCAGGCAGGTAGATGGTACTGGAAAAGGAGCTGCTACATTTTGATATGCAGACAACAAGAAGTAGACTGGAACACTGGGCAGCATATATGAGACCTCAAAGCCTGCCCCCATAGTGACACACTTCTCCAAAAATGCCATCCCTACTCCAAGAAGAAACTGTGTTCTAATAGTGCCACTCCCTTTGGGGACCATTTTCTTTCAAACCATAACAAAAGCACAAAGGATGAAACTCTGTAGACATCTGCAGTCTAATGAGTCATTGTTTTTAATAAAATGGCCTTGAAGTCCATGAATATAATCTACCCATCCGTTACCATAACCCAATCAGTGAAGATGCTATCTAGAGCAAGCTAGAAACAGACTAATCATGTATAGCCTAGATATATGACCTCCTAACAGGGACATTTTAGGTTGACAAAAAGCATATAAAACAAGAGTGCATTTTGAGGTTTTATATCAGTTACATGGGGATAGACAGTATTTAACTTAGTATGAAAATGACTAAAGTCGTGTTTGAATTTAACCTCAGAAATGTTACTTAATTTAAAATTTTGCTTTTAAAAGGAGTAATTTCTTAAGCACTAGAACTTCACTCTCTGTTTTTATTTTAAAACTTTTGATAAATTCCCTTTCAAAATACTGACTGATGTCATTGTAACTTTAATATTCAAATTCATATATTTTTGACAACACTTCCTTCAAGAGAAATTTGTGGGGTTTTTTAGTTCTACAAAACACATAATAAAAGACAAATTTATGAGCAGTTATTAAGAAACTCAATCCTTCCAGTAGTTGACAATGCCATAGAGAGACAATAGTCAAGGTTCTCCTTGAAAGAACCAAATGTCCCCAACTCTGCCCTCTTTGTCATTACTTAATACACCCAGCTTTCAATTGCTCCTACACATCAACCCTGATCCACATACTCATAACAGTGAGCCCATTAGTTTGCTAACTAGAATAAAAAAAGAGATCCACATAAGACTCAAAAATAGGAAATTTGGGATGGACACAGTAGCGCTTCTCTGAAATCCAAGCTAAGGGGAGTCTGAGGCAGAAAATTCAGAGGTCAAAACTAATCTGGGTTGTGCCACATGTTATAGTACTGGTCTTTGTTTATAAAATTAAAAACATGTAAATGTTAATTTTCTAGTCTAGTCTATTCTGTTCTCTATTCTTCCTGAATTTTGATAGGTGCCTCCTTCTATATGTAAGTTAGGGATTTTCTTTTATATATTTTTTGATTTTTATTGAGCTCTACATTTTTCTCAGCCCCCCTTTCTGCCTCTCCCCTCCTCTTCAGCCCTCCCCCAAGGGCCCCATGCTCCCAATTTACTCAGGATATCTTGTCTTTTTGTAGTTCTCATGTAGATTAGATCTATGTAAGTCTCTTTTAGTGTCCTCATTGTTGTCTAAGTTCTCTGGGATTGGGGTTTGTAGGCTGTTTTTTTTTCTTTTGCTTTATGTTTAAAAACCACCTATGAATGAGTACATGTGATAATTATCTTCCTGTGTCTGGGTTACC
Source organism: Microtus oregoni (assembly GCF_018167655.1). Lineage (NCBI taxonomy): Eukaryota > Metazoa > Chordata > Mammalia > Rodentia > Cricetidae > Microtus > Microtus oregoni. The sequence goes on from NW_024543078.1 coordinate 27,953,905, forward strand.
TCACTCAGAATGATGTTTTCTAGCACCATCCATTTTCCTGCAAAATTCAAGATCTTGTTATTCTTTTTTTTCTGCTGTGTAGTACTCCATTGTGTAAATGTACTACCTTTTCCTTATCCATTCTTTGGTCAAGGGGCATTTAGCTTGTTTCCAGGTTCTGACTATGACAAACAATGTTGCTAATAACATAGTTGAGCACATGTTCTTGTGGCACAATTGAGCATCCTTTGTATATATACCCAAAAGTGGTATTACTGGGTCTTGAGAAAGGTTGTTTCCTAATTTTCTGAGAAATTGCCACTCTGACATGTAAAGAGGCTATATCAGCTTGCATTCCTACCAGCAATGCAGAAGCGTTCCCTTTTCCCCACAACCTCTCCAACATAAGTTGTCATCGGTGTTTTTGATCTTGGCCATTCTTATAAGTGTAAGATAACTGAAAAGCTTCTGTAAAGCAAAGGACAAGGTCAACAAGACAAAATAACAGCCAACAAAATGGGAAAAGATCTTCACTAACCCCACATTAGACAGAGGTCTGATCTCCAAAATATACAAAGAGCTCAAGAAATTGGTCATCAAAATAACAAATAATCCAATAAAAATATGAAGTACAGATCTAAACAGAGAAATCTCAACGGAGGAATCTAAAATGGCCGAAAGACACTTAAGGAAATGTTCAACATCCTTAGTCATCAGAGAAATGCAAATCTTTTATATTTTGTTGAAAATATTTTTCTGTGCTTTTGAGCTTGGTTTCCTCTTTCTCTATTCCAATTTTCAAAAATGTGGTCTTTCCATAGTAACCCGTGTTTCCTGGGTACTTTAGATTTAATATTTTCTTTACTTCTGGTATTCATTTCTTTTATCTTGTCTTTAATGTCTTAGATTCTTTCTACAATATCTTTTAATCTCATAGCCAAGATTATCTCTGAGGTTTTGGCTTGACTCTCTAAACTTTTTGATTCTAGTTTTATCTCATTTTGCATTTTTTGTATAATTTCATTTCTAATTTCATGCCTAGAACTGTTTCCATTGTTTGTGTTTTCACAGACTTCATTAAGGTATTTAGTCATAGTTTCTTTAAATGTTTTTGAACATACTCACAAGAGTTATTGTATGGAACTTGTCTTGTACTTCTAATATATGTCGCATTTCTCAGGGCTTATTATACTGGGTTGTTGGATTCTGGTAGAGACATATTTCTTTGGCTGTTAACGAATATGTTTTTTCCCTCTTTCTAGGCATCTGGGGTTGGGATGATTGTGACTCTCTTTTCTCTGTTTGTATTGTTCCTTTTTGTGGGTTTTTTTTCTCTAAGGATAGATAGAAGGGACTAAAGAAGTTGGATGCCTGAGGATAAGAGGAGGTTTTGGGAGGATGTATGGAAGTAGAAACTGTGATCAGAACATATAGTATGAAAATAAATCTGTTTTCAATAAAAAAGAAAAAGAATACAGGATATTTTAGAATTAAAAATGTTTTCATATCTACTATTTCTTTTTAAAGAATTCATTTTCCTCATTTTTTTAAATATTTATTTATTATGTATACAATATTCTGTCTGTGTGTATGACCGCAAGCCAGAAGAGGGCACCAGACCCCATTACAGATGGTTGTGAGCCACCATGTGGTTGCTGGGAATTGAACTCAGGACCTTTGGAAGAGCAGGCAATGCTCTTAACCTCTGAGCCATCTCTCCAGCCCCTTCATTTTCCTCATTTGTGAGAAGATTAAAAGCATGCTGCTATGCAGTAAATTATGTATTCAGCAATTAAAGCCATATATAAATAACATACTGATATTATTGAATATTATTTCCAGGCATTCACTTTTATAAGAACTGTACTTTTACACATTAATTCAAACACATAAGCATGTGATAATATAATTTTCAATAATGGCTTACTCTAGGAACATATTAATCACTTTTATATTTGAGTTATATATTCTGTTACATAAAGTTGGACCCAGAGCTATCATTCCACTTTTATAAAATAATGAACTATATGGCTGCTCTAAGTAACTTTAATTAGCCATTGGCTTAACAGACAACTCTGTAAAGCAATTAGATAGTAAATGAAATAAATGATTAATAATAAAAACCAATAAAGCTTGAAAGAACAGCTTTTGATGGATGGCATTTCCATTTTAGGAAAAGTCTTCGAGATTCCTGTATATCTGGCAATATGCAGGATGTTTGATCATACTCACCACCCATATTTAAATCCATGACACTGAGAGGTAAAAACTCCCCATCACACCAGTCTGTGTGGGAAAATATTCAGAGAGTTCCCACCCTATGTTCTGCCATTCATCCTTCAATCCCAGTTCACTGTGAAGGATAAACAGTAGGGAGTTATGTGTTGGCTAGACCCTGCATGTTTTTAGGGCTAACTGACAATAGGCTTTCCTGATTGTCAGATACTGTGTACACCACCTCTCCAGAAATGCTATCATTTATCTAAACTGTTGGAGAGACTGATTCTGTGTTGTGGTCAACTGCATATCCCCACAAGTCCATGTGCAGGATAATGTTTTCTGATCCTAAAACCTGTGAAGGTCATTCTGTGATTAAAGACAGGCTATACTTGTGAAAAATATAGCTAAGGGGAACAAAAGAGCTGTGCTCTAAAGGAAATCTCATGTTTGAAGATTCCTCAGAGGGGAAGTTTTCAACAACTCATCTCTTGATATAAGACAAAAGAAAAAAGTGTTAGAAAAGGCATTAAAAGTGTTCAAGGCACTGATGTGGTAATTGAAGACAGATGAGCAAGAGGAACATGGTATAAGGGATTTATGTCCCAATTGGTAACCTGGGTTCCTCACTTCATTCTCTCAAGGGAGGTGATGCTGGTAGGAAGAAGAGCATTTGGAACAGTAGGGAACATGTGACTAACATAAGACTATTTGCTGATACAGAAAGGTCACAAATAAAATTCAGATCATTATTATACCTAGTTTTAATGTTTTATGGTTATACACAAAAAAGGAAATCATATAACATAAAAATGCTTGTGTAGAAAAAAGTTCAGTGTAGTGTGTCTATCTGCATTGACTGTAGAACTTTAATAATTCTTATTAGCTGGTGTCATTGTGATTTCAGCTAGCTAAAAGATGAAGCGACTTCAGTCATGGTCTATGGTAATAACAGTAACTCAGTATTTATTAGTCACTTACTTTAGTCGCAGCAGATGCCAGGTAAGTGCTTTGAGGGCATTAGTCAATTTCCCAGGAGCTCAGGGAGCTATCTGCACTTATAATGCTCACATGCAGATTAGGTTGTGAGGTGCGGCTAATTGGAATTCACTAAGGTTTTAATTGGCAGAGAAAGTTAAGTTGTAATACTGTATTTGAGATTTCATATTCTTGGTAATATTTCATAATGTCTTCTTGGTCAACCAGTGACAAAATAACATTTGATTCATATTTTCTTTTATTATGTACTTTTTGTTTTTCTGAGGTCTGGGTGAGATAGATATTCTTTAGGAATAGAAACATAATTATCAGGTTTCTGGAGCTACCTGAGGAGAACCCCCACTGAAATGCTGCACCAGAGATTAAGCTTGAAGAAGGTAACAAAGCATATCTGTTTCCTGAGAGTCAAACATTACTACATTTAGGTATAGAAATATATACACACATATATATATATGAAGTACATTTAAATATATTGAAATTATAGTTGCCTTTAAAGTAAATTCTTAGTATGTAACAATGACTTTCTGAGCACTTGAATTTTAAAACATTTTCAAAAAGCTATTATATAAATACAATATTTTAGTGAGTACATGCATCATATCTGGTTATTTTTGTGCTCTTAGGTCATAAAACAATCCCAGGAGGATGTGATGACATCACATGAATAGCATGGTCATTTCTGAAGTTTATGACTCAATTCTGAGGTGCCTGGGCAAAGCTTCACATAATTTTAAGAGCTTAGTGATGAGGACTATTTCTGAATAACCTCAAAAACATAATTGTTATTATTTCTTATATTGTAATGTTTATAAATATTATTAAATTTTGTAGCATGAATTCTAATTTTTCCTAATTTAAAAAATATGGAGTCAGATATTAGAGGCTGAAAGCTGAGAGATGAGAGAAGCAGTGCAGCCAGACACTAGAGAGACCTTTGACCTCTACCAATGCACGAATGCTCAGACTGAAGGAATGATCCTGTCCTTAAACTGTCTCCTTAGACTGCTCAGACTACAACTCAGACTATATCCTTGAACTATAACTGTCTCCACAAAATCTCAGACTGCAATGAACGTCCGTCCCCTCCTGCATTATATTCCTCACTCCACCCAGTCATGTCACTCCTATCTCCACCACCCTAGTGCTGGGATTAAAATCATGGGATTCCGAGTACTAGGATTAAAGCTGTGAGCCACAATCACTTGACGCTGTTTCTCTTTGAGAATGGATCAAACTACTGTAGCCTATGGTAGCCTTGAACGAATAGAATTGCCTTTGCCTCTGCCTCTGCCTCCTGAGTCCTAGAATTAAAGGTGTATGTAATCACTGCTTAGCTTCTGTTGTCTTATATCTGTATTCTGACCATAAGGCAAGTTTTATTTGTTAAAACACAGACAAATATCACTAAAAAAGAGGCCAATTAGATGAAAGATTCTGGTGGTAATCATTGTTACATCCACACCTGTGTCTACCAGGCATTCATTGACGGTGTAATTTATTTGCATTTTTACTTTAGGTCTTTGTTCAGTTATAGGAGTTTGCCTAACTACTCTCTTTATGGTTTTTCCTGAATCTTTTATTCTATCTTCTATAACTGTTCCAACCAGAGCAGTATGATTTCTTACGATAGGCATTAGATTCTTTAATTGCTCTGGAAAGGAGATTACTCCATAATTACAGAAAAGGACTAAACCAAATTTGGCATGGGGACTTGAGAGGCCCCTCAAGGAGTTTAGTGACCCCAAAAGGTTACCTTGGCTGACCTTTCTTGTTCTATATTCATTAGTCCAACGTCTGCCTTTGTCACACCTTCCACAGAGTCCAGAAGGGAGGGACGTTCTGTTTGAATTATGCTTAGAACAAAACACTCTTTCTAGGAATGTTCTCTTCATAGTCCCTTTTAAGGTGACTTTGTTTGCCACAACTAAAACACTTGAAATTTCGATTTTTCTTCAAACCTCTGGAAATCACCTCACTTATCCAAGGATCATTATGTTCATGAGATTCAATATTGATTGTATCTAGGATCCATTCCTCCAAGGGTGCTGATCTTGCTTCTAATGGCCTAATTACGCCTTTGCATTGAGAATTAGCGTTTTTAAAAGTCAGAGACTCAATTATCTTTTGTCTAGCTTCTGATTTTGGTATAATTCTACTTATTGATGATGTCAATCTTTGTAAGAAATCAGTGAAGGTTTCCTTCAGACTATGTATTACCTTATTAAATGACCCAATCTTCTTTCCTTCTTCTTTAATTCTGTCCCAAGAAGTCAAGGCTGCTGCATGTCATAAATCTTGGGTATGGTCATTATACAGTGATTACTTTTCATATCATCATAATTTCCCTCTCCAAGAAGTTGATGTTGGAAATTTCTGTGCCTCTAGCTGTATTTCATTGTCCAACAGTCTTAGCCTCATTTTTCTACCAGGTCCTCCATTGTAACTGAGGACCAGGCTCCAAGATTTCTGTAACCAAGTTTCTCCAGCCTTGAGGGATAATCCTACTAGAAGTTGGCCATGAGTTTGGCATTTGCGTCACAAAAAGTGAATGCATGCTATATGAGGTTTTTGCTTCCTTGATTCTCCTTAATCCTAATATTTCTAGGGAAGCCCATTCAGCTCTCACACAGCCTTGGGATATCTATCATTCTGCAGTTGTTTCTGTAAAGTGACTGGATGTATTATATTATGGTTGGTTGTTTGAAAACCTTAGGATGCTCCTCTCTAATTTTATAATGCAATGATGAAATTAGTTCTCCATTAACTTCCTCTGTCTGGATTTGAATATCTCTGTGGTCTGTTTCTTTAAGTTTTCTAAGACCTGTATGTTAGCACTCATAACAAACAGATTTTAAAGATATAAGCCAATAATTATCAAAGTGACAACAAAAATTATCAAAACGATAATTAATAGTAATATCAACGCTGGCTAAGTTAATTACGTCTTAATTTAATTGTTCCATTTTCAAGTCATGCATTGCACAAACATATAGAGACCTAACTTTATTATAATAATGTTTCCCATTTTTGACATGGGAAAAATACTCCTTTTTAACTAATTACCCCCTTTAAGAATTTCCAATTCTATCACCATATCTGCCCCTGATGATGTTGAACCTGCAAGGCTAACTCCTGTTGCATGAAACAGTAAAAACCTGACTGGATTTCAAAGCAGTTACCTACTTTGGCAGCAGCCTGAGAAGGGGGTCCAGTGAAAGCCTACCAGCAGAAAAAAAAAAAAGCAGGTGTGGTGGTGACTCCAGCCATGTGTAGCTCAGGTCTATGCAGATGCCTGAAAAGTCATAGGCAAGTGGCTTTTTCATTAATTTGCACCCCAAAAGTTGGGTGGCAGATGCAGCACAAATTCTAATTGCTCTTAATAATAAAACCCAGAGTCGGATATTAGGGGGTGAAAGCTGAGAGATAGGAAAAGCAGTACAACCAGGCAATAGAAAGACCTTTTACCTCTACCAAATTCTCAGACTGAAGGGGCTATCCAATATCTATGAATCCTCAGACTGCACCTTAGACTGAATACTGACACTGCATCTTCAGACTGTATCTCAGACTGCATGTGAGGTCTTGTCTCTTCTTGTCTTACATTCCTCTCTCCGCCAGCCATATCATTCCTGTCTCCACCTCCCTAGTGCTAGGATTAAAGGTGTGTGGCCTCAAATGTTGGGATCACCTTTTGTGAGCTTTGTTTCTCTTTTAGACTGAATCACTTCCAGGAAGGCCAGGGTGGTATTTACCTAATAGAGATTCATCTGTTTCTGTCTCCTGTGTCCTGGGATGAAAGGTGTCTGCCACCACTGCCTTCTCTCTAGTGGCTTAGCTCTGCACTCTGATCTTCAGGCAAGCTTTGCTTGTTGAAACACAAACAAAAGATCACTTCAAAATCTTGGTTTCTTATATCACCTCCTACCCATCATGATGGATTTTCCCATATTGTGCCATCTTTTCGCTGTGATTTGCAGGTAAAGAAGCAGAATTTGAAAGGCCATCTTCATTTTACATGTCAGCATAACCTGTGTAAATCACCTGTTGCATCTCTGTAAGAAATGATAATGGATTCCTACTGTCACAGAACTATAGCAGAGCATTAGGCAATTAGTCCTAAAAGTGACAGGAAGACGAATGGTCTAGGTGACACCCTTCCATTTAGCTGCCTGGGACTGTTTTTGGCTCAACTGCTAATAGGAACTGATTTAGGACACTGCTTCCTACAGCTTTCTCTGTTCATACTTTTTTGTCAAGGCACAGGCTTTCAGTGTGGCTCAATTTGGAGACATGACTTTTAGCAGTTAATATGATTAAATGATGTCGTAGCGTGAAGCTGCATTTAATTGGCTTGATGTCCTTATAAGAACCATTAGAGCCGGGCGGTGGTGGCGCACGCCTTTAATCCCAGCACTTGGGAGGCAGAGGCAGGCGGATCTCTGTGAGTTCGAGGCCAGCCTGGTCTAGAAGAGCTAGTTCCAGGACAGGAACCAAAAGCTACAGAGAAAACCTGTCTCAAAAATCAAAAAACAAACAAACAAACAAAAAAAAAAAACGAAAAAACAAAAAAGAACCATTAGAGCTATATCTGGATAGAGCTAGACCTGGATCCTGCGCTTTCCTTCTCCTCATCCTCCTCTTTCACTTCCCTCCCCTTACTCTCCTTTCTCATCTTTCCTTACTCCCCTCTCTTCTCCTTCTTTCTTCTTCTATTTTTTCATACAGAGAAGGTCTTATGAGGTCACAGAAAGAAGGTAGCACCATGTATGATAGCCCTAGATGACAGGTAGTTCCTCTTTTTAGATCTCTGAAAAGCCAATCTTTTGGTCCCTATGGAAGATTTTGAAACTCAGTTTTTTCCCCCTTTCTTTACTTACAAACTGTTTTCCAGCCTCTTTCCCTTTCTATCCCATTTCTTTAGAGTGTTTTCAACCAAATATTATCCTACAATTTTAGGATACTTATAACAAACAGACTGGAAAAGAGTAAGGTAAATAAACATTCTGTCTTTTTCTCAGTTATACAAAAACTTTCTCAATCTACGAAAGGGGTGTTTCTCTTTCTCCTTTTTATAACCTTATATAAAAGAGAAACATAATTGTTCCTCTTTTCCCTTGCTCCTTCCTTCCCTCTTTCATTTATCTGTCATTGGTTTCCACATTTTTATAAGACATTTTTGCCCAACAACTCCAGAAGTTGCTAATTAGGCATACACTGTCATAAATGATCCTTCATGGGCAAACTTAAAGGAAAACATATTTCACAGGTCATGGCTCTTTTCAATGGATTGTATTGACTGGTCAGTGTTCTTACATGAAAAGTTTAAGGAGAAACCATCCTTTTGGAATGGTCCAAAGAACATCATTTATGTTAGACAGAGGAAGATTATTACAGAATTGGAATATTTTTGAAGATTCATTTGAGAAATCCCTTGTACCTTACTGAAATTCTTTACTGTTTTGAACAATGTTTGAAATTGATATTGCCTGAAAGTTTTTTCTTCTGATAGCTTATTTCATATGATAATCAGATTGAAAAGCATCTACTCTGGCAAGTTAAAGGCAAAAACATGCTAGATCTTCTCAAATAATATGCTTCAGGACTGGTTCTTTGACGTTCCATGCTTTCCTTGAATTAGTATTCTACACAGTAACCCAGTATACAACACCCTGTTATGTTAAACTCAAAACTAATAAGATAAATGACATACTGAAAGAAGAAAGACTAAACAGGACACAAACCTCCACTTTTTTGTCTGATCTAGGAGAATACTGATTGCTGGCAAATGCATTATATGTATGCCATTTATTTCAAACCACTGGAATCTCCAGCATTATAAAATAAACCTATCAGATTTTTGTATGTCAAAGTTTATATTCTACATACACACTGAATTAATTTTCATCAATACAATTTCTGAGACTTTTGAGTCAAAGTAATCCAAGAAAACAACTACTTGTAGAGTTTCCAAGGAAAGCTCTGAAATGTGTGTCAAGACATAGAAAATAACCTATCAAGCGTAGCTTATAGATTGACAGTCAAGTTATTATTAAAATGTAAAGTGGATCTTCCTAATGAAATGCATAATAATAGAGAGGGGAAAAGTGAATGATTGCTGTAGTTATCCTGTTAGAAATACAAAGTACAAAATTAAATGGAACACAGATGTCCCATGATTCCGGTATGTCTAGGAAGAGCAGCCTCTTGGTTACAGCATGTACTTTGGTGCCTTAGGTGACTAAGGTTTATAATCTCAGCACTATAGGGGCTATATTAAGTGACTGCATTGAGTTTGAGGATAACCTTGCTACAAAGCAAGACACTACATTAAAATCAAATGAAAAAAGAAAATAAAATCTGGGATCTTATTCCCAGTTATAAAATGTATTGTGAACTAACAAAGGTCACTTCAGAATTATGCAAGAAAGGTATCATCAAGACTCAAAGAAATATAAGCCTCTGAAACTCCATTCAGCACATTCAGAAGCAAAAGTTTAGACATAGTGTTCTTTAACACTGTCCCACTACCTGTTCCATTGATATATTCAGAAACCTACTAATCGTTTCCAAAGATCTCTCCTAGGAAACTCAAGTATGTTTATGTCATATAAATTGTCTGCTCATAAACACTGGCACTTATTATCACATGCATACATCCATTCTAACGTTTTTACAATGCTATGTTATAGTTTTTTTTTAATATTTTGTATATAAAGAGACAGACAGATATAAATCTTGGAAAATGACTTGAATGCAATGTTTCCCTGATTTCTTTCTTTGTATATAGAGTTGCTATTGAATTTTATGTCAATTTTGAGTAAGAATTTGTTGAAAGGGTTTATTAGATACAAGTGATATGTGGTAGAGTACTTACAATCTTTTATATATAGAATAATTTCATCAGCAAATAATAATAAAGAAAAATTGGGTAGTTAATTATATATATCACATTTATGTGCCATGTGGTCTACAAAATGATATCAATTCTGGAAGGGTAGAAGGACTTCAAGTTTGGCTCCTGTTTTGACATCAGGTGTAGAGGTCAGGCCTCAACCTTAGCAACCAGTTACAGCAACAGGGAGCAGAGTCTCACAATCTTGTGTAGGAGCTATTCCCAGAGAGAAAAGAAATGTTTCAATATCCACTTAAGTGGGTATAGATTTGGCATTAAACTAGCATGCACCTATCAATTTATAGGGCTGAAAAAGGGATAATAAAAGAAACAAATTTACTCAATAAAATGCTGAGAAATCAATGAAAATATAAGTATAATATTTTAGTCTATGTATCTTCTAAATATGAAGACAATGTCATGAAATTATGCATACACATCTCATGTTTCCTGCAGAATCAAGTGATCTTATTTCACAAAGCATACTTCTTCAATTTCCACAAACCTACAAACATTTAGTATCTTCTGTTTTGGCATTCTTACCTTGACTACAGCAAGCAAAAGACAAGAACATAGTGAAAGAATGAAAAGGTATCAGTGTGCAATTACAAAACACGAGCTCAGAAGTAGAACTTTTGTCAAATAGTAATTTAGGAGTCATCTGATTGGCTGGACTAAGCAGTGAGTCCCACCAATATTTCATAATGAACACACTCCACAGAGTCCAACACAGAAAGAAAATATGTTAGAGAACAATGCCTGCACAAAATCACACCAACAAAAAAAAAAATAGGTATCTTCTATGAGAATGCACAAGCACTGCATTTTAACAAAAAGGAGGGAGTGGCAACTGCTAATATTATTTACCAAAGTCAGAATGTGTATACTAGACAAAAAGTTTGAAAAAAAGAACACATTGAAACTAGTAGAGTAAAATGAGCTAATACCAGGTTTAAAAGTAACCATTATTTAAACATAATTAAACAGTTCTGCTGAAAATCGCAAATTAAAAGTCTTTAAATGCAAAGTTCCTATGAGGTCTGATAATAGAGGTTAATAATTGCATACATAAATATAAACTGAAATTCTCATGGAGTGCAGAGAATGGATAACTAAGGAAAGAACAAATCTACACCCCTGTTGAAGAGATGACAGTGCCAAATGATTAAACTTCAAGACTATGGATAAAGAAAGTACTGGAGATCAGAGCTAAATTATCATGAATTGTTTTTAACCCCATTTAAAGCAGCAATTGCCTGTACCTGTGGTTGATCTAACATTTTTGTAAAATTTTTATAATGCATTCTTAACAGAACACCTGTTTTTAATAATCCACAACTAAGAATATCATCAGATAACATCCAAACCTATAGCACAGAATTCCCTTTTTTAGTGTAATCTGCCTACCTAAAACATACACCAATGCATTTGGTAAATGCTCTTATTTATTACTTTCTTTGTTCTGTAACGAATGAAACCTAACATAAACACTTCCTTAATAAAGCATGATATTAAGAGATACTTGAATTCAATGTTCCTCTATATGTTCACATAATTGAAAACTTGGTCTTTATTACTGGCATTGTATGAGGAGGTTATAAAATCTTTAGGAGGTGGATATTTGGAGGAAGTTTAAAATAAAAACCTATAAAGAAGTAGCAGAAAGTGCAGTGAGCAGATGCTCTGAAGAAATGATAAACTTTTAGCATTGTGTAAGTTGTTCAGCTGGTAATTTTTACCTCAGTACAAGTCAAGTTGTAGAGACACATGAAGCTAGGATTCCATTTTTTTATATGTATTCATTTTATTTTATGCATTTTGCCTGCATGTATGTATACACAGCACATGTGTGCATGCTTCCTATAGAGATCTAAAGGGAAACAGATATCTTGGAACTGGAGTTAGGAATGGTTGGACCCACCTTGTGGTGTTAGGAATCAATCCCAGGTCTTCTGCAAGAGCACCAAGTACTCTTAACTGCTGAGTCATATCTCCAGCCCTGAAGGTAGAATTCTTGGTGGGATTAGTTGCCCCCTGTTGCTCTAAGACTCATAGGGTATATTTTAATGTAAAAATATTTTGGCCAAATTAATAATAAGCAATGGGAGAACTCCCTAATTTGAGGAAGTAATGGCATTTTAATAGAAGAGGTGATTTCTATGGAAAACAATGAGTAATCATATATTTTTGTCTGTTACCTAGAAGAAATGAAAAATGTATACATAAAGATAAAATCTACAAGGGAGATCAAGAGGAAGAGAAATAGAGAAGACCTATGGTCGAGTCATGAGTAGACTTATTGTGGCTTAGGAAAGAAATAGTGAGCTTGTAAATAAAAACACAAAAACAAGGAAAAATTACTTTAGAAAAATTAAATAGAATAATCAAGAACTTAGGATAAATTTAAGAGCTATAAGAAATGAAGACTAATATAAAATAATGGGAATGCAGAAAACATTTTTGAAGGAATAATATAGAGAGAAATTTCTGAAGGAACCAACTAACTACCAAATAAACTCCAACATATTCTCATATATTCAGTAGGTTAAAAAAAATAATCACTGAGAGCAAATTTTGCAATAACCACAAGAAAAAAATGCAAGAAACCATAAGTAACAGTAAAAGCCGAATTCAAAGTGCCAAAACAAATAGAAGTCCCAAACAGATTCTTAGAAAACATGTCAATAAAAATCAAAAATCTCCAATATTAAGAATGAAAATCAAGACATCAGTTAAAGATCATATAGAATGAACTGAAATAATATTTGCACATATACATATATATTAAAATTGAGATGAAATGAAGAAGTCATTTTATAGAATCAAACTGATTCTTCCAGAAGAAAGTGCCAATCACTTAATGCTATTTTAGAAACACTAAGGTCCAAATGCTATTAATGATTAATATTTTCTTAAATAAATATTTAAGGAAAGACAAGTAACCAAATACATCCAAACATCACCACAATTTCTCTAAAACAGACATTTCCAATTATATAAATCACTGGCTTATTTTCAGTGCTAAAATTTTCAATAAAATATTTTGTTGCTGAGTCTTGTGATCTTTACAAATGTTATCCCTCACAATTATATTTAATTTGAAAATTCAAATCTGGTTTAAAATGTAAAACTCAATTGCATTCATGAAATTATTAAAATGAAGAAGTTTCTAGCAACCATCCTAATAGATTTGTGGATTCCATTCATTTAAAATCACAATGTAGGAAAAAAGATGACAACAGAGTGTAGCCTCTTCAGTCTGGACATAGATATTTAAAAATAATACAGATAGATAGATTATAGATAGATAGATAGATAGATAGATAGATAGATAGATAGATAGATAGATAGTAGAAAATAAGAGATGCGATGGATTTTTCTCATCATTTCACTTTAATAAATTGATGATAAATGTTAAAATGAAGCAACCAAAATTACAACTCAAAAGTAGATGTGGCTGGTACTTGGTCCTGAAGTTTAGAAAAATGATTCATAAAACATTTACATGAAAAGGAGTTAGCTAGAACTGAAGGAAAGAGGGAAGGGGGCCAAGAAGCTTGTCATATTATAGGGTTCAATGTCTGTGCAAGAGACAAGATATTCAGACTTCTAAGACAAGACATGCAGACTTCTAGAGGTAAGGAATTTCTCTTCTGTTCTTAAGGAAATGAGAGTTTAAACAATAGTTATTATACTAGGTGCTTAAAATACTAACCTAAGAAGCACAAACACTACAATAGAGTCAATTTTTCATGGGAATGGTCTAATATACCTTAAAGATTTCCATATCTGTTTGCAAAGTCAAGAATTAAAACATGCTTTCCTGAAGAAGTCCATATTAACTATGAAGGTAGATAAGTTAATGGCAAAGAGATAAAGAAAGAGAGAATAACGAAGAAGAAGAAGAAGAAGAAGAAGAAGAAGAAGAAGAAGAAGAAGTAGTAGTAGTAGTAGTAGAAAGAAGAAAGAAGAAAACAGAGCAATAAACAACACAAAAATACAGGTGACTAGAAACTGGTGGGAGCTGACAATAGCAAAAAATTCAGAGATAATTAAGTTCCGCACTAGTGTTGAGCCTTGAGGAGGGTATTCTAGAGGAACCTGAATGGCAAATTATCAGAAACACGTTATTCTGTGTCATGCTCAAGGTCTACATCTTGTTTCCCACTGATTTTACTGATATAAAATGATAGGTCCAAGGGACAAAACCAGCAGTCTTCAGCCACAGGACTTTCTTTTATTTTTTCACTCCAGGGTTTGATAGAAGCGTTTGGCAAAGTGACTTATGCTACTCTCCTTTAGCTAGTCATTTTTGACTGATGGAGTCTTCAGCCAAGGTAGGCACAGAAGTTGTCTGCCCAAGAGCATCCAATTCATAAGTGCCTCTGCAAAAAAGGTAATGAATGGCATTGAGAAGTGCACTGCTCAGTGTGCCTTCATTTGCTATCCTTGGAATACGAAGGGTAAGTGGATGTTTATTCATTCATGAAAACTCATTTATTTTATGATGAATTCAAAAATAGAGTTCTTTTCATAGCTGACAGTTCCTGATGATGACTATGAGGTTTTATTTTCTTTTTGCATCCCAGTATTCTGCAAAATGCAGACAGCCCACAGAGCAGAGCGCTTGACCTTCAGAGTCTATCCTTGGAAAATGAAAGCTATGAGACTGGGGACTTAAAATGGAACCCTAAGGATCCCCATAGCTACCCTCTCTGAAATGTATTTGGCAATACTTTTAAAGATTCATATAGCTGTTACTACTAGATAACAGACTAAATGTAAGATAAGTACAAGAACAATGGATAGTGTTTGCTGCCACATGCTAGCTTGATGCTTAAACATGACATAACTTACAAATAAGAAATAAGTCATAATATAAAAGAAGATATTTTAGAGTAAAATATGTCTTGGCTTATGTACATAGGGAAACTATCATTATGCAATGAACTGGAATGTTAAAATGCACAAAAATACTGGTTTTACTTGGTAGAATTTTGTCATTTTTCCATTTTCCTCCCTCGCCTATTTTCAAATTCTAGTGTTTGCTCTGTGTTATTCAACAGTAACAAACTTAAGAGCTATACAGCTGAACAATCTGTCTCAAGTAAGGCATTTATGTTAATCCAGCAGAAGGCCAAGCATTCTAAGCACACAAACCAGGTTGATTCAGACAACTTGCCTTTAGACCACAGAGTATATAAAACAAGGACCCAGGTTTTGGCTTTTAGATAAAGGTTCAGCTTTCTGAACTTTTCATGTAGAATCAAGTGTTTGATGATACTTTGAGTGTTGTAGAACATATATTTGTCAAATGAAACGACTCTGCTGTCAAATTTGAAGCATAAACTCCTTTTTTGTGTAAGCTGTTTCATTCTTTTGTCTCTATTAAGATTTAATGTCCTCTTCAATGTAGCCTTACAAAGATTGTGTTTTGTAGACTATGAAACCTCCTGGATTTTCCTCCAAAGAATCCCCATTCTCATTACATTTTTCTTTTGTACTTACTAATTTTCAATTTTTGTTTGGTGTATACTATTTAGTATATCTAATGCACTGACAATCTTTTATTGTTTTATTTTGGAACATATAATCTTTTCATGTTCTTTTAAAAATATTTATTGGTTACTACGAGGCTTTTGCTTCTGTCCATATGACACAGAAGTAAAAGACTTCAAATATAGATATGTATAGATACAGATATATATTTTGATTTGTTTTTTTAAATGCATTGAATAGAGCATAGACCATCATGCTCAGTTACCAGAAATATGTGTTGCACTACTATGGAATATATAAACAAAATATAAGGTTTTTTTTTTTTTTTTTTTTGGATTTGCGAGACAGGGTTTCTCTGTAGCTTTGGAGCCTATCCTGGAACTAGCTCTTGTAGACCAGGCTGGCCTTGAACTCACAGAGATCCACCCACCTCTGCCTCCTGATTGCTGGGATTAAAGGCATGCTCACCAACGCCTGGCCAGGATTTTTCTTTTTAACAAAGGGTTAAATAAGAAAATAAAAAATAAAAAAAAAACTCAACTTAAAAATGGAAAGAAGTCTCTTGGAAGACACTCAAATTCCTCCAGAATCACCAATTCTTTGAAATCTAAATATACACTCAAGTTCTGTTTCTTTCTAGAAACTATGCCATTCTGTGCGAAGATCTCTTTGCATTAGAAATAAAACATACTAATGGACCTTGAGAGTTCGTTTGGAGATTCTAACAGGATCACAGCTATGTTTATACACTTAACTGAGACCACAGAACTGTAAGGTGAGGAGACCATGTTTGATGGTCAGAAACCAAAAGATGGCCCAGAGACCTAGAGTAGATAGAACCAAACATGAATGGCAGAAAAAAAGAAAAAGAAAAAGTATTCAGTGAAATGATTCCTAATGATAACGGTATTCTGCTATAATCATAGGTCAGTGCCTAGCCTAATCAACATATGAGTGTCTTCTTCTGGCAATTGATGGCAACTGATAGAGAGAACCACAGCCAAATATTATGCAGAGCTCAGGTAATTCCAAACAAGAGGGGGAGGAAAGCTTGTAGGAACCAGGGGTTCAAGGACACTAGGAGAACAGGGCCCACAGAATTGTTTAAGCAGGGCTCAAAGGGGCTCACAGAGATCAGAAATCCTGCATTGGTCTGAGCTAAGTCCTCTGTAAATATGCTGTGGTTATTTAGCTTGGGGTTTTTGTGGGACTCTTAACCATGTGAGTGGAGGTATTTTTAAATATGTTCCCCACTCTTGGGACCCTTTTCCTCCTACTGGGTTGGCTTGTCCAGCATCGATATGAGGGTTTTTGCATAGTCGTATTGCATCTTGCCATGCTATATTCAGTTGCTATCCCAAGGAGGCCTGCTCTGTTCTGATGCAAAATAGAGAGGCAGTGGTTCTGGAGGAGAAGAGTGGGAGCAGGTAACTGGAAAGAATGGAAGGAGAAGAGGATGCAGTCAGGGTGTATTGCATTTGAGAAGAATAAATAAAAAGAAAAAAAAAGGGCATTCGATGATGCAATTGCTTAAGCATATCTATAAACCCTTCTGCAGAAATAAATCCTTTTTGCCTTCCAAAAATACTTTGGACTCTGTAGTCTTTCTTGAGACCCTGGAACCATTTCTACTACTACCTATGAGTGTTCAGTGGACAGTGACATTAATTTAGACACCTCCAAAAAGTACAGAGGTTTGTTGGGGCTAAATAAATATAACATTCACAAAATATGTGTAGATAATGATGGTGTCAGGCATAACTATAATTCTCGGTTACTCATGAAGACATGTAGAAAGAAGTCATTTCTTCATTTGTTTCCATCATTATCTAAAAAGGTCAAAGAAATTTTTCCTTGATAAAGGCTAATTCTAAATTTTTTTTTACTCGAAACTGTGAGTTATTCTGAACCTTGTGTATAGATTTCATGTTCGGATACTTACAATACTGGGTGTTGCTGTTCTTTGCACACTAAACACGCACTTCTGTGTACATTTTGCCAGGGTCAGAGTGAGAGCAGAGTTATTAAAAGTGGCTCATCCTTGGGC
Organism: Microtus oregoni; assembly: GCF_018167655.1. Taxonomy (NCBI): domain Eukaryota; kingdom Metazoa; phylum Chordata; class Mammalia; order Rodentia; family Cricetidae; genus Microtus; species Microtus oregoni. The sequence goes on from NW_024543078.1 coordinate 27,971,541, forward strand.
TGGAGCATCTTGTTCTCTGTGAGTGGTATAAGGTTTGTCAGTGTTGAGTAGGCTAGTGGTGGTGCACACCTTTAATCCCAGCATGAGGGAGGTAGAGAAGGCAGAACTCTGTGAGTTCAAGGCCAACCTTGTCTATAGAGTGAGTTGCAGGATAAGCAGCAAAGCTACAAAGAAAAGTTGTCTTGTGAAAACAATCTAAAAAAATCATCCCTGATGATATGCAAGATATTCGTCAGTATTGCTATAGGATAGGGTCATTTCAGGTTCCCTATTCCCAGCAGCCCAAGGAATTAACTGGGGGCCTCGGCTTGGGCACCTGGGAGCCACTCTAGGATCAAGTCTCTTGCCAACCCTAAGGTGGATCCCTTAACTAAGAATTGTGCTTCCATGCTCCCCTATCCAACCTTCCTTTATCCCAATCATCATTTTTTCCCCAAGTTCCCCCTTCCTCCCCTTCTCCCTTTTCTCTCCCCATCTCCCCTTACCTCCATCCCACCCCACCCCCAAGATCTCAATTTTCTCCCCGGCAACTTTGTCTACTTCCCATAGCCAAGAGGATAACTATATGTTTTTCCTTTGGTTCACCTTCTTACTTAGCTTCTTTAGGATCACCAATTGTAGGCTCCGTGTCCCTTATTTATGGCTAGAAACCAATTATGAGTGAGTATGGAGATAGAGACAGAGATCCACACTGGAGCACTGGACTGACCTCCCAAGGTCCCAATGAGGAGCAGAAGGAGGGAGAACATGAGCAAAGAAGTCGGGACCACGAGGGGTGCACCCACCCACTGAGACAGTGGAGCTGATCTATTGGGAGCTCACCAAAGCCAGCTGGACTGTGACTGAAAAAGCATGGGATAAAACTGGACTCTCTGAACATGGCGAACAATGAGAGCTGATGAGAAGCCAAGGACAATGGCAAGGGGTTTTGATCCTATGCAATGTGCTGGCTTTGTGGGAGCCTAGCCAGTTTGGGTATTCACCTTCCTAGATATAGACGGAGGGGGGAGGACCTAGGACTTACCACAGGGCAGGGAACCCTGACTGCTCTTTGGACTGGAGAGGGAGGGGGAAAGGAGTGGGGGGAGGGGGAGAAGGGTGGGAGGAGGGGGAAAAGGGTGGGAGGAGGGGGAGGGAAATGGGAGGCTGGGAGGAGGTGGAAACTTGTTTTTTTTTTTTCTCATTTTCTCAATAAAAAAAAAAAATCATCCCTGAACTGGAGTAGTTTGCTCCGCTGTGAGTGTTATATAGTCAGTGTCAAAAGGGCAGGAGACTACAATGGTTTCTTCACTGAGAATCTTTTATTTCCAATATAATTGGTACATACTGCACTTGAGAAGGAACAGATGAGATTACTATGCAGGTACACAAAAAAGAGGACTAAATATGACTTCATGACCTGTGTCAGGGACAAGATGCTCTGGCAAGCAGAGAGCATAGTAGGAACTGTATTCCCAGGACCTCGGTAATTATGCTGCAGTTGGGATCTGGATCTTTCCCTCAAAAGTCCACATGTTAAAGGCATAGTCTATAGCTGGGGTCTATTGGGAAGTGGTGGGTCTACTGGGAGGTCCTTTGAACGTTGAGGCCCTGTTCTCACAAATGATGATGAGATGCCAGCCACCTTTGCTTCCTGTCCTTTTTTCTTACAAGATATGACATACTAGTGTTGCCTGCTCCATGCTTCAAGAATAGTTGTAAAGATTAGAATAAATCAAATCATAGACTGAAATCTCTGAACTCATCAGCCACGATAAACCTATTTACTTTATTAGTTGTTTGGTTTTGCCAATTCTTATAGTACTAAAAGGAAAACTGTCAGAGCCTATTGATCCACCATCATCCCAAGCCCTGCTTCATGGGATGTTCTTACTTTAATGGTCAAAGTGTAATGTTCAGAATTATTTATTCTCATCCTCTGTTGTCTCCAAATAGAACACAGGCTCCATGAGCAGCAAGTGTCACACATCTTCATTCACTGTTCCACGTCCACATTTGCACTAGAATTGTGAGTTTCACATTTATGGACAAATCACCAGTTAAATAATCATGTCAATATTGCTCAAATGTAGGTAATAACATGGAGAGTGTGATGTCCCCAGAGTAATCTATGCCCCTTTGCAAAGGATCTATATCTCAATGGAGACCAAACTTTACTCAAATGTAACTATTTTTTTAAAGTCAAAAACAAAACTGAACTACTTTATTGTTTGTTGCTCTTTTATAATGGTTTTGGCTTGACATTTTATTTTAATGTTCATTGTTTTTAATTTTATGGGTATTACTGCCTGTATGCATGTCTGTGAACCACATGTGTATTTCACAACCACAGAAGTTAGAAGAGGACAGAAAATCCTATGGGAGCTGCAGAGAACTGAGAGTTACGATGTTGGTATCCAAATCCCTTACCCTGGAAGAGCAGCCAGTGTTCTTTTTTTTTTTAATTTATTTATTTATTTATTAAAGGTTTGAGACAGCCAGTGTTCTTTAAAATTTGAGCAATCTTTAAAGCACCCAATGTGCTAGATTTATCTTAGGGCTTAAAAATATAATCAATAAATACATAAAGCTTCGATATCAGCCCATTAGTAGTCAGAATGATGTTATCTTTTTTCAGTTCCACATATCAAAATTCAGCGACATCTGGTATACCTACCTACCAAGGACTGCCATGATGATGATTCAGCCAGCATGCTCTATAGTCCAGCCCCTCATCCAAGCCTGACATCTCACAATTTAATTAGTGTCCACAACACAGCTAGAAGGAAGCTGCTTTAACCTGTTTTTGAGAACATAAGCTATATACACAGAATTAAGTTGAATCATTTTCTTAATATTGCAAAGCTGAGGAGAAAAATACATCTTAGTCCTATTTGCGACAATATTGTAACAGAAGACAGAAGAAAAAAGACAGTTTTTGTAATGGAAAAATGCCCAACTTAATAGAAACAAATTGTTATTTTTTTAATTGTTTGAAGACTTATTTGTTTTTGCTTTATGCAAGTCTGTGTGTATGTGTGTTTTTGTTTTAACAAATATATCTGTGCAACAGTTGAATGCCTGTGAAGGTCAGAAATGGGCACTGGGTCTCCTGGAACCGGAGTTACAGTCAGCTGCAAGCTGCCATGTGGATTTTGAGAATAGAACCCTGGTGCACGGGAAGAGTGGTTAATCCTCTAATGGCTGAGCAAACTCAACAGACCTATTATGTGTGTTTTTGTTGTTATTGACATTGTGTTTTCTTCTGTTCTTTGAGACAAGGATATCTCTATACAGTCATGACTCATATGGATCTTGCTGTAACGACATAGTTGACCTTAAATATGAAGATATGCCTGACTTTGTCTCATGTCTTCTAGGAGAGCGTCTACCACTATGGCCCAAACTTCTACTATTTTTAAATATAGCATATACATAATCATTGCCTTATATTTTTGTAAACTAGCTGTAAAGTTTGGCAAAAATTTATGATTTAGAAAATGTTTCAATAAATTATAAAGTAAACTTTATGAATTATATGATCATTTAAAATATGAAAATTTTAAAAACACAGTTGTAAAATAAAATATGCTAGAAGTAAATATATATTAAAAATTAAGTTTTGTCCATTTTACAATGTTCCACTACAAAGTATGATTTAATTTGTCTGAAAAGATTAGAAAAAGTAAGGATGTTAACAGTTTGGTCTGTTAAAATATGAATTTTATTTATAGAAATAAGATCCAACCTTTGATCAGTTAAGATCAAAGCTTTTCTTGGATTATTCCCATGGATAGCCGCTAAAGGGAGGCGATTTTATGATTACTGGTTTCTTCAGTTTATTTTAGTCTCATAAGGAACATGAGACACAGTAGCCTAGCCTACTTGGTGACTTCAGAACCATGAAAAGCAAAGGGCAGAAACAGCAAAAAGGTAGACACCACTTGGGAAGACACCTGAGGTTTTTCTTGACTTGAACATATATATGAACATGTATACACATGTGCACACACACACCATGCATAAGAAACATTTAAACACACACACACACACTCACAAATTTTGATAAAGTGGAAATACTGTCTTCAGGTTCCAATCATGATGAAAAGGCTATTTTGGTGATGAGTGAGTGTTCTGGATTCATTACTAATATTACATGATGAGAATGCATGCCAACTGTTTATTAAATTTAAGACTTTCACAGCTTCAGATGGTTTTGATTCAGAGTGAAATTAAATGGAGAAAGTAATATTACTTCTGACTAATCTGGGAATTAATAAAATGCATAGTCTCAAAGGAATTGTGCTGAAAGGATCATGTTGTCACTGGCTGACTACTAAACTACCCTGAAAATCTTTGTTCAAACATTTCTTAGTAAAATAAATGAAGTAATTTCTCATTTTAATGATGAGCAAAACCAAACCAAAAGATACATCTTGTTATTTTAGAAATATACTAATTATAATTCTGCAATGTAAGTCTTGTATTGACAATGTAATATTTAAATAACGTACAGTGTTATTTATGTCTATTAGATAGCAAGTGAAACACTAAGGATAAGACAACTTATAGTCAAGTTGAGTGTGATGTCTGGGAAGAAAACTAGACTTCAGCTCATATACATTAGTATTAGGCAGAGGTTTATGACATGGTCTTTTCAATGACTCTTAATATCAGAAACCATAAAGTTGTCTCCTCCAAGTTACAAAACAGGAATATGTGAGTGATTTGCAGTAGCTGCAAGGCTATACTAAATTGAGAAATGTTTGGGTCTGTCTAAGAAAGTTATTTCTTCCAGAACAACAGAGCAAAGCTGAAGTGAAAGAAACAGTGTGGCATGCCCAGATCCAGTCGGAAGCCTGCATGAGTTGCGTAGGAGGCCAATCAATGGCAAGTGGCCTACTCAGCCTCAATGGCACTTACACACCCAGTGAGCATCTACCTGGTCCTCAAACACTGTGGTTGATAAAATGTCAAGTGTTCTCATTGATAGAGAAGAGTGCCCAGGATTAGGGCAGCATCTGTGCCATCCCACGGTATGTACTCTAAGAGAGCTTTATCGGAAATGCCACATTTTGCAAATGCAGGCTTGAGGATTCCTAAAGCGTGAGAATATTCAGCAAATTTCAGAGACCTAGGGAACAATAATCAAAAAGTGATTAATAATTCATGTACTTTGCAGTGAAGTTCACTGTTTTGTTGAACTCAAAACATTGCATTTCTGGTCATTGCGTGTCCTTAACTTATAAGCAACAGTTGTTACACAGACCAGAGTGCTGCATGCTCTTTCCACTAGGAACATGTATACACAAATCCCTGCAAACAGCAGGAAACAAGGCCCATATCTTGATTTCTTTTCTGCCTGAAATAAAACTCTTGTCATTAGCTACCAATATTTCAAAATAATTGACACTCTTGAGAAATGTTACCTAATATTCCTCGAATAAAACACAACACTTTCAGAAGGTTAAATTTAATTAAAGTTGTATGGTCTTGAATTTTCATAATAATCAGTCACCTGGAGAGATAAAATTTGATATTTTCCCTGCCAAAAAAGTTCAGACTGTTATAATACATGCTGCTCTAACTCATACTTACTGTACCAGTACACAGAATACAGATTGAGTTTGTAGTAGAGAGTTAAAAGCACCTTTTTTAAAAAAATCAATGATTGTTTTATAATCTTTTATATTTGCCTTTTGACTGTTTTGGATGCCAAGACAAATAATATATTTTCCTAAAAAGAATCCTGTCATATGTCAGATGGTAATTATAGCAATGCTTCAATGGGGTTCACATTTCAGAATCTGAATGGCTGATCTTCCTTCTGTGCTTTCTCAATTGAGCATATTAAAAACTGTCAGAGAAATCTTAAAGTAAGATTCATACTCAATTCTGCCAGGAACTAACAGGCACCTGTACTTTTTAACCATGGTGAATTATGCTGCCGAGAATACAGACCTCCTCTGAGCATGCACCCTACTATGGTGTAGTAATATGGGTGGTGGGGCTGCATCCCAGGCACCCGGCTGCCCCCATGGCTAGCTTTACCCAAAATAATTACACGGAAACTGTATTCTTTTAATCACTGCTTGGCCCATTTCTATCTAGCCTCTTCTAGGCTAATTCTCACATACTAATTTAGCCCATTTCTAATCATCTGTGTTGCGCCACTAGGTGCGCTTACCGGGAAGATTCTAGCCTAGTCCGTCCTGGGTCAGAGCTTCATGGCGTGTGTCTGCCCGGGAGCGGGGCATGGCGTCTCTCTCAGGCGTCTGCTCCCTAGACGAGAGCTGTAGAGTCTGAGCACACTTCCTCTTCCTCCCAGCGTTCTGTTCTGTTTACTCCTCCCACCTATCTTCTAACCAATAAAATGGGCCAAGGCTGTTCCTTTATTAGCCAATGACCTTCCTCCATCACTATGGTACTAACTCCTCAGATTCTCATAAGCAGACATTGTATTACAAGTTAAGATGTTGGAGTGTACAGGTACATAGTTGAAGCCATGTGATCAGAGTCACATACCCATTGATAGGCGCTTATTCTAACCAGACGGCAGAGGACTCTTTCAGCAAGATAAAGTACTGGAAAGTGTCGGTTTGTGTATTCTGGTTAAACTTACAATTTTAATAGAGAGATAATGGGTGAATAAGTATGTAAACATGCTAAATACAATAACCAGAGGTAAAATTAGACAGGAAAATTAAAAATAGAGAGAAAAAAACTTCTCAGATGGAGGATCTAAGTTAAATATCTAATCAGCCTGCCATTATTATATTTATCTTTGTGTTTGTTTTCTCATCAACTTGACAGGCTTGGACATCCCTGGAAAGAGGGATACAGCCATGGGCAGATGGTCTTGAGTGGTTAAATACATAGACCGTTCAAGTCCTGGGGGCCTGATGAATAGGTAGTTCTCCTCTATGACTTCTGCCTCCAGGTACCTGCCCTGCTTGAGTTCCTGCCCTCACTTCAGTGGGCACTGAACTCCAAAATGTACGATAAAGTAAGCCCTTGCTTCCCCATGTTCCTTTTCATCATGGAGTTTTATGACAGAAATAGAAGCCCTAACTATGAAAGACAGTAGTGTCACTATTGCTCTGAGAGATCTGACCATTTTGGTTGAGGTGAGGATTTTAAAGTGTCTCGAATTTTGGTCCAGAAAAGTCATTGAGTGTTCAGTGCTTAATGGGCAGTTGTGAGAACTTAGAAGATAATGCTGACAGTACTGTGGATGATGGAGGTCTTGTTTGTAAAGTTTCAGAAGGAAATAAATAACTTTGGGGGCTGTTCGATATTTTGAATTAAAAATCTGTGGTTCTGATGAGCTGGGGCTGAAGAATTGACTCTGATTAACAGGAGACCAGAACCATTAAAGTGAAACCTTCGCTTTGCTGGGACAATCAGTGCTGGTCAGCTGGAGCTGAAAAATTAGCAGTGATTAAAAAGATACCAGCCTAATTGAGGGGAAACCTTCTGGAAAGTGTTTCTTCCGGGGCAGCACACAGAAACTTTGGTCCAGAGCAGGCCAAGGCTGTGCCTTTTGTAGGCAGCCAAGCTTTGTATTTTGTAACAGTTTCCTAGGTGCTCCTAACTTGGAAGGCATGACGTGATCATGGAGAGTAGCTGAGGCATGGCCTCATGACAGGTCAGGAGAAGAAACTGGCAAAAGCGTAGCCACAGTTGAAATAGAAGCTTCAGGATGAGACAGGTTTTGGAGAGATGTTGGGATATGGCATCATGTGACAACAGTCCCAGAAGAGAGACCAGGGGAACTCATTGGTGAAGGTACAGCCTACCATGAGTAGAGATCCTGACATTACGGGGATGCCTGTACCAGGGGCTACCTATCAGTGACAGCAGTACTATGGAGTAGAGAGAGTCAGAACCTATGAAAGAAGCTGTTGTGCTGTGAATAATAGCACTGGAATAATGGAACACTTCAGAGCCCAGATGGTAGGATTGTGAGTGGGTCAGACATCAAACGCTAAACTTTTACACTGTTGGACTTTTGTTTTTCTTTGATTTTATTGTGGAGTAATAAAGTATGTGACATTATTTTATAGGTGCCCACAGTTGAGAGACTGTGAATGTTTAAAGTCACATGTGTTTTTGAGCTTTAAGGAATGAACAAGGAAGGAGAGGGTATAAGTATCATGCTCATGTATCAAGCTGACAAGCAGTCATTCTGCTGCTCTTTGTTAACTTGATGCATACCTAGACATATCCATGAAGACAGTTCTTAATTGAGAAAATTCCTCTGTAAGATTGTCCTGTACACAAAGTCTGGGGTGTGTATTTTATTAATTAATGATCAGAGTTGAAAGGTCCAGTTCATTGTGGGTAGCTCTACTTTTGGGCAGGTGATCCTGAATGGTACAGGAACCAGGCTGAGCAATCATTAGGACATCACCCAGTTTGCAGCACTCCTCCATCATTCCTGCTTCAGTCCCTACCTCTGATTTCCAGACCTGCTTTAATTCATGCCCTGGCTTTTCTGGATGGCAGACTCAACCATACCCTCCCCACGTTGCTCTCCACCGTGGTTGTATCCAGCAACAGAAAGCCTAAACCAACATGTTTTGTACTTATGGTTTTATTTGTAAATGTGTGGATAGGACTGAAGCCCAAGGTTTTACTAGATACCTTCCCTTTTCATTTCTGTCACAGTAGCCATTAGCGGATGAGAGTTATGAAAGCAGCCTACCCTCAGTTCTGTCCCCAAATGATCTTGTTCTAGATTTCACAGAACTTTTAAAGAATGGTGGTCATTTCCAACCAGTTGCAATTATAAAAATTGCTGTTGTTTATAGCAGAGCATGGTTTACCTGAGAAAATCTTCAATGAAAGCAGAAAATGCCTGTAAATGGCTTGGATTGTCATAGTTCCTCCATTTGATTCCAAACTCTTCCACATTGCCCAATCTGCTGCCACTGTGGCGCTATATTAGTCATGATAGAGCCTCTCTATCTCCTGCTCTGTCCTCTCAGGCCTTCTCTGAAACCTGTAGATCAATTGTTCTCAACTTGTGGGTTCCAATCACTTTGGGGGTCAAATATCAAATATCCTGTGCATCAGATATTTACATTATTATATGTATGAGTAGCAGAATTACTATTATGGAAGTAGGAAAGAAATAATTCTATGGTTTGAGGTCACCATAACATGAGGAATTGTATTAAAGTGTTGCAACATTAGGAAGGTTTAGAATCATTGCTCTAGACCATGCCCCTTTTACCCAGAGAGCTCTCTTGCTTGGGCTTGACTTTGCTGACTACATATCTTCTGCAACCCCTACTGAGTCTCTGTTAATATGACTTTACAATTATGCTATTGAGATATGCTGTCATGCATAGATAAAAGAATATTTAGAACTGATGGATTATTATTGATTTTCAATTAATTAGGTTTATAAATTTAAAAATACATAAAACTAGCTTTTTAAAGTTCAGAATTTGAAATTACTACATTATTTTATTTAAATCTGTCAAGAAAAAGAAAGACATCTTTATTTGTGCTCGTGATAATGTTCAGACATGTCAAACTTGGTAACTAAATTTCTTTAATTTATTGAAGTATAGTTATATATTTGGGTGTTCTTATTATTGGTATCATGAGAATAGTAAAATAAATGTGTGTACTCAGCCTCTCAATATTTAAAACACTTAACTAGGTTTTCTAAGTGAAATGCCTTAGTAAGGCTTTGGCAAAGGTAACATGTGCATAAAACAGGACATCAAACACTTTTAAACATCAGAATATCATTTACTCTCCTTAAAGGAATAAAATTAACTAATTGATGTGGGATTCCTCTCTGTATGCTGTGAATATGTTTTATTCCATTGGTAAATGAAGAAGCTGCTTTAGCCTCTGGTGGGGCAGATATAGTCTGGCTGGAAGAGATATTGCAAGAGAGTAGGTGGAGTCAGGGAAATGCATTGTAGGTACTGCAAGAGACAGATGCACAAGAACCTTGCTAGTAAACCACGAGCCTCATGGTAAAACATAAAATAATGGAAATGGGTTAATTTAAGATGCAGGAGCTAGTCATTAAGAACCTAGCTCTAAAATGCCAAGCAGTGATTTAATTAATACAATTTCTGTGTGGTTATTTCGAGTCTGGGCCTCCAGGAATAAATGAGCAAGCTCCAACAGTAACTAATGATTTAGAAAAAGTATGCAGCCCTGTCGTTAAATATTTGTTAAATCTGTATTTGCATATTCTCTATATAGAAAAGGAATCACTTACTCTTTAAGGTAACTCTTCTTCATCCAAATTAATTTTAACAAGGCAGAGTTAACTTTGGCAAAGGATGGGAATACTTTGGCTATTGGAACCAGAGCAATACTATTGAAATCCTTGTCAGTAAAGGACAAGAGTGCTCTTAAGCATCCTTAAACGTACAAGAGTACATTTTTTTACCCCAATAAAGATTGTCTTAATAATTCTTAATTAATTAATTAATAAAAATTAATGATCTTGGTACCTAAAAAAAATCTATTATAAAGGCTATCAATTAATCTTCCAGGAAAAAATTGGTTTTTTAATTTATATTTTTTATTTAACAAAAAAATAGTTTAAAATAACTTTAGAAACTGAATAAATGCATGATACTTCGAGAACAAATATTACAGTTTAGATATTGAGTGATCCTAAAGTTTCATATTTTAACAACTTAATAGCCAAAGTACCACTCATGTGAGGTGGTCCAACTTTTATGATCTGTGAATGTAAGGAAACATTTTCTTGGTGTCGGTTGTTTCAGAAATTCTGTGATACTGATAGAAAGTCAGCTAACACACTTCCCTCATGAATCTTCATTAGGCTTTTATGTTGTGAATGTACAAGGACGTCAGCCTCCTGATGTACACACATGTACCTGGAACCGTTCTGAAGCTGCATCTCTGATGAAGGTGCTACAGGAAAAGAAATGATATCATTTGACTCAGCTTTATCAATGACTGGAAAGAGATCTTAATTCTCATGCTTTCATCTTGAATGAATTGTTTTCAGATTTGTTTTAAAATCGCACATTTTTAAAGTCATTATTATGATAACTATGCCAGGATATCTCTAATCTGTTCTTCCTTCTACTGCCTCTATAGGCTATTCCAGCATTCGTTCATCACAATTACACCACAGCTTCCACAATGATATATACCACAGTTGAAATACTTTGTAGACAATGCATTATATACAAATTATGCCAACATCAGATGCTCCTCAAGTCCTTGCTTGGGTTTCCATACCTCTATGTCCAATTAACTCCATACTGTCCTTCACCACAGATTAGTAATCTATTGCATCATCTCCCTGTCTAGTGTTTTGCTATTTTAACTGTAAATTGTATTAAAATTTATTTTGCAAAAGTGAAAAATATTTGTATTTGTTTGGATTCAAGTCCTACAGCATTAAACCTTGAATGTTAGCTTTTCCTGCAAGCTATGACCTCAGACTGCCATATGGTCTAAGTATCAGAGAAGGATAAAATATACTTCCTATACTCTTGTGGTACTTAGTCAAATACATGTGTATTGGCTGGATGGACATTTCTGAAATGGCTCATTTTGCTCACCTTTGTGCAAGTGAGCAACCTCCCTTTGGGCATTTTCAGTATGTCAGAGTCTTTTATAGCTGGGCTGGTCTAAGGCAGCTCAGAGGGTGTCACCCAGTTGAGAAACATCTACTACCCCCCACCATACACACACCTTCATCCTTTACGTCTTCCTATATCAGAGACTTACCTTGCTTGGGATTTTAGCATAGACACAGACAAGAATAAAGATGTGGGACTTCCTGTGGAACCGTATCTTAACAGATACTGGTACCACTTTATTCCTCTTTATTCTACTACCTGTGTTTGCAATTGACTTCACGCGAGTGAATGGATGCAGTGAAGTCATCAATGAAAAAGAGCCATGGAGTCTCCCTGACAAATATAACTTTCTATGTTTTCCAAGCTGGAATCACACATCTGACTCCATATTTTTTCAATTATTTCCTCCCATCTTATTCATAAAAAAAGCTTGATTTTTAAATTATTAAAATTAACGTTGTTTATAATTTGAGTGTTTATGCCTTTCATTTTCTAGGATCAAAATTTAATATCCTTTCTTTCTCTCAGTTTCTCAATGTACATCTCACTTATTTAAGAATAAATAGTCTGCTAAGAAGTTCCCTGAATTGGTTTTATTGTTCCTGGTATTTTCCTTATGTACTTACTTGTAATTATTCAGCTAAAATTTCTCTCTCTAATTGACCATAAAAACTTATGCTAGCCAAAGCAATATGATTATAATTTTATTATTTAATTAATTATTTTTGTTGCAATCGCCTCTAAATTTTTATTATTTGTATAGCCTATCTTGTTTTTATTTTTATTCATCTATTTTCTGAAGAAATATTGTCTCAAGAAAAGAAAAGAAAAATGGGATATTTATAAAATGCCTATGGTATATTAAGCTGTATTTTTTCCTAACAGATATAATTGCCATGATCACACTCTTATGTAACTTACTTTATGTGAGATATTGATGTTCAATCACTGAATCAATTACTAGAATTAGAAAGTAAGCCCAATCTAAATGATAGTTAGTTTTTACTTTGAACTTACTTTTTGCTGTTATCAAAATATTCTGTAGATATTCTTCTTGTTTTCAATCTCAAACATATAAATTTTCACTCAAAATTTTATATTTAATCCTACAGTGTTCTCACATGTTGATCAAGTCAGTTTTTTACTCTTTAAGAAAATTGTGCACATTGATTAGTATTAAACGACATTTTAAACTAATTATAGGAAAAGTAGAAACAGCAGCCTTAAAAAGGAGCATATCCATTTTCATTAATTAATAAAATCTTCTCAATACTGTTGAAGCAAAGAAAGAGAATTTGAGATCCTTCAAATAACAGGTGATCAATATTCATAATTCAACTTAACAGGTTTTTAATTAATTTTTCAGCTCAATAGTGTTTGTTTAATTATTGGGATAATAAAACAAGTTTCACAGTTCTCCAAGGGGATGAGACAGGTATAAAGACAGTAAGACAGCATGGCTCCTTCTCACGGAGGACTGGGTAACATCAATGCTGTGCTGCCTTTCTGATAACTTGCCCTTCAGCTGTGGAATTTAGGAAACAGAGCTCCTCTCAAGGCATGGTGACTCTAGCATTTTTGATTGCCTAATGTATAAGGACAAAAGCTTATGGCTACAATCTTTTGTCTAAACCTAGACAGAGACTCCTCATAAGGAAATAAAAAGGAAATAACCACCTATAGTGAAAGGGTTTAGTGTTTCACCCAGATGACTGTGTGCCAAAACCCAGTAAGAGTCTCTCTCTTTCCCTTCTCTCTCTTTCTCCCTCTCCTCCCCACACTCTGCAGTTTCAGCAGCTTTAAGACTGCATGTATGAAATTGTCAGTAAGCACTAACTACATTTCTGAGCAAACTTTACCAACGTGCTTTTTAGTACTGATATTTTTTGTTTCAACAGTGGTTAAGTTTGTTTCTATATATTACAATTATTGAGAAATTATATACACATTATTTAATTCTCTCACCAAAAATAACTACATACTCTCATAGATCATCTAAAGCAGCAGTTCTCAATCTGTGGGTTATGACCCTTTTGGGGGTTAGAACAACACTTTCACAGGGGTCACCTAAGGCCATTGCAAAACCTACATTATGATTCAAAATAGTAACAAAATTGTAGATACAATATAACAATGACAATAATTTTATGGCTAATACATGAGGAACTGTATTAAAGGATTACAGCATTGGGAAGGTTGATAATCACTGTCCTGGAGTGTTCCTTAAAGAAAAGTTTCTCTCCTTCCTAAAGAGGTACCTGTTACAATGTGTCACATTTGAAACCATAGTATGCCTCATTCAAAACAACTAACATAGCTATTATAGAGATACATAAGAAAACTGTGTTACTCTCTCCTTAGTTTGCAGAATGAAATGGATTCTGCTTATTGTCTCTGTTATAGTATTACCTGGATACAAACATCAGAACAGAAAACTGTTTTATAGAAATACCTAAACTGGTAAATACATGATTTTTTTGTATCATGACAAAAAGTAGAGATAATCTAATTCCAAAGTGAGTTGATAACATGGTGAAGGCTGTTTCAAGTGGACTCAAAAAAAAAAAAAAAACGAACCCATAGTACCCATTTCTGATATGATAGGCCTGTTACATTGAGTCAGGGTAAGCACCCTTGATAAAGCATACACCAGTGTTGAGGAGAAGTTCATAACACAGTCACATTCCTAAAGGGAGGCTCATCAGTTCAAGTCAAACCTGAGATACACACTTTATGAACTTCCATATCTAAATGGTCATGCAATAAATTTGGAAACAAGAGTGCACTTAGAGGTTATTGTGGAGAAAACCACATTTGATACATCCAAGAATCTCCTTTCACATTCATGAAGACTGAGTCCAGTATGCAGAAGTGCCCCTGTCACTATAAAACATTGTTCAGAAAAAAAAATGCTTCTGTTATCAATCATTTCAACAAACACATAAATCTGGTTGGAGACTCAAGGATTTTGGCTTCATCATTTTGGTTCAGTATATATTGTTTGGATGTACCCCATGTAGTATGCAGTATGTATGCTTCATGCTCTGTAAAATCTGGAAAAATGTCTGTTTCTTCTTCTTCTTCAAAGAAAGTCCTTTAAATATGTACTAGGAGATTGGCATTGTTTCAAAGACATCAGAGAAAATAAAAGCAATTGTGAAATCTTTCTCTGTAACATGTCTTTGCACCATTAGATGAGAATGTTCCCAGAATGATAAAATGAGTGAAGCCCTTGATTGACAGTTCTTGCAGATGGTATTTTCTTTATAGACAAATCTTATACTAGGCGTCAGAGCAATGTGCTACCATTTTAATACTAAATATGGCAACCAAAATTCCCTTCTCTGTTGTTTTCTTGCAAAAGCATGGTACCGCCTGGAAAATAAAAACAGAACAAGGGGATACTTCATGCACTCTCAGTTGTAAATGATATCATCATGAGTACAATACCCACTACAGAAATGACAGCTGCTGATAAAATCTCATGAGTTCCAGGGAGAAAAGAATGACTCGTGAAAGTACATGGACACTCATGAGGCTCGGTATTCTGAAGAATTTTGTATGTCTTTATGGTTTTAGACATTTTATCTTCTATTTGGAAACTTGAAAGTAGAAGCGTGAGGTGGGGGGGGGTGGAGAAATGAGTAAAACTTTTGAGGTAACAAATTTAATCCAATGGCTCTCAACTACATTTCATGCAATACTTTGATTTCTTTCTGTTTGTGCCTGCAGCTTTAACAGACCTCCCTATATGTATATACTGTTTAATCCATAAAGTACATATTTTGTGCTCTTTATGCTAAATGCCCTAGAGTACATCTCATATTTAAAATACCTTAAAATCCTTAAGTCCTATCATTAGTGATTCTGATAGAAGCTCTAGAGTAGGGCCAGGATTCTACACACTGGATCACTTCATTCTTTCAACCACATCTAAAGTAATGCACTCAGTGAGCACATGGGACCAGGATTCTACACACTGGATTACTTCATTCTTTCCACCACATCTAAAGTAATGCACTCACTGAGCACATGGGACCAGAATTCTATACACTAGATCACTTCATTCTTTCAACCACATCTAAAGTAAGGGGCTCACTGAGCACATGCTTTGAAGAAGCATTCATTTACAGAAAAATCATGAAGGAAGATGTGCTCTTTTTGTAGAAATGCATTATAATAAAAATATATCTTATATTCAAAAAAACTGGAACTTTTGCCATACTTCAAAGCCAAAGTTAATAATAAACCTTATGGTCACATCTATTAAGACTGGTATCCTGTTAAGTACTCTGCTTTTTCTTTTAATCTTCTTTTAAGAGAACAATGTAGCAACAAACCTTTTCTTGCCTTGGTTTTCCTCTGTAATCAACTTTTACAAGATAAGGTAATCATTGTTGTAATTTTAAGTGTTCTTCCATTCCCCTAACCTATGCATTATACATGTGTGTGTGCATATATGTGTATGCTATGATAATAATTTTGAGAAGACAAAATAGGATAAAAGTGGCCTCATAAAATAAATGTCCACTATAGTTGTTGGATGTAACAATATAGATATTGATTCATAGCTTTTGTTTGTTTCTCATCTGGATCAACTGGGGTCAATTGGAATCAGTGACTCAATCCCTTATAAAATTCTGTTAAGGTTTTCCACAAAGTATCCCTCAATCCTTCCACATATGATAGTTTCTCTATTGTTTAATACATAGAGAGCCTAGCCCTTTTTAGAGACACAGATAGAGGTGTGTGTCCCTAAACACAGAATATGATAGCTAAATTCATAAAACAGCGTTCAGTCAGGCACAAATTCAGATTTGTATAAGCTACAGACAGGAAGGATGAAAGACTCTGGGAGAGAGAATAAGAGAATTCTAAAGTGGACTTCCTCTTGTTTAAATTGTTCTATATGGAAGTGACATATAGTTTATTTTTCTTCATGTAAAACTAAGACATCTTCCGTGATGCCTAGAATCTTCCCAAGACATGCCATCTCAAACACATTCAGCTGCTGTTCTGAGAAGCGCTTCATTGCCCAGGTTTTGGAGTTGTAAAGAAGGCAACTCAAGACAAATGTCTCATATACTTGCAATTTCACTGTTGTTGTGATGTCTTTTGCTGACCAAACCTTTTCTAGTACATGGGATGCAGCCTTCACTATCTTTTTCCACCTCTTGAAGTCTGAAATAGTTCCCTCCTTTGAACTGGGGTTTCTTCCCAGATAGACAAAGTTGACAGTTTGCTTGAGGTTCTGATTCTTTATTACAGTGTTAAAATCCTTGTGTGCCCTTACCGTATGTTACATCTCAGTCTTCTCGGTGTTTACTTTCGTACCAAGGTTTTCACGTACTTCCGACAATCTGTTTAGCATAGTCTGCAGCTCATTTGGAGCTTCATCAAGTAGTGCTGCATTGTCAGTGAAATGCAAGTTATTGATTACCACACCACCTATCTGCACACCTGTCTCCTCATTCTCCAGAGCTGGTTTATTCTTATATTTATATATTTATATTTCCGGAATATAAGAAAGAGTGTTGGTGAGAGGACGCACCCCTACAACACTCCAATGATTGATCACTTAGCTCTCCAAAGACGTTGACTGATGCAAAGGCATCTTTATAGGCATTTTCTAGTGTTCTAATGATTTTCTCTGGGTACTTGTAGAACATCATTTTTTACCAAAGTTTTTTCCTCCAAATGCTATTAAATGTCTTCCTGAAGTCGATGTGATAGACATATAATAATTCTAGGCATCACATGAAGAGATAGGCTGCACAACGATGATATTAAGAAACATATCCATCTATAGAAGGAAATAAACTACAGGATACGACAATGGTGCTTGAGATACTCTGGCCACATTATGAAAACAAATGATGGCAGATACCCAAAGATAGCACTGCTTGGAGGAATGCATGGGACAAGGCAAAGAGGAAGGTCCAAAAACCTCTGAATAGACAACATAAAGGGAAACAGTGGAACCTTGGGTATGACAATAACACAAGCATCTAGGACTGCCAAGAATAGAAACAACTGGAGAACCACCATAAATAGGCTGCCCATGTATGCTTAAGCATTGTTGGGACATAAATGATGAAATGATGATAAACACTAAGATGTTTTGGGTACCCTTAGTTTATTATTAATGCATTTAAGTCAATGTACTTGTTCTTAAAATACTGGACAAAATTTCCAAGAATGGGGGTCTATCATCTCCCAAATTACTCACAGTTGTTTCATAAGAATTATTTGTAGGAAGGTAGATGGTAGATATATACATAGATGATGGAGGAAGGTCATTGGCTAATAAAGGAACTGCCCTGGCCCATTTTATTGGTTAGAAGATAGGTGGGAGGAGAAAACAGAACAGGATACTGGGAGGAAGAGGAAGTGAGCTCAGAGACTTGACAGCTCTCCTCTAGGGAGCAGACGCCTGAGAGAGACACCATGCCCGCTCCCAGCATGAAGCTCCAACCCAGGATGGACTAGGCTAGAATCTTCCCGGTAAGACCGGTTCTCACAGATTATTAGAGATGGGTTGATCGGGATGTGAGAATTAGCCTGTAAGTGCTAGAGCTAAAGGGCCAACCAGTGCTTAAAAGAATACAGTGTCTGTGTAATTATTTTGGGGCATGAGCTAGCCAAGCAAGCGGCCGGGGTGCTGGGAACGCAGCCCCGCCGCCCCCATTACTACACATAGATAGGTAGATAGATAGATAGATAGATAGATAGATAGATAGATAGATAGATGGATAGATAGATGGATAGATAGATAGATAGAATAGATAGATAGATAGAAGATAGATAGATAGATAGATAGATAGATAGATAGATAGATAGATAGAGGCAAAGAGACAGCAAATGTTCAAAACCGTTGACAATTCTCAGTAAAGCTTAAGGGGTATGTGTAGCTATTATATACTATTATGCAAATGTATACTATTTAAAAGTGTATCTAAAATACAAGTAAGTTCCTATTGGGATGGAGTAACCACAGTAAAAATAGAGACTAGGACAGTAGAATTGCTACAATATTTTAGTTACAGACTTAGAACTTGATTTAAGTTACTGCCCTAATGAAAACTATGTTCTCTCCCTCCCCCCATATACGGGTGTCGTTCTGGTACTTACTTTTGTGAGGGGGGCATTATGGATCCCCAAACCATGGAACTACTGGGATGTGGTGGTATGCATCAGAGATAAGGTTTCAGAGAGAGAGAGATCTGGCCTGGGGAGTATGCCCTAGAAGAAATATTGAATCCTTATGCTTCTTTGTTTTGCCTGTAGCCAAAAGTCAGGTCTTCTTTCACTGGGCATTTCTAACATGATGTCTTGATTCACTAGAAGCCTAAAAGCAAGTCATTAACTGACCATAGACTGAAGCCTCCAAAACAGTGAGTGAAAACCAATTTTCCCATTTCTCAATGGATTTCCACAGATAATTTTGTTGTAAAAATGAAAAGAATAATGAGAATGTGTGTGTGCACTCATACGTGGGAGTGCACTCAACCATATGATTTTAAAGCTAGAGATTATGTATTTTATACACACACATTTATGTGTATAGATACATGTATACACATATCCATATAATCATACATACACACAGCATGCGATAAGGAAGTCCTAGTTCAACTAGGTTTTTACTTTACACAGTGCAGATTAACTTTGTCATTCTATATATAGCAGTCTGCTTAGCTTGCTGTAATGAACTGGCAAATATAATGAACTGCTACAGTGAATTGATGGCTTATCAGAACTTATTTTATTTTCATAGTTCTGAAGGCTGGAAAGTTCAAGTTCAATTTGGCATCTGTTAAATTATTCTTTATGAAGAATACGCTTTTATTTGTATTGACATTTTCAGAGAGTCAAGTGAGTTCCCCTTATGCTCATCTATCATAGCACAAAAGCCCATCATGATCCCACCCTCATGACCTCATCACTATTAACCTTAGCTCTGGGTGGGTTGCGTTTCAGTATATGGATTTTGGTGGGGCACAACTTTCACAAAATATAAAATACAACCTCTGACTCCTGCTGATGAGTAAACAAAATAAGTCAGTCAAGAAATGAAATATGTCAGATTCAGGTGGGCAGTCATTTTGACAAAGTAGATACTGACAATCATATCACAAATGAAAAAGAAAATTTGCATACTTGCATAGGCATTTATATCAATAATCTCTGTTTTTCCCTTTCCCTTTATAAATAGTTAGACATGGGGCTTTGTGCCCATTTCCCCTACTCCATGCTGGGATTTTCTATGATTTGAACCTATTCACATCTTGTGTGTGCTGTCACACTCTCTGTGAGTTTATGTATATGTCAGTACTAATGAATCTAGAAGATGCTCTTTCCTTGGAGACAATCACCACCTCTGGCTCTTACAATTGTTCAGTCTTCTGTTTCACATAGATTCCTGTGCCTTTAGGTTCATAAAATGGTCTATGTAGGGCTGAGCATCCAAACTGTCTCACTCTCTGCATTTGGCTCAGTTCTGGGTCTCTGTCTTAATTATGGTCTACTACAGAAATAAACTCTTTCATGAGGTATGAATGACACTCTTTCTTTTTTATTGATTTTTATTGAGCTCTACATTTTTCTCTGCTCCCCTCCCCACCTCTCTTCTCCCTGCTTCAGCCCTCCCCCAAGTACCCCATGCTCCCAATTAATTCAGGAGATCTTGTCTTTTTCTAGTTCCCATGTAGATTAGATCTATGTAAATCTTTCTTAGTGTCTTTACAGAAGCTTTCCATTTTCAGGAGGGTCCTATTTATTAATAGTTTCTCTCAGTGTCTATGCTGATGGGGTTATATTTAGAAGATCTGAATATTAATCCACACTCCTTTGAACACCTGATTTTTGACAAAGAAGCAAAAAAAATATCAAATGGAAAAAAGAAAGCATATTTTAAAAATGGTGCTAGCATAACTGGTTACCAACATGTAGAAGAATGAGAATACATCCTTATCTATCACCATGAACAAAGCTTAAGTCCAAATGAATCAAAGACTTCAACATAAAGCCAGTCACACTGAACCTTATAGAAGAGAAAGTGGGAAATACACTTGAACACATTGACACAGAAGAACACTTCCTGAATGACATTCTTATCCATAGCTATAGCAATATGTCATTAGGGGTCATTTACCACCAAGTACCTTTCATAAAATAATAAGTCACACTCTAGGAAAAGCTCCATTCCCAAGAGTAGTGGTCAATATAGAACTTATTACATACATTTGTGTGCTTTCTTAAAAACTTACTTTGGCATTTTTTGTCTTAATGGATTTTGTTTGCTTTTCATTTTTATTTTTTATTTGAGAAAGAACATAAAGTTGGTGGTGGAAAGGGAGGTGGAGACAATATAGAAAATTCATGATGGGAAAGAATACGATAATATATGTATTAAATAAAAAAATAAAACAATTTGCATTTAGTAAAGAACATTTTGATACAAGTTACTTTGTGAAATTGAGTTATTATTTCTCAAAATATCTGTTGCGTGTTTTTCTCAAGAAACAGAATTTTAAGCTAGCAAATTTGCATTTACAGTGAAAAGGGAAAATAGATTTGATCTGGACCACAAATGGTAAGCATGATGGAACATTCTAAGATGGAGCACAAAAGCTGGGGTGCACTCATTAGCTCTTGTTTTTAGAGAAATTTTCATCATTATTAAACACTCTAAGATCTTATGTTATACAGTGCAAAACTTTGGAGTTGAAATGATAAATTTTCTTTTGAACATTTCTGGATTAATATTTTCTTAGAACACGGTCTTCCACTTAGCCAAGCAGCTTTGCCGCTGAGTGTTTACCAACAATTGTTGACTTGAGGGCAAGTACATCCTTCAACACCTTTAAAGTTTTTTGAATAGACAGATAATATGGCTACTACAAATAAAACCAGAGATTCCTGAGTTAAAAAAAAAAGGAGGGAAGTCCTTTCAGTAAATGTTGACAAAGATGATAACCTCAAGAACTTCTCTTGAACCTAAGTTTTGTTTGTACTTTCACAGTGACTCAGAGGATGCTACAGTGCAGCGTAAGACAAAGCAGAGAATAATAAAAAGCAAGTCCAGATCTTTTCCACTGTATGTAAATATTATGAGACAATCCAGTAGTATGACATTAGATTGGCATGAACTTAATTTGTTTACTGTAACTAATATCAATGTTCAAATTGGAATAGATGTGGACATTCTATTTGGGAAGATCTTTTTCTCATTTAATTTTGAGTAGTAATTGCTCGATTGTATTTGTTATATGACAGGGAATGACTTAAAATTTGTAGATATGTCACATTTAAATTTCATGGTATTCCTAATAAATTGATTGATTATTGCCATTTTACCATAAAAAATCTGTGATTCCTGAAGATAATTTAACTCATAATGAAGAAAACACCTAAGTCCAGAAACATAGGGTTCAGACTCCCAATTACACAGTGGCAATGCAAACCATTCCTGGAATCCTCAGTTTCCTAAACTAGAACCTCTGGTGCCATACTTGTGACCCACCAAAACATATGCTCTGAGGTCAGCATCCATGTGCCTGTTGAGAGGCAATAACAAAACCTGGTACACAACCTAGGATGTGAATGTGAATTCAAAAGAGATGGGCCTTCCAAATGTTTCCCAGCCTTCTAAAACCCCATCATCACATGGAAAAGAAACAATGATGCATGAGGTTTTAAACCCATATTATACTCCTGGTCCTCAAAGGCTTATGTCCACCAGATAACAAAAAAAAAAAAAATACATTTAGATGGCAATAAGAATTCTTCCAGTCTTAAAAGTTTCAACTCTTCAAAAGTTCAAGATTCAAAGTATCTTTTGAGATTCAAAGCAATCTTTAAACTGTGAGCACCAGTAAAATCAAAAAAGAAATTTATACTTTCATTGTGTCATGTCAAAAGTGAATCATTCCCCTTCCAAAAGAACCAGGAGGGTGATAAGGAAGGACTGGGCTAAAGCAGGAGTAAAACTCTGCTTTTCCATGTCAGACATCTGGGGATTGTGGTATCACAAGATGGGCTCCTTCAGCATTAAACAGCCCTCCCTTATGCAACCCACATGGCTTTTCTCTTGAGGTGACTCTACCTGTTTGCCTACAATTTTACCTGTTAGGTGTCCCACATCCCTGGAATCTCCAACATCATTGGTAACATTTTGGAGGGGAGCCATAACTGGCAGGAACAAATTTCTAGAGATAGGCTTTTGGAAGTTATCTGGGGTTCCTTACTCTTAGCCTGCTAATTGTAGTTCTTGGCCCATGTCATTTGAATAGTCTCTGTTCCATGTTGCCAAATCCACACACAAACTGAACCACTCTCTCATATCTTCTACCTATGATGAATTGAAACTCTGAACCAATGAGCTAAAATCAATAAACACCTCAAGTGACTTCTGTCAGAAATTTTGGTTATAGTGATACAAATACAACTAATACAGAGTCTTGTTAAGGAAGTATCCCCCTCTTAGGGCTCGTTATTCAGAAATCATCATTCTTTAATATGAGCTTAATTTCAAATTAGTCCCACAATTCTTAACTTTTAGTCTATAGATTCTGCCTAGTATACTTTCTCTAGAGAAACGTGGAGCTACATTTATTTTCTTCAAATGCAAACTTTTGACTTGACCTACAAGGTTTTACTCTATAAGTTTATACCACATCAGTTGAAGATATTTCTTAATGGTTATCAGAAGGTACCCATGAAACATAACATGAATATTTAATTCTAATTAATGTCGAGTTTGATTTTTAGTGTAAGCCTGCTTGCAACCTTTGTTTGTTCTTTCTGTTTTCTGAAGATCTGACTCTTACACATATGCTTGAATGCCAGTGATTTATCTTCATGTTGATCTCTGGAAAGCTTGGGTTAGAAAGAAAGAAAGGTGGATTTTAAAATTCAGGATCACAATAAAATATTTACTGATAAGTGGTTTGCAATTTCTAGAAACTGGAGTTCTATATTATTAGGACTCTCAGAGGAAGTATAAATAATATAAGGTTAGGTAAGGCACCATGCATATATATCAAACCCAGGCTCTCATTGATTGAGCATTTCTCCAAGAGTTGTTAAGGACTTTGGATTTCTCAAGTAACAAAAAACATGACTGAGTAAATGCTCACAAAAGCTTATGAACAAAAAACGCAGGTGATCAAGCCTGTCTCTTACCAACTAAAACGCTGAGAAGTGTCCGTTCCACTGACAGGACATAGCTGGGCCAAATGGATCTATGTGTGCTATGGGCTACTGTGTCCCTACAAAGTGGTCATTTAGCTTCAGCTTCAATGAAACACTGTCATCAGAATAGTCCTTCTCCCCACTGCCACACCATCTCCTATCTGTACTGAGACTCAAACTGTAGATAACTCAACACAAATTCTCTTCATGGGCCTTTTGGAATGGTGGCAGGAAGGGATAATACTTTTTATAGATTATTGGCTGACAAACCAAAGTAAAATACAAGAACTAAAACCCAAATATCGCACTTTACTATATTCTGCAATTAACTGAATAAAATAAAATCCTAAAATAGACTCCTTAAAAATTGACCTTACTGTGCCTCTAATGTAGACTACATTGAGCTGAGACCACAACTTTTGTAGAATGAAAGTGTATTCCCTCATAATACACTCACTATTGGTATAATAAAGTATGCCCCCCACATTCAAAGATGATGTGGCTTACGATCTCTGGTTGGCAAATATGAATGTCTGTAAATTCTTTATTGGGGACTTACATAAACACTGAACATTCAGTTACGGAGTAAGTTCATATTTAAATGACGACTCAGTTATTGATGTGAGAAAAATGCTCTTCTTTTCCCTTACAGTTTGTTGCCAAAGGTTTCTGGCCTGCCCAGTCATTAACCCATAAGCCTTGTTTGTGTTAGCCAAGAGTCTTGGTACCTTTTTATCAGCGAGATATTCTCATCTTGCTTCCTCTGTGTCTGGGTGACGACTACAGACTGAGCCTCTCCTCTTTCCAGAATTTTCTTGTTCTAGTCGCCCTACCTATACTTCCTGCCTGGCTATTGGCCAATCAGTATTTTATTAAATCATGATTTAATAAAACTTTGTACAAAACTTTACAGTGTACAAAACCATTGTCCTACAGCAACAGTTTAAAATGCCTGATGTAAGGTAGAAGAGAGAACTCAATGGGTAAAGTGCTTAATTCATGAAGACATGAGTTTAATCTCGGGAATCCGTGTGAAAAATAGCCAAAAATGGACCAGTAACACAGCTAAGTGAATAGAGGTACTTGTCATCAGGGTTGATGACTTGAGTTCAATTCTTGGGAAATATATAATGTATGAAGAGACTACTCCCACTTGCTATTCTTAAGCCTCAACATATAAGTCATGGCACAGCAAATGCGCACACACAAAAATAATAATAATGAAGTATATTAATAAATGTAACACTTTTAAAAAGCTAGGCATATTGATATATACTTTTAATCTAAACATTAAGAGATGTACTCTTGTGGATCAATGGCCAGCCATCCTAGCCTACTTACCAAGATTCTAAGAACTAACAGACCCTGTTCTGTGTTAGCAAAGGTGAATGGTGCCTGGAAGAAGACACTCAAAATTGCTTTTCTATTTCACACATATATGTAGCGAATACACATATATACAATATATATATATATATATATATATATATATATATATATATATATACCAATGCATATATGTGAGCATATACATATTCATGACCAAGCACACATATGTGGGTATGCATACACATGAACATACACACACATACCAACACACACATTTCCCAAAACGTGAATAAAAGTGTGATACATTAACACTTCATGCAGCTGGTTCTTCTGACAGTAGCACATATGTAGTTAAGTTTTTATCCCTTATCTGTGAGATATTCAGTGGAGTCTGTTGTTAGAGCCACCAGGGTGATGAGGGAGGTTCTACACTGCTGACATTACACATATCAAGAAATGGGTTTGTACATATTGGAAACATTTTTGTGATCTTTATTCAGTAGCTCCTCTGTTCTTTTGAATTTGGTAAATACTGATAAAAATAAAAGTCTTTCCTTAGGTTCCTGTGTTCATCCACATCACTTTTCTTTATATTCCTGATCATTTTTCTGAATGTTTTGCCTGAATCATTCATGCAGGTCTCTATTGCATCTTCACCTGCAAATGAGTCTCTTTCTTTGCATCTCCCACAACATCCCAATCAAGTGCCTAAACTAGAAGGTGAGACTCTTTGTACCAAGAGAACTGCCCTTACACTGTGTTGTAGAATCACCCATGAAGAAACTCTAAATAATTTACATTCCAGGACAATATCAAATTTATATACTCTTCTGAATTTCGTAGTGCAAATTATTTCTTTTACGTTTGAATTCTCAGTTAAACACTTAATAATTTACATTATGTATTTGACTTGTGTTCATATTCTGGACTGCAGTCAGCTGGCTTTCGTAATGCATGTTTTAAGATGTGATTTTTGCCTTTACTCTGGTAGTTACGCTATCTCTTGTCAGATTCATCTTTTTTACCTCCATTCTGTTCGACTTCAAAGCTGTTATCAATTCTATTTTCACCCTGTGCACTTTTCCATTCTTAAGCTTTCAAATGCTATCAGAGTCAATCAGAGCAGAGCTATGAATTAAGTTAAAGAACACTCACTCCTTCGATATCATGATCTATTAATTCCTGTCCTCTCTAATCTCTCTACCTCATTTGGAGGATTACGGAGAGTCGATTTAAGTGTGACATTGCTTTTTAGTTATTGGGTTTGAAATCAGGCCTGCATTAAAGAGATTTTTTTTTCTTTCATTTGTTGAAAGGTTAGAGCACAATTGATAATTCGAAAGCCAGTACCTCTGCATCATTGGAGAAGTAAGTAAGTGGTTTAGAAAGAGATTGAAGCAATATTCACTGGAATGTTTGGATAGGTGTATGTTTGAGACAGCTAGAAGAATGGTGAACATATGATTAGGAAAGAGGTAAATACGGATGTATCAGAAAGGGCACAAACTGACACAGAAGAAATGAGTGTGAGATAAAGACACAGAGGAGATTTGCAAGATTGTTGCTTTGACACATATATTCAGAACTTCTTTATGTTTTACTTTTTATGAGTTCAATAAGTATCAGATGAATGTGCATATATACTGAAAATAAACATATTCAATTATTCTTATTATTCTCTAAATATACAGTGCAATAAATATGTGCAAAGCATTTCTATTGTATTAAGTATTATAACTGTCAAATTGAAGACTTCATAGACTATTTTACATAACTAACAGAAGTATGAAGACACTTACACATCTGTTAGGGTCCTGTAAGTCATCTTCCATAGATGCCAAGGGATAACTGCACACTCAAATATCTTTAAATTTCCAAGGTAGTATATTAAAATTATATTTCATTAGTTTTCTTCTAATTATTTCAATTTTTACCAATCCACAACTTTATAATATCTGTGGATTTTTATTCCTTATAGCTCTGCCTCACAAAGCCATGTTTTGTTTTGTCGTTTTGTTTTGTTTTTTTGCTCATACAAGGCCATAAGGCTGTTTTAGCTTGTCTTACTTCCACCTGTCTTTATCCTTCTCCTGGCTCTGTGAGGGGTTTTTGTTACAAAGAAAAATAATTCTTCAAATGTTTTCACTAAAACACAAGGATAATTTCAAAAAATTATTTGCCCCAATCAAAAGTATTTTTTAATAATTAGAAAAGGAAGCTTCTTATGTTTTAGATACACACATATGCAAACATATATATGTATGCATGTATATATGTACACACATGCAGTATTCCTCAGAAATGACTTGGTTAAACAGTAGGAAAAAAAGAGTGTCTTGTGTTTTACACACACACACACACACACACACACACACACACACACGTATCCATATACAGTATTCCTGAGAAATGGCTTGATTAATTTTGAGCAAGGTGAGCAAGAGACACAGTGAAAGAGATTAGAGACCATCAGAATGGAGGGGTGACTTTATATTAACAGGTCTAAGAAATTAGATCAATGCTAACACACAAGGTTGATAAAAAAAATTAGGAATCTCTTAGACAATAGGGAGTATAAGAATGGGAGAGTTAAAGGAGATGGTGTGAAACAAAAAAATAAGAAAAGTTTCACAAGAAATAAAGAGGATTGTAGAGCTAGCAGACAATATTTCTAGGTAATGCTCTTTCACTGTGAAGTTAAGTAGGAAGAAGTTTTTAAACAGCTATCTCTCCCTGACTCACTTCCCTCTCAATATCCATTCTGAAGTCAGCATACTATAATAGTGAATATTGGGCACTGTCTCCTGCTGCTATGCTCTGCAAGTGCATGATTTGTAGCTGAAGGCAACTTGTCATATGAAGAACACTGTGGGGTAATTCTCAAGGCAGAAATCAGAAATCTCAAAGGGACCATCTCTGGGAATGCCTAAGCTTCTTTTTAGGATAATAAGGCATTTGGTCTACAGTCATGACTCACAACCCATTTGGGAGGCTCTGACTGCTTGGCCTCACAGGAGTAAGATTTTAAGAGAGTTTGATAGCTTGGGGGCTGAGGTCCTTCATGACTAATGCATGCCATCTTGAACAAGCTGAAAGGAAATTTGCGAAGCCTGGGAAGTGGTCAGCATTTCAAATACGCAAACATCTATAGTCAGTGCTGCTGCAAGGAATCATGAACATTGTGGAGAGCCCTAACTGTACAAATCAACATCCACCGAACTGAACTGAATGGTGGTGACAAATACAGGGTTGTGGTCATGTTTACAGTGTGCTAAACTCGCTGCTATGAATTTGATGAAGTCATTTTCACCTAGCGCTGCAGGGCATCAGTAGAACTAGAGAATAAATAGTTAAATAGGCTCAACAGAACATGGGACTCTTCAGGGATTTTTCGTCTATTATGGAAATCTGCTTGCTCCCTAGAAAGAATTGTTTCCTACATAGGATTCCACCAAGAGTGATGTAACCATCTCAGTTCTTTCATAGAGAATTATAAATAAATTATAGTGACTGTACTATAGCCACAATTATAAAGCAGCTTTCCTCATTTTATTAACAATTTTAGGGTAAAATCTTGATATGAGCCATGATGGTTAGTTTTGATTGTCAGTTTGAGACAGTCTAAAGCACTGTTTTTCAACTTTCCTGATACTGTAACACTTTGAAACAGTCCCTCACGTTATGGTGACCCTCAACCATAAAATTATTTTCATTGCTGCTTCAAAACTAATTTTGCTACTATTATGAATTGTAATGTAAATATCTGATATACAGGATACCTGACATGTGACCCTATTAGAGGGTCCTACAACCCTCAAAGGGCTTGAGAACAGCTGATCTAGTTTCTCAATGAGGGACTTCTTCAATAAGGTTTACCTGCAAGCATACTGCAGGGGAGAGATTTGATTGCATTAATTGATTTGCAAAGACCAAACCACTATGAGAAACATTAGTCCTAGAGTGGATAAGAGTAGAGCAAGTGAGCTGAGCTGTAGACATACATGCTTTCATATTGCTCTGTTCCTTTTGACTGTGGATGTGATGTGATCAGCTACTTTACATCCCTGCTGCCTTGACTTCCCTGCTCTGATGGACTGCAACCTGGAATTATGAGCTAAAATCAACTCTGTCTCTGCTCAGTCACTTTTGGCATGGGATTTTATTACATCAACATAAATAAATCTAGGATATTTGACATTTAAAAGAAAAATGTTACTATGGAAGAAAAGCATGGTTCATCAAGAAACAACAGCATGGTTCGGCAACCTCAGGAACTAGATGGCTATGGAAGTGATAATGATGGTTATTGTTGAAAACTGTTCCACGAATCCTTCCTGCTTACAAACTGCATCACTGTAGCCCTTGTCTTGCCTTCTTTTGAGAAGCATACCTTCAGTCTCATGGAAAGTGAAGACACCGATAGTTGCCATCCTTCTAATAGACTGCCAGGACTCACTCACAGGAGTCTGAAGCAGTGAGGAGCTGCTTCAGAAAGACCTACTTACATTCCCAGCAAGGCCATCCACTAGATTGGATGTCCAGATCCCTGGACCAGTCAGGTTACCACTGAGTAATAAAGAAAAGAAATCTCTGAGTTGTCATATACCCAGCATTTTATACCTATCAAGGTGCTAGCCGGGCGGTGGTGGTGCACGCCTTTAATCCCAGCACTCGGGAGGCAGAGGCAGGCGGATCTCTGTGAGTTCGAGGCCAGCCTGGACTACAAGAGCTAGTTCCAGGACAGGAACCAAAAAGCTACGGAGAAACCCTGTCTCGAAAATTAAAAAAAAAAAAAAAGGTGCATCCAGCCCTTGGAACTGCAGGTTCTTCTCTTTGCGGTCTTAAAGTTGAAGAATATTTTCATTTCATTTAACTTTTAATCATCTGACAGTATTACCAGATAATAAATGTACACATCAACAGAGAAACAATGGCTGTACTGTGGTGAATTACATGACAGATGGTAAGTAAAGATTAAAATAGAATTAAGATTTCTTAACACTTGACTTTAAAGTGTGCAAACTTCTTCCTTATGAAAAAGAATCTGATGTATCAACAGATGGTCTTGAAAGGGGAAGAAAGGGGAAGAATCACAGAAAGATACTGTCTTGTGTTGTCTAAAACTCTGAGCACCTATAGCAACTCTAACAAGTTGCTGTTCTCTGTCAGCTATGAACTTCGTCTTAGATAACTGTGTTTGACTTCTGATTTACAGAACTGTAAGAAAATATGCTTATATCATTCTAGGCCACTAACCTTGCAGTAATTGGAGAAGAAAACTAATTCAGGATTCAATGTTTTATCAAGAAACAAAAGAAACATAGTATTATTTTGATTCCACAGCAGTGTTATTGACTGAAGCCCTGATACTTGTGAGAATTATTGATTTTATGCAGCAATGCCAGCCAAGAAGCTGACCCACAGTTCACCAGGAGATCTCTATGAATCTCCTGTCTACTTACCTTGGCAGTAAGTAGTTTGTGCTTTCCTCTTATTCTGTATTTCTAAAACAAAAGAAGTTTTTCAAAAACCTATGATTAGAAAGAATTTGTATATTGATTAAGAAGACATAGAGAAAATTATACTTCATATGCACATTTACATTATGCTACAAAATGGAATATAAAATTGTATGAATATAATTAATACCTATATAAAACACATTTAGTTACAAATATGTAATCATTATTATTCTATACAATATCCAACATAACTTGAAGACTATCTGTGTAAAAACAAAATGGAATCCACTATATAAAGAAAATATACCATTATCAGATAAATATCAAGCCTATATAATAATAATATTTTCTATTGAATGTATTTTAGCATAGTTTTGTCTAAAAATTAATGTCTTTACTCTTGGAGATAACTTTAAAGAGAACAATTATGTGACTTTTGTGGTATTTATGACAACACCTTGTAAATTAAGATCATTAAGTTAACTCTTCTATATATTTCATTTATAGAGCATTTCAAATTTTCATATACTTTAATTTCTAATATGGTAGCTTCCATTAAGTATATAAACCTATGAGAACCAAATAAGAAAGAAGTTTCAATTTCATGATCTGACTCTAAGATAGAAAGCAGACTGTGTCTTTCAGCTTTTTGTAGGAAAGTGAAGACTGTCTATTTCTGGACAACACTACAATAAGAACAAATACAGCAAATCCTCAAAGAGAAATTTTGCCTATCTAGTGTGTCACATTAACGTTGAAATGTGTACCTTTCAGAATAGTATGTACATGTTTGTGAGTGTGAAGTAGACATCTCTTGCTGAAGTCTTTCCTGAATGTTATTCAATTTCCTATTTAATTGTATGAATTAAGTGCCAAAGGAGAAGACACAAATTTCCATAATTTCCTGCTAAAAGGTAATTACAGTCTGTACTTGGCCATATATGTTACATTTTTAGAGCTGAATTCCTATTATCATAACACCATAACTTCTTTAATTAACATAAGATTTTTAAAAACATTTGGGTTATTTTCTCTAAAA
Organism: Microtus oregoni; assembly: GCF_018167655.1. NCBI lineage: Eukaryota > Metazoa > Chordata > Mammalia > Rodentia > Cricetidae > Microtus > Microtus oregoni. The sequence goes on from NW_024543078.1 coordinate 28,003,142, forward strand.
GAGAAAAGCTATTGTAGTCAACAGTGTAAAAAGCCTGGCAGATAAATCTTCATCCTTACCAAGAGACTTGTTTATGACGAGACTGCGAAAATGCAACTGTTAAGGCAGGGAAAATGTGCAATTTACACATTTTAATGTTAACTTCAAACTAACTCCTCTAAAAACATTTATGCATGTTCATATGCATATAAATCCAAGAACATTAAAATATCAGCATGAATTTCTCTTCTGTTTTATTTTGCAAATTGTATAAAAATATCTCTTTGTCTAACTTTCTATTGAAATTTTCCTTGCTTCTTGTTTAGAATTTTAATACTAACGGATACTGCTAATGTTTTCTAAAGACTCACATATGGAATATGTGAGTATGTGAGTAATACCCAAACACTGACTGCTAAAATTTCTGGTGAAAAAACTAGTTAATGCTGGAGAAAAAAAATATCTTACAAGGTAGGTGTCAAATCATTAGTTACAGTTGCAAAGAAGAAAGCATGGGAGAATCCCAGTGTGCATTCAGATTGTGAAAATTCTCCCACCAGTGAACGTGCATGTGGCAGCATGACAAGAGGGAGATAGGGTCATGGCTTCAGACAGAACACGCCCCAAATTTACATAACATTTTAGCAATAGAAATAAGAGAGTGGAAGGAGAGATAAGGAAGGAGAGAGAGACAGAAACAGAAAAAGAGACAGAGGCAGAGGTACGGAGTGAGGTAAGTGGGAGAGGTCTCTTTTTGGTACTAGATTGGGGCTTAATGACTCTAGAGGCAAAGGTTGCTCCACTATGAATCATATTGAGAATTAAGAGTAGTATTACAGAAGAGTCCCTATGTGGCCACTAGAACTTTACTTGATAGAAAAATTCTTGTATCAGACATATAGAGCGAACCACATACAGATATTGTCATCTACAATAGGTCCTGCACATAGGTGGCTTGGCACTTGTAACCCACTTTCAGAAAAATGAAATCACTTCTTGTATCGCATTTGATCACAATGAAACCATAGCAAAAAGAATTAGAGTCCATAATAGAGATTAAATAATATGCTACCAAATGATAAATGGACTGCCAAAAAAAATCAGGTGGGAAATTTTTAAAAATTCATGTCATCAAATGAAGAAATAACACGAAATTATGGTTACAAGTAAAAAAGTTCTAAGGTGGAAATTAAAGGACAATGTTTAAGAGAAGTCAGTTATGAATTCTACTAGATGCTTAAAGAATTAATACCGTAGCTTCTATAACTCTTCCATTAACTAGAAAGGGAAGAGCTATCACTAAGTTGACTCTATGAAGCAATTATTCTTCCTGGCACAAACTTGTATAAGGACACACAATGAGCATAATAGAGCCCAGTGCCCTTGACAAGCACAGGTTGTCAATATAATAATTGAAAACCAATTCAATAACGCATCAAAAAAATCATTCACTATGATCATTGTGACATCATTTCATAGATGCCAGGATGGTTCAATACATATTTGTCAATAAATTAATTATATCTCATGAGTAGAGTCAAGGACAGAAATCACAAGATCAGCTCAGGAGAAGCAGCAACGCACCTTTCCAAAAATCTAACACGATTTCATGTTAAATTTTCCAAAGAAATAGAGATAAAAAGAATACCAATAAATTTCTCTGATGAACCTAGAGCCAACATTTTAATAAATGAAGAAAAACCAAAACTGCTTCCATTAAAATCAGGAGACAAAGGGCTTCCCAGTTCTCCATGAAGATACAAATAAAGTTTAATAAAATTATAAAAACTTCTGCCCATCAAGAGAAATACATTTAACAGTCTTTGAAGTTTTAGTAAAAGCAGTAAGAAAAGGAAAGAAATGGATACACATAACAAAGGAAGAAGTTAATTTATTACTGTTTTAAGATACGATTATAAAATCTCTAGAGATTCCATTATAATTATTTAAGTTGATATACACTTTTATCAAAGAAGCAGGATAGAAAATCAACATACAAAGCCATTTCCTATCTATTTGTCAGTAATTAAAATTTTGAAAAATAAATCATGAATGTAATCTGAATTTACAATAGCTTCAAAAATAAAATGCCTGGAATGAAACTTAGTCAAAGAAGTAAAAGAGTTCTATAATGAAAATTTTCAAACACTGAGGAAAGTAATTGGAGAAGACAATAGAAGATAGAAAGATTTTCTTTGCAAGTGGATCTTCAAAATTAATAGAGTGAATATAGATTTTATTACCAAAAGTGATACATAGATTCAATGCAATCTGTTCTAACTCGAAATGATACTTATAGAAGTAGAATAAATTTCTAAAATTTATCTGGAATTATAAAAGAACACAAATAGTCAAAGCAAACCCAAGAGAAAGTATAATCATAATGGTATCACCATACCCAAGTTATATTACTTTGTACTATATTAATATGCTATATGATTATGATATTGTACTATATTGATCACTTCAAGTTATACTACAGAACTAAAGTAAGAAAAACAGCAAATGCTCTAAAAAAAAAAAGGAGCCACATTCATAGATTGATAGTATACAAAACTTGGTATTTGGCCCACAGCCCTAAGTTTTGACAAAGATACCAAAAGCATGCTTTGAAGAAAAAGATGTCAATATCACAGGGAAGACTGATAGCCACATGTGATCCCAGATACTTATTTCTACCCATATATAAAAATTAACTTAAAGTAGATCACAGACCTTAATGTAATATCTGAATCTATGAAAATGATAGAGGGAAATTTGGAGCTAACACTTCAAAATATGGAATAGGGAAAGATATTCTAAAAAGGATTCCAGTAGATAAGAAATATAAAGGAGACTGACAGATGAAATTTTGTGAGGTTAGACAAGATTCAGCACAGGAAATAAAACAGGTTAATTTGAACATAGTGACAGCCTACAGATTAGCTGAAAATTTTGGTTACTATACTCAAGACAGAGGATTAATAACCAGAATACACAAAAAAATTCAATAAGGTTAACCAGCCACCACAAAACCACCCATCATTAAATCCCCCTTCTTACTAATCCCCTTCTTTTCTAAATGAGAAAATGAAATGCACAGATAATTCTCAAAAGATAAGATAGACTTGACCAAGAAACATCTAAGAAAGTGTTCAAAATCCTTGGCCACAGAAGAAATGCAAACTAAAACTGAAATGCTACAAGGAAATTGTGTCTCATTCAGTTACAATTATCATAACTACCTTCAAGAGAAAAAAAACTACAAATGTAAGTGGATTCAGAACATTTATGCACTCTGGTGTAAACAAAAATTTCCATCCCACTTGGTCATGCAGCCGTTAAGTCCCCAAAAAACATTTATATTTTTATATAAGCTTATATTATTTACAAACTACTTGGCCTTTTAACTCAGGCTTATTACTAACTAACTCATACAGCTTAAATTAACCCATAATTCTTGTCTATGTTTTAGCCATGTGGCTGGTACCTTTTCTCAGTGAGGCATTCTCATCTTGCTTCCTCTGTGTCTGGCTTGTGACTACATCTTCTCCTTTTCTCTTCCCAGAATTTTCCTACTCTGGTTGCCCCGCCTATACTTACTGCCTGGCTGCTGGCCAGTCATCATTTTATTAAACCAGTATGAGTGACAAATCTTTACAGTGTACAAGAGCGTTATCCCACAGCACTCTAGGACATTCATTCATACACTATGGCAGTCAGTGTAGATGTACTTCACAATCTAAAAATAGAACCACCATATGATGCAGCTGTACCAATTGTGGGTGCATACACAAAGGATTCCACCATGCTACACATCAGATTTTCTTGGTTCTGTGTGAAATAAATGCTTAGTCTGTTTCTTGCATTCCCTCTCTCTCTTTACACACACATTCACCTTAAGAATTCAAAGAATAACAGAAACATCCAATCTATTTTTATTTAACAACAGAATATAATGTTAACTTACATACTTTTAAAAACATCAAAACACATTCATAAACATATATATATATATATGCACGTGTATATATATTTATGTGTGTGTGTTTGTTCCTTTGTTGTGTTAGTATGTTTCAATCATTCATGGTTCTGAGTTTCATCAAAACAACTTGTTTGGCATATCTCAGGAAATTTGTCAGTGCTCATCATGCTAACCTCTCCTTCCATCTGTGTCTGTCCCCTTCCTGTAGGCCTTTTATTCTCTTAGTCTTCCTTTTACTTTAGAGTCAAATATATAAATTGTACTGTCCCTTAAGTTTTACCTCTGAATTGTTTAATCTACTTTTTGATATTTACGCTTTTATTTTTAAGTGTAGTGGTGTATAAGTGTGTGTGTATGGTTGTGTGTGTGATATGTGTGGTGTGTGTGTTTGTATGGTGTGTGTTATATGTGTGGTGTGTGTATGTGTGGTGTGTGTGATATGTGTGTGATGTGTTTGCAGGGGTTATATGCATGTGAATGCTGGTCTCTGAGAAGAGCAGAGGTGGTAGCTCCCGCTGGAGCTAAAGTTATTTGTGGTTGGGAGCTGCCTGGCTAGAGTATTAGTAACTGAACTTGGGGTTTCTGCCAGAACAATACAAGCTTTTAACTACTGGACCATCCCTCCAGTCCAAATTTACTTTATTTCTGAAGTTAATCAGACATTGTGTTTATATTATCTTGTCTCTTAGATTCTATTATATCCTCCATTGCCAATATATTTTTTTGTTTTTTAATATCTCTTTTTAATTGATTTTAATGCACTATACATTTTTCTATGCTCCCCTCTCTGCCTCTTCCCTCTCCTTCAACCCACACTTATGGTCTCCATGCTCCCAATTTACTCAGGAGATCTTGTCTTTTTCTACTTCCCATGTAGATTAGATCCATGTATGGCTCTCTTAGAGTGCTCATTGTCGTCTAGGTTCTCTAGGATTGTGAATTGTAGGCTGGTTTTCTTTTCTTTATGTTTAAAAACTACTTATGAGTGAGTAAATACAATAATTGTCTTTCTGGGTCTGGGTTACTTCACTCAATATGATGTTTTCTAGCTTCTTCCATTTGCCTGCAAATTTCAAGATGTCATTTTTTTTTTCTGATTTGTAGTACTCCATTGTGTAAATGTACCACATTTTGCTTATTCATTCTTTGGTCGAGGGGCATGTAGGTTGTTCCCAGGTTCTGGCTATGACAAATAATGCTGCTATGAACATAGCTGAGCACACGTCAATGTGGTACGATTTGAGCATTCTTTGAATATATACCCAAAAGTGGAATTGCTGGATCTTAAGGAAGGTTGTTTCCTAATTTTCTGAGAAATCGCCATACTGATATCCAAAGGGGCTGCACCAGCTTGTACTCCCACCAGTAATGCAGGAGTGTCAATATTTTATAACTATTCAAATATTGACTGTTCTCATGCTTTTATTTTTTTTTTTTTAGGACAGAAAAAGCTTGTTGCTGGAAGTTTGGTTGAAAAAATAAGATAAAATGCATTCAATTTTACTGGCCTGTTTGAAATAGTGACACTTCTATTAATTCATTTTTTTTTGGTGCTTTCTAATCTTTCATAGATTTTTACAGAGGTTTTCCCCCAGTACTACCAGCAATCTTTCTCTGCACGCAGCAAAGGAAAAAAAAAAAAACACTTAAGAAAAGAAAACAGCTC